>NW_027362761.1:1169523653-1170185876 GCF_046119375.1 Phyllobates terribilis | reverse complement strand
GCTAGATGCAGAAAAATATTATATTCAATTTGCAACGTGATGGAGGTCAGTATAGATGGACTAATAGAACAAGTCCCACACACTGCTAGAAGGCCAAATATTTTTTCAGAGCTAGATGCAGAAACATATTATATTCAATTTGCAACCTGATGGAGGTCAGTATAGATGGACTAATAGAACAAGTCCCACACACTGCTAGAAGCCCAAATATTTTTTCAGAGCTAGATGCAGAAAAATATTATATTCAATTTGCAACCTGATGGAGGTCAGTAAAGATGGACTAATAGAACAAGTCCCACACACTGCTAGAAGCCCAAATATTTTTTCAGAGCTAGATTCAGAAAAATATTATATTCAATTTGCAACCTGATGGAGGTCAGTATAGATGGACTAATAGAACAAGTCCCACACACTGCTAGAAGCCCAAATATTTTTTCAGAGCTAGATGCAGAAAAATATTATATTCAATTTGCAACCTGATGGAGGTCAGTAAAGATGGACTAATAGAACAAGTCCCACACACTGCTAGAAGGCCAAATATTTTTTCAGAGCTAGATGCAGAAAAATATTCTATTCAATTTGCAACCTGATGGAGGTCAGTATAGATGGACTAATAGAACAAGTCCCACACACTGCTAGAAGGCCAAATATTTTTTCAGAGGTAGAAGCAGAAAAGAATTATATTCAATTTGCAACCTGATGGAGGTCAGTATAGATGGACTAATAGAACAAGTCCCACACACTGCTAGAAGGCCAAATATTTTTTCAGAGCTAGATGCAGAAAAATATTATATTCAATTTGCAACCTGATGGAGGTCAGTATAGATGGACTAATAGAACAAGTCCCACACACTGCTAGAAGGCCAAATATTTTTTCAGAGCTAGATGCAGAATAATATTATATTCAATTTGCAACCTGATGGAGGTCAGTATAGATGGACTAATAGAACAAGTTCCATACACTGCTAGAAGGCCAAATATTTTGTCAGAGCTAGATGCAGAAAAATATTATATTCAATTTGCAACGTGATGGAGGTCAGTATAGTTGGACTAATAGAACAAGTCCCACACACTGCTAGAAGGCCAAATATTTTTTCAGAGGTAGAAGCAGAAAAAAATTATATTCAATTTGCAACCTGATGGAGGTCAGTATAGATGGACTAATAGAACAAGTCCCACACACTGCTAGAAGGCCAAATATTTTTTCAGAGCTAGATGCAGAAAAATATTATATTCACTTTGCAACCTGATGGAGGTCAGTATAGATGGACTAATAGAACAAGTCCCACACACTGCTAGAAGGCCAAATATTTTTTCAGAGCTAGATGCAGAAAAAAATTATATTCAATTTGCAACCTGATGGAGGTCAGTATAGATGGACTAATAGAACAAGTCCCACACACTGCTAGAAGCCCAAATATTTTTTCAGAGCTAGATGCAGAAAAAAATTATATTCAATTTGCAACCTGATGGAGGTCAGTATAGATGGACTAATAGAATGATGCTATTGTAAAGCCCAGCTGTGCTTGGCATCACAGACCCAGAAGGGTGTATTGAAGGATTCCTCCACAAGAGGCCCCCATAACCATTCACACATCTCTACCTTCCACCTCAGACCACCAGAGGGAGCTCCTTAGGGAGATATGTAAGGGAAGGTGGAGCCAGGCAGCCGTTAGTCTTGAGACTACAGTCTGTGTGAGTTGCAGTTAATCTATTCTGGTTTAGCAGTGAGTCCAGTGCAGTCTGAGACTAGTTACCTCAGAGGACAAAAGCCTGTTCCAGCTCCTGCATTCTATCCTGTAGTGGAGCTTATCCAGATCAAGACTCGGTGTAGCTCAGTGAGGTGAGCTGTAGGTGTGCCGGCGCCATGAGATCGGTGAATCGCGGCACGCTGCCGTTTGTGTGAGTTGCCTATTGAGGGCTTGAGTAGGCCGAAGGCGAAGGAGTAGAGAGTTAGTACATAGGGGGGCAGAGGAGCCTTACTAGCTCACCCCTAAGAAGAAGTTACCGGACACCGGGTCCGAAGCTTGCCGGGATCTCCATGACCCAGTAAGATAAACCGGAATCCCTGGAGAACTACAGGTCCCAGGATCGCTGAAGTGCTGATACGTACCAGAGCCAGGAGACACATAGGCCCCGTAAGTCGGGAGTGTGCACTCCAAGAGAAGGCCCTACCACAAGGTCAGCCAGCGCAGGACAGAGACAAAGTTAGGCCTAGCTCCAGGCAGGTCAGAACTTATTACGCAGCAGTAAGAACCAGGAGGCCCAAAGCCTGCTCATTGGGGAGGATACAGACATACACCCTTCACCCTACAGTGCTCTGGGGAGTGCCTGAAATTCCACCAGTAAAAGGGTACTGAAGTGACTATCGTGTCCGTCCCTGTTCTTGCTCTGGCCCGGCATAGTCTCTTTGTCCTGCATCCCCGTTCCTATACTGCCCTGAGGCCCAGCTCTACCTGTGGAGAGCAATACCATCAAGCTGCCCTATCATCAGCCTCAGTGGACTGCGCAGTGCTGGTGATCCTCACCAGAAACCACAGGTGGCGTCACGAACTCTTTCTTTCATAAACTTTACAAATATCAACCCCTTTTTAAAGAGAGGCCCAGGGTACGGGCCTGGGAGCCGACCACCGTGACACCCCTAAAGGCCAGGCTAAAGGCCCGGGTACCGAGTTATCCTCATCTTCCTCTGGGCTAGTCACTATGCCCAAAAGGTTTTACTTCACTAGGTGCAGTAAAAAAATTGGTATTCTATACACAGGTGGTGTAGCTTGCAACACAGATAGGCTACTCCACTGACTAACACACTGTGCAATAGGCCAAAAAGGATTAGCTTTGCTAGATTTAGCCAAATGCTGTGAAAAAAACTTGCACAGCACTGGCACAGACCTGCCTGGCAAAAACTGATAGGAACTGATGTAACTTAGTCCTGAAAAGGACTGCAATTACAATTAGTCTTTATTCCCAACCTATCTATTTAAGAGCACAGACCTGCCTGATAAAAGTCGTAGGAAATGCTGTAACCTAGTCCTTAAAAGGACTGCAATCACAACTATTCCCTACTCCCAAGCTATCTGTAGATTTGTGCGAAAATTGGCTTGAAATTAACAAGGTATAGCGCACACAGCAACAGCGGTGCCGTCTAACACGCAGCTGCAGCAGTGAGAAAATGGTGGCGACGGGGAAAATGGCTGGGTCTTATAGGGCAAGGACATGTGACATACACTGCCAATGACACATGCCCTTGCTTGTGTGAAAAAAAGCACTTCGCTCCGTGTGTGCGCTGCTGATAGGCTGACAGATTGCACCTCCCCACTGTAAATGCGGGAAAGAGAAAAAAAAAAAGGAGATCTTCATTATTCCTGCAGAGATCCATCCCCTGCCCCTCCCCTAGCCCCGCTGTACACTCAAACTGCGTATTAACATTAATTTTCATCATTACTGAGAAAAAATCCAGTTATGATTTTGGTGCACGAACAGTTATCGAACATAACCTCGAACAGCCGAATTTTTTTCAAATCGTTCGTGTTCGCCAAACGGCTCGAACACCGCCCAAAACAGCTCGAATTTGAGATTGGCGAACAGTTCGATTCGAACAACGCTCATCTCTACTTAACATACGGCAGCAGTTAAGGGTAGTGATGAGCGAATATGTTCGAAATCCGATCTCAAATGTTAAGTTCGACACAAATGTGGCACATTCTGATTTGTGATCGGAAAGGTGAGCAAAATTTGTTAAATTCGGGAAAATCGGTAACGTTCAGTGAATTTACTCGGTTATGTGATTGCAGGGCAACTACTGCGTTTTTTACAGTTTTGCTAGCATAGTGCTTGTGTATGATGAGCGGGGAGACATGGCAGATGAGTGGGGGGGCTGCTGATAGTTTAGAACAGGTCAGACCAGCGGCGGGCTGTTTTTTTTTTTTTCTTCCTGTAGGCGGTAACATTAAGTCACGAGAGCGCGGCTAGCCAATCAGAGTGCAAGAAGCATCTGCAGTGTCCTAGACACAAGGGCTTCTGCAATTGGCTGCTGAAATCACATGTCCTCTCCATATAAAAACCGGCCATGTTCCCTCAGTGCCATTTTATGCTTGTCACTCGTGTTAGACGCTGCTCCTGCACCCAGCTCCTGTGTAATGAGAGATATTACCTAGATAGATGGGC
This sequence comes from Phyllobates terribilis, assembly GCF_046119375.1. Classification (NCBI taxonomy): domain Eukaryota; kingdom Metazoa; phylum Chordata; class Amphibia; order Anura; family Dendrobatidae; genus Phyllobates; species Phyllobates terribilis. Next base: position 1,170,181,712 of record NW_027362761.1, on the reverse strand, counting down.
TCTTCTGTGGAAGTCAGATTGTGTAGATAAGTCCTGTGCTGTGCACCTGTTCACTCGACTTTACAGACTTTTTTTTTTTGTTTTTGTGCAATTACTGAGATTCTCACAGAAAGAGCAGGGCCTATGGCTCAGGACAGTGCTGTGCATCGGTTGTACTGTCTGTGCTCTATGCAGACCAATCTATTTTTGCACTTGCTAACATGATAAAGCAAGCCCTTGTAGGCCACTTTTTGATTTTGTGGGGTTGAAATTCAGATATCTACAGAGCTTTTTAGTGCAGAGCACAAAAACTTTTTTTTCACTTGCTAATATGATTGTGCAAGCTGTGTTAGCCCAGTTTGTCATTTTTTTGGTGGATGAACTTCAGCTTTATACACAGTAAGACAAATATTTTTTTAGCCACAGTCCACCAAAGATTTTTTTGTGTCACACTCTGCTATAAGCCACCTAGTGCTTTTAGCGGCAGTGAAATTCAGCTGTATTCAGAGCTTGTGTAGAGTCAAAAAAATCTATTTTTTGCTGTTGCTAATGTGGCGCCCTTGAGGGTTCAGTCGCCACAGAGGTACCGCACCTCACCCAGAGGTGTGGTGTCTCCTTCTCTCAGGTAAGAATGGAGTACTGCCCGGAACCCCAACACCTGCATTCAACACTACACTGCCCCAGGCCGGCTGGAAGGGCAAGATGCATGTGCACAGTGCTGAGCCCTGTCCCTGGCTGGAGTGGGGGGAACCAAAGGTAGTGGGAACCAGTAGTGGGTGTGGGTGGAGGAAGCAGTTTAGGGGAGCACCATAGAAGGAGGTATATAAAGGGAAGCCATCTTAGGGTGGCAGGTCAGTTCAGTGAGAGAAGTCAGTCTGGGAGCAGAGTCTCTTTAGGAGCTCTGCTCCATAAGTAGGGCCTAGTCCTAGAGGCCCGGGAGGGGAGCAGAGGAGTAGGCTCCGTTCTAGTAAAGGGATCCTAGGGGGTACGGCGAGTGCGGGACGGCACCCGTACGCCCCGAATCTGTCAGAAGACAGATGGATCGTAGGCCGTAAGAAGAGGACAGGCCCCTGGACCAGTCGTGTAACTTCAAGTCTCGGCTGGAAAAACCGGAGGCTTCTGGCTTTCACAGTCCAGTTGCCAAAGCCTCATTCTAACGGCCGTGAGGGTCAAGCAGGTCCGGGAACTCCAGTAAGACAGGAGGGACTTCAGAGCACCCGAGCGGGACTGAGAGTGGGGAAGCGAAGGGCAGGAGGGAGAAGACCCAGCGTGAAGTCGGTCTAGAGAGGAACACAAGAAAGCGGGGTTCCGTCAGGTGCTCTTAAACTACCTGAGGAAGAGCTGAACTCCCGTTCTGGTGAACGCAGCGCGACGTGGGAGGCTGTAAGCTGGACAGTGCAACCTGAGGAACTTAACAACTGTGAGTAAAGACTCGGATGACTGCACCGCATTGCCTCCGTCCATTATTTCAGCTGCGCCATCTTTCCCCCTGCACTACAATGCCCAGCGCAACCCACACCATCTACACTGCCCTGGAGCTAGCTCTTCCTGTGGAGAGCCATACCATCCCTGCTGCAGTAACATCAGCTCCAGAGGAGTGCTCAGCAGCGGCGGCTCCCTTTGTCCGCATTCCACAGGTGGCGTCACGAACACTTTCTAAACTACAAACCCCATATAATATTCCCCCTTTTTGTTGACTGCCCTGGGCCACGGACCGTGCCAGTCACCGTGATATCCCCCATTGGCATCCATAGGCCCGGCTGCCGAGTACCCCACAGCCCTGGGAGCGCGTCACTAACGTTATACAGCAGCCTAGATCTGAGTTTGAAATAGTTTGTAGAATATCTCCTATGTTATACAGGCGTCATCCACAGTTTAAAAATACTTTGTTCGGTTCCTAATGTTATACAGCAGGGACATCTCAGTTTGAAATAGTTTGGAGAAAATCTCCTATGTTATACAGGCGGCATCCCCAGTAAAAAAAATACTTTGTTCGGTTCCTAACGTTATACAGCAGGAACATCTCAGTTTGATATAGTTTGGAGAAAATCTCCTATGTTATATAGGTGTCATCCACAGTAAAAAAAAAAATACTTTGTTCGGTTAGTAACGTTATACAGCAAGCCATATCTTACCTTGTCATTAAGTGCTGCTGAAATTCAGGTGTATGCAGAGCTGTTGCAGAGGAAAAAAATCTATTTTTGTTTTGCTAATAGTGTGCTCCTACTACAGTATCTGAGCAACATGAGTGAGAAAAAGAGAGGTCATGGTGGAAGGAGGAATAAGCTTGCTGTTAAAGGTATAGGTGAGGTAGGTGGTAATGTTAGTGAAAGCACTAGTGAACCAACACCGTCATGTTCTATCCAAAGACAACTGACAACTTCTGTTACTGGACGGGCTACTCCACTCCCTTTCTTTGGCAGCCGCACAGCAATACGCCTTGTTGATAAGGGCCAGAAAGAGCAGGTGCTCCAGTGGATGGCAAATGCTGCTTCAAGTGGCCTCTCCTCTTCTTCCTCCACCTCAACATCACACACAGTACAGTCCACAGAGGTGGCACCCCAATTACCCTTGCTTCTCCTCATGTCCCAACTGTCCAAGCGCCCAACTGACTGTAGCGAACCACAGATCATCGAGTCTGTGGAACTGTTCACCCATTTTATACCATGGGCATCAGAAGTGTACTCCAAACATTTACAGAGTCAAGAAGAGGAGGAAAGCTTCTTCACCGATGCCCAAAATTTTTTTACGTTGGATTCAGGGCAGGATGGAGTAGGATCGAAGCAGGTTCCTGACCCTTGTCACCAGATGTTAACCACCGGGGAGGGAGGTGATCCTGATGAGACTCAGATACCTGAGGCTCATGCGGACTGTACTGTGCTGTCAGGGCAACAAGAGGAGAAGGGTCACTCTGAGGGTGAGGAATGGGATAACATATTGGATGATAACGAGGTTGAAGATCCTAGTTGGTGTGAACCCAGAGTCACGTAGCCGAGTAGGTCATCTGAGGTGAAGGAGGAAGACGAAGAGGTTACTACGGTGCAGACACGAAGTGATGCAAGTACAAGGAGCACTGCATCCTTAGCCACAACTGTGGCTGTGGCCAGCAGTGGTCGCGGGTCTGCAGCTCACAGGGGTGACAAGGGTTGCCTAGCCTGGGCCTTTTTTGAGACCGCAAAGGATGAGTCCACTCACGTTATCTGCACACTTTGCAAGAAAAAACTCAGTAGAGGGAAAAAGTGCAATAATTTAACTACTACAAGCATGAACCTTCACATGCGCACACAACATGCATTACACTGGGATTCTCACTGCGCTAAAATGCAGACCAGCGGACCTCAACAACCATCAGCTGCCCCATCAACCGTATCCGCTGCTTCTTCCTCCTCCTCTGTTACTGTGCCAAGTATTGGCACGAGGGTCTCCCACCGCAAAACTTCTGGTTCTAAACCCTCTCCAGTCAGGCTGAGTAAGAGCCCATCAGCTGTAACGGAAGCGGACATGCCTGCGGTGTTTGTTTCACCGAGCACACCACATGTTTCTCAATTCACGGTAACATCTGCGCCTGCACCTCACTCACAGTCCATCAGTTTGTCCGTTTCACCGTACTCTGCCTTCTCTCAGCACCGCAGCCAGGCCTCGGTCCTGCAGTTGTGGTCACGTAAAAGATTGTTTTATCCTACACATGACAAATCTAAGAGGTTGAACTCCACCATCTCAAATCTGTTGGCCACGGAAATGCTGCCTTTCCGCCTGGCAGATACAGACGGTTTCCGAAAGCTGATGGCTGTCGCAGTCCCCCAGTATGAGCTGCCCAGTCACCATTACTTCTCTAAGAAAGCTGTGCCTGTGCTACACCAGCATGTCGCAGACAACATCACCCGCTCCATGACTAAATCTATATCTGCCAGAGTACATTTCACCACAGACTCCTGGATGAGTAAGCATGGCCAAGGGTGTTAAACCTCGCTGATTGGGCACTGGGTGACTCTGGTGGCTGTGGGGACAGGCGGGGAAGGAGCTGCTCCACAAATCTTGGAATCCCCAAGACTTGCAGAACAAACCTCTGTATTTCACACTTCCTTCACTGCTTCTGCGTCCTCCACCTCCTCTAGAGCCTCCACCTGCGCAATCAACCTCTTCCTTAATGAGACACGCGTTCCAACAGTGCAGAGCGAATCCACACCACCTCCGTACTGTGCAGCCAGGGCTCACCGCAATCAGGCAGTCTTCAAATTAATATACAGTACCTTGGAGATTGCAGTCATACAGCTGAAGAGTTGTGGACAGCTCTCCAGGCTCAGTTTCAGCAATGGCTGTCTCCGCTGAACCTGGAGCCCGGGAAGGCCGTGTGCGATAACGGTGCTAACCTGCTGGCGGCCCTACGCCGAAGCGAATTCTCACATGTGCCTTGCATGGCTCACGTCCTCAACCTGGTGGTACAGCGATTTCTCCACCACTATCCTGGCCTGGGTGAGCTGCTTGAGAAAGTACAGAAGCTGTGTGCTCACTTCCGCCGTTCGCATTCCTCATGTCATCGACTTGTATCGATACAGAGGTCTTTCTCCATGCCAGTTAACAGGTTGATATGCGAAGTGCCGATGTGGTGGAATTCCACTCTGCACATGTTGCAACGACTATGTCAGCATCAACGAGCCCTGACGCAGTATGTCATGTCATATAGCCTAAGCCAACGCAATACGGACATGAAGCATATCACGTTTACGGAGTGGGAACAGATTAAGGACCTCTGCACCCTTTTGCACAGTTTTGAAATGGCTACTAATCTAATTAGCGCTGACAATGCCATCATCAGTATCACTATTCCGGTTATCTACATGCTGGAGAAGACTTTGATTAGCGTGCAGCAGGAGGTGGTTGTCCCAGAAGAAGAGGAGGTTGCAGAAGGGATAAAATTGTCTCAAAGTTCCAGACTGTCGTCACACAGGTAGATGCCAAGTGACGGTGGCTTCCTACGATCGAGGGGGTTTGGTGATACCAGACATACTGTTAGTGAAGGTGCAAGAGCCGAGGAGCAAATGGAGGAGGAAGAGGTGATGGGTGAGCAACAGTCAGAAGAAGAAGAGGTTAATCATCCTCTCTCTGTTGAACGTGGTTGGCAGGAGGGGACAGAGGAAACATGCATCAGTGTTACGCAGCCAACAATAGAGTCTGGCTTTGGACCACCTGGAAGAGACCGACCTATGAGTGTCTTTCTAACTATAGTTTCTGCAACATGATCCCCGTATAGTTAGTATTCGAAATAATGCTGACTACTAGGTTGCCACTCTGTTAGATCCACGTTATAAGAGTAAATTTTGCCAGATGCTTCCCGCCCTGGAAAGGGACACGCTAATGTTGGAGTATCGAAACAAGCTTGCAAGCAACCTTAATAGAGCTTTTTCCCAAGATAAGAGTGAAGCACACAGTGTGAATCGCTCTGTAGTCTTTCAACCTCCGGCACTTCAGTTCGTCAACGCCAAAATATTAGCAGCAGCAGAGAAAGTGGCAGAAGCAATTTCTGTGAGTCCTTTCATTACATTTTTTAGACCAGCTCGTGCACCAGCACAACAGAGTACAAGTCTGACACGAGGAGAATGACTGGAGAGGATGATGGAGGAGTATCTAGAGCTCAATACGAATACCATCATTGAGGATTTTGAACCTTTTACATTTTGGTCTTCAAAAATGGATGAATGGCCTGAGCTTGCCTGTCAAGCCTTGGAGGCTGTATCATGCCCGGCTGCCAGCATTCTCTCAGAACGTGTGTTCAGCATTGCTGGTGATGTCCTGACTAGAGATGAGCGTTGTTCTACTCGAACTGTTCGCCAATCTCAAATTCGAGCTGTTTTGGGCGGTGTTCGAGCCGTTCGGCGAACACGAACAATTTGAGAAAAATTCGGCTGTTCGAGGTTATGTTCGATAACTGTTCGTGCACCAAAATCATAACTGGATTTTTTCTCAGTAATGATGAAAATTAATGTTAATACGCAGTTTGAGTGTACAGCGGGGTGGGGGGAGGGGCAGGGGATGGATCTCTGCAGGAACAATGAAGATCTCCATTTTTTTTTCTCTTTCCCGCATTTGCAGTGGGGAGGTGCAATCTGTCAGCCTATCAGCAGCGCACACACGGAGCGAAGTGCTTTTTTTCACACAAGCAAGGGCATGTGTCATTGGCAGTGTATGTCACATGTCCTTGCCCTATAAGACCAAGCCATTTTCCCCGTCGCCACCATTTTCTCACTGCTGCAGCTGCGTGTTAGACGGCACCGCTGTTGCTGTGTGCGCTATACCTTGTTAATTTCAAGCCAATTTTCGCACAAATATACAGATAGCTTGGGAGTAGGGAATAGTTGTGATTGCAGTCCTTTTAAGGACTAGGTTACAGCATTTCCTACGACTTTTATCAGGGAGGTCTGTGCTCTTAAATAGATAGGTTGTGGGAGTAAAGACTAATTGTAATTGGAGTCCTTTTCAGGACTAGGTTACATCAGTTCCTATCAGTTTTTGCCAGGCAGGTCTGTGCCAGTGCTGTGCAAGTTTTTTTCACAGCATTTGGCTGAATCTAGCAAAGCTAATCCTTTTTGGCCTATTGCAGAGTGTGTTAGTCAGTGGAGTAGCCTATCTGTGTTGCAAGATATACCACCTGTGTATAGAATACCAATTTTTTTACTGCACCTAGTGAAGTAAAATCTTTTGGGCATAGCATCATTCTATTAGTCCATCTATACTGACCTCCATCAGGTTGCAAATTAAAACTAATTTTTATCTGCATCTACAGTAACTCTGAAAAAATATTTGGGCTTCTACCTGTGTGTGGGACTTGTTGTATTAGTCCATCTATACTGACCTCCATCAGGTTGCAAACTGAATATATTTTTTTCCTGCATCTACCTCTGAAAAAATATTGGGCTTCTAGCTGTGTGTGGGTCTTGTTCTATTAATCCATCTATACTGACCTCCATCAGGTTGCAAACTGAATATAATTTTTTCTGCATCTAGCTCTGAAAAAATATTTGGCCTTCTAGTAGTGTGTCGGACTTTCTCTATTAGTCCATCTATACTGACCTCCATCAGGTTGCAAATTAAAACTAATTTTTATCTGCATCTACAGTACCTCTGAAAAAATATTTGGGCTTCTAGCTGTGTGTGGGACTTGTTGTATTAGTCCATCTATACTGACCTCCATCAGGTTGCAAACTGAATATATTTTTTTCCTGCATCTACCTCTGAAAAAATATTGGGCTTCTAGCTGTGTGTGGGTCTTGTTCTATTAATCCATCTATACTGACCTCCATCAGGTTGCAAATTCAAAATAATTTTTTTCTGCATCTAACCCAGCCAATAGTTTTGGCCTAATACCACAGTTTGGCCACTCAGCTCTGCTCGGTTACCATCCATTGTTTTTTTGTGCAAACAACTCCAGAGTTGTGAATTAGTTAACCACCAAAATGAGTGGAAAAAGGCCTGCTGCTGGTGGAAAGGGGAATAGGCGTGTTGGGAAGGGGAAAAAAGGTTGTGTCCGTGGGGTAGGTGTTAAAGCAACAGTAACATCTGCAGAAGAAAGACCATCTTCCAGCCAAACTAAAATGTCTACTTCTTTTAGCGGACAATGTGATAAGATCCCTTTCTTACGGCCACGCCAATCGCTACAAATTCCAGATGAGGCACAAAAACAGCAGGTGCTTCAACGGATATCAAGTGCTCCTTTAAGTGGGCTCTCCTCCACATCAACTTCAACATCACAAATACTCCAGTCCTCAAAGTGTCACCCAAATCGCACTTGCTTCCTCACAGCTCCCAAATCTCCAGCTGCCCGTCTGAGTATGAGGTAGAACAGATGGTTGAGTCTGCAGAGCTGTTTACTCATACTATAGCCTGGGAATCAGAGGTCGACTCCAGCGCTTCTGTGAATCCAGACGAGGAAATGATCTGCACTGATGGCCAGAATCTTTATGAGTCGGATCCAGGACCAGACGCAGAAGGTTCTGACCATAATGTAGACCCTCATTCCCAAACTGTAACTCCTGTTGGTGGAGACAATGAGGAAGACGATGATAAGACTCAAATACCTGATTGGAGCGACAACTTTAGTTTTTTGTCAGGGCAGGAACAGGTTGGCTCTGAGGACGACGGGTGTGATAACGCACAGGGTGATGATGATGAGGTCGGAGATCCCACTTACTGTCAACCCACAGTCAGCCAAGAGATGAGGTCAGCAGAGGAGGTGGAGGAAGATGCTAGTGACGACGAGGTCAGGTTGCGCCTTCCTGGACAGAGACGTAGTACTGGAAGCACGTCAACAACTGCATCCTCAAACACAACTCTGCCTCTCACCACAAGTCGTGGTGGCTCTTCAGGTCGCATGGGTGCTAAGCCTTGCATAGCCTGGGCATTTTTTCAGATCGATAAAGATGACCCAACTCGTGTTATCTGTAACATTTGTCAGCAAAAGCTAAGTAGAGGCCAAAAAATACATAGTTTGAATACTTCATGCATGAACCGGCACATGGACATGAAGCATAAGTTGCAGTGGGAAGCTCAGTGTGCTACAATGCGGCCTAGCCGGCCGGGCCAACCACCGTCTGCCATATCTTGTGCATCCGCGGCCTCTTCATCCTCTGTGACTGGGGGGACAGCAGTCACACCTGTTTTGGGGCGCAGACCTGCCACCTCTTTAGCCGCAACAGCCAGCGTGATTGGCAGGTCATCATTTTCTTTGGAGGTGGTAACACCAGCTGGTGTTGAGCGCTGTCCGACATCGATAGCACCACCTTTGGATCAAGGCAACCTAACATGTCCGCCTGCATCTTCCTCACAGACCGGCAGTTTGCCGGGGACACCCTTATCAACCCCGTCTAAGCACAATAGCCAGCCCTCGGTCCCTCAGATGTGGACAAGTAAAAGACCATTTCCTCCTAGCCATGAGAAAGCTAAGAGGTTGAATTTCACCATCTGCAAGCTCTTGGCTACAGAAATGCTGCCTTTCCGCCTGGTGGACACAGAGGATTTTCGAGACCTTATGTCCGTCGCAGTGCCCCAGTACCAGATGCCCAGTCGGCACTACTTCTCAAAGAAAGGTGTGCCTGCGCTCCACCAGCATGTCGCACATAACATCACCGCTTCTTTGAGAAACTCTGTGTGTGACAGGGTGCATTTCACCACAGACACTTGGACGAGTAGGCATGGACAGGGGCGTTACATGTCGCTGACTGTGCACTGGGTAACTATGGTGACAGCAGGACAAGGGGCTGCTGTCCAAGTCTTGCCGTCCCCACGAGTTGTGCGTCAATCCTCTTTATGTCAAAGTTCCTCCACTGCTTCTGCCTCCTCAACCTCCTCTCGGTCTTCCACCTGCACCCAAAGCCTGTCTGGTCATGCCACAAGCTTTCTAACTGCGCAGAAGGGATCCTGCACACCTCCTTACTATGCTGGCAGTAGGGCTCAACGTCATCAGGCGGTTTTTACATTGAAATGTCTGGGAAATGTGAGTCACACAGCTGAGGAGTTGTGGTCAGCTCTGGAGAACCAATTTCATGAATGGTTGTCTCCACTGGACCTGAAACCAGGGAAGGCCGTGTGCGACAATGCTGCAAACCTGGGTGCGGCCCTTTGCCGGGGCAATGTCACACACTTGCCTTGTATGGCTCACGTGTTGAACCTGGTTGTCCAGCAATTTTTAGCCCACTATCCCAGACTAGATGGCCTTCTGCAGAGGGCACGGTCGCTGTGTGCTCACTTCCGCCGTTCGCATCCTGCAGCTCAGCGACTTACATCTCTACAGAAGTCGTTGGGCCTGCCACTTCACCGGCTAAAATGCGATGTGCCTACCCGGTGGAATTCAACTCTGCACATGTTGCAGCGACTGTGGCAGCACCGACAAGCCCTGGTGCAATACTTTCTGACGTATAGCCTGGGCCAACGAGATTCAGAGGTGGGGCAAATCACGCTGGAGGAGTGGTCTCAGATCAGGGACCTATGCACCCTTCTGCACAGTTTTGAAATGGCGACGAAGATGTTTAGTGCTGACGATGCCATTATCAGCATGACTATTCCGGTGATTTACATGCTGGAGCACATGTTAAACAGAATTCGGAGTCAGGTGGTGGCACAAGAGGAGGTGGAGGAAGTAGAGGAGGAGGAGTTGTATGCGGAAGGGCTAACATCTGCAAGGTCCAGACGGTCGGCAGCACCAAGGCGGCAGGCATGTGAGGGTGGGGGAGATGGTTTTACCAGGGCGCATGGTAGCAGCCAAACTAGTGAGGAAGGTGCAGGAGCCCAGGAAGAAGTGGAGGACGAACTGATGGAAGACTCATCAGATGAGGGAGACCTTGATCACATTTCTGTTGTGCGAGGTTGGGGGGAGAGGACAGAGGAAGGAAGCATGATTGTTACCTCGCCACCAACACAACAGGGACTTGGTGCTCCTGGATGCGCAACACACATGAGTGCCTTCTTGCTGCACTACCTGCAACATGACCCTCGAATTGTGAGAATTAGAAATAATCCTGACTACTGGGTTGCCACACTGTTAGATCCCCGGTACAAAAGTAAATTTGCAGAAATTATTCCTGCCATAGAAAGGGATGCACGCATGCAGGAGTATCAGCAGAGACTGTTGCAGAATCTTACATGTGCTTTTCCACAAAATACCAGTGGTGCACGTAGTGAATCTCACAGTTCCAACTTGCCAACCGTGGGACCGTCAAGTGTTCAGCACTCAAACCGTAACAGAACCACAGTATCTGCTGGTAACATCAATTTTGCGGAATCATTTCACCACTTTTTTAGCCCATCCTTTGCAAGGCCACAGGAGACAAGAAGTCTGACACATAGTCAACGCCTAGAGACGATGGTACAGGAGTATCTCCAAGTAAACATTGAAGCCACGACTGTGTCACTGGACCCTTGCTCTTTTTGGGCTTCCAATCTGGATAAATGGCCGGAGCTAGCCACTTACGCCTTGGAGATCTTGTCATGCCCCGCAGCCAGCGTTCTGTCTGAACGTGTGTTCAGCGCTGCTGGTGGTGTGCTGACAGATAAGCGCACGCGGCTCTCCACTGATAATGTAGACAGACTCACGTTCATAAAGATGAACAAATCATGGATCCGAAACGACTTTTCTACCCCTGTGTCATCCTGGGGAGAGTAAAAGCTTGATGATTGGTTAAAATCACCCTACCAAACGTTTTAAGCTTTCAAATTACTAATCATGTTTATCTGTATCTTGACTGGAAAATAATTTGGGCTTTGTAGCAGTGTGCAGCACTGATCCTATTAGGCCATCTATACTAAAGCTTCACCAGATTTAAAATTAAAAATAATTTTTAGCTGCATCTAGCCCGGAAAATAATTTTGGGGCTCCGAGATGCGCAAGGCACATAAGTGCCTTCTTGCTGCACTACCTGCAGCATGACCCTCATATTGTCAGAATTCGAAGTAATCATGACTACTGGGTTGCCACACTCTTAGATCCCCCAAACTTTTCGATCAACCTTTTCATTTTAATAAAGACCAAAAAAATGGTCATTTTTGAAATTATAAGCATTAGCAGGTTGTTAGAAACTGAAATCAAACAGTTTTCAACTCAAAACTTTATTCTAGGTGATGTTACATTTTCACATAGGACCCCTTGTTCGAAAGGAGCTTCTGAACTCTCTCGGCCATTGAATTTGTCAGGTTTTGGATGGTTTCTGCTTCAATTGTTTTGCATGAGGACAGAATACCCTCCCAGAGCTGTTGCTTAGATGTGAACTGCCTCCCGCCATCATAGACACTCCTTTTAATGATGCTCCAAAGGTTCTGAATGGGGTAGAGGTCAGGGGAGCATGGGGGTCACACCATAAGTTTGTCCCCTTTTATGCCCATATCAGCCAGAGATGCAGATGTTTTATGTGCAGCATGAGATGGTGCATTATCATGCAGAAAAATGATCTTGCTGTGAAATACACGGTTCTTCTTCTTGAACCATGGCAGGAAGTGCTGTTTGAGAAAATCCACATACATTATGGAGTTCATCTTTAGCGCCTTCAGGGATCCTAAAGGGGCCGACAATCTCTCTCCCCATGATTCCAGCCCAAAACATTACTCCACCTCCTCCTTGTTGGCGCTGTAGCCGTGTTTGCGTGGGGTGTCCATCAACCAGCCATCCTCCACTCCATCCATCTGGACCATCGAGCGCTGCACGGCACTCATCCGTGAACAAAACAGTTTTGAAATCAGTCTTCATGTAATGTTTGGCCCACTGGAGCCGTTTCTGCTTGTGTGAAGTGGATAGAGGAGGTCGACAGGATGGCGCATGCACAGCTGCAAACCTCTGAAGGACCCTGCATCTTGTTGTTCGGGGGACGTTGGAGGCACAAGCAGCTTCAAAAACTTGTCTGCTGCTATGACAAGGCTTTTTTGCCGCTGCTCTTCCAACCTGACGTAATTGCCTGTAGGAAAGAGTCCTCAATTTGCCCTTATCAGCACGCACACGTGTGTACTGTGAATCAGCTACATACTTCTTGATTGCCAAGACACTTCATCCTGATCATCGCACAATGTTGATTGTAGTCATGCCTTGACCTAAACACTCCACAATTTGTTGCTTCTCAGCAGTCGACACATCCTTTTTCTTTCCCATTTTGGCAGAAAATGTAGGCTGCTTAATAATGTGAGAGAGCCTTCTTAAGTAGTCTTGCCTTTCATTGGACACACCTGCCAAACTAATTAGCACAGGTGTCTGCAATTGCTTACAGTGATATAAAGAGCCCTGACACACATCACCATCAATGAGTTTAACTGACAAACAAACAAATTCTTCCCTTATCACTCCTAAACACTTTTTGCATAATAATTTGGAACGCAGTGTACATGTGCTTTTCCTCAAAACACCAGTGGTTCACGTAGTGAATCTTACAGTTCTAACTTGCCAACCGTGGTCTGTATGGAGTTGTTCAATAAAGGGCCCAAAATTAAGATAACATAGATGGGAGAGGTCTCTATGAATAGGAATTCCTAAGTATTTGATACCCTGTGAGGGCCAGGCAAAGGGAAAGTTGGACTGGATGGAATCCTATATGGATTTGGGGAGGGAGACATCGAGGGCCTCAGACTTCGCTGCATTGATTTTAAAATTTTACCATGTAACAAAGTGATCTATTTCAGCCATAACAGCATGGATGGATATATGTGATTGAGTGATATATACTAGGACATCATCAGCAAATAGAGAGCACTTGTACTCGGTGCCTCCCACCTCAATCCACTTAATATTGGGGTTATGGCGAATTGATGAGAGCAGGTGCTCCGTCACTAGGATGTATAAGAGAGGGGACAGAGGACATCACTGCCTTGTCCCATTGGTGATTGTGAAAGGTGATGAAAATGTTCTGACGCACCCCCTGGGCCTTGGGACACCCGGAGCCGGACCCTTTTTGGTGGATGCTGGTGGTTGTAGTCTTCGTGGCGGCGACCCGGTTCCGTGGCTCAGGGCGGTCAAACCAGTGGCGGAACTATTTATGTGGTTTTGATGTTTAAATGTCCGACTACGCCACCCGTGGATTGCGGTCAGAGTGAACCGCCGCTACAGGGCAGACCGCTGAGGCTGGTGTTGTGGGTGCAGCAGAGCGTAGCATAACTCCCCACGGGAGGAGTATAGCCTCAGGGCAGTGTATGCGGAGGATGGGGGTGATGGTGCAGGGCAGCAGCAGTAACGACACGGAGTCAGTGATGCAGTTCAGGGCCTTTACTCACAGTTCTTATTATCCAGACCACGTCTGCAGGTAACGGCTGCCCACGTCGTACTGTGCTCACCAGGTGAGGGGCTCAGACAACTCCCAGATAACTTTGGAGCACTTCACATGACCCCCTTTGTGTGTCCTTTGTCTGGCCTTTCTTACCAACACTTCTGTCCGGCTGCCTCGGGCCTCCTCTTGGTAAACTTGGCGCCAGTTTCCCTGACCCTATGTGGTGCCTTCCTAGCGGGTGTAGCGAGGGGCTGCGCCACATAAAATGTCAGAGCCTCCGGTTTCTAGCTGAGGGTCGTTTCCTGCCTCCACTAGTTCGGGGACCGGTCTCCCCCTTTGGCCTGACCCCTCCACGCAGTTGGATTCGGGCGTGCGGTGGCGACTCGCCCGTCCGCACCCCTGGGATCCCTTCATTCCTCATTCCTGGAGCCTTCTCCGCTCCTCTTCCTTCCTTCTCCCTCTTCCAGGCCTGGGCCTCTGTTACTAGGCCTGCCTCCGGAGCAGAGCTCATGCAAAGCCCCTTCTCCCTGCCACTTCTGCTCAGACTTCTCTGCACTGAACTAAGATGGTGCCCACCTTTTATACTCCCTTCTCAATGCACCCAGGAACTGCTTCCTCCCTGCTCCTGCACTACAGGGTTCCCCTTCCTCAGTGTTCCCTCCCCCCACTCCAGCCAGGGACAGGGACTGTCGTGCCCATCTCAGGGGCATATTGGTCGCCCTGCCCCACGGTAATGTGGTGTAATGCATGCAGGTGTCGGGTCCTGATCCACACTCCATCCTTACCTGAGAGTGAGATATCACACCTCTGGGTGAGGTGCAATAAGTCTGTAGCAACCGAGCCCTCAGGGTGCTACAGTTCCATTTATCTTCAGCCTAGGTGACGTATTGCGATACAGGGCTGTGATTTTGGCTACAAAAGGGTCCCCTAGACCCCTACCCCAAGCTTTTTAAGAGAATCATATATGGCGTGCCAGGAGACTCTATGGAATGCTTTCTCAGCATCCAACGAGAGTATCTAATTACAAATTTTTAACTGCATCTAGCCCAGGAAATACTTTGTGCCTAGTAGCAGTGTCTGCTAGTCAGCGGATTATCCCGGCTGTTAAGCAAGCTACACCACCTGTAGTTTAGACACTTAATTTTTTCAAAGGAAATGCTTCGGGAACATGGGATACTTAGTGAAGAGCATCAGGAGGCACCCCAAGGCATAGGGGCTGGGACTGGCAGTAGGATGCCTTGCGGTGGACAGCCGAGCTCGATCCTTATAAAAGCTTTTTAACTGCAGCAGCTTTAGTGGACGCTACTGGAGCTGGAATTACCGTGGCTGCTGGCATGAGACTTGCCCTTCAATAGATCCTTGTAAATGGATTTAAAGTGTATTCATTCAAATTAGATAGACAATTTAAATTAAAAAGCTTAGAGCTGCCTCCACCACAGGGGGGCTCGCTCGACCCACCAGCGGACAGGCACCAGTATTGGGAGAGGGGGGCTGGCCGTCAGGGTTCACCGCGGCTCTGGCACAAACCCGGCGACACGGAGGTGGCACGGGCAGGAGCGGACTGGCCGTGTCGGCTTCTCACTTTTTGGATTTTAGAAGGGCATGACATGCCTATATCTGTGTCTCCCCCTCCTTTTACTCCTCCACCTCTTTTATTTTCGCATGACTATATGTACTTGTCACTTTTCCATGTGTTAGTTATGTCTTCTGAGCAGTTTGTCAGCTTTTGGACACCTTTGAAGATGTTTTCTATGTGTTTCTATGTGTTTTTGTTTGCCTGCCATTGGTTTTAACGGTGTTCGAAGGTGTTCGACGAACAGTTCGACGAACAGTTCGGCGAACACACGGGTGTTCGACGAACCGAACCGAACTCGAACACTACGGGGGTGGCTCAACACTAGTCCTGACTAGAGATGAGCGTTGTTCTACTCGAACTGTTCGCCAATCTCAAATTCGAGCTGTTTTGGGCGGTGTTCGAGCCGTTCGGCGAACACGAACAATTTGAGAAAAATTCGGCTGTTCGAGGTTATGTTCGATAACTGTTCGTGCACCAAAATCATAACTGGATTTTTTCTCAGTAATGATGAAAATTAATGTTAATACGCAGTTTGAGTGTACAGCGGGGTGGGGGGAGGGGCAGGGGATGGATCTCTGCAGGAACAATGAAGATCTCCATTTTTTTTTCTCTTTCCCGCATTTGCAGTGGGGAGGTGCAATCTGTCAGCCTATCAGCAGCGCACACACGGAGCGAAGTGCTTTTTTTCACACAAGCAAGGGCATGTGTCATTGGCAGTGTATGTCACATGTCCTTGCCCTATAAGACCAAGCCATTTTCCCCGTCGCCACCATTTTCTCACTGCTGCAGCTGCGTGTTAGACGGCACCGCTGTTGCTGTGTGCGCTATACCTTGTTAATTTCAAGCCAATTTTCGCACAAATATACAGATAGCTTGGGAGTAGGGAATAGTTGTGATTGCAGTCCTTTTAAGGACTAGGTTACAGCATTTCCTACGACTTTTATCAGGGAGGTCTGTGCTCTTAAATAGATAGGTTGTGGGAGTAAAGACTAATTGTAATTGGAGTCCTTTTCAGGACTAAGTTACATCAGTTCCTATCAGTTTTTGCCAGGCAGGTCTGTGCCAGTGCTGTGCAAGTTTTTTTCACAGCATTTGGCTGAATCTAGCAAAGCTAATCCTTTTTGGCCTATTGCAGAGTGTGTTAGACAGTGGAGTAGCCTATCTGTGTTGCAAGATATACCAGCTGTGTATAGAATACCAATTTTTTTACTGCACCTAGTGAAGTAAAATCTTTTGGGCATAGCATCATTCTATTAGTCCATCTATACTGACCTCCATCAGGTTGCAAATTAAAACTAATTTTTATCTGCATCTACAGTACCTCTGAAAAAATATTTGGGCTTCTACCTGTGTGTGGGACTTGTTGTATTAGTCCATCTATACTGACCTCCATCAGGTTGCAAACTGAATATATTTTTTTCCTGCATCTACCTCTGAAAAAATATTGGGCTTCTAGCTGTGTGTGGGTCTTGTTCTATTAATCCATCTATACTGACCTCCATCAGGTTGCAAACTGAATATAATTTTTTTCTGCATCTAGCTCTGAAAAAATATTTGGCCTTCTACTAGTGTGTCGGACTTTCTCTATTAGTCCATCTATACTGACCTTCATCAGGTTGCAAACTGAATATAATTTTTTTCTGCATCTAGCTCTGAAAAAATATTTGGCCTTCTAGTAGTGTGTCGGACTTTCTCTATTAGTCCATCTATACTGACCTCCATCAGGTTGCAAATTAAAACTAATTTTTATCTGCATCTACAGTACCTCTGAAAAAATATTTGGGCTTCTAGCTGTGTGTGGGACTTGTTGTATTAGTCCATCTATACTGACCTCCATCAGGTTGCAAACTGAATATATTTTTTTCTGCATCTACCTCTGAAAAAATATTGGGCTTCTAGCTGTGTGTGGGACTTGTTGTATTAGTCCATCTATACTGACCTCCATCAGGTTGCAAACTGAATATATTTTTTTCTGCATCTACCTCTGAAAAAATATTGGGCTTCTAGCTGTGTGTGGGTCTTATTCTATTAATCCATCTATACTGACCTCCATCAGGTTGCAAACTGAATATAATTTTTTTCTGCATCTAGCTCTGAAAAAATATTTGGCCTTCTAGTAGTGTGTCGGACTTTCTCTATTAGTCCATCTATACTGACCTCCATCAGGTTGCAATCTGAATATATTTTTTTCTGCATCTACCTCTGAAAAAATATTTGGCCTTCTAGTAGTGTGTCGGACTTTCTCTATTAGTCCATCTATACTGACCTCCATCAGGTTGCAAATTAAAACTAATTTTTATCTGCATCTACAGTACCTCTGAAAAAATATTTGGGCTTCTAGCTGTGTGTGGGACTTGTTGTATTAGTCCATCTATACTGACCTCCATCAGGTTGCAAACTGAATATATTTTTTTCTGCATCTACCTCTGAAAAAATATTGGGCTTCTAGCTGTGTGTGGGTCTTGTTCTATTAATCCATCTATACTGACCTCCATCAGGTTGCAAATTCAAAATAATTTTTTTCTGCATCTAACCCAGCCAATAGTTTTGGCCTAATACCACAGTTTGGCCACTCAGCTCTGCTCGGTTACCATCCATTGTTTTTTTGTGCAAACAACTCCAGAGTTGTGAATTAGTTAACCACCAAAATGAGTGGAAAAAGGCCTGCTGCTGGTGGAAAGGGGAATAGGCGTGTTGGGAAGGGGAAAAAAGGTTGTGTCCGTGGGGTAGGTGTTAAAGCAACAGTAACATCTGCAGAAGAAAGACCATCTTCCAGCCAAACTAAAATGTCTACTTCTTTTAGCGGACAATGTGATAAGATCCCTTTCTTACGGCCACGCCAATCGCTACAAATTCCAGATGAGGCACAAAAACAGCAGGTGCTTCAACGGATATCAAGTGCTCCTTTAAGTGGGCTCTCCTCCACATCAACTTCAACATCACAAATACTCCAGTCCTCAAAGGTGTCACCCAAATCGCACTTGCTTCCTCACAGCTCCCAAATCTCCAGCTGCCCGTCTGAGTATGAGGTAGAACAGATGGTTGAGTCTGCAGAGCTGTTTACTCATACTATAGCCTGGGAATCAGAGGTCGACTCCAGCGCTTCTGTGAATCCAGACGAGGAAATGATCTGCACTGATGCCCAGAATCTTTATGAGTCGGATCCAGGACCAGACGCAGAAGGTTCTGACCATAATGTAGACCCTCATTCCCAAACTGTAACTCCTGTTGGTGGAGACAATGAGGAAGACGATGATAAGACTCAAATACCTGATTGGAGCGACAACTTTAGTTTTTTGTCAGGGCAGGAACAGGTTGGCTCTGAGGACGACGGGTATGATAACGCACAGGGTGATGATGATGAGGTCGGAGATCCCACTTACTGTCAACCCACAGTCAGCCAAGAGATGAGGTCAGCAGAGGAGGTGGAGGAAGATGCTAGTGACGACGAGGTCAGGTTGCGCCTTCCTGGACAGAGACGTAGTACTGGAAGCACGTCAACAACTGCATCCTCAAACACAACTCTGCCTCTCACCACAAGTCGTGGTGGCTCTTCAGGTCGCATGGGTGCTAAGCCTTGCATAGCCTGGGCATTTTTTCAGATCGATAAAGATGACCCAACTCGTGTTATCTGTAACATTTGTCAGCAAAAGCTAAGTAGAGGCCAAAAAATACATAGTTTGAGTACTTCATGCATGAACCGGCACATGGACATGAAGCATAAGTTGCAGTGGGAAGCTCAGTGTGCTACAATGCGGCCTAGCCGGCCGGGCCAACCACCGTCTGCCATATCTTGTGCATCCGCGGCCTCTTCATCCTCTGTGACTGGGGGGACAGCAGTCACACCTGTTTTGGGGCGCAGACCTGCCACCTCTTTACCCGCAACAGCCAGCGTGATTGGCAGGTCATCATTTTCTTTGGAGGTGGTAACACCAGCTGGTGTTGAGCGCTGTCCGAAATCGATAGCACCACCTTTGGATCAAGGCAACCTAACATGTCCGCCTGCATCTTCCTCACAGACCGGCAGTTTGCCGGGGACACCCTTATCAACCCCGTCTAAGCACAATAGCCAGCCCTCGGTCCCTCAGATGTGGACAAGTAAAAGACCATTTCCTCCTAGCCATGAGAAAGCTAAGAGGTTGAATTTCACCATCTGCAAGCTCTTGGCTACAGAAATGCTGCCTTTCCGCCTGGTGGACACAGAGGATTTTCGAGACCTTATGTCCGTCGCAGTGCCCCAGTACCAGATGCCCAGTCGGCACTACTTCTCAAAGAAAGGTGTGCCTGCGCTCCACCAGCATGTCGCACATAACATCACCGCTTCTTTGAGAAACTCTGTGTGTGACAGGGTGCATTTCACCACAGACACTTGGACGAGTAGGCATGGACAGGGGCGTTACATGTCGCTGACTGGGCACTGGGTAACTATGGTGACAGCAGGACAAGGGGCTGCTGTCCAAGTCTTGCCGTCCCCACGAGTTGTGCGTCAATCCTCTTTATGTCAAAGTTCCTCCACTGCTTCTGCCTCCTCAACCTCCTCTCGGTCTTCCACCTGCACCCAAAGCCTGTCTGGTCATGCCACAAGCTTTCTAACTGCGCAGAAGGGATCCTGCACACCTCCTTCCTATGCTGGCAGTAGGGCTCAACGTCATCAGGCGGTTTTTACATTGAAATGTCTGGGAAATGTGAGTCACACAGCTGAGGAGTTGTGGTCAGCTCTGGAGAACCAATTTCATGAATGGTTGTCTCCACTGGACCTGAAACCAGGGAAGGCCGTGTGCGACAATGCTGCAAACCTGGGTGCGGCCCTTCGCCGGGGCAATGTCACACACGTGCCTTGTATGGCTCACGTGTTGAACCTGGTTGTCCAGCAATTTTTAGCCCACTATCCCAGACTAGATGGCCTTCTGCAGAGGGCACGGTCGCTGTGTGCTCACTTCCGCCGTTCGCATCCCGCAGCTCAGCGACTTACATCTCTACAGAAGTCGTTGGGCCTGCCACTTCACCGGCTAAAATGCGATGTGCCTACCCGGTGGAATTCAACTCTGCACATGTTGCAGCGACTGTGGCAGCACCGACAAGCCCTGGTGCAATACGTTCTGACGTATAGCCTGGGCCAACGAGATTCAGAGGTGGGGCAAATCACGCTGGAGGAGTGGTCTCAGATCAGGGACCTATGCACCCTTCTGCACAGTTTTGAAATGGCGACGAAGATGTTTAGTGCTGACGATGCCATTATCAGCATGACTATTCCGGTGATTTACATGCTGGAGCACATGTTAAACAGAATTCAGAGTCAGGTGGTGGCACAAGAGGAGGTGGAGGAAGTAGAGGAGGAGGAGTTGTATGCGGAAGGGCTAACATCTGCAAGGTCCAGACAGTCGGCAGCACCAAGGCGGCAGGCATGTGAGGGTGGGGGAGATGGTTTTACCAGGGCGCATGGTAGCAGCCAAACTAGTGAGGAAGGTGCAGGAGCCCAGGAAGAAGTGGAGGACGAACTGATGGAAGACTCATCAGATGAGGGAGACCTTGATCACATTTCTGTTGTGCGAGGTTGGGGGGAGAGGACAGCGGAAGGAAGCATGATTGTTACCTCGCCACCAACACAACAGGGACTTGGTGCTCCTGGATGCGCAACACACATGAGTGCCTTCTTGCTGCACTACCTGCAACATGACCCTCGAATTGTGAGAATTAGAAATAATCCTGACTACTGGGTTGCCACACTGTTAGATCCCCGGTACAAAAGTAAATTTGCAGAAATTATTCCTGCCATAGAAAGGGATGCACGCATGCAGGAGTATCAGCAGAGACTGTTGCAGAATCTTACATGTGCTTTTCCACAAAATACCAGTGGTGCACGTAGTGAATCTCACAGTTCCAACTTGCCAACCGTGGGACCGTCAAGTGTTCAGCACTCAAACCGTAACAGAACCACAGTATCTGCTGGTAACATCAATTTTGCGGAATCATTTCACCACTTTTTTAGCCCATCCTTTGCAAGGCCACAGGAGACAAGAAGTCTGACACATAGTCAACGCCTAGAGACGATGGTACAGGAGTATCTCCAAGTAAACATTGAAGCCACGACTGTGTCACTGGACCCTTGCTCTTTTTGGGCTTCCAATCTGGATAAATGGCCGGAGCTAGCCACTTACGCCTTGGAGATCTTGTCATGCCCCGCAGCCAGCGTTCTGTCTGAACGTGTGTTCAGCGCTGCTGGTGGTGTGCTGACAGATAAGCGCACGCGGCTCTCCACTGATAATGTAGACAGACTCACGTTTATAAAGATGAACAAATCATGGATCCGAAACGACTTTTCTACCCCTGTGTCATCCTGGGGAGAGTAAAAGCTTGATGATTGGTTAAAATCACCCTACCAACCGTTTTAAGCTTTCAAATTACTAATCATGTTTATCTGTATCTTGACTGGAAAATAATTTGGGCTTTGTAGCAGTGTGCAGCACTGATCCTATTAGGCCATCTATACTAAAGCTTCACCAGATTTATAATTAAAAATAATTTTTAGCTGCATCTAGCCCGGAAAATAATTTTGGGGCTCCGAGATGCGCAAGGCACATAAGTGCCTTCTTGCTGCACTACCTGCAGCATGACCCTCATATTGTCAGAATTCGAAGTAATCATGACTACTGGGTTGCCACACTCTTAGATCCCTCAAACTTTTCGATCAACCTTTTCATTTTAATAAAGACCAAAAAAATGGTCATTTTTGAAATTATAAGCATTAGCAGGTTGATAGAAACTGAAATCAAACAGTTTTCAACTCAAAACTTTATTCTAGGTGATGTTACATTTTCACATAGGACCCCTTGTTCGAAAGGAGCTTCTGAACTCTCTCGTCCATTGAATTTGTCAGGTTTTGGATGGTTTCTGCTTCAATTGTTTTGCATGAGGACAGAATACCCTCCCAGAGCTGTTGCTTAGATGTGAACTGCCTCCCGCCATCATAGACACTCCTTTTAATGATGCTCCAAAGGTTCTGAATGGGGTAGAGGTCAGGGGAGCATGGGGGTCACACCATAAGTTTGTCCCCTTTTATGCCCATATCAGCCAGAGATGCAGATGTTTTATGTGCAGCATGAGATGGTGCATTATCATGCAGAAAAATGATCTTGCTGTGAAATACACGGTTCTTCTTCTTGAACCATGGCAGGAAGTGCTGTTTGAGAAAATCCACATACATTATGGAGTTCATCTTTAGCGCCTTCAGGGATCCTAAAGGGGCCGACAATCTCTCTCCCCATGATTCCAGCCCAAAACATTACTCCACCTCCTCCTTGTTGGCGCTGTAGCCGTGTTTGCGTGGGATGTCCATCAACCAGCCATCCTCCACTCCATCCATCTGGACCATCGAGCGCTGCACGGCACTCATCCGTGAACAAAACAGTTTTAAAATCAGTCTTCATGTAATGTTTGGCCCACTGGAGCCGTTTCTGCTTGTGTGAAGTGGATAGAGGAGGTCGACAGGATGGCGCATGCACAGCTGCAAACCTCTGAAGGACCCTGCATCTTGTTGTTCGGGGGACGTTGGAGGCACAAGCAGCTTCAAAAACTTGTCTGCTGCTATGACAAGGCTTTTTTGCCGCTGCTCTTTCAACCTGACGTAATTGCCTGTAGGAAAGAGTCCTCAATTTGCCCTTATCAGCACGCACACGTGTGTACTGTGAATCAGCTACATACTTCTTGATTGCCAAGACACTTCATCCTGATCATCGCACAATGTTGATTGTAGTCATGCCTTGACCTAAACACTCCACAATTTGTTGCTTCTCAGCAGCCGACACATCCTTTTTCTTTCCCATTTTGGCAGAAAATGTAGGCTGCTTAATAATGTGAGAGAGCCTTCTTAAGTAGTCTTGCCTTTCATTGGACACACCTGCCAAACTAATTAGCACAGGTGTCTGCAATTGCTTACAGTGATATAAAGAGCCCTGACACACATCACCATCAATGAGTTTAACTGACAAACAAATTCTTCCCTTATCACTCCTAAACACTTTTTGCATAATAATTTGGAACGCAGTGTACATGTGCTTTTCCACAAAACACCAGTGGTTCACGTAGTGAATCTTACAGTTCTAACTTGCCAACCGTGGTCTGTATGGAGTTGTTCAATAAAGGGCCCAAAATTAAGATAACATAGATGGGAGAGGTCTCTATGAATAGGAATTCCTAAGTATTTGATACCCTGTGAGGGCCAGGCAAAGGGAAAGTTGGGCTGGATGGAATCCTATATGGATTTGGGGAGGGAGACATTGAGGGCCTCAGACTTCGCTGCATTGATTTTAAAATTTTACCATGTAACAAAGTGATCTATTTCAGCCATAACAGCATGGATGGATATATGTGATTGAGTGATATATACTAGGACATCATCAGCAAATAGAGAGCACTTGTACTCGGTGCCTCCCACCTCAATCCACCTAATATTGGGGTTATGGCGAATTGATGAGAGCAGGTGCTCCGTCACTAGGATGTATAAGAGAGGGGACAGAGGACATCACTGCCTTGTCCCATTGGTGATTGTGAAAGGTGATGAAAATGTTCTGACGCACCCCCTGGGCCTTGGGACACCCGGAGCCGGACCCTTTTTGGTGGATGCTGGTGGTTGTAGTCTTCGTGGCGGCGACCCGGTTCCATGGCTCAGGGCGGTCAAACCAGTGGCGGAACTATTTATGTGGTTTTGATGTTTAAATGTCCGACTACGCCACCCGTGGATTGCGGTCAGAGTGAACCGCCGCTACAGGGCAGACCACTGAGGCTGGAGTTGTGGGTGCAGCAGAGCGTAGCATAACTCCCCACGGGAGGAGTATAGCCTCAGGGCAGTGTATGCGGAGGATGGGGGTGATAGTGCAGGGCAGCAGCAGTAATGACACGGAGTCAGTGATGCAGTTCAGGGCCTTTACTCACAGTTCTTATTATCCAGACCACGTCTGCAGGTAACGGCTGCCCACGTCGTACTGTGCTCACCAGGTGAGGGGCTCAGACAACTCCCAGATAACTTTGGAGCACTTCACAGGACCCCCTTTGTGTGTCCTTTGTCTGGCCTTTCTTACCAACACTTCTGTCCGGCTGCCTCGGGCCTCCTCTTGGTAAACTTGGCGCCAGTTTCCCTGACCCTATGTGGTGCCTTCCTAGCGGGTGTAGCGAGGGGCTGCGCCACATAAAATGTCAGAGCCTCCGGTTTCTAGCTGAGGGTCGTTTCCTGCCTCCACTAGTTCAGGGACCGGTCTCCCCCTTTGGCCTGACCCCTCCACGCAGGTGGATTCGGGCGTGCGGTGGCGACTCGCCCGTCCGCACCCCTGGGATCCCTTCATTCCTCGTTCCTGGAGCCTTCTCCGCTCCTCTTCCTTCCTTCTCCCTCTTCCAGGTCTGGGCCTCTGTTACTAGGCCCGCCTCCAGAGCAGAGCTCATGCAGAGCCCCTGCTCCCTGCCACTTCTGCTCAGACTTCTCTGCACTGAACTAAGATGGTGCCCTCCTTTTATACTCCCTTCTCAATGCACCCAGGAACTGCTTCCTCCCTGCTCCTGCACTACAGGGTTCCCCTTCCTCAGTGTTCCCTCCCCCCACTCCAGCCAGGGACAGGGACTGTCGTGCCCATCTCAGGGGCATATTGGTCGCCCTGCCCCACGGCAATGTGGTGTAATGCATGCAGGTGTCGGGTCCTGATCCACACTCCATCCTTACCTGAGAGTGAGATATCACACCTCTGGGTGAGGTGCAATACGTCTGTAGCAACCGAGCCCTCAGGGTGCTACAGTTCCATTTATCTTCAGCCTAGGTGACGTATTGCGATACAGGGCCGTGATTTTGGCTATAAAAGGGTCCCCTAGACCCCTACCCCAAGCTTTTTAAGAGAATCATATATGGCGTGCCAGGAGACTCTATGGAATGCTTTCTCAGCATCCAACGAGAGTATCTAATTACAAATTTTTAACTGCATCTAGCCCAGGAAATACTTTGTGCCTAGTAGCAGTGTCTGCTAGTCAGCGGATTATCCCGGCTGTTAAGCAAGCTGCACCACCTGTAGTTTAGACACTTAATTTTTTCAAAGGAAATGCTTCGGGACCATGGGATACTTAGTGAAGAGCATCAGGAGGCACCCCAAGGCATAGGGGCTGGGACTGGCAGTAGGATGCCTTGCGGTGGACAGCTGAGCTCGATCCTTATAAAAGCTTTTTAACTGCAGCAGCTTTAGTGGACGCTACTGGAGCTGGAATTACCGCGGCTGCTGGCATGAGACTTGCCCTCCAATAGATCCTTGTAAATGGATTTAAAGTGTATTCATTCAAATTAGAGAGGCAATTTAAATTAAAAAGCTTAGAGCTGCCTCCACCACAGGGGGGCTCGCTCGACCCACCAGCGGACAGGCACCAGTATTGGGAGAGGGGGGCTGGCCGTCAGGGTTCACCGCGGCTCTGGCACAAACCCGGCGACACGGAGGTGGCACGGGCAGGAGCGGACTGGCCGTGTCGGCTTCTCACTTTTTGGATTTTAGAAGGGCATGACATGCCTATATCTGTGTCTCCCCCTCCTTTTACTCCTCCACCTCTTTTATTTTCGCATGACTATATGTACTTGTCACTTTTCCATGTGTTAGTTATGTCTTCTGAGCAGTTTGTCAGCTTTTGGACACCTTTGAAGGTGTTTTCTATGTGTTTCTATGTGTTTTTGTTTGCCTGCCATTGGTTTTAACGGTGTTCGAAGGTGTTCGACGAACAGTTCGACGAACAGTTCGGCGAACACACGGGTGTTCGACGAACCGAACCGAACTCGAACACTACGGGGGTGGCTCAACACTAGTCCTGACGGATAAGCGCACCCGGCTGTCCCATGAAAGTGTTGACCGCCTAACTTTCATCAAGATGAACAAGTCATGGATCTCAAAGGACTTTTGCACCCCAATTGCAGACTGTACAGAGTAGACGATGTTGTAGTTTTTAGTGTGCTGCATTGATCTTGCGGAATTGCAGTCTGTGATATGGCTTGTGTGCCTGCTCTTGCTGCGGCTGCAGATTTTAGGTCCTAATTTTTGGAAATTTGGGAATCCTGATTGGGTCTCCATCTATTGGGTTGGCTGTAGTATCTTTCTCAATCCACCGTAACATGTTCCCCTGCACCTCACTCATGGTCCACCAGTTTGTTTGTTTCACCATACTCCATCCTCTCTCAGCACCACAGCCAGCCCTCGGTCCTGCATTTGTGGTCATGAAAAAAATTGTTTCCTCCCACACATGACAAAGCTAAGAAATCCACCATCTCCAATCGATTGGCCACGGAAATGGTGGTGTCCGGCCCTAATTTTTGGATTTGTGAACACTCCTGTATGGCATATTTTTTTACTGAGGAGGTAACCGAAGAACTGAAGGAAACCCCTGCAAACACGGAGAGAACATGCAAACTACTTGCAGATGTTGTCCTCTATCATGATAAAAGAGTTAGCTCGTTGTCTAGGAGACCAACCACTGCTGCTGTCTACCTTGTGAATATTGTGTTGAAGCTTGCAAAGTGTTACGGGTTTGTCGTGACAGAGAGGAGCCAGAAGACCGCAGCGTCTGATTCCTCCCACTCCTGCAGTCATTAAAAAGAAGCCTTACACCTTCATATTAATCGATGCAGGCGTTATTCTGCTCAGTTGTGAGCTCATGTAAGCTTAACGTGATTTAGGCTCGAGTCTCGACAGATTTGTCCTGTGCATCTCTCCTACTGTGATAACGCTGTACCCCAGCAAATCAGACTGTCGCCTACCGTGGAAAACTTGAAAAGGAAGCTGAAGACCCACTTCTTGTGACAAGTGTACAATCTGCGGTAACCCTCGCTCCAGCATACCGTTGCATGACTTGCTGTACCCTGACCTACTGTATCCTCACCCATCCTCTTGTACCAGTCGGTGACCCCTTTTGACATATGTGCCACGGAATAAATGTCGCTGTAAAAGTAATAATAATTATAGTACTTGTACTTTGGGTCAATTGATGGCACGGTGTCTACCCCTAATTTGATGTGTTTTGGCAACTTTTGGGCCGGTTTTAAGTATGCGTTTTTTTTTGTCCTCCCGTTGAATCCTATGGCATTCGGTAACGTTCGGTGACCATTCAACGAATAAATCGGTGAATATTGCAAATTCGGCGATCGTAATCCGAATAGAATATTGAAACATTCGCTCATCTCTAGTTAAGGGTACTTATTCCTCAACACTGCTTTTTAATGTCGCTGAGAAATAAGGGTATAGCGCCCCCCAGCATCGCAAAATCTCCAGGGCTTCAGCTACCGGGGGTAGCTGAGAGCCTGGAGAACATGATCAGGGCCAGTTTTTCGAGTCCCCGATCACATGATCGCTGTTATTCAATGAATAATGGTGAGCAAGTAGAAAAAAAAAGTGCCACTGTTACAATCATTTCTCTTTTCTGACATGATCTTCATGTCAGAGGAGAGAAAAATGATGCCCCCCTCGGTACCTCCACAATACCTGGCCCCTCCTTATCCATCCCCCGGGCTTCCATATTATTTTTTTAAAAAAGAAAATGGCGGGCACATGCTGAGTGCGCCCGCCGAGATCTGCCGACCGGACCCCAGATCATTTTTTCTTTTGGTTCCTTTTGATCACTGTGCTATCATAGTGATCAAAATTCAGTAATTAGTTAATCAAGCCCCCTTTGTCACCCCCTTAGTCATATAAAAAAAATAATTGTTTTCAATCTTTGCGGCTAGGGTTGGGCTTTAGGGTTGTGGTTAGGATTGCTTTTTTCTTCAAAAGTTAAAAATAAATGATGACGATATGGTGGCTACTGTTGAGTGCAAGTGCTCGCTACTTAAGTTTTCATCGGGTGCACGGGTATGCACCTAGTATCACGGGTGTTCGAGTGAGATGCTCGAGTCCCTGCCCTGCATGTTTTGCAGCTGTTAGACACCCAAAAACAAACATGCGGGGATTGCCTGACCTATACGAGCAATTCCCGCATGTTTGTTTCGTCTATCTAACAGCTGCGAAACATGTGGCACGGAGATGCGAACATGTAACTCAAACTCCGGCGATACTTGGTTCATACCTGAGTACCCGATGCAAACTCGAGCAGTGAGCACTTGCGCTCAACACAAATGACGACGTATTCAATATAACGGTCTAATGTTATCAAAGGTGTAGTACCTTTGGGTTCAAAATCCTCATCATACCCCTGGATAAAATCCTTGAGGGGCATAGTTTCCAAAATGGGGTCAGTTGTGGGAGGTTTCTGTTGTTTAGGCAACTTAGGGGCCCTGCAAATGGGACATGGCACCCGCTGTCTCTTTCAGCCAAATTTGTGTTCCAAATTCAAAAATTGCTCCGTTCCAGCGGTGTTGGCACTCGTGGTCCAGGGGCTGTGTTGTGGTGGAATGACAGCGCTGGCATCACTGTCTCTGGCTTTGGATAAACTGAACATGAAGAGAAAGTCCCCGATCAGCTGCAGCCCGAACTTCCACTTCATATTCATTTCAACAGGAGGCGGGGACAGTGACGCCAGCGCTGATTGAGTGCCAGGCATCACGTGGTCATTCCACCGCATCACAGCCCCAGGACCATGAGTGCCGACACTGCAGGAACGAAGCCGGAATGGTAGTTGAGTATAGGTTTGTTTCATTTATCGGGGCAGAACATTTAGTTTAAGAAGGGGTTGTCCACTACTTTAAATCCATATACATACATTCTGGTCAACAATTATGCAGTAATGAATGGAGAAAAAACTATATATGACAGGTCATAGTTGGAGGCAATGCTATGCACAAGACTGGTAATATTCGAAAAAAATTATTGTAATGCCAAAAGCTTAGAGTTTGTATCATCTTTCGTCTTAAGGAGCACATTGCTTTCCTGCCTTCTGGGGTGCGTTCCTGATAGTTTTAATCTAGCGGTATAGCTTAGTCTTTCATCTGAATGCGCTCTCCCATGCTCCTAGCAGACAGCTTTGTGGCTGCAGCACAGTAGAAGCGTAGGGTCAATAAATCTGATTGTTTTGTAGTGATCCAACCAGATTCACAGCAGCATTTACAAGCTTGAAAGCTTATGTTCCTTGTTTGGGAAGATGGCCACCACTGAGAAAGGAACAAACTGTAGACTACAGAATTAAACATCCCTCCATTTTTGGTAACGGAAAGTATTTTTAAAATGAGGTAAATTGCGAAGTTGCTTGTTTTTACAAGAATTTTTCTATTATACCGATTTTTTTTTTAAATGAGACAACCACTTTAAGTCCTTGATTGATATTTACTTTGCTTCTACGGAACTATTATACAGTATCTTGTATATGTTGGGGTGCTGGGCGTGCCAGTGCTGTAGGAACTGCGGCTTCTGGTTTTTACGGAGAATGATTTGTAATATTGGGCTCTATTACAGAACAGGTTATTTTCCTGTTCATCTCTGACCGGATTTTCTGAAGGGATGGAGCTGAAGCTGATTAAGCCTTCAATGTTTTTCTGATCTTACTGAGGTTGTTTCAATGTTTGCCATATTGTCGAAGAAGTTATTTTGGCAGGGGGTGTAAGGAAAGGTCATCAGCCATGTAGACTTCACATCTTGTGATGAAGTCTCCGCAGTTGGCCAAGATGGAGTAGACTTCTGGAGTTACTTTTTTTTTCTTTTATTTGGGATTAAGTCACCTTCTCCACCTTTAGTAATTTTGTCTGATTTGGAATGAGATTTGTTTTTTCGCTTCCAGTGGAAATTGCTGCTGTCGAACATTTTCTCACAGCTGGAATCAAGGGTCCAGTAGTTTCCTTTCCCTGAAAAGATAAGAATGGAGAGATAAGTGGAAGTGAAGATTCCAAAAGGACTGATAACAGAAAGCACGAGATGTGGTTGGGCAAAAGAAAATATTCAATGTGACTTTTTTTAGAGTTGAAAAATAAGTATAAAAAATAAATAACCACAACAGATTAAAATATCTAATAATATTGTCTTAGCCAATAGATCGAAAAAAAAATTAGGATTCTACCACCACGTAACACGTGGCTACGTGATGTCACCGGTGTGTCCGAAGTGACAGATAGTCGCCCTGCAGTTGGTTGCAGGAGATCTCTACGTTTGGAATTGCAGACACCTTCTTAGAGGCAGTCTCTATAAGACCCAGTGGCTACCTTCCTCTGGCTAATTAACACCCTGGCCTGGGTGTATAAATACCTGCTGTCTGCTAGAGGGAGGTGCCGGCGATACTCACATTACCCTTTGTGAATGCTCGGAGCAAGTGCATTACTTCATCTTCTCTGGAGCTATGAGGACGGGTGTTCATCTCTCTGAAGTCGACTTAAAGCTAAGCTATCTTCCCTTGTTTGTTCCCCCTTGTTGTCTTTAGTGGTCAGTGGGGATCAACTAGCACTCATCCCCCTCCCTTCCATAGCCAGGGCCAAATGCAAGGGAAAGACAGGGTGAGGTTCCTGTGCGGCGATTGTTGAAGAGCCAATACAGAATGTTAGTGGAGACAGGGTGATATTAGATCAGCCTAGGAGGTCTCCAATCCCCCCTTTCCCTAGAGTCTGGGCTCCCTTTCCCTCTTCCCTTTGTGTTTTTTCCCACACCTTGTGTGACAGGTGAGCTTTTGGTGAGTTTTTAATGTTGCAGATTTTCTGCACCTGTTAAGTAAAAAAAGGTTACTTGCATTTTTTTGAAAATACGCAGCGTAAAAAACATACCAAAAACTCATCGTGGGAACATAACCTAAGGGTCAACACTGTAAATATTGAGACTTTCCATAAACTTTATGTATTTTTCAAAAAATTTTTTAAAAGATACGAAATGCTTCTAATTATACTTAAGTAACCATAGAAATATCCAACTAAAATATCGAAAAACACTGAAGCAGCAAAGTGTGTGAAAACCAAAATTTGTGTCAGTCTCAAAACTCTGCACCACAACTATAGATTAAAGCCCTATACGTTTGATTATTGCAGGAAAACTGGGTTTCTGTCCTTATACTCCGCCTAAAATCCTATAGGGTAAAAAAAAAAGCATTGAAATACAGTACAGACCAAAAGTTTGGACACACCTTCTCATTTAAAGATTTTTCTGTATTTTCATGACTATGAAAATTGTACATTCACACTGAAGGCATCAAAACTATGAATTAACACATGTGGAATTATATACTTAACAAAAAAGTGTGAAACAACTGAAAATATGTCTTATATTCTAGATTCTTCAAAGTAGCCACCTTTTGCTTTGCTGACTGCTTTGCACACTCTTGGCATTCTCTTGATGAGCTTCAAGAGGTAGTCACAGGAAATGGTCTTCCAACAATCTTGAAGGAGTTCCCAGAGATGGGAACAGACATGGGAACAGCATGGGGAAGACCCCATGCTTAGGTGACAAACTGCCCAGCGCTGTAGAGTTATTGGAAGCTGTAACACAGCAGCCTGATCTGTGGCTCTCACAGCTGAACATACAGCCAGGCATGGTATTGTGTGACAATGGGCGGAACCTGGTGACGGAGAAATGACAGCCGGAGTAGATACTGTTTCCCTCTATGCCAGTCCTTTCACCAAGCTAAAGAATATGGCTGTGGTGAAATACAACTCCCACTGAGAAGCTGATTCAGATTGAAAAACATTGTGCCCACCAGAGGATTTGATTCTGAGGGCTCACCTTTCTCCCCCGCTCAAGAGCCCCATAGCAGCTTCAAAGATAGCGCTATCATGAACTCTCCTGAGGAAGAAGTCATGGCACACCAGAGGATTCTCTGGTGGGACCATCCAACCCTGCCGAGAAGCAGTCCTGGCTAAGAAAAGTGTGTGGAAAGGTTCCCCGACACTCTATGGCTGCTTTTTTACTGAAGTGGAAACACACTAAACACAGGGAGAACATACAAAGTCCTTGCAGATGTTGTCCTTGCTGGGATTTGAACCCAGGATCCCAGCGCTGCAAGGCTTCAGTGCTAACCACTGATCCATTGTGCTGCCGTTCACCCTCTAATATCTAACAGGCTGGAGAAACTTGCACCTACTGCCTCTCTATCTTCAGCTCCTTTGTGAGAAACTAATGTATTTGGGCAGCCACTCAGTCTACCAAAAAAATTCCTGAGAAGGAAATTGGGGATGGCTTCGCTACTGGTACTGGGGGCAGTGCTAATACCATGGCGTCGTACCATAGTTTACTGGAAATATTCCAGGCTGGCAGGAGGCAAGCAAATTCCTACAGAAAAGTACCAGCAGTAATGTTCAGAGACCCGCGCTTGTAGAAGGCGGAGACAACACTGGGAGAAATAGTGATGGCTGGGGACCGAGTATGGACACGAGGCATGAGGTTGTGAAAAGCTTCCGACTCCACGAGCCTAAAAGGTCACATTTCAAGTGCAAGCAGCTGCCCAGAAATCTGGCAGTTTAGTATTGCGGCCTGTGGGTGGTTGGGTGGCTGGCTGCATACTTGCGCTTGCTTTCCATGGAATGGGGTAGGGACAACTGAATGCTGCACTGGGACAAGGACGTGGACAGTGATTGTTGCAAGTCTGCAACGACTGGTGCATGGTGGGAGGCATCTTCCCATGCGCCAAGGATCACTTATGATGGGCACTCTTTTAGGCAGTGACCTGAGAGTCAGAGATGCTTCCAGAGGTCTTCCCCATGCTGTTCCCATGTCTTTTCAGCACTGTATGCATGTGTCTGATGATGTGTCACACACCACATGGCCAGATAAGGTTGTAAAATGTTAAAATTACATTTCCCAGTAAATGCATTTGTCACAGTTGAATGCAATGCAAAAGTGAAAAAATGCATCAAAAACGCTACCTGTGAACATAGCCCAATGTGTGGAGGAGTATTTTTGTTTTTGGTTATTTATTTTGCCTTATATACAAGTCATTACCCTGGAAAGGATGTTCCTTAACATATTTCCCCGGAAAATCCATTTTGGTTTCGATTTTGTATGTTTTATTGTGAGTCCGTAGAAGTGGCGTAATACTCTGACAACATTGTTGACAGCAGTGATCTGGGAGTCAGAGATGCTTCTAGGGGTCTTCCCCATGCTGTTCCCATGTCATTTGAACACTGTTCCTGTCGATTTGGGCAATTTTTAGGCCCTTTGCAGACCGCTGGGGGGAGCCGCCTGAAAAATACTCGAGTTTCCCAGAGACTTACATTGGGCTCGTTGCTCAGGTCGAGCACCCAAGTATTCCAATGTGCTCGACCCGAGCAACGAGTACCCGAGGATTTTAGTGCTCGCTCATCACTAAACCTAAACAAAAAGAAAAAGTAATGTAAATCAGATTTTTATCATTCTGAGTCTTACACTTGTTGTTAGTTTTTGTTTGTTTTAACTTGTTTAGTAACTTTTTTTTTATAAATGCATCAATAACATAACATGATATATTTTTTTAAGAATTAATAAGCTTCGTTCTCATACTAAGAAACTCCATTGAACTGTTTCCTTCCTATTTTCAGACATCCATATTAATGTCTCATTTTAGTGTCTGAACATAACAGAACATACACGGTTCTACTCAAACACGTAAACTTTTGCTTTTTTTTTATTATGCACAATGTTCAGCACAAATTAGAAGATGCAAAAATTAATATACCCCACATCAAAAACTACTTAAGTTTACTGATTTTTAAGGACAGCACCAAGTCTTCTAGGCCCCTGGGCCGTGGGGTATTTGGTAGCCAGGCCGGTCGATGCTGGGGAATGTCACAGTGACAGTGACCCGGTCCCTGACCCAGGGCGGTCAATAAAAGGTTAAAAAGGAAAAGGAATAAAGTTTTTATAGATAATGTTCGTGACGCCACCTGTGGTATGCGGCTATATGGAGCCGCTGCTGCGGAGCAGGTCCTCTGGAGCTGATGGTGACCCAGCAGAGTTGGTTCAGCTCTCCACAGGCAGAGCTAAGCCCCAGGGCAGGAAATAGTGATGTTATGAGGTAGATTTGCTGGTGCTGTGTAGTGCAGGGCTGGTGACGGCGCAGCAATTATTCAAGGACACAGTGGGGTGCAGTCTTCAGATTTTACTCACAGTTATCACGCTGCTCCAGGTTACAACTGGTAGATTATAACCACCCATGTCGTCCTGCGTTCACCAAGGAAGGGGTTCAGCAATCTCTCAGGTACCTCAGGAGTACTTAAACGGGACCCCATTCTATGTTCCTTCCTCGGTCGTCTTCCTGCGCTGGCTCTCACCCTCCTGCCCTGCGCCTCACAATCAGTGTCCCAATCCAGTAGCCTCGGATCTTGTCGGGTGACCTGCAGTCCCCTGGACCCTATGTGTCCACCTTTTCAGCTATATAATTGTGGTAGTGGGCAGCTGCACCTTGAAAGTACAGTAGCCTCCGGTTATTTAGCTGAGCCTTGTTGTTCTCCACTAGTTAGGGGCCGGTCCCCTCTGCGGCATGATCCCTCCACGTCCGTGTAGATTCGGGCACACGGGTGACTTCTTGCACTCACCGTGCCCCTGAGATCCCCTCTGTCTCTGGAGCCCTCCCTCTGCTCCCGTCCTCTCTCAGTCTTCCCTCCTGGGCCTCTCAGACTAGGCCCTGCTCTTTTCTCCACTCCTCTGAGCAGAGCTCCTCCAGAGCTCCTGCTCCCAACTCTCTTTCTCTCTTCTGACTCTCTCCTCAGACTGAACTGCTTCTAGATGGTTCCCTCTCTTCTTATACTCCTACTGATGGTGCTCCCCTGAACTACTTCCTCCACCCACACCCACTACATGGTTCCCCCTCTCTTGGTTCCCCCCATTCCAACCAGGGACAGGGCTCAGCACTGTGCACATGCCTCTTGCCCCTCCTGTTGGTCTGGAATGGTGTAGTGTTGGATGCAGGTGGGTGGGTCCCGGGCAGTACCCCATCCTTACCTGAGAGTGGAGTACCACACCTCTGGGTGAGATGCATTACATCTGTGGTGACTAAACCTGCAGGGGTGAAGTAAGAGATCTGCCAAGTTGATTTCCATTGAAGTAGTGACCCACTGCAGTGACCAGGTAATTACAACAGGAGTTTTTGCTGGGGAAAAAAAATTGTCTGAGATCTGTATATTCAAGAGGCAGAGAAGTGGAAAATATAACACCTTCAGAGGTATCTATTGTTCTCTTCAAAGAAAAGCTGGACAATTGTAGCTATAAACTGTTCCCGGTGTCCAAATATGAATACTGGGGTCTGCATTGATCCAATAATAATGCAAGATATATTTTCGATGTTGTAGAGAAGGAATGAACAGAACACATTCACTCAAATTACCTTAGGGCCAACAGAAACCCTCCAACCTAATATTGGTCCAATGGATGGTGCAGGTCACATTTGATCTCTATATAAAGGTTAAATCGCAATAAGGAACATGACGACAATATCTACCACCTGGGACCTCCAGGGGGTGAAGATATCCTGTAAGTTGGAAACCTCAAAATTCTAACAGATCTATCTCATCCTACAATCAGACACACGTGAGCTTATCAATGTTAAAGTAGTGGACAATCTCTAGAATTAATATTTTTAGTAATTACAAATGTTGCCATGTGCCACTGTGTTCCTAAAGTCATTTTTCAGCCCCTCTAAGCCATGAACCAGTTAATTCATCACTGCCATCTGACAAGCTATCTCACTGATATGAATAGCCACAATGTCCCATGTGATGAGTGACAATAAAGGCATCAGGTCCTAGCAACCTTCTTGTAGCTTCTGGCAGGAGGAGGACCGGCAGTAGCCGCTGCTGATAAGGTGGCCATCGATCACACTACACCATCACTGCTCAGGTAATAGTGAGACTGGTGACAACAGGCTGCTATCTATTGGGACCATCATCTCTTTATTTAACCAACTAATGGGATAACATCTCACTGACACCACCACCTCGTTTACTCCCAACACTGTAAGAAGCCCATGTGTATGAAAGGGGAGAAGACTGATTAATATGTTTCTTCTACTCTTGATATTTTTAAAGAGACTGTGAAGTTCAAAGTTTCTATTTTTTTTTTTTCATTTTTCTTTCTATATTTCCTGTTACGTCATAGCTATACTTAGATGTATATTTTTTTTCTTTGTAATGCCATACAAACCCTACTGCGATTCTTGTTCCACGTCATTCGAAGAGTCTTTTTAAGGATATGCTCCCAACGAAGAGTAAACTATTCGTTTTTGCTCCACTTTTTTGGAGGCAGAAAATGTTGCATCAATCAAAATGAATGTGTTTTCATGTGCACTGAGCATTTAAAGAAGCTTTTGAACTGCGCGTACACTGTTGCCGCTTGGCCAAGGCAGTGCTGCAGTGCTTTCAGCTTGTGACTGATGTGGTCATTTCGGAGATTGGGGAGGAGGTGCAGGAGCTGAACAATGTGATTACATTGAGGTTAAGTTATTACCTTTTACGTTATTTTTAAAGACAAATGCATTCACCGTGAAATGGCATTTTAACATTTTACAACATTATCTGGCAATGTGGTGTGTGACACATCATCAGACACATCCTGTTTCATTTATGATGGAGAGACTCAAAGTCACAAAGGCTATTTCTATAGGGACATCAGGCGGACCTTACTATTCTTAAAAGGCCAGCAGTCGGCCCTCACTATTGTTAGAGAGCCATCAGCCGGCTATGCTTTGTTGTTCCCATTATTAACAAGTGGGTCTCCTACACTGTTATTGCATATCCAGTGACTGCAAGGGCTGCCAAAAATTTGAACGCAACCCAATACCCCTTTGAAGAGACATAGAGGAGGGTCTCAGTAAAAAAAATGTTGCCATTATAAAGGAGCGGCTCTCCTATAAGTTTTAATGCCCATGCTGTGACTGCAAGGGCTACCAAAATTTGGGAAAAACCCCACTAAGAATTTAAAGACACATAGAGCAGGGTCACAGTAACAAGGTACGACATGTTCCCATTAGAAAGGAGAGGGTCTGCTATACACTTATAGGGTATGCAGTCAGTCCAATGGCTGACAATTTTAGGAAAAACCCCACTAAGAATTTAAAGACACATGGAGCAGTGCCACAGTAACAAGTACGACATGTTCCCATTAGAAAGGAGAGAGTCTGCTATACAGTTATAGGGTATGCAGTGAGTCCAACGGCTGACAATTTTAGGAAAAACCCCACTAAGAATTTAAAGATACACAGAGCAGGGCCACAGTAACAAGGAACAACAAATTCCCATGAGAAAGGAGAGAATCTCCCATAGTGTTGGCCTATGCAGTGATTGCAAGGGCTGCCAAAAAATTGAAGGCACTTCAATGACCCTTGGATGAGACGTGGAGGAGGGCCTCATAAAAAAATGTTCCCATTAGAAAGGAGCGGGCCTCCTATACTTGTAATGCCCATGCACTAAGTGTATGGGCTGACAAATATTTACCCCTGGGGAGTATACATGAACATACTGTATCAAAAAAACTTTTTACGGGCATCATAAAAAAATTAGGTGGGTGTTGCATCACAGACCACGGTCACCCTGGTGATATGGTGGTGGAGGATGAGGAGAAGGAGGAGGACAAGAGCAAATAGCCAAAATCAGGAAGCGTATACCCATGTGTGAGTGTGAAAAGGTGCATGGGAATACACCTCTCAAGAAAAGACACTGGATTGGAGTTTATGTTACGCCGCTATCATTCGGTGGTGTTGAGAAGTCTGGCCCAATCCAGCCCTTGTTCATTTTTATAAGAGTCAGCCTGTCAGCATTTTCAGTTGACAGGCAGATGCGCTTATCAGTTATAATTCCACCAGCGGCACTAAAAACCCACTCTGATAAAATGCTGGCGCAGGGCAGGCCAGGACCTCCAAGGCATAGAGAGCCAGTTCATTCCACATATCCAGCTTGGATATCCAATAATTATAAGGCACAGTGGAATCACTGGCAAGGTACTCCCTCAGCATCTTCCCAATCTTTGCACTCCTTGTGAGAGTACCCCACGCCTCAGTGCCTGTCTGGAGGGAAGGGTCTGAGAAAACTCTCCCAGAACTTTGACAGTGTTCCCCTGCCTCTGCTGGATTGAAGTTGTGTCTCTCTCGCCTGTACTCCTTGGTTGTCCAACGAAGTGTGCCCTCTGCCGCCAGCGTTTTCAGATGGGAATTTTTTTAATAGTTCCGCAACAAGGGCCTTCTGGTACAGCCCCATTTTTGTAGACCTGTCCGCCTCAGGAATAAGAGATATAAAGTTCTCCTTGTACCGTGGGTCTAGAAGTGTCCCCAACCAGTAATGACTGTCACCCAAAATTTTGATAACGCAAGGGTCATGGGAAAGGCAGCGTTACATAAACTCAGCCATACGTGCCAGACTGCTAACAGGCAAGACTTCCGTGTCCTCACCAAGAGGATGACTGACCATTCTCTCCTCCTCCTCCTCCTCCTCCTCCTCCCTGTCCTCTGGCCAACCACGCTGAACAGACGGTATGACAGCTGTGCAGGTAGCACCGTCTATAGTGCATGAAACTAACTCCTGTCCTTCCTCCTCTTCCTCCTCCTCCTCTTCCTCATTGTCACCCAATCCTCATTGGGATGAGATGAGGCTTGGCTGTGTGTAATTACCCTGTATTGTTCCTTGCTCCATCTCATCGTGCTCCTCCTGCAATGCATCCTCTTTAATTGTAAGCAATTAAGTGTTTCTGAAGACAGAGCGTTTCAGAAGACAGAGAAGAGGGATGGTGACGTTAATTATAGCGTCATCACCGCTCACCATCTTGGTGGAGTCCTCAAAGTTTTGGAGGATGGTACATATGTCTGACATCCATGTTGTAATGCACACGCCCGGGCTGAGCGGCGTGTGCATGTGATTGTAGTGATTCCACTGGACCGTGCCGGAGAGTGAATGCCTGGAGGGGCGTAACTAGGTATTCACCTGATCCGACCAGGGTCGCACGACGGCATACGACGCCAGTGCACCAAGGAGGAACCGAGCAGAGGGACCAGGTGCTACTCCAGGACAGACCCCGGACACGGCTGTTGACCCACACAGGGGAATACAGGAACAGACTGGTAGGCTGGCACACAGACTGGTGGGTATAGGCAGGCACGACTGGTATGCAGGCAGGCGGGTATGCAGGCAGAGGGGTACAGGCAAGCACAGCTAGAGTGCAGACAGGGAGGCACTAGAAGGTAGGGACACTGGCGGGATAGGACCCAGTACACACTGGGACTCAGGAACAGAACCACAGATGTGGCGGACAAACACAGCAGAGTGAGGCCGCCCAGAGAGGTGAGCGAGAACAGGGCAGGACAAGGCCGCCTGGAGCGGTGAGCAAGAGTAGAGCAGGACAAGGCCGCCAGGAGCGGTGAGCAAAGGGTCAGAGCTGAGCGAGACTGCCGGAGCAGTGAGCAAGAGTAAAGCAGGACGAGACCGCCTGGAGCAGTGAGCAAGAGTGGAGCAAGACTGCCGGAGCAGTGAGCAAAAGGATAAGAGCGGAGCGAGACTGCCGGAGCAGTGAGCAAAAGGGTCAGAGCGGAGCAAGGCTGCCGGAGCAGCAAGCAAAGGAGTCAGAGCAGGCTAGAACCGCCGGAGCGGTAAGCAAAGGAGTCAGAGCAGGCAAGGCTGAGCAGGGGGGACAGGGCTCTGTTCACACGGAACAGACAGGAAGGGAAAGGCAGAGCCAGATACCCACAGGGTACTTGCAGTGAAGTAGCGAGTGGACCACAAACTCACAAACGGGAGTACAGAGACAACAAGCAGGAGTTAGGTACGAGTTCAGACTCTGCAGAGAAAGGAAGGGAACGGACATAGAGGCAAAACAGGTAAAGGATAGGAGAGAGTTCAGACTGGGACTGAGTGTACGGAGGAGACCGACACTGCAGCGGAATACAGGAGCGGGTCTGGGAATACGGCCCCCAGAGAGGCAGGATGAACAGGCAAGGAGCGTGTTCAGACAGGACAGACAAGATACAGGAGCGGGTCTAGGTAATCGGCCCCTAGAAGGCGGGAGGAACAGGCTAGGAGCGTGTTCAGACAGGACAGACAAGATACCGGAGCGGGTCTAGATAATCGGCCCCTAGAAGGCGGGAGGAACAGGCTAGGAGCGTGTTCAGACAGGACAGACAAGATACAGGAACGGATCTAGGTAATCGGCCCCTAGAAGGCGGAAGGAACAGGCTAGGAGCGTGTTCAGACAGGCCTGGAAATACAGCCTCCAGGATAGGCAGACAAGAGAACACAGACAGGACTCAGTTCAGACACGGGAACTGATACCGCAAGGCAGGAGACATAGACAGGACTCAGTTCAGACACAGGAACTGAAACCGCAAGGCAGGAGACATAGACAGGACTCAGTTCAGACACGGGAACTGATACCGCAAGGCAGGAGACATAGACAGGACTCAGCTCAGACACGGGAACTGATACCGCAAAGCAGGAGACAAAGAACGGGACCTGGCACCTTCAGAGTGCAAGCACACACTGAATGAAACACTATGCTCAGGCAGGGATAGATGGGAGCAGCTGAGCTATATACCAGGTGACAGACAGCAATAGGCTGAGGACGCACAAGGGGTGTGACCCACAGCAGGTACAAAAAGCAGGAAGTGATCGGGCGCCGCTTTTAAGCAGCAGAAACAGACACAAACAGACAGCATGGAGGGAAGCCAGAGAGACATTCTGGACTGGAGATCAAGTGCGCGCTCTTGCACAGTGGGAGATGGACCACCATGCAAGGACGCCGCCAGGTATGTTACACATGTCCACTCCTGAGGTCTTATGTGTGGAGTCTGAACTGAATACCGACAGTCTTGTTGATGCTGGTACTCAACAACTGCCCTCTTCTGCTCACAAATCCTTCCCAACATCTGCAGTGTAGAGTTCCAACGCGTGGGGACATCACACACCAGTCTGTAAGCCAGAAGCTGCAAATGCTGCTGAAACACTGCAAGGATGGCGGAAGCTGTAGCTGACTTTCTAAAATGGGCACACAGGCGGCGTATTTTAACAAGCAGATCCGGCAGCTCCGGGTAGGATTTGAGAAACCGCTGAACCACAAGGTTAAGCACATGGGCTAGGCATGGTACGTGTGTGAGCTCGCCTCGCCTCAGAGCCGACACCAGGTTCCGGCCATTGTCACACACGACCATGCCTGGCTGTAGGTTCAGCGGTGTGAGCCACAGATCTGCCTGCTCTTTCAGAGCTGTCCACAACTGTTCAGCATTGTGCGGTTTTTCACCGAAGCATATTAGCTTCAGCACAGCCTGTTGCTGCTTGGCCGAGGCAGTGCTGCAGTGCTTCCAGCTTGTGACTGATGTGGTCATTTCGGAGATGGAGGCTGAAGAGGAGGAGGAGGCTGAGGAGGATGAGGTGCAGGAGCCATAGACCGTGGGGGCAACCCTGATTGACCTAGTGTCTGCAATCCTTGGCATCGGGAGGACGTGTTCCGTCCCAAGGTCCGACTGGGTCCCGGCTTCCACTATGTTAACCCAGTGTGCCGTCAACGAGATGTACCGTCCCTGCCCACAAGCACTTGTCCATGTGTCCGTGGTTAGGTGGACTTTACCGGTAACTGCGTTGTTGAGAGCACGGCTAATGTTTTGGGACACGTGCTTGTGTAATGCGGGGACGGCACACCGGGAGAAATAGTGGCAGCTGGGGACCGAGAACCGAGGAATGGCAGCTGCCATCAGGTTGCGGAATGCTTCCATCTCCACAACATTTCGAGCGCAAGCAGTCATGAAATGTAAGAATTTAGTAGTGTGGCCTGTGGGGCATTGGCTGCATATTTGCGCTTGCGTTCCAAGGACTGGGGTATGGACAACTGAACGCTGTGCTGGGACAAGGACATGGACGTGCTTCCTGATGATGCTACTTGAGAGTGTGCAATGACAGGTGCAGGGCAGGAGGCATCTTTGCATGCACCATGGACAGGGGATTGGCTTGCATCCACAATGTTAGAACTCTCCTGTTGTTTTTTTTCTAGTTTGCTGGTCACATGACCTTTTTTGCCTATTTAATCCGGCTCCGCCCTCCTGGCCTTGCTGGACTTCATTGTATTACTGTTATGTTCTGCTACCAGAGCTAAGGAAAGAGAGGAGATCTGTCCCTACGATAGAACTCAGCTTTATCCCTACGATGTAACAGGGGACCTGATCCTGCGATCAGACCTGCTAAAGTCCTAAGCTAGTCTGTACGGAGACCTATAGATGTGGGGAAGGAATCCCTACAAGTACTAAGGACTGGGAGGAAAATGGGACACCTCCTAACAGAAATAGTAGCAGACAGACAAACAAACAAAATATATAGAACACTGAGGTCCGTAGACCAAGCAAACTAACAGAGTTAGATACAGAGCACAGGCTAGCTAGAAAGTAGTTATACAATGAAGTCCAGCAAAGCCAGAAGGGCGGAGCAGGATTAAATAGGCCAACAAGGTCATGTGACCAGCAAAGGAAAAAAGCTAAGAGCAAGGTTCTAACAGTACCCCCCCTTCTAAGAGGATCCTCCGGATCCCCTAGGACCAGGCTTATCAGGAAATCTCCTGTGAAACGCTCTGATAAGTCTGGACGCGGAAACATCATCTGACCTCACCCAAGAGTTATCTTCGGGTCCGAAACCTTTCCAGGCCACAAGATACTGCAAACTACCTCTATACCGTCTAGAGTTAAGGATGCGAGAAATTTCATATTCCCCATCCTCCACCACCGGAGGAACAGAGGCAGAGGCGTCACCATCCGACACAACAGCTTTTTTTAACAGAGAGACATGAAATACCGGATTAATTCTCCAGGAGGTAGGAACCTCTGTAACGGGTCTGGGAGGCGGAACCTCTGGGCTACTATACAAGGGAGCGGTCCTTGTAAGGGAGCGGGTGGCGACCAGGCAGGCAGTCACAGCAGGTGACCGGGACAGTCTCTGGGTGTACGGGCAGGAGGTCACGGCAAGTGATCAGGGCAGTCTCTGGAAGAATGGGCTGGAGGTCACGGCAAGTGACCGGGGCAGTCTCTGGAAGAACGGGCTGGAGGTCACGGCAAGTGACCGGGGCAGTCTCTAGGTAAGGGGTAGGTACGACCTGTGATGGCTGAACCTCCAGGTAGGCTAGCAAGGCAGAAGGAGGATGTGTGCTCCCAGGTGAGCAAGCGAGAGTCTCTGGAATAGCAGGTGGTCACAGCACGTGACGGCGGAGCCTCCAGGTAGGCAAGCAGGCAGGTAGCGGAGAAGCGCTCCCAGGTGAGCGGGCAAGAGTCTGGAATAGCTGGTGGTCACAGCACGTGACAGCGGAGCCTCCGGGCAGGCAAGCAGGCAGGTAGCGGAGAAGCGCTCCCAGGTGAGCGGGCAAGCTGGTCCATAGACAGACTGACCGGAGTTGTAAGGCAGACCGTCGGACCTCAGGCAAGCAGGCAGGTAGCTGATGTGCGCTCCCAGGTGAGCGGGCAAGTTGGTCCTTAGACAGACTGACCGGAGTTGTAAGGCAGACCGTCGGACCTCAGGCAGGCAGGCAGGTAACAGGAAATCAGGCAGGATTAGGACAGCAAGCTGGCAGGAATCTGGCAGGTAACTGGCAGGTAACTGGCAACGGGACCTGAGGGCTGAAGCAGAGTAGAACGGTGCAACAACATTGCTCGGGCACCTCCATTTTGGAGGAGGTGCCTTATATATGGTAAAGTCCTCCGGCCATTGGCCGGGGACTCCTTAGGACGGCGCGCGCGGCCCCTTTAAGAGGGAGGGAGGGCGCGCTCGCGCGCCCTAAGCACAGTGGCCGGGAAGGAGCGCGCGCTGCCAGCAGAGCGGGAGAGGGACGCCGGGCACGGAGCAGAGCGGTGAGGGGAACAGCGTCCCTGCCTAGCAGAGGGCAGGGACGCCGGCACTACAACCTCCAACCTAACAGCAGATTGGTTGACAACCTGAAGCACCTTAAAGGGCCCTACAAACTTGGGACCCAATTTCTTAGAAGGAATCCTCAACCGCAGATTCCTAGAGGACAACCAAACCATGTCACCAACAGCGAACAAAACCTCCTGTCGTTTCCTATCAAAGTAGTCTTTAGATTTTCTGTTGGCCTCCTGAAGATTACCACGCACATCCGTCCAAACTCTCTCCAAATCACCGGAAAAATTCTCCTCCTCAGGCACGGCAGATCCCAACTTGGAGAACGACCCAAACGACGGATGTCTCCCAGAACAACAAAAAAAAGGCGAACAACCAGCAGAAGAAGATGTATTATTGTTCAGAGCAAATTCAGCAAGTGGCAGAAACTCAGACCACCCCTCTTGATTGTCTGCCACAAAACAACGCAAGAACTGCTCAACATCCTGGTTTTTCCTTTCTGTCTGGCCATTAGATTCAGGATGATATCCGGACGAGAATGATAAATGAACTCCCAACCTGTCAC
Source organism: Phyllobates terribilis (assembly GCF_046119375.1). Lineage (NCBI taxonomy): Eukaryota > Metazoa > Chordata > Amphibia > Anura > Dendrobatidae > Phyllobates > Phyllobates terribilis. The sequence goes on along the minus strand of NW_027362761.1, from coordinate 1,170,137,175 downwards.
AAAAGGCACGCCAAAAACGAGCCACGAACTGAGGACCCCTATCAGAAACAATGTCAGTAGGAACGCCATGAAGTCTGACAATTTCCTTGACAAAGGCCTTAGCGAGAGTTTTAGCGCAGGGCAGTTTGACGAAGGGAACCAAGTGACACATCTTGCTAAAACGGTCCACGACCACCCAGATGACAGTAAAACCCTCAGAGGGGGGAAGGTCAGTTATAAAGTCCATAGCCAAATGTGTCCAAGGAGCACTGGGAACCTCCAAAGGACAAAGCAACCCCGCAGCAGGAGTATGTGAGGACTTAGATCTAGCACATATAGTACATTGACGCACCCACTTAATGACTTCCTTCTGCCATCCAGGCCACCAAAAACTGCGACCCACCAGTCTCTTGGTCTCAGAGATTCCGGGATGACCTGCCAACCGAGATTCGTGACACTCAACAAACAAATCTCTCCTAAAGGTCCCAGGCACAAACAACCTCCCATGAGGAGTGTTAGATGGGGCATTCTCCTGTGCTTTAAGAATCTCATCTTCCAAAACGGAGTCCAAAGCAGCTATCACAACACCTTCTTGTAAAATGTTCTCCTCTTTCTCAGCACCGACTATGGGAGAAAAACTGCGAGACAAGGCATCCGCCTTAACATTCTTAGTACCAGGGATGTAAGTAACGGAGAAATTAAACCGCGAGAAAAACAGTGCCCACCTAGCCTGACGGGCATTCAGGCGCTTGGCAGCATCAAGATATATCAGATTTTTATGATCCGTAAGAACCTGAACGGGAAATTCCGCACCTTCCAAGAAGTGGCGCCAGTGTTCAAATGCGAGTTTAATAGCCAATAATTCCCGATTACCAATATCGTAATTCAGTTCAGTCTCCGAAAAATTTTTTGAAAAAAAGGCACAGGGATGTAATCCATCCCCGTTATCCTGAGACAATACTGCGCCAACCCCCACAGAGGAAGCATCAACCTCAACCAAAAACGGCTTAGTCACATCAGGCCGCATAAGGATGGGAGCAGAGGTGAACCTCTCCTTGAGATACACAAAAGCTTCAATAGCCTCAGAAGACCACTGAACCGCATCAGCACCTTTCCTGGTGAGATCGGTCAGAGGTTTGACAATACTAGAAAAATTTTTTATGAATTTTCTGTAATAATTGGCGAAACCTAAAAACCTCTGTATCGATTTCAAACCAATAGGCCTAGGCCATTCCTGTACAGCTTGAACTTTAACCGGGTCCATCTCAAAACCTTCGCTGGAGATAATGTAACCCAAAAAACTAATTCTCTGTACAGCGAACTCACATTTCTCCAGCTTAGCAAAAAGCGAATTGTCCATTAACAACTGTAATACCTCACGTACGCTCCGCCAATGAGACTCCAGATCCGGCGAATAAATCAAAATGTCATCCAAATACACAACCACATTTTTGCCGATCAAAGGTCTAAGGATGTCATTAATAAGATTCTGAAAAAATGCAGGAGCATTAGTAAGACCAAAAGGCATAACCAGATTCTCAAAATGACCCACAGGAGTGTTAAAAGCAGTCTTCCATTCGTCACCCTCCTTCATGCGCAACAGATTGTTTGCCCCCTTAAGGTCAATTTTAGAGAACCACTTGGCCCCCATTAACTGGTTAAATAAATCAGGAATCAATGGCAGTGGGTAAGGATTGCGTACAGTAATTTTGTTAATCTCACGAAAATCCAGACAAGGACGTAAACCGCCGTCCTTTTTTTTTACAAAAAAAAATCCAACCGCCACAGGAGACTTAGAAGGCCTAATGTGACCGGCGGCCAAACTTGTCTGTATGTATTCCTCCAAAGCCTTCCTCTCAGGAATAGTAAGGTTAAATAAATGACTTTTAGGAAGAGTCGCTCCAGGGACAAATTCAATAGAACAATCATAGTCTCTATGGGGAGGCAAAACCTGCGATTCCTTCTCAGAAAAAACTCTCCAAAAATCCTGAATAGGAACAGGCAATTCTCCCCTATCCAAAGCTGCAACACGTCCGTTACAACACTTGTCATAAAATTTATGGCTCCAGGATTTAATTTCACTGGTAGACCAATCCAGTACAGGATTGTGAAATTTTAACCAGGGCAATCCCAATATTACTGGAGAAGGCAAGTTATTCAAAACTACCAAATCCAATTTCTCATGGTGAACACCATTAATAGTGAGAGGAAATTCACAGACCTTGAGAGTAATATTCTTCAAAGGGGAACCATCCACAGAAACCACAGCAATGGGGGATGATAAAGGTTCGGGTTTTAAATTGAGTCTTTCCAAGAATCCCCCATCAATTACATTCAGAGTAGACCCACAATCGACAAACACCCGAAATTCCATTAATTTTTCCTGAGCAATCGTGGAAGCAGCTAAAAATACACCCTTGGAATTTAAACAGGCAATACGGGCATGACTGACCTTTTTTTTTTCTTTCTTCATACGAAGCTCACAGCCTTTAATCAAATGACCAGATTTTCCGCAATAGAAACACAAGCCTTCAAAAAATCTACGGTCTTTTTCTTGAGAGCGAGGTGCCACCGATCCAATCTCCATCGGTTCACCACTGTTAGTACACACATTCTCATAACCAGAAACTGACATAGCAGAGGATTTGCTCTCATTAACCCTTGCACGCAGTCTCCTATCCACCCGTATAGCTAATTGCATAGCCTGTTGCAAATCTTCCCTAGATCTTGTAGGGATCCCTCCCTTGCATCTATAGGTCTTCGTACAGACTAGCTGAGGACTTTAGCGGGTCTGATCGCAGGATCAGGTTCCCCGTTACTAGAGATGAGCGTTGTTCTACTCGAACTGTTCGCCAATCTCAAATTCGAGCTGTTTTGGGCGGTGTTCGAGCCGTTCGGCGAACACGAACAATTTGAGAAAAATTCGGCTGTTCGAGATTATGTTCGATAACTGTTCGTGCACCAAAATCATAACTGGATTTTTTCTCAGTAATGATGAAAATTAATGTTAATACGCAGTTTGAGTGTACAGCGGGGTGGGGGGAGGGGCAGGGGATGGATCTCTGCAGGAACAATGAAGATCTCCATTTTTTTTTCTCTTTCCCGCAATTACAGTGGGGAGGTGCAATCTGTCAGCCTATCAGCAGCGCACACACGGAGCGAAGTGCTTTTTTTCACACAAGCAAGGGCATGTGTCATTGGCAGTGTATGTCACATGTCCTTGCCCTATAAGACCAAGCCATTTTCCCCGTCGCCACCATTTTCTCACTGCTGCAGCTGCGTGTTAGACGGCACCGCTGTTGCTGTGTGCGCTATACCTTGTTAATTTCAAGCCAATTTTCGCACAAATATACAGATAGCTTGGGAGTAGGGAATAGTTGTGATTGCAGTCCTTTTAAGGACTAGGTTACAGCATTTCCTACGACTTTTATCAGGGAGGTCTGTGCTCTTAAATAGATAGGTTGTGGGAGTAAAGACTAATTGTAATTGGAGTCCTTTTCAGGACTAGGTTACATGAGTTCCTATCAGTTTTTGCCAGGCAGGTCTGTGCCACTGCTGTGCAAGTTTTTTTCACAGCATTTGGCTGAATCTAGCAAAGCTAATCCTTTTTGGCCTATTGCAGAGTGTGTTAGTCAGTGGAGTAGCCTATCTGTGTTGCAAGATATACCACCTGTGTATAGAATACCAATTTTTTTACTGCACCTAGTGAAGTAAAATCTTTTGGGCATAGCATCATTCTATTAGTCCATCTATACTGACCTCCATCAGGTTGCAAATTAAAACAAATTTTTATCTGCATCTACAGTACCTCTGAAAAAATATTTGGGCTTCTAGCAGTGTGTGGGACTTGTTCTATTAGTCCATCTATACTGACCTCCATCAGGTTGCAAACTGAATATATTTTTTTCTGCATCTACCTCTGAAAAAATATTGGGCTTCTAGCTGTGTGTGGGTCTTGTTCTATTAATCCATCTATACTGACCTCCATCAGGTTGCAAACTGAATATAATTTTTTTCTGCATCTAGCTCTGAAAAAATATTTGGCCTTCTAGTAGTGTGTCGGACTTTCTCTATTAGTCCATCTATACTGACCTCCATCAGGTTGCAAATTAAAACTAATTTTTATCTGCATCTACAGTACCTCTGAAAAAATATTTGGGCTTCTAGCTGTGTGTGGGACTTGTTGTATTAGTCCATCTATACTGACCTCCATCAGGTTGCAAACTGAATATATTTTTTTCAGCATCTACCTCTGAAAAAATATTTGGCCTTCTAGTAGTGTGTCGGACTTTCTCTATTAGTCCATCTATACTGACCTCCATCAGGTTGCAAATTAAAAATAATTTTTATCTGCATCTACAGTACCTCTGAAAAAATATTTGGGCTTCTAGCTGTGTGCGGGACTTGTTGTATTAGTCCATCTATACTGACCTCCATCAGGTTGCAAACTGAATATATTTTTTTCTGCATCTACCTCTGAAAAAATATTTGGCCTTCTAGTAGTGTGTCGGACTTTCTCTATTAGTCCATCTATACTGACCTCCATCAGGTTGCAAATTAAAACTAATTTTTATCTGCATCTACAGTACCTCTGAAAAAATATTTGGGCTTCTAGCAGTGTGTGGGACTTGTTCTATTAGTCCATCTATACTGACCTCCATCAGGTTGCAAACTGAATATATTTTTTTCTGCATCTACCTCTGAAAAAATATTTGGCCTTCTAGTAGTGTGTCGGACTTTCTCTATTAGTCCATCTATACTGACCTCCATCAGGTTGCAAATTAAAACTAATTTTTATCTGCATCTACAGTACCTCTGAAAAAATATTTGGGCTTCTAGCAGTGTGTGGGACTTGTTCTATTAGTCCATCTATACTGACCTCCATCAGGTTGCAAACTGAATATATTTTTTTCTGCATCTACCTCTGAAAAAATATTGGGCTTCTAGCTGTGTGTGGGTCTTGTTCTATTAATCCATCTATACTGACCTCCATCAGGTTGCAAACTGAATATATTTTTTTCTGCATCTACCTCTGAAAAAATATTTGGCCTTCTAGTAGTGTGTCGGACTTTCTCTATTAGTCCATCTATACTGACCTCCATCAGGTTGCAAATTAAAACTAATTTTTATCTGCATCTACAGTACCTCTGAAAAAATATTTGGGCTTCTAGCAGTGTGTGGGACTTGTTCTATTAGTCCATCTATACTGACCTCCATCAGGTTGCAAACTGAATATATTTTTTTCTGCATCTACCTCTGAAAAAATATTGGGCTTCTAGCTGTGTGTGGGTCTTGTTCTATTAATCCATCTATACTGACCTCCATCAGGTTGCAAACTGAATATATTTTTTTCTGCATCTACCTCTGAAAAAATATTTGGCCTTCTAGTAGTGTGTCGGACTTTCTCTATTAGTCCATCTATACTGACCTCCATCAGGTTGCAAATTAAAACTAATTTTTATCTGCATCTACAGTACCTCTGAAAAAATATTTGGGCTTCTAGCAGTGTGTGGGACTTGTTCTATTAGTCCATCTATACTGACCTCCATCAGGTTGCAAACTGAATATATTTTTTTCTGCATCTAGCTCTGAAAAAATATTTGGCCTTCTAGTAGTGTGTCGGACTTTCTCTATTAGTCCATCTATACTGACCTCCATCAGGTTGCAAATTAAAACTAATTTTTATCTGCATCTACAGTACCTCTGAAAAAATATTTGGGCTTCTAGCTGTGTGTGGGACTTGTTGTATTAGTCCATCTATACTGACCTCCATCAGGTTGCAAACTGAATATATTTTTTTCTGCATCTACCTCTGAAAAAATATTTGGCCTTCTAGTAGTGTGTCGGACTTTCTCTATTAGTCCATCTATACTGACCTCCATCAGGTTGCAAATTAAAAATAATTTTTATCTGCATCTACAGTACCTCTGAAAAAATATTTGGGCTTCAAGCTGTGTGCGGGACTTGTTGTATTAGTCCATCTATACTGACCTCCATCAGGTTGCAAACTGAATATATTTTTTTCTGCATCTACCTCTGAAAAAATATTTGGCCTTCTAGTAGTGTGTCGGACTTTCTCTATTAGTCCATCTATACTGACCTCCATCAGGTTGCAAATTCAAAATAATTTTTTTCTGCATCTAACCCAGCCAATAGTTTTGGCCTAATACCACAGTTTGGCCACTCAGCTCTGCTCGGTTACCATCCATTGTTTTTTTGTGCAAACAACTCCAGAGTTGTGAATTAGTTAACCACCAAAATGAGTGGAAAAAGGCCTGCTGCTGGTGGAAAGGGGAATAGGCGTGTTGGGAAGGGGAAAAAAGGTTGTGTCCGTGGGGTAGGTGTTAAAGCAACAGTAACATCTGCAGAAGAAAGACCATCTTCCAGCCAAACTAAAATGTCTACTTCTTTTAGCGGACAATGTGATAAGATCCCTTTCTTACGGCCACGCCAATCGCTACAAATTCCAGATGAGGCACAAAAACAGCAGGTGCTTCAACGGATATCAAGTGCTCCTTTAAGTGGGCTCTCCTCCACATCAACTTCAACATCACAAATACTCCAGTCCTCAAAGGTGTCACCCAAATCGCACTTGCTTCCTCACAGCTCCCAAATCTCCAGCTGCCCGTCTGAGTATGAGGTAGAACAGATGGTTGAGTCTGCAGAGCTGTTTACTCATACTATAGCCTGGGAATCAGAGGTCGACTCCAGCGCTTCTGTGAATCCAGACGAGGAAATGATCTGCACTGATGCCCAGAATCTTTATGAGTCGGATCCAGGACCAGACGCAGAAGGTTCTGACCATAATGTAGACCCTCATTCCCAAACTGTAACTCCTGTTGGTGGAGACAATGAGGAAGACGATGATAAGACTCAAATACCTGATTGGAGCGACAACTTTAGTTTTTTGTCAGGGCAGGAACAGGTTGGCTCTGAGGACGACGGGTGTGATAACGCACAGGGTGATGATGATGAGGTCGGAGATCCCACTTACTGTCAACCCACAGTCAGCCAAGAGATGAGGTCAGCAGAGGAGGTGGAGGAAGATGCTAGTGACGACGAGGTCAGGTTGCGCCTTCCTGGACAGAGACGTAGTACTGGAAGCACGTCAACAACTGCATCCTCAAACACAACTCTGCCTCTCACCACAAGTCGTGGTGGCTCTTCAGGTCGCATGGGTGCTAAGCCTTGCATAGCCTGGGCATTTTTTCAGATCGATAAAGATGACCCAACTCGTGTTATCTGTAACATTTGTCAGCAAAAGCTAAGTAGAGGCCAAAAAATACATAGTTTGAGTACTTCATGCATGAACCGGCACATGGACATGAAGCATAAGTTGCAGTGGGAAGCTCAGTGTGCTACAATGCGGCCTAGCCGGCCGGGCCAACCACCGTCTGCCATATCTTGTGCATCCGTGGCCTCTTCATCCTCTGTGACTGGGGGGACAGCAGTCACACCTGTTTTGGGGCGCAGACCTGCCACCTCTTTACCCGCAACAGCCAGCGTGATTGGCAGGTCATCATTTTCTTTGGAGGTGGTAACACCAGCTGGTGTTGAGCGCTGTCCGACATCGATAGCACCACCTTTGGATGAAGGCAACCTAACATGTCCGCCTGCATCTTCCTCACAGACCGGCAGTTTGCCGGGGACACCCTTATCAACCCCGTCTAAGCACAATAGCCAGCCCTCGGTCCCTCAGATGTGGACAAGTAAAAGACCATTTCCTCCTAGCCATGAGAAAGCTAAGAGGTTGAATTTCACCATCTGCAAGCTCTTGGCTACAGAAATGCTGCCTTTCCGCCTGGTGGACACAGAGGATTTTCGAGACCTTATGTCCGTCGCAGTGCCCCAGTACCAGATGCCCAGTCGGCACTACTTCTCAAAGAAAGGTGTGCCTGCGCTCCACCAGCATGTCGCACACAACATCACCGCTTCTTTGAGAAACTCTGTGTGTGACAGGGTGCATTTCACCACAGACACTTGGACGAGTAGACATGGACAGGGGCGTTACATGTCGCTGACTGGGCACTGGGTAACTATGGTGACAGCAGGACAAGGGGCTGCTGTCCAAGTCTTTCCGTCCCCACGAGTTGTGCGTCAATCCTCTTTATGTCAAAGTTCCTCCACTGCTTCTGCCTCCTCAACCTCCTCTCGGTCTTCCACCTGCACCCAAAGCCTGTCTGGTCATGCCACAAGCTTTCTAACTGCGCAGAAGGGATCCTGCACACCTCCTTACTATGCTGGCAGTAGGGCTCAACGTCATCAGGCGGTTTTTACATTGAAATGTCTGGGAAATGTGAGTCACACAGCTGAGGAGTTGTGGTCAGCTCTGGAGAACCAATTTCATGAATGGTTGTTTCCACTGGACCTGAAACCAGGGAAGGCCGTGTGCGACAATGCTGCAAACCTGGGTGCGGCCCTTCGCCGGGGCAATGTCACACACGTGCCTTGTATGGCTCACGTGTTGAACCTGGTTGTCCAGCAATTTTTAGCCCACTATCCCAGACTAGATGGCCTTCTGCAGAGGGCACGGTCGCTGTGTGCTCACTTCCGCCGTTCGCATCCCGCAGCTCAGCGACTTACATCTCTACAGAAGTCGTTGGGCCTGCCACTTCACCGGCTAAAATGCGATGTGCCTACCCGGTGGAATTCAACTCTGCACATTTTGCAGCGACTGTGGCAGCACCGACAAGCCCTGGTGCAATACGTTCTGACGTATAGCCTGGGCCAACGAGATTCAGAGGTGGGGCAAATCACGCTGGAGGAGTGGTCTCAGATCAGGGACCTATGCACCCTTCTGCACAGTTTTGAAATGGCGACGAAGATGTTTAGTGCTGACGATGCCATTATCAGCATGACTATTCCGGTGATTTACATGCTGGAGCACATGTTAAACAGAATTCGGAGTCAGGTGGTGGCACAAGAGGAGGTGGAGGAAGTAGAGGAGGAGGAGTTGTATGCGGAAGGGCTAACATCTGCAAGGTCCAGAAGGTCGGCAGCACCAAGGCGGCAGGCATGTGAGGGTGGGGGAGATGGTTTTACCAGGGCGCATGGTAGCAGCCAAACTAGTGAGGAAGGTGCAGGAGCCCAGGAAGAAGTGGAGGACGAACTGATGGAAGACTCATCAGATGAGGGAGACCTTGATCACATTTCTGTTGTGCGAGGTTGGGGGGAGAGGACAGAGGAAGGAAGCATGATTGTTACCTCGCCACCAACACAACAGGGACTTGGTGCTCCTGGATGCGCAACACACATGAGTGCCTTCTTGCTGCACTACCTGCAACATGACCCTCGAATTGTGAGAATTAGAAATAATCCTGACTACTGGGTTGCCACACTGTTAGATCCCCGGTACAAAAGTAAATTTGCAGAAATTATTCCTGCCATAGAAAGGGATGCACGCATGCAGGAGTATCAGCAGAGACTGTTGCAGAATCTTACATGTGCTTTTCCACAAAATACCAGTGGTGCACGTAGTGAATCTCACAGTTCCAACTTGCCAACCATGGGACCGTCAAGTGTTCAGCACTCAAACCGTAACAGAACCACAGTATCTGCTGGTAACATCAATTTTGCGGAATCATTTCACCACTTTTTTAGCCCATCCTTTGCAAGGCCACAGGAGACAAGAAGTCTGACACATAGTCAACGCCTAGAGACGATGGTACAGGAGTATCTCCAAGTAAACATTGAAGCCACGACTGTGTCACTGGACCCTTGCTCTTTTTGGGCTTCCAATCTGGATAAATGGCCGGAGCTAGCCACTTACGCCTTGGAGATCTTGTCATGCCCCGCAGCCAGCGTTCTGTCTGAACGTGTGTTCAGCGCTGCTGGTGGTGTGCTGACAGATAAGCGCACGCGGCTCTCCACTGATAATGTAGACAGACTCACGTTCATAAAGATGAACAAATCATGGATCCGAAACGACTTTTCTACCCCTGTGTCATCCTGGGGAGAGTAAAAGCTTGATGATTGGTTAAAATCACCCTACCAAACGTTTTAAGCTTTCAAATTACTAATCATGTTTATCTGTATCTTGACTGGAAAATAATTTGGGCTTTGTAGCAGTGTGCAGCACTGATCCTATTAGGCCATCTATAATAAGCTCCACCAGATTTGAAATTAAAAATAATTTTTAGCTGCATCTAGCCCAGAAAATAATTTTGGGGCTCCGAGATGCGCAAGACACATAAGTGCCTTCTTGCTGCACTACCTGCAGCATGACCCTCATATTGTCAGAATTCGAAGTAATCATGACTACTGGGTTGCCACACTCTTAGATCCCCCAAACTTTTCGATCAACCTTTTCATTTTAATAAAGACCAAAAAAATGGTCATTTTTGAAATTATAAGCATTAGCAGGTTGTTAGAAACTGAAATCAAACAGTTTTCAACTCAAAACTTTATTCTAGGTGATGTTACATTTTCACATAGGACCCCTTGTTTGAAAGGAGCTTCTGAACTCTCTCGTCCATTGAATTTGTCAGGTTTTGGATGGTTTCTGCTTCAATTGTTTTGCATGAGGACAGAATACCCTCCCAGAGCTGTTGCTTAGATGTGAACTGCCTCCCGCCATCATTGACACTCCTTTTAATGATGCTCCAAAGGTTCTGAATGGGGTAGAGGTCAGGGGAGCATGGGGGTCACACCATAAGTTTGTCCCCTTTTATGCCCATATCAGCCAGAGATGCAGATGTTTTATGTGCAGCATGAGATGGTGCATTATCATGCAAAAAAATGATCTTGCTGTGAAATACACGGTTCTTCTTCTTGAACCATGGCAGGAAGTGCTGTTTGAGAAAATCCACATACATTATGGAGTTCATCTTTAGCGCCTTCAGGGATCCTAAAGGGGCCGACAATCTCTCTCCCCATGATTCCAGCCCAAAACATTACTCCACCTCCTCCTTGTTGGCGCTGTAGCCGTGTTTGCGTGGGGTGTCCATCAACCAGCCATCCTCCACTCCATCCATCTGGACCATCGAGCGCTGCACGGCACTCATCCGTGAACAAAACAGTTTTGAAATCAGTCTTCATGTAATGTTTGGCCCACTGGAGCCGTTTCTGCTTGTGTGAAGTGGATAGAGGAGGTCGACAGGATGGCGTATGCACAGCTGCAAACCTCTGAAGGACCCTGCATCTTGTTGTTCGGGGGACGTTGGAGGCACAAGCAGCTTCAAAAACTTGTCTGCTGCTATGACAAGGCTTTTTTGCCGCTGCTCTTTCAACCTGACGTAATTGCCTGTAGGAAAGAGTCCTCAATTTGCCCTTATCAGCACGCACACGTGTGTACTGTGAATCAGCTACATACTTCTTGATTGCCAAGACACTTCATCCTGATCATCGCACAATGTTGATTGTGGTCATGCCTTGACCTAAACACTCCACAATTTGTTGCTTCTCAGCAGCCGACACATCCTTTTTCTTTCCCATTTTGGCAGAAAATGTAGGCTGCTTAATAATGTGAGAGAGCCTTCTTAAGTAGTCTTGCCTTTCATTGGACACACCTGCCAAACTAATTAGCACAGGTGTCTGCAATTGCTTACAGTGATATAAAGAGCCCTGACACACATCACCATCAATGAGTTTAACTGACAAACAAACAAATTCTTCCCTTATCACTCCTAAACACTTTTTGCATAATAATTTGGAACGCGGTGTACATGTGCTTTTCCACAAAACACCAGCGGTTCACGTAGTGAATCTTACAGTTTTAACTTGCCAACCGTGGTCTGTATGGAATTGTTCAATAAAGGGCCCAAAATTAAGATAACATAGATGGGAGAGGTCTCTATGAATAGGAATTCCTAAGTATTTGATACCCTGTGAGGGCCAGGCAAAGGGAAAGTTGGACTGGATGGAATCCTATATGGATTTGGGGAGGGAGACATCGAGGGCCTCAGACTTCGCTGCATTGATTTTAAAATTTTACCATGTAACAAAGTGATCTATTTCAGCCATAACAGCATGGATGGATATATGTGATTGAGTGATATATACTAGGACATCATCAGCAAATAGAGAGCACTTGTACTCGGTGCCTCCCACCTCAATCCACCTAATATTGGGGTTATGGCGAATTGATGAGAGCAGGTGCTCCGTCACTAGGATGTATAAGAGAGGGGACAGAGGACATCCCTGCCTTGTCCCATTGGTGATTGTGAAAGGTGATGAAAATGTTCTGACGCACCCCCTGGGCCTTGGGACACCCGGAGCCGGACCCTTTTTGGTGGATGCTGGTGGTTGTAGTCTTCGTGGCGGCGACCCGGTTCCGTGGCTCAGGGCGGTCAAACCAGTGGCGGAACTATTTATGTGGTTTTGATGTTTAAATGTCCGACTACGCCACCCGTGGATTGCGGTCAGAGTGAACCGCCGCTACAGGGCAGACCGCTGAGGCTGGTGTTGTGGGTGCAGCAGAGCGTAGCATAACTCCCCACGGGAGGAGTATAGCCTCAGGGCAGTGTATGCGGAGGATGAGGGTGTTGGTGCAGGGCAGCAGCAGTAACGACACGGAGTCAGTGATGCAGTCCAGGGCCTTTACTCACAGTTCTTATTATCCAGACCACGTCTGCAGGTAACGGCTGCCCACGTCGTACTGTGCTCACCAGGTGAGGGGCTCAGACAACTCCCAGATAACTTTGGAGCACTTCACAGGACCCCCTTTGTGTGTCCTTTGTCTGGCCTTTCTTAGCAACACTTCTGTCCTGCTGCCTCGGGCCTCCTCTTGGTAAACTTGGCGCCAGTTTCCCTGACCCTATGTGGTGCCTTCCTAGCGGGTGTAGCGAGGGGCTGCGCCACATAAAATGTCAGAGCCTCCGGTTTCTAGCTGAGGGTCGTTTCCTGCCTCCACTAGTTCGGGGACCGGTCTCCCCCTTTGGCCTGACCCCTCCACGCAGGTGGATTCGGGCGTGCGGTGGCGACTCGCCCGTCCGCACCCCTGGGATCCCTTCATTCCTCGTTCCTGGAGCCTTCTCCGCTCCTCTTCCTTCCTTCTCCCTCTTCCAGGCCTGGGCCTCTGTTACTAGGCCCGCCTCCGGAGCAGAGCTCATGCAGAGCCCCTGCTCCCTGCCACTTCTGCTCAGACTTCTCTGCACTGAACTAAGATGGTGCCCACCTTTTATACTCCCTTCTCAATGCACCCAGGAACTGCTTCCTCCCTGCTCCTGCACTACAGGGTTCCCCTTCCTCAGTGTTCCCTCCCCCCACTCCAGCCAGGGACAGGGACTGTCGTGCCCATCTCAGGGGCATATTGGTCGCCCTGCCCCACGGCAATGTGGTGTAATGCATGCAGGTGTGGGGTCCTGATCCACACTCCATCCTTACCTGAGAGTGAGATATCACACCTCTGGGTGAGGTGCAATACGTCTGTAGCAACCGAGCCCTCAGGGTGCTACAGTTCCATTTATCTTCAGCCTAGGTGACGTATTGCGATACAGGGCCATGATTTTGGCTATAAAAGGGTCCCCTAGACCCCTACCCCAAGCTTTTTAAGAGAATCATATATGGCGTGCCAGGAGACTCTATGGAATGCTTTCTCAGCATCCAACGAGAGTATCTATACACCACCTGTAGTTTAGACACTTAATTTTTTCAAAGGAAATGCTTCGGGACCATGGGATACTCAGTGAAGAGCATCAGGAGGCACCCCAAGGCATAGGGGCTGGGACTGGCAGTAGGATGCCTTGCGGTGGACAGCCGAGCTCGATCCTTATAAAAGCTTTTTAACTGCAGCAGCTTTAGTGGACGCTACTGGAGCTGGAATTACGTGGCTGCTGGCATGAGACTTGCCCTCCAATAGATCCTTGTAAATGGATTTAAAGTGTATTCATTCAAATTAGAGAGACAATTTAAATTAAAAAGCTTAGAGCTGCCTCCACCACAGGGGGGCTCGCTCGACCCACCAGCGGACAGGCACCAGTATTGGGAGAGGGGGGCTGGCCATCAGGGTTCACCGCGGCTCTGGCACAAACCCGGCGACACGGAGGTGGCACGGGCAGGAGCGGACTGGCCGTGTCGGCTTCTCACTTTTTGGATTTTAGAAGGGCATGACATGCCTATATCTGTGTCTCCCCTCCTTTTACTCCTCCACCTCTTTTCTTTTCGCATGACTATATGTACTTGTCACTTTTCCATGTGTTAGTTGTGTCTTCTGAGCAGTTTGTCAGCTTTTGGACACCTTTGAAGGTGTTTTCTATGTGTTTCTATGTGTTTTTGTTTGCCTGCCATTGGTTTTAACGGTGTTCGAAGGTGTTTGACGAACAGTTCGACGAACAGTTCGGCGAACACACGGGTGTTCGACGAACCGAACCGAACTCGAACACTACGGGGGTGGCTCAACACTACCCGTTACATCGTAGGGATCCAGTTTAGTTCTATTGTAGGGACAGATCTCCTGTCTTTCCTTAGTGCTTGTAGCAGATCATAACACACAACAGCGGAAGAAGCAATGGTGCCACCCGCAGACACTGTTCTTGGACCCTGGGGTTCGGCCCACAAAGTCGGGTGCTTCTCTGCCATGTGATTGATCATGCTGGTGGTGGTCAGGCTGGTCGTTTTGCCACCCCTGCCAATGATGGCTTAGCAGGTGGTGCAAATTACCTTTTTGGGGTTATCGGCAGAGTCTTTAAAAAACAACCAAACTTGGGAAGACCTAACAGTTATACTGGCAACTTCCTTCATGTTGGTGTTACGGAGAACAGTTGCCTGCCTTCTGTCTGCGGCCACCACACTGCTTCTTCCTGCCTGTTGGGGTGCTCTGCCTCCCTCCCCCTGTGTGCTGCTGTCCTCGCTCTTCATGATCTCCTGGCAGGTTGGGTCAGTTACTATATTGTCCACCACCTCATCTTCCACTTCCGCACCCTGGTCCTCCTCCTGACTTTCTGGCAATTGTGTCTCATCATCGTCCACCTCTTGTGACACTTTCCCACCATCGCCTTCGTGTGACCGTAGCTGCTGAAATATTTGGCCATCGCTACGCGAGATCTCCTCTTGCCCCACTTCAAGTGGACCGGGCGAGAGGCCTGAATCTATAAATGGAAAAGTGAACAGCTCTTCAGAGTGTCCAAGTGTGGGATCAGTTGTCTTTGGCTACTGAGACTTGACCGTGTGGAAGACAGGGTGGTGGTGGTGGTGGCTAAGTGACTGAAAGCATTATCCGCTATCCAACCAACAACCTTTTGACACTGCTCTGGGTTCAATAGTGGTGTGCTGCGGTTTCCTAGAAATTGGGACAGGAAGGTCAGACGAGAAGATGTGGGTGTTTGTTGTGGCACAATTTCAGCTTGCCCAAGGCCTTGTCCTCGGCCTCTGCATGCACCATTACCATAACGTCCAGTTCCCCGTCCCTTGCCACGTGCCTTGCCAATTTTAAATGGAGGACAGTATCTTCCACGCTCCCTACAAATGACTGAGTTTGGAGCGAACTTATATGTGAGCCATTTGACGGAGAAAACACAGTTTTAAATACCTGGCCTGTAGGTAACTGTTTTGAACAGCAAACCAGTGTCAAAAACTTTGCTGACACACTGAAAATTTTTTTTAATGGAGGCCAGAAATGGCAGTATTTTCTGACAACGTATATGTGATCCGTGTGACGGAGAAAACACAGTTTTAAATAGCTGGATTTTTAGCACTGTAATATGGAAAGGACCTGGCTGTATTCTGCAGTGCCAACAAGCAAATGGCGCAGAAAAACGGTGTTCTCTGGATTGCTTTTTAAGCAAATTATGAGGAATAAGATGCAAAAAAAATTATTCCTGGCCCCTGAGACCTGGGCCTATTTCTAGAAATATAACAGCAGCAGAAGGCAGAACTAGAATGGATCCTCTTGTGCTATGTGCACTGCAGTCTGTTATACACCCTGCCTGCCTGACTATACACCCTGCCTGCCTGATATCTCTGCAGATGGATTAGTTAGTCCTCAAAAGGACTGTTTGTTAAGATGGATATGTGTAATGTACGTTTTTTTCTCCCTACACTACCTAATACACAATCAAATATCTCCCTAGCTCAGCAGCTGCTCTCTCTACACTGTCTGATCCGGAGTGACTGTGATGAGCATGGCGGTGCCAGGTCTGATATACACCTAATGATGCTGTGCGGCCAGCCAATCACTGTAATGCCCACAACCAACATGGCTAAGGAATTACAGTGAGTGGCAGGCAATCCCTGCATGTTCATTGGCTCTGTAAAGAGCGCCAAACATGCAGGGAGGGAACCCGAGCTCCCGCCGAGCAACCCCGGAAATACTCGGTGAGCGTCGAGCATCTCGAGCAGTGAGATGCTCGGGCGAGCACTGAGCAGTAGCGAACATGCTCGCTCATCACTATTTAGGTTGACTCTTTTTTTTTTTTTGTAATTTTCCTCTTTTGTCTTTTGAGTGGTTTACATTTAGGAATCTGGAGTTAACAAATGGGGAAACTAAAGACACTGAACATTCAGATGAGATGTACATTGCAAATTGGGCTTCTCCCATCTTAACTGATATTGAGCCGACAAAAACCGAGCCACATGAATAATATGGTGACGTCTATGGTCAGAGCTTTAGTCAGTATAATTATAGCATTGGGGTGAACTAAATGCATTAAATGCTACATATACTGTAAATCCCCAGCCTGTGCCCATTGTCATAGGCATTTGTTGCGCCCCTGAGGGTTCGACCGCCACAGGAATGCTGCACTTCTTTAATGGAGTGTGGTGTTCCTCCTCTGAGGTAAGGCCAGTGTGATGTTTGTGACCTACCCTTTTGCATCCAACACCACACTTCTCCACCAGAGGGAGCTAGTATGCACTAGGTGCTGCTTCCCTGGTTACAGGGAGACTGGGGAACACAAAGTGGTAGGATCCAGTTAGTGGGTGAGGGTGGAGGACTTACAAGTTAGTTGCACTTTAGATTTCATATTTAATAAAAAGCCATCTTTGATCTTGGTCCGTCCTTGTTAGTCGGTTCTTCGGCTGTACTCTGTGCGGTCAAAATACTGTGTGTAATGTGACTTCCCTCCGGGAGCGCAGATCCTGTGTGGACCTGCGCCGGTAAGGGACACAGCCCTCGTACCCTGGCCTTGGGACGAGAGGTAGGCTGCAGACAAGGAATGTTTCAACCCGGCCAAGGACCAGGATCAAGACGGCCCGGGAGCTTTAGAGTGTAGCTCCCCAGCAAATGGGTCCCGGGGAGGATGCAGACGGAGCGGAGTACGCCACCTGTCCTCGTCTACCTGATCTATTCAGAGGGATTCCGGCTGCAAGAGGGGTACCGGCCCCTGACACCCGACCTCGTACTTCATGTCCTGGATGGGAAAGCCTGGTTAGGCCCTGAGGATCCCACCGGGCATCGGATGGAGAGGAATTGCCACCCGTGCCCTAGTCCTGAGAGGAGCTCAGAGGGAAACTCGGCCTATCTACACACGCACAGACTGGAAAGGGTGAAGTCTGTAGTGCAGGAACACTCTGGTGTAGGGTCGCTACCGAACACTGGACTTTCTCGGAGGTAGTCGGACCCCCGTCCCTGGTGGCCGCAGGACTCCGCGGGGAGCAGGGAGTCGCCTTCCCGCTGTCATCTCTGAGTGAGTAAAGCCTTGGAAGTTCACCCCTATGGCCTCCGGACTGTTCATTACGCGCCATACCATGCGACACGGTGCCCGTACTCCCCGCACTACTACCCCCTCTCTTTCCTGTTTGCTTGCCCTGAGGCCTTGCTCCGCCTCTGGGGAGCAGCGAGAACTTTGGCCGCCACGACACCAGGCCTCGGAGGACTGTAGCGGCGCTGGTGACCCTTCACCAGACACCACAGGTGGCGTAGTCGTTAAAATAAGCCACTTAACCCGGACGAGCCCACAACATCTGCCTTTTCATGTGACGGCCCTGATCACGGGATGGGCCCGGGCCACGGCTACATCCCATCTCTTCGTCACAGGGCCGGACACCGAGTCCCCCAACACCCAGGGTAAACTCAAAACTAAAAGGGCTCCTTCGAGAATTGAGGCATCACACATTCAGGGGGAATTACGAATATAGAATCTAAATTCCTAGTTTAGGAATAACAATATGAATAACAATAGGAATAACAGTAACAATAGCAACAGAATAACAATAGCAATAACCCCTGGAAATGCCCCAAGCATCTGAGATGTGGTCTCCTACTCAATAAAGCCAATGGTGGCCACATAGAGGACATGACATTATAAGTAGCTGGTTAGCAGGCTCACCTAGAGGAAGGATATATTCTGTGAATATCCCATGAATTTCTGAGATGGGAAAACCATTTGTAAAAATCCAACAAAAATGCAGATTTGGTCACATAGACAGATGCATTTTTTTCTGCAATTGAGGTCTATATAAAAAGAATAAAAAGTGCCCTTAAAACTGTCAAGAGTTAAGTCTATTGAAACTGTTTTGTTTTTATTCCTTGACCTCTAGGTGTCACTGTTTCAATGAATATTTTTGAAATGCTTTATAAATTCCCAAAATAAGAAATTAATTGTGCCCCTATGTATGGAAAATATAGAAGAGAGCACATCCTTACATTGTTAAGTTGACTATACAAAAATAAAACTTTCTTTTATTTAATGGCATTTTCTTATGACTTAATGATTTTTCATAATTTGCTAACAGAACATGAATGTCACTGGGTTTTATTGAAATAAATGTTATTTTTTTTCTTAACTCCTACAATCTACGGTTTAAAAGAGCCATTTGAGAAAATATGATTTGCCTTTTTTTCCCCCTAGAGCAGCGCCACCTTTGTCTATAGGCGGAGTATGGTATTGCAGCTATCCACCTAGCTATTGATGACATAATAGAAGCAGCTGGGAATAAGAGGAGCGCTGTTTATGGAAAAAGAATCCAAATTCCTCATCTCTCTCTGCTTATTTTAATGATAATTGTATTTTTTATTAACCCCTTAAAAGGAAATTGTCAGCACGCTTTTACTATCTAATCTGAAAGTTGCTGTTGTTTTGATAAAATGTACAGTTTTATCAGCAGGAGATGATCACTGCCTGGTAGTCCTCCATATTCATGAGCTCTGTGTAACCCCACCCCCACCAATGATTGGCTTCTTTCTGCCTATGCACAGTGTACACAGAAAGCTGCCAATCAGTGGTGTGGGCGGGGTTATATACAACTCAGCATTCAGAGAACTGCTAGATCTGCAGCAGAAAAAAATGATTTTTATCAGAACTGCAGTAAGGAGTCCAGTAAGTGATACATCCCTGGAATCAGGGTCTCTGCCCTTACATCATGCTGCTCTCAGATGAGGTAGTGAAAACCTGATGAAAGAGTTTTCCTTCTCCTTTTCCAAGAGCGATAACTTTTTACTTTCTTTGTTAGCATAGCTGTATGAGTTCTTGCTTTTTGCAGGACATGGTGTAGTTATAAATGATACCAATAACACTACTGCGTCACGAAAAACATGAAATACAATTCAAGTGGGATGAAATGGGGATAAAAGTGCAATTCTGCCACTGTCTTGGAAGTTTTCTTTTTAAAGTATTTGCTGTAAAAATTACTTGGCAACAAGACTCTGTGATCCGCCATCCGCCTGCATCTGTGAGTCTGAGGCTCCGTGCACGGCACCTGCAGTGATCAGATTGCACCGACTGGAGCGGTGCGCTGCTGGAACGGACAAGGGGAGTAGTGCTATTTTTTTTAATATCAGTAACTGTTGGCTCCAACATACTGATTGGGGGGCTGATGAGTGCCAATAATACTGAATGGGGAATGGTGGAGGCCATAATACTGAGTGGGGGTCATTACACTAAGTGGGTGGCTGATGGGGGCCAATATATTGAATAGGGGGCTATAGGGGCCATAATACTGTGTAAGGGGCTATGGAGGTCTGTGACTGTGAGGGTCCCCATACTGAGTGGGAGACCCTCATGCTATGCGTTACACTGTGGGGGCCTCAATCTGCATTAGGATCCTCATTCTGTGGGGGGGCTGTGGTGGCCCCAATACTGTGTGAGGGGCTGTGGGTGTCATAATACTGAGTGGGGAGTTTTGGGGGCTATTATATTGTGTGAGGGACTTTGTGGACCATTATACTGAGTGTTGAGCAGTGGGGGGCCATCATACGGTATAGGGGGCTGTGAGGAGTCTCATACTAAGTGAGGGGCTCCCATACTGAATGAGGGGCTGTGGGGTCCCTCATTCTGTGGGGGGGCTGTCATGGCCCTTATACTGTGTGGGGGGCCCTCATACTGAGTGGGGGTATCATACTGACTGGTATTACACTGTATGTAACTGTGGAGGGAGATGTAACTGTGGGGGGCAGGAAGATTCACTGTGGGGATACATTACTTAGTGTGTGTGTGGCCATTTTTGGGAGCCTCATACTCTAAAATGGCCATAAAAGAGGTATTGGTGATGTAAGCAGTAAGGGGCTTCAATAAGGATATATGAAAAAAAATGGGGGGGGGGGGGGGCTGGCCCAATTAGAACCTTTACTATTGGATCCTGTGATTTCTACGTACACCACTGATAAGGGGAACACTCTTTTGTGGAAACTCCCTGTGAAGACCCGGGGTCTTCCGCGGGCGTAACGCTACTCAGACAACACAGGGTGAGGGTAATACAGTGTGGCAATACTTTATTGAACCACAAAGCGGACAATAAACAGATAGAACAGTTCCAGCAAATACCCAAGATGGTGCAAAATTACACAGTCTCACCCTTCTGCTGTCCCGCCTGGGATAGAACAGCTGCGACTTTGGGACTTCCAGGGCCGACTACCTCAACCAGTGGCCCCCCGCTACTGGTGGGCCCCCACAGAGAGAAGGTAGCGGCAAGCTTAGGAAACTGACAGTCCATCGAGGTACAAGGCCAGGAGAACCGAGGCCTCCCCGAGAGTTTCCATGGGGCCAGATGACTGGTTGTTCCCAATCTGGCTTCTCTGAATGTCTCCATGGGTTTCAGGCGACCGAAAAGTCCCACCTGGAACCTATGGAGACATGTAGGTTTTAATTGCATCCATTTGGGGTACTTACAACATTTTTAGCACTTTTAATTGTTGTTTTTAGAAAACGGTTTTGTGATAGAAAAACAGCAATTTCAATTTTTATTTTTTTTCTGCCACATTTATTGTACTGGGGAAATAATGTTATATTTTTACAGTTCTAGAAGATAGAAGTGCTGAACACGCTTCTCTTTTTTTTTTTTTTTTTCTTCGGGGAGTCTTTCACTCCTATAATGCCTTTGAGACTAAGTGATACAGGGGACTTCACCCCCAAATAAAAGTCATGCTAGCCCTGTACCTGTTACTGGTACAGTGCTTGTGAAAATAACATTTAATCCATATACAAATGAGGGGGCTGTGGTGCACCCATGGCACGGCCATGAGCTGGGTGCCGTAGCTTGTGAAGGAGAGCACTCACTCCTAGAAAGAACGCTGCCCCGTGAGTGTGAACATGCGCACTGACACTGGCTGTGCCGGCTGTGAGCGCACAGAGTGACTGGGCACATTCTAGTACCTGGATCCCTGTGGACGCCGCTAGCTACACCTCCGGGTGTATCACAGGCATCAGCAGAGTGGAACCAGGAAAGAGGACATGCGCAATCACTGTGTGCATGAGCGGCCGGCACACCTAGTATCCCGGAGTGCTATCCGTCACAAGAGGTAGGTTTTGCTGCCTTATTTATTTATTTTTTGCATTTTTTGGGTGCAGATTACATGTGTGATTTGTACATGTTTAATAAAGTTAGTTTTATGTACCAAAACCTCAGCAAAAAAAATTTTGCAGCGCTTTTGTGTTTTCTTATTGCTTTCTGACTGGGAAAAAAACGTTGCAAAAAAAAACGCTGAAAGAACTGATGTGCCGCAGATGTCAACAGCGCCGCAGTTCTCAAAATCAGTGGGGGAAAGAAAAACAAACTTGTGCATCAGGTTTCTGAAATCTCATAGCTTTAGCTGGTACTGTAAAACGCAGAAAAATAACCACAGTGTGTGAACACAGTAGA
Source organism: Phyllobates terribilis (assembly GCF_046119375.1). Lineage (NCBI taxonomy): Eukaryota > Metazoa > Chordata > Amphibia > Anura > Dendrobatidae > Phyllobates > Phyllobates terribilis. Next base: position 1,170,115,245 of record NW_027362761.1, on the reverse strand, counting down.
AATGAGTAGGAAGTGTTTTTCAGTGGGTTTTTTTTTTCAGGTGTCTTTTTCGACTACTCAAAAAACTCCATGTGCACTTACCATAAGAGCTCAGTCAGAAATCCGTCCGTATAAATCGGGGCAAGATCGGAACGTGATGCATGGACTGGCAGGAGGCTCTCCCCACCCGTGAGGGACAGCTTCATGTATTTTTATGCAGCTGTCACACTTGAGTCGGGAGAGCCGCCGGCCAGTCCGCGCACTACGTTCCGACCTCTGATTTATACGGCGCCCTAAGAAGCAATCATCTAAACTAGAACACTGAAAATACAGTGGATCATTCTTTACTGTACTAATGTATGAACACCTATAGAACTGAGTAAGATAAGACCTACTAACGCTGAATCTGTATTTTCCGATTGTAAAATAATATACTGTCACTGGAGGATAATTAGTTCCAATTTCAGGGAGCATCAAACAAACACTTCCTAGATAATATTTACCTGTATTTCCTGAATTCACCTGTAGATGGCACCATACACTCATGCTGACATTACTGGCTGAGAGCAGTAGAACTCTACCAGCGTCATCAGCCAATGAGTCTAGCGTGAGCCCCCCTCTAATAATGAACGTGATTATTATACCCCTGTGTGTATTACATTAATCCAGCATGAACATATGGAAACCTGTTATGATTTTTTATTTAAGGCTCCATTTTGACCACCCATTAGTTTAACTACTGACTCCTAACAAAGGAGACACGCAACTTAACTCTTCATTCTCAAGACCTCTGCTTGCTTTCAGTGAATATACAGTGAATATGCAATGACTCCTTCCAGAGACTTAATAATGTCTTGGTGATAGAGCTTAAATACAGATAGCATATCTAGCACGAGCGAAGATTTTTCTGTCTTGCAAAGAAACAGGATGCAAACAGCAGCAGAGGTATTGAAAACGTGCAGAATTGAAAATGTGATTAAAATATATTAGAAAGTCATACAGCATTTCATGATATAATAATTAAAGGGTTATTTCCCTTTAAGAACAGCTTGATTTGCAGCCCCTATCTGTCAATTTGAATGGCTGCCATTAGTGATGAGCGAGCATGCTCGGGTGCTCACCGAGTATCTTCAGCGTGCTCGGGTGTTAAGTTCGAGTCACGCCGTGCGCATGATTTGCAACTGTTTGACAGCTTTAATACATGTGAGGAATGCCTGTTTCTTAGGCATTCCTCACATGTATTAAAGCTGTCAAACAGGCGCAAATCGTGCGCACGGCATGACTAAAACATAACGGCCGAGCACGCTGAAGATACTCGGCGAGCACTCGAGCATGCTCGCCGAAAGGGTTACTCGCTCATCACTAGCTGCTATACAATACCACATTTCTGACAAGGCACCATTTACAGTCATTAATTTCGAGCAATACTTACCAACCTGTCAGAGTTGCAGTTTTTCCAGCTGGCGAGCCACTGGTTGGGGAACACCGATTTAGAGAGCATTTAATTATGGGAAACGGGAAGACCCCTTAAAAGCGACTTTGTCTCTGTCCATTCCTATGATCCACATTGCGGTAGGCGAGCCATAATTATGATATAATAGTATACTAATTGCAAACAAAAAATGTATCTATAGGGGATATAGATGTAGCAGTCACAAGTGAGTTGTGGTGGCTGAAGGGGCTCGTGAGCCGCTGTACTGTATATGGAGACCCTTATGGGAATACCCCTTTTATTGAGGTCTCCAGTCACAACATAAAATAACATTTTAGCCCAATAATGTACAATGGAAATGCCTAATTGATATATTTTTGTTATAATATTATAAACCTTTTTATATTATAGATGCGGAGTATTCCCCAGAGCTTTATCTGTCGTGGTGCATTATTATCAGCTGTCATATGACTGAGTGCACCTGACAACTGACAACTGTGTAGAAAATACACGGATTCTTTCCTAGTAGGAGAGAATGTGCAAGTGAGAAAAAAGCGGGAAGCTGAAGGTATACAGAGGCGGGTATACATGCACAGGTCACAGGACACATACATATAGAGTGGTTAGCACTGCAGCCTTGCAGCTCTGGGGTCCTGGGTTCAAATCCCACCAAGGACAACATCTGCAAGGAGTTTGTATGTTCTCCCCGTGTTTGTGTGGGTTTCCTCCGGGTTCTCCAGATTCCTTCCACACTCCAAAGACATACTGATAGGGAATGTAGATTGTGAGCCCCAATGGGGACAGTGATGATGATGTCTGTAAATCTGTGGAATTAATGGCGCTATATAAGTGAGTAAAATAAATAAATATATACAGATACACTTCTGCTGCGTCTACTCACAATGAATATACAAACTAATTGTAGTCTTTGGCTTGTTTCTGTGCAGACATTCAATGTGATAATGAGTTATAACAACTTCCTTCTATTATTCCATGAAGAGAAGATATGTGCAGTATTCTGAGCGCCGCGTAATAATGCTCAACTTACTGAAATCTATAAACCACAAAGGGGATTTTTTTGAAGATGATTTTTTTAAATCTATTATCTATTATCTATCTATCATCTATCATTATATATCTATCTATCTATCTATCTCATATCTATCTATTATCTATTTCATATTTATCTATTAACTATTTTCTATTTAGTTATCTATCTATGTATCTATTACTTAACCTCCTATATAATCGTTCTACAATTATATATATACAGTATAATATTGTGGAGAAGTTTTAGACAGGTGTGTGTAAATATAGAAAAGCAAGCTTTAAATGGCCCATGTAAATTTGGGCTAAGAAGGGGTCTCCTTTTCCCTTTAAATCCTTGAAGTGTTGCCTATTTTCAATTCTTTGTATGACTGGGACACCAGGTCATTGCCCTGAGGCTGCACCCGATCACTTCACAAATGCTGCTGTGTGTTATTATTCATCTTTCTACTACCAACTATTTTTGCATCTATCTATCTATCTATCTATCTATCTATCTATCTATCTATCTATCTATCTATCTATCCCTCTATCCCTCTATCTATCTATCTATCTATCTATCTATCCCTCTATCCCTCTATCTATCTATCTATCTATCTATCTATCTATCCCTCTATCCCTCTATCTATCTATCTATCTATCTATCTATCCCTCTATCTATCTATCTATCTATCCCTCTATCTATCTATCTATCTATCCCTCTATCTATCTATCTATCTATCTATCCCTCTATCTATCTATCTATTATCTATCTATCTATCTATCTATCTATCTATCCCTCTATCTGTCTATCTATTATCTATCTATCTATCTATCTGTCTATCTATCCCTCTATCTATCTATCTACCTATCTATCTATCTATCCCTCTATCTATCTATCTATCTATCTATCTATCCCTCTATCTATCTATCTATCTATCTATCTATCTATCCCTCTATCTATTATCTATCTATCTATCTATCTATCCCTCTATCTGTCTATCTATCTATTATCTATCTATCTATCTATCTGTCTATCTATCCCTCTATCTATCTATCTATCTATCTATCCCTCTATCTATCTATCTATCTATCTATCCCTCTATCTATCTATCTGTCCATCTATCCCTCTATCTATCTATCTGTCCATCTATCCCTCTATCTATCTTGCTATCTATCTATCTATCCCTCTATGTATCTATCTATCTATCTATCTATCTATCTATCCCTCTATCTATCTATCCCTCTATCTATCTATCTGTCCATCTATCCCTCTATCTATCTATCTGTCCATCTATCCCTCTATCTATCTATCTGTCCATCTATCCCTCTATCTATCTTGCTATCTATCTATCTATCCCTCTATCTATCTATCTATTATCTATCTATCATCTATCTATCTATCCCTCTATCTGTCTATCTATCTATTATCTATCTATCTATCTATCTGTCTATCTATCCCTCTATCTATCTATCTGTCCATCTATCCCTCTATCTATCTATCTGTCCATCTATCCCTCTATCTATCTATCTATCTATCCCTCTATCTATTATCTATCTATCTATCTATCTATCCCTCTATCTGTCTATCTATCTATTATCTATCTATCTATCTATCTATCTATCTATCCCTCTATCTATCTATCTATCTATCTATCTATCTATCTATCCCTCTATCTATCTATCTGTCCATCTATCCCTCTATCTATCTATCTGTCCATCTATCCCTCTATCTATCTTGCTATCTATCTATCTATCCCTCTATCTATCTATCTATCCCTCTATCTATCTATCTATCCCTCTATCTATCTATCTATCTATCTATCCCTCTCTCTATCTATCTATCTATCTATCTATCCCTCTCTCTATCTATCTATCTATCTATCTTTATTTGCCATCTAGGTAATATCTGTTTATCCAACTATTTTTGAATATCTATCTATTAACTATTTATCCATTCATTTATCTCATGTTTATCTATTTTCTTTATCTAATATCTATGTATCTATCTAATGAGAACAAGGCTTTAAATGGCCCCGTAAGTTTGGGGACACTAGGTCATTGCCTGGATCACGTTACATACAGTGCTTTTTTTATCTATGCTTTATCTATCTATCTATTATCTATATTTCTAACTATTTCAGAATCAATCAATATATCTATTGAATAACTATCTATCTTTCTATTGATATCTATCAATATCTGTCTATCTGTAAAATAATTATCTTATATTTATCTAATTATCTTATCTATCTATAGAACATTTTATTTATTTTTATTTATTTATTGTACTCGCTTTTATAGCGCCATTAATTCCACAGCGCTTTACAGACATCATCGGTACTGCTCAATTGGGGCTCACAATCTAGATTCCTTATCTGTATGTCTTTTGGATCTATCTATCTATTGCATCTATCTATCTATAGAACATCTATATATCTGTCTGTCTATTCTATCTATCTATCTAGTATCTATCTGTCTATCTATCTATCTAGTATCTATCATATATCTATCTATCTATCTATTATCTATCATATATTGATCTATTATCTATCTATCTATCTATCTATTATCTATCATATATTGATCTATTATCTATCTATCTATGTACTCTACACACCAAACACTATTCACTATTACTGAATACTTGTTATGAGTATTATTGCAGTGTATTTCTGTCTAAATTCACTTTTTATCTTGCTTATTGAATTACCTAGCAGTTTTTTTACATGGTATTTGCTGTTGAGTGCTGCCCATTTTTTTTTTTTTGCTTTTTTATGTGCTATAGGTTGGTGGGTGGTTGCGAATTATATCTTTTATTTGCGCTGCTTAATTTTTTCTTATCTATGTATCTATCCATATATCTATCTATCAATCAATCCATATAGCTATCCATCCATATATCTATTATCTATCTATCATCTATGTATTATCTATCATCTATGTATCCATATATCTATCTAATGTTTTAAATATACTGTATCCAGCCTGAAATAAAATATTCATTAATCCTCTTAATACACTATTTCTATACCTAACAGAAGATGTCATTTCCACAAATGCCGCCAGCATTCCTTCATCTAATATTTATATAATCCGTTAATTTTAATTTATGTGACAAGGAACCAAAAATGTACAAAAAAAAGAAGCCACGAAGTTACAAATCACCCGCTTCATGAAATAAATATGAAAGGCTAAACGGATAGAACGTTCTCTAGAAGATCTTTAATGGCAGCAGTGCTATTATACACAAATATATATATATATATATATAGAGAAGCTGATTGACTTATATCATAGAGGATTATGACTTAAAAATAGAAAGATTCAATACTAAATAATTCCGATGAGTATCTCATAATATAGTGTTTGATATATTGTATATTTCTTGGATGACTGGTCTATTATTAATCTATATTATATTAAACAACATAGAAAAAAAGAGATACTATAGAGTTTGTACTCTGTACACATGCAAAGTAACTTTTATTGGATCAAAGCAGCAATGTCCATTTCACAGTGTAGACATTTGATAATTTTGCATCTTTCTGTGACATGATTATCAAACAAAAACAAATGGGTTTTTTTATTGAAGAATTTATTTTATTATTTTTTGTTTTTAATTAAAATTGTTAGAAAAATATTGTATGGTAGATGCAACTGTGATAAAAAAAGAAAACTATAAGTACATTGAAAGGTGGGCAGGTAACATATGAACTCTCAATGATATCATTAATTCATTTAACAATTTCTTCAAATGAATTATTAAATTCTTAGAAAAAAAATGAACTTGCATTTTAGAGACAAATTACTGTTATACAGTGTTATTTAAATTGTATTATGACTTTATTAAAGTACTTATTTTTTATTAATATATTATTTTATTACTAATTATTAGAATAATTGGTTATTTTTAAAGAATTTCTATAAGTTTACTTGCTTAACTGAATGCTGTTTTTTTTTTATTTTTATTTTTATTACATGTTATTTATTTGAGATTCTTATCTTTCATGTTAAGAACTTGCCTTTTCCTATGTGAAGATTTTTTTTTTTTTTTTACTTTTATTTCACAGCTTTAATCCAAGTTAGGGAAAAAAAAAAAAGTCTTGAAATGTAGTTGCAGACAGATCAGTAGAACAATGAATGGAAAAAAAAAAAAAGACAGATTGTTCTCTCTGGTGCCTCTTTGGTGATTAGCCCTTCACTTTGCACACCCCTGTCTTTCAACTGAGGGATCCAACTGGTTGTTGAGAAAAAGAAAAAAAAAACAAATATGTGAAAACACACCCATCATTGGCCTCGGGCAGGGAGGATCACTACTCCGGAGAAGTATAAAGACAACACTCCAAATCCATTAGGCACCTGTTGCCAGAAGCACCTTAATGTGTGAAGGTACTGAAGAAGAGCATGAACTCCATTCACCTTCCAGCTCATCAGAGATCTACAAACCTTCATCAGACTCATCCAAAAAGTGCCCAGGAGGCCACAGAGATGGCGGTGTACTGTGAAAACTTCAGCATGTATCACCAGCAGAACCTACATTCAACACCAAGGGCGGCCAACTATGGAATTGGGGACTACTCACCTTCAACTAACCCTTACTTATGGCTTAATGGGCCAGCAGTCAACAATACGCCTAGCTATCTTCATGGAAGTAACCCAAACTCGTACATGCCACCTTCTTATGGCTCTCAGAGACAATTCCTGCCGAATTCGTCAGGTTTCAGTGGGACTGATCTTGGTTGGTTATCCATAGCTTCTCAGGAGGAACTTCTCAAGCTAGTAAGGCCTCCATATTCTTACTCAGCCCTTATTGCTATGGCCATACAAAATGCCCCGGAGAAGAAGCTGACCCTGAGCCAGATATACCAATACGTGGCGGACAATTTTCCTTTCTATAAGAAGAGCAAAGCAGGATGGCAAAATTCTATTCGGCACAACTTGTCTCTGAATGACTGTTTTAAGAAAGTGCCAAGAGATGAGGATGACCCAGGTAATAATCTGACTAAAACATTCTAATTATTATTTTTTTTTTTAGTATTTTTCATCGAGTCGTTCTTTGGTTTTATATTTTACTTTCATTTTTTTAATTCAAAATATGTCAAAACATAAATAAGTAAAAAAAAAAAAAATAGCTGTTAATTTTTTGGGCATTTCCAGTTTGTGTAATTCTATTCACGGAGTTCTTGCCTTCAAATTGCCCAAATGTAGCCATGAATAAAACATTGTACAAGGAAATATAAACAGGTTAGCCGAAAATTTTACTATAAATATTTTTTGCTCTAAATGTATTTTTGCTTTTTCTGTGTATTGACTTTTAGTTCCAATCTCAAGGAGGAAAAAATATTTAAAAAAAAAAACTTCAGAAACTTTTGAAAAACATAAGATTTTCCACTTGAATGAGTAGAATTTTCACGTGCATTTTTGCAATTGTTTTTTTTTTTTATTTTGTGTATCAGTAAAAATATATATTTTTTAATATGCTGTACAATAATTATGAAATATTTTAGATTTGATATATTTTAATTTATATATTGTTTATATTTAATTAGATTATTATTATAATTATTTTTTTTTTACATTGTGTAGGCAAAGGTAATTACTGGACCTTGGATCCTAACTGTGAGAAGATGTTCGACAATGGGAACTTTCGCCGGAAGAGAAAGCGCAGATCAGAACCCAACAACACCGACGCTGTCACGGCTAAAGGTGAAGACGGTTGTGTGACTCTAGGGAGGAAAGGTGGTGAAAGCCCGTCTATGATGACCCCATCATCCCCTGAGGTGGAAGCTTCCTCAGAAGATCGGAAGAACTCATCTCCCCCAGGAATCACTTCTACCCCTTGTTTGAATAACTTTTTTAACAGTATGACCTCCTCCTTGGACTCCAGCTCAGTGAACAGACAGATGTCTCTGGGGTTGGTCAATGAACTCTCCCAGAGGAACATCACTGGATTAAGCAGTTTCACCGCAGGCTCCATGGTGGAACCATCTGCAGATTTGCAGGACACTTTACACCTCAACAGAGGCCCCTATTTCAGTTCTTTCACCAGCTCCAATCCAAGCAATCAATTCAACAGTCATTTTTACAATAATTTCAGTGTCAACAGCCTCATCTACTCCAGAGAAGGCAGCGAAGTGTAGGCCCAGGAGATACGTCATGCTGGCCGCTGTTGGCGGATTTATTTTTTTGGTAACTGTGCACATTCGAAAGAGATGTCAAAAACGGACTTAAAAAATATCTACAGAGACGTCTTCACGATAGAACACAAGTCACATTCAGAACAGGCCGCCGCTGTTTTTCATCTTAGAGATTCCGAATTAGAATTTTTTTGTAAAAGCGTTAACCGTCAAGGACAGCGCGCAGTTATCTGGCATGTACATAGTTGTCTGATATACATTTGAGAGAGGGGGGGTCAGCTTTTTTACTGTTTTTATTTATAATGAGTTTTGATATTTTTATATATGTTATCTGTTTGTATGAGTTTTGCAATAAATCGTGTAACAAAAGACCTAGTTATTCTATTAAACTTTCTTACTGATTTGGGAAAGAAAAAAAATCTTAACCAAAATAGATTTCATGGGAAGAAAAAAAAGGGCTTCCGTTAAAGAGATTTTTATATGTTTTGCGATCTATACATCTTATAACTATGTACCTGTCTGTCTATTATACTATCTATCAATCACATATCTAGTATTTCATATATTTCATATGTCTTCTGTCTGGTTAATTTCTATCTATATCAACTATATTTCTATTTCATAAAATCCATCAATCTCTTTCAAATGCTTCGATCTATCTCTATATTTCATATCTATTTCCATCTAATTATTTATCTATTTCACATTTTTTTATCTATTCTATCATCTATCTATCTATCTATTATCTATCTACTATCTATCTATTATCTATCACCTATCTACATATCTATATATCTATCATCTATCTATCTATTATCTATCTACTATCTATCTATTATCTATCACCTATCTACATATCTATATATCTATCATCTATCTATCTATTATCTATCTATCTATCATCTATTATCTATCTATCACATATCTATATATCTATCATCTATCTATCATCTATCTATTATCTATCTATACATCATCTATCTATCACATATCTATCATTTATTATCTATATATCACCTATCTATCACATATCTATCTATCTATCATCTATCTATCTATTATCTATCTATCCATATATCCATCTATCTCATATTTATCTATTCATCCATCTGTCTATCTCTTATCTATTTGTTTATCTATTCTATCACATTTCTATCTATATATCTAATATCGATCTATTTATCTTTTTATCACCGATCTATTTTCTATCCATTTATTTCATACACCAAGGACTCCTATATTTGTCTTAATTTTCTTACCGATTGTTCCTTGCTGATCTCTATCGATAAATTAAATACATACATTAAAAGATGCAAATTAGGTGCATTATTCCCAAATAATCAGCAATAAGAAACAGTTTTTATTACTATTTTAATATTATAAATCGTTCAGAGATTGCCATTTTTTGCAAAGAAGAGCCGTGACACAACACTACAATAATACCACAGCTTTTCCTCTTACCATATACACTGAGCCTTGTTCATAAAGCCAGGATAATAATGGCAATTAACACAGAATGATGTTAATAATAGGTCTATTTTTTTTTTTATTACTAATCCGTAAATTGCTCAACTCCTCTATTTGAAATGCTGCCATCCGTGACACCGGAGCGCTGCAGAGATGAAGCTAAACTAAACTTTACACATTGATGAATTCGATTATAAACTAGCAAACACCTACAATTGGCTTTTCCAAGATTAGAAGAAAGGTTTTTTTTATTTTTCCCACACACGGTGTCCAATAGCTTTTGCAAATGAAATGCTACGAACACGATAGACATGGAAAAAATTACTTTTAGAAATCCTAGTGTAATTTTATTAACAAAAAGTAAACCATAAGTTACATTCTTAAAGCTTCATTCATTTTCAGACCCCTGATGCACAGTTTGCGGCCTGATCCATGGTTCAGATTTTTCTCTTGTGGGAGTATCCCTCTCAGTAATATAGGCTGGATATGAGCTCTGTGTGCTTTTGTCTTCACTGCTCATATATTGCACTTATTACCTCTTCATAGGGTTTTCACCTTGTCTAAAGTCTATCTTGCTTCTCGGCCTTTTGGCTAAGTATTAGTCATCTGGTGGAAAACATGGCCCCCAAGGATCGAAGCCATTGGGCCAGGCAAGATTGAAAGCCCAATGTGCAAAGTGCCCCAGGAGTGGTGACCCTGGGGTGTCTTAATTCACTGGGATTGGGAACCCCACATGAATTTTGGCACTTATACTTGCACTTCATTCTTCTAGCCCACACTCTTTTCCGGGACTTTTGGTCTTAGGATGGGGAATTTTTTTTAATTCCCGGATGAAAGTCGAGTCAGCATTATGCTGAGTAACTTTCACTATTTATTTTATATGTTTTTGTATTTGTTTTTCACTGTGTGTCACCCTTTACATGTGTAGGACTTTGTTGGCATGTGGTTTCCTCATGGGTTAATCTTTTGGGAGGTCTGGGGGGGTGGGAGTGTGTGGCCATCAGGTTCTGACCCACTGGCTCCCCTCTCCAGGGAGGGGAGCACAGTCTAAGGCTCCCAGTTTCTCACTTGGGTGGGAACTCAGGCAGATGCTGGGAGTAAGATTACTGGCTTCGTCTAGAGGAGGCTATCTGTCCCTGACCCTCGCTGTGGCCTTCAGGCTCAGAGGGACAAGTAATGGTTTGGGGGAACCTTCTCCTTTTGGAGAGGGTTTCAAGAGCCCAGCATCCTAGTGCACTTTTTTGTGGCACTTTTTTAAGCGCACTCAGGTATAGACACAAATTCGGGCTTTCAAAAAAAAAAAAGCCTATATTCTTCTCCCTCCCTGAAACCTTAGATACTTTCTCTCCTCAACTGGCAGGAGAAATCTGTTTATAGGCCCCTCCCACTCCTTGTTGCTAAATATAACAATTAGATAAAGGGACAGGGAGCAGAAAGCTGTTAAAACCAGGAGCTCTGAAAGATTTGTAAACTTTTTATAGAAGCACTGAGCTACATAAAGGACTTATTGACATTCAAACACTCAGAAGCAGCAAAATTATATATTTTTTTATGGAAAGATATTTAGAAAGTTGTTTAACTTTTCATAAAATCTGTGTGACGGTGTACGTAGCTTTTAAGTGTATGGGACTCAGCTGTAATACCAAACAGCCTATAGACAAGTTCGGCACCGTTTCTGGAAAAAACATTTAAGCAGATTGGTAATTCAACATATTAAGCTTCACTTTCTTAAAGGGATATTCCATTATGCAATCTTAACACATTGCAAGGATATGCTATAACAATGATTTGTGGGAGTTTGACCTTTGGGACCCCCATCAGTCTGGTGGACTAAAGTATTAAACCTCTTGTGGTTCTCTCTTGCTCAGCCATCTGCAGCCGGACCCTTATCAATCAGTAAGTGATTGCACATCTTAGTAATACGCCATCAAAATGGGGAAAACTCCTAAAATATATTTGTGGAAATTACTAGATAACATTGTTTTTCGTGTTGGTTTTGTTACTTACTGTGATCTATTTCAACTTCCATGCACCGCCTTACTGATAAATTTGTGGAAGGGTTGTTCTTAAAGGGAATCTGTCAGCAGGTTTTGGTATGTAATCTGAGAGCATCGTGATGTAGGGACTGAGACCCTGATTACAGCGATGTGTCTGTAGCGCCTCTGCGGGTTCAGTCGCCACAGAGGTACTGCATCTCAGCCAGAGGTGTAGTACCCCACTCTCAGGTAAGGAGGGAGCATTACCCTGGACCCACCCACCTACATCCAATACTACACCACTCCAGACCAGCAGGCAGGGCAAGATGCACTTGGTCACTGCTGAGCCCTGTCCCTGGCTGGAAGGGAGGAACCAAAAGAGAGGGAACCATGTAGTGGGTGTGGGTGGAGGAAGAAGTTTAGGGGAGCACTGAAAGAGCAGTATATAAGGAAGGTGGAAACATCTAGAAGGAGTTCTGCTCCGGGGAGCAAGGGTCCAGTCTCCTTTTCCAGTGCTGGGAGCAGGAGTTCAGTGGAAAGTGAGAAGAGAAACCGGAGCAGTGGGAAAGGCTTGAAAGAGAGACACAAGGGATCCCAGAGGCATGGGGAGTGTGGGATGCCACCCGTGCGCCTGAATTCATGCTGACATAGAGGGATCAGGCCGCAGTAGGGGACTGGCCCCAGCCTAGTGGAGTACTTTAGGCCTCAGCTCACAAACCGGAGGTTGTGTCATCATCAGCCCCAGTGGATCTGCACCGCAGCGGCGGCCCCACCTAGCCGCATAACCGCGGGTGGCGTCACGAACATTATCCCAAAAACTTTATTTCCCTTTTCTTTACGTATTTGACCGCCTGGGGCCACGGACCGGGTCACTGCCGCCGTGACTACCCCAATACAGGACTGGCCCGGCTACCGAGTACCCCACGGCCCCAGGGGGTGCGTCAACTTGGCGTCACGAACAGGATGAACCGACCCGTTACAACGGGTCCTGTGCGTCTATAGACTGTGTTTCAGACTGAATGCTTCGCCTGCCCCAGAAGAACGTGCGCCATTATGTGTGTGCTAAAGGACGAAAAGAAACCTCCCATCGTGGCCTGGGTTCCGGAATAGCGCCAAAAGTGGAGCCCGCCCCATGCACCTGCAGCCATATACCTAGACTTGTCCATCAGTATGGGGGCAAAGCCCCCTGGTGTGGCTGATAGCAAGCTGCAGTGGAACCGCCCCATAAAGGGGAGAGGAGGAGAAAAACCTTACAGATAGGGCAGGGCCACCAGTAGTGGAGACAGAGTGCATCCGGCAGGCGCCATGGACGGAAGCAATAACCAGACTCCAGCCCATGGCCTGCAGCCAACAGATTCCTCCCTCAACATGGAGGGGGTCCTGGGCAAACTACCCGTGAAGGAAATAGGGTTCCTGCGCGCCGAGGTACAGGAGCTGGGCCGGCGGATGGAGGAAGCCCAGCAGGCCGCCGTCGCACAATGGAGAGATGAGCTGCTGGTAAAGCTAGCTCGGCAGCTGTCCACGGTGAGTCCTACCATCAGAACACCAGCCCCAGCGGAGCCTGTCCTGAACCCGGAGGTGCCGCACAGTACCGGAGCGATGGAGAGAGCAGGTAATAACAACACCCCTGCCCCGGGTGCCGACAGCACTGGCATCCTCCTAGGAAGGAACCACCTGCCCCTACAGGGGCTGGGTGTACGGGTGTGCCACATGGGACTGGTCCGCGAGGGTTGAGGATCAGCAGAGTGCCCCATTACTGCCCACACCAGTGCCCCCGGTTGCCTGCAAAGGAGAAGGAGAGGAGTACAGGTGGGACAACCCGGAGGACGACATTATTGGATTCCCACTGGAGACCCAAGCCAAGGCCCTCTGGAGGCAGGAGTACTGCCAGCGGGAACTCTGAAAACTGGCAGCGGAGCGGCGGGAGCGTCAGGAGCGGTGGGAGGCGATGGAGGCTCACAATATGCAGGCAAAGACCTGGGCCCGCAAAGTCAAGCCTGCCAAACCCAGTCCCTGCGCCGAGGGAACCGTGGTAAAGTTTGACCTGGAAGGAGGATGGGGCTTCATCCTGGAGCCTCAACTGGCCACGGACCTATTTGTAAACAGGCGTGATATGGAGTCCCACCGACAGCAGGGACACCCAGGATGGGATCTTTACCCGGGCGACAGGGTCCCTTATACCCAGCACCGCGGAGAACGGGGGTGGTACACCCTACATGTTCATAGAGTGGTGAAGGAGGAGAGCGTACCCCTGCCATCTAAGGCTGATGGCCTGGCTGGGCCATCTAGTGGTGGACAGTTGTTTCCCCGGAGGGAGCACCACCACTGAACTGAACTAAGTAACCATCAAAAAAAAATGTGTGTATATAGTTACCCGGAAGGGTATTAGTGTAAGTATTGTGTGAAAAAAAGGAAAATGTGTTAAAAAAAAAATTTTTTATAGTTACCCAGTTAAGAAAAGGACTTATAGGTTGTGGACAGTGAACCGCCAGAACTTTTATTTGTATATAGTTAGCACTTATTAAGGTGCTTCTTGTTGGTTTTATAAAGACCACTGAACAAAAACCCGTTTGGCGTGGCCGAAGACGTGGTCCAACGAGTGGATAAGATATGCCCTGCAGCCATGCCCAGGGCCTACGTTGGAGGTTTTCAGATGGGTCCCTCATATTGCACTTACACCCTGTTAAGGATCTCACTACAGCTTGCTGAACTTACTTGAAAAAAAAAAGAAAAAGCGATAGAATGTTTTCTGTTTGACAAAATGTTATTTAAAGTGATTTTATATTGATTTATATACCTAGTAGTTATATGTAACTTTTAAGAAAAAGTGCCTCCCATAAAGGGAAGAAAAGTTATGTAATTGTTGTTCTTCTATGTGATGCATCCTAAAATTTTGCATGTCTTAAAAGAAAATGTGTTTTTACTCTGTTCCAGGCCGTGGACGTGATGTGTTTAACGGGGGGGGGGATGTGGTGCCTGTGCAGGTCCAGTTGCCACAGAGGTACTACATCTCAGCCAGAGGTATGGTACCTCACTCTCAGGAAAGGAGGGAGCACTACCCGGGACCCACACACTCACATCCAACACTACACCATTCCAGACCAGCAGGCGGGGCAAGATGCACTTGGTCACTGCTGAGCCCTGTCCCTGGCTGGAAGGGGGGGAACCAAAAGAGAGGGAACTATGTAGTGGGTGTGGGTGGAGGACGAAGTTTAGGGGAGCACTGAAAGAGCAGTATATAAGGAAGGTGGAAACATCTAGAAGGAGTTCTGCTCAGGGAAGCAAGGGTCCAGTCTCCTGTTCCAGTGCTGGGAGCAGGAGGTTAGTTCTGCTCAGTGGAGCAAGGTCCATTTTCCTGGCTCCAGTGCTTGGAGCAGGAGTTCAGTGGAAAGTGAGGACAGAAACAGGAGCAGTGGGAAAGGCTCGAGAGAGAGACAGAAGGGATCCCAGGGGCACGGCGAGTGCGGGTTGCCACCCGTGCACCTGAATTCACGCTGACATGGAGGGATCAGGCCGCAGTAGGGGACTGGCCCCAGCCTAGTGGAGTACTTTAGGGCTCAGCTCACAAACCGGAGATTGCAGTATTTCATGTGCTGTAACCAAACTCCACACTCAATCGCCGAAAAGGTGTCCATATAGGGCCAAGGGGACAGTCTGGATGTCGCCCGACAAGGCCCGCGGCCACTGGCTTGGGACACTGGGTGTTAGGCGCACGGCAGGAGGGCGAGTGCCAGCGCAGTGAGACGACCTTGAGAGGTACACAGAAAGGGGTCCCGTTCCAGTGCTCCTGAGATACCTGAGAGTTGGCTGGATCACTTCCCCAGAGGACACTGGACGACACGAGCAGTTATAATCTGGCCATTGTAACTTGGAGCAACTTAACAACTGTAAGTAAAGCCTGAAGACTGCACCCCACTGTGTCCTTGAGTAGTTACTGCGTCACCAGCCCTGCACTACACTGTCCCTGCCGGCAACATCTACCTCATAAAATCATCTACACTGCCCTGGGGCTTAGCTTTGCCCGTGGAGAGCTGAACCAGCTCTGCTGCGTCATCATCAGCCCCAGTGGATCTGCACCGCAGCGGCGGCCCCCTATAGCCACATACCACGTGTGGCGTCACGAACATTATCCCAAAAACTTTATTTCCCTTTTCTTTACGTATTTGACCGTCCGGGGCCACGGACCGGGTCACTGCCACTGTGACTACCCCAATACAGGACCGGCCCAGCTACCGAGTACCCCACGGCCCCAAGAGGTGCGTCATGTCACTTACTAGGTTGTGTATTGCTGTTTCAATTAAATCAGTGTTTTATCTGCAGGAGATTATCACTACATGACTAGGTGTCTCATGGCTCATAGTCCTTCTCTTCTGTTTAATCCCGCCCCTACCACTGATTAGTAGCTTTCTGTCAATATACAGTGTACACAGAAAGCTGCTAATCAGTGGTGTTGGTGGGATTATACACAGCTCAGCATTCTGATCACTGCTAGATCTGCAGCTGAGAAAACAGTGAAAATGACAGTATGCAGACCAATACGTAAACAAATCACTGGAATCCGGGTCTAAGCTCATAGCAAAAACTGCTGACCGATTCCCATTAAATATAAAAGCCAACCTGAACAAGCAAAGCTGCAGTATAAAGCAGGAAGGAAGCAGAAAATACAAAATCAATGAGATAGGATGTTGCATACCACAGTCATGGATCCTAGCTGGTCCTAATGTACTGTACATGGAGAAGTGAAGTAAGACATTGTAAAATGGTGAAACGGCTCCTTCTCAAACCTTTACTTGCTCAGCATCGCTCAATATATTCTCAGTTCTAAAACCAAATTGTCACATTTGACCAAAAATGGTGTACAGACCCTTTTGTCACGCAAGGTGTGAGAAAGAGTTAGTGCAACACAAAGGGAAGAGGGAAAAAGAGCCCAGACTCTAGGGAAAGGGGGGAGTGGAGACCTCCTAGCCTGGTCTAGTGTCACCCTGTCTCAACTACCGTCCCTATATTGGCTCTTCACCAATCGCCACACGTGTGCCTCGCCCTGTCTTTCCCTGGCGTTTGGCTCAGGCTAGGGAAGGGAGGAGATGAGCACTATTCGATGTCCACTGAACACTATAAACAACAAGAAAGCACAAACAGGGGGAAATTGCTTAGCTTTAGACGGCTCCAGACAAATGCGCACATATCCTCAAGCTCCAGAGAGGACGAAGTACTGCTCTTTCTAAAGCCTTCAGCAGTAGTAATGAATATCGCCAGCACTGCCCTCTAGAACACACCAGGTATTTATATACCCAGGCCAGAGGAAGATAGCTGCTGGGTCCTAGAGACAGCCAGCCTCTAAGAAGATGTCTGTAAAGGTAGAGATATCCTGCAACCAACTGTAGGGCGACTGTCTGTCACTTCTGACACACCAGTGACACCTTTAACACACAGTCTCTCAATGGGATAGACGAAGGCTTGGACTGGCCCACCGGAGAACAGGAGAATACTCCGGTAGGCCCCTGTGAAGGAGTGCTAATGATTCATAATTTGCAGAGAAAGGTATAATTTAGTTATGCATTCAACAAGTTGGCCAAATTAATATTACATAGAAGAAAAAGGTTATTTTTGCATGTAACCGAGCAGTGAGCCCCAAGAATCAATGTTACTGGAGGGCCTTTGCCTACTCTGTCCGACACTGGATAGATGCAGGATATTTAGCTGGAGATAAGCACTTGTTTCCAGTAGCTGGAGGAGGAGTGGGAAGATTAATAGGATGTTCTTTGCTAAAGTGCTTTAAGGGATCTGTGGTGTTTGAGAAAAGAGATAGAGCACAGGAAAGATTAGGTGGGAAAGATTAGTGGACACTGGAGATGGGAGAGATTACTATAAGTAACCATTATCTCCAAGATAAAGGGTAATGACTTCTGCCTTATTCACCAACAAGGGGTGTAGTATATATATGATGGACATTTCCACTGCATACAGAGCAGTGAAAAAAGATTTGCCCCGCCGGTAGCTAACCCTATATATCCCTATAAATACCTAACTTCTCAATCAAGTATTCATCTTCTAAAGCGCCATGGAATAAATGGCGCTATAACAATAAATAATAATAATAATAATAATAATAAAAAATGGACAGTCCTTAATTTTGACCCAAATCCCAGCATCCCTCTAGGCAATCATTATTTTACTATCGATCTAAAAAAAGGGCTCTCTCTGCTTAATAATTATATTAGAAAAGAAATAAAACATCATAATATTATGCAAGTCAAACCAGATCATAGATCCGATCATTTTTTTAGTAGGAGAAATGATACAATATTGAATTGTATAAATATGCATTAAAATCAATGGATCATTCAGACAAAAAAAAATCATAAATGTACTTCTTTGAAAGTTAAAGAACTTATGAGGTGTGAATATACCCTCTATCCAATCATCTCCACTTAGCTGAAGCCTTAAAGGGGTTTTCCCATGAACAAAAGTACATTTTAATCAATAGATCTTGGGATAATAATAATTTCCACAATTGGTTGTGATTAAATAAAATGTTCCTGTGCTGAGATAATCTTATACATGTGCCCCTGCTGTGTACTGTGTAATGGCTGTGTCTGACCGTACAGGAACATGGTCTGATCATACCACATCTCCTGGGCAGGGGAGGAAGCAAAAGAATATACAGACATTACACAGTACACAGCAGGGGCACATTTATAAGATTATCTCAGCACAGGAACATTTTATTTAATCACAACCAATTGTGGAAATTATTATTATCCCAAGATCTGTTGATTAAAATGTCCTTTTCTTAGTGGGAAAACCCCTTTAAAGTCCTCATACAGATTAGACTAACATTGGTAGAATCTAAGGAATACCGCCCATAGTGGCAGACCATGCGGCCACTATGCTTTTTTCTTAGAAAGAGGTCCTAAGTGGCAAAGACCTTAATAAAGTCCAGAGGATACATATCATTTTTACCAATGTCATTTTTTTTTCTATCATAACAATCTTTCTTAAAAATAAAATTAGAAATCTTCCCATATTCACACCAACCTCTGGGGCTTCCTGCTGTTTCAAGACAAGCACATGTACATTAGCAGCAATGAACAGATCCCTACTTTTTCTTTTTGTATTGAAGCATTTAATGAGCGAGTGCAAAAGTCATTGTGAAGGAAGGGGAGCAGAGTCTGCTATGACATCACCTATTGTGTGGACGTGTGTTATCAGCTAGGTATGGAGGCGAATCTTTTAGCGAACTTTTGCTATGTAGTCTGAAAGCAGCATAATTTAGGGCTAGAAAGCCTGATTCCAGCGATGTGCCACTTCCTGGACTACATGATGTAGTTTTGCTAGAATCCTTGTTTTTTTTCAAGTAAATATATAGTGATGGGCGAACCCTTGACTGTTCGGGATCGGCTAATATAGCCCAACACCAACTAGTTTTTTAAAAGTTCGGGTTGGGGTACCAGAACAATACCCGAACCCTGAATACGGACCCCATTAATTTGAATTGGGGACCCAAATTTACCGGGTTTCCCGCGCTGTCACTTCTATGCCAGTGAAGGAAACACAGGCTCTGATCGGCGGTAATATCATTACCGCGGTCAGAGCGCTGTGGCATCATGATGAAGATCTCCTCAATAGAGCTGCCACATTGTAAAATGTGCCCGCTCCATTCAGCAGCCGGCAATACACTGACTCTGTGTATTGCCGGCAAATGAGTGTTTTCCCATGCATGCAATGAGTTGAACTGAGTTGGCTTGTCTCTGTTAAGGGGATCTTCGTGGGACCCTCGTTATTTGAACTGCATCGGAAAGGTAAGGATGAGGTTGGTTTATTATTCTACTTTTATTACAGGTGATCATGGGCTTCAGGGAATAGGTGTAAGGTGAGTATATGGTGTTTTTTTATTTTTTGCAGGGGTGGCAAACATCGGGAACAAGGTGTAGGTGAGTATAATGTGTTTTATTTTTATTTAAATTTTTTTTATCAATTTTAAAAAAATTTTTGACATTCAGCACAGCACAGGCGCTGGCGGATGGGAGACTACTGCTCCCATCCAGCGGCGCCTGTGCTCGCTGTTTCCTATGGCAGAAGATGCTGGCTGATGGTGGTAGTAGTACCATCAGCTGACGCCTATGACCCGCGGTAAGCTTTTTTCTTCTGGTCACTGTCACAGCTGTGGCATCATGCTAGCACCTGTCAGCATGATGGTACAGAGCTCTGATCGCGAAAGTGCTATTGTGACACCCCAGGGGTCTGGTTGCCACAGTGATAGAGATATTACGTCTGAGAGCAGGTGGGAGGTCCTTTGGTCAGGGATCCTGTGCATGCCACACCTCCTGCCCAGTCTTGGGAGGGGAAGGACTTCCCCTATATAAACCTGGGGCTGAGGCAGGGTAGGGAGTTCTGAGAGGAGAAGACAGGGAGCAGAGCTGCTCTATGGGCTCTGCTCCACAGGCAGGCCCTGTCCAGGGGCCTGAGCCTGGAGTCAAGGAGAGTAGAGACAAGAAACAGCAGAAGCAATACTACTACGAGTCAGGGGCTGGCAGCTGCAGAGCTCGCCCTGACTGAGAAGATTTCTTACCGGACCCGGCGTCCGAGGCTGTGGGGACTAACTCTTACCCAGCAGCAGAAGCCGACCGGCAGGGGATGTCAGGTCCTCAGGCCCAGAAACCCGAAGGCACGGTCACACGAGTGGGACCAGCACCGCCATCGTGGAGCGGAAGCCATTAGAAGGCCCCGAGTCACCGGCCATACGGGTGAGCACCACACGGTACACTCAGGGACGTGGGCTACTTATTCCCGCCTCTAGCAAGGTAGCCAGAAGAGTACAGTTAGTTGGGAAGGCCTACAACTCCGCCTGGCCAGGGGAGATCCCATCTGCTCAAGGACTGACCAGGCCCCTATCACTAGCAAGTACTCCGGGAGGGTCTATCTTTGTCACCAGTAAAGACCCTGAACTACACCGCACCGTCTCTGAGTGGTTCCTGCTACCCCCATCATCCACGTCGGCTGCCCTGAGGCCATACCCCTCCCGTTGGGGGTTATACCATCCACGCTGCACCATCCTTCCACCGGCCTCAGCGGTCTGCCCTGCAGCGGCAGCTCCATAGCTGCATTCAACGGGTGGCGTAGTCACCAACCATCTACTGCTAGTACATCGCCGCTCAGTTTGACTCCCTGGGCACGGACCGGGTCGCCGCCACTAGACTACAACCCTCAAGAGATCCGGCTCCGGGTAAGCTCCCGCGTGCGCAACGCAGCGCGACACAGGCCCAGGGGCGCGTCACTATTACCCCAATCAGAGCCTGTGTTTCCTGCGCTGTACGTGCGGGAAACACCCGAACCCGAACCTGAGCCCAAACAGTAACATGGACTTCCTCTGGAAGTAGGTGTTCTGTACGGATGCCGAACTTTACTGTTCGGGTTGGCCCAACATTATAGATATAGCACAGCTAAATCTTCTGGGCTGTGTATAACCCCGCCCACACCTCTGATAGGTAGGTTCACTGGCAAGCTGCCAATCAGTGGTGGGGGCAGGGTTACATAGATTAGCTTGACTGCTGTGCACATGAGACCTAGTCAAGCAGTGATAATCTCCTGCTGATAAAATATTGATTGTATTGAAACTACACCACACATCCTAATAAGTGACACATTCCTAGAATCAGGGTCTCAGCTCCTATAAAATAGCAAAAAACTGTCAGATTCCATTTAAAATACTTCCTGAAAGGACTGAACTATTAGTCTAAAATAGCCCCATTGGCCAGTGTTTAAATTGCAAGATCGCTAATTTTATTTTAAATATAGTTCATCATGATATGAAAAAAAAAAAATTATGTCATTTTCTGATAACGCATTTGAATAAAACTACAATCTTTCTCCAGTCTGTTGGTAACAGAAATAGAGACTTGAAATAGATCCTCTGTGTGTAATGACTCTATATAATAGATCCCTCTGTGTGTAATGACTCTATATAATATATGAGTTTCACTTTTTGTATTGAAGAACTGAAATAAATTAACTTTTTGATGATATTCTAATTTAGTGAGATGCACCTGTATATATTTTTCTTTTTCCCTGGCCCCTTTTACTAAGAAGTTATCCAGTACTAAACAAACACTTTTAATCCTGCATAAAAGGATTAGATAATATAGATGTTAGACTGATGATGATAGTGATTTGGATTAACAAAAGGTCTACATGACCCTAGAAGATCATTCAGACCTGGGACTGTATGGCTGATGCTGCAATGAATGTTCTGCACAAAATAGTCAGTTCTACGGTGAGAGGAAGCGAAGACGAAAAAGGAGGGAAGTCTAACAGTAATAGGTTAAAAAGTTTAGAAGAATAATCAAAACTTATTAAGAAAAAAACTTCTCCTCTCTGCCCGTGAGACCAGAACAAACAAGCTCAACATTAATCATATTACAATGCAAAGTATCCCTTTAAGTATTACTAATAAGTCGGATTAAGGTGAGACGTCAGTCATAAAACAGAACTGCATTAAAGACATGTTTCAAGTTTCATCTTTTTTATTTGACAGTAGCGCGCACATCCTGAATAGATTTATTTCTTAATGGTCCTTGTATCTTTTCTTAATGAAATCCAGTATTTAGACAGAGAAGCCTAAGGCTTTCCGTGTAAGGGTGTTAAGGAAAGTTCTTGTCTGTAGCCTTTGAAATGAGCACTCAGGATTTAAGACAGCTGCTAAGACTTTCCTTTGTTGCAGAATGAGACAGTAATACGTAGTAAGGAACGCCTAAGATGTGGCAGTCTAGAAGAAGAGAATACAGACACTTTTAATGGCAAAGAACAATTTACTGAGACATAGACATTGATAAATAGATAGATAGAAATATAGATAGATAATAGAGAGATAGATAAAGCTAGCAAAATATACTGCTTCCTATAGACAAGAATGTTATTACTATAACAAAATACCTATGTAGAATATAACTATATTCACGCTGCTCCCTCCTATATGAAAGAATATATCTATTATAGTTACATAGGTTGTAAAAAGACCTACTGTAGATCCATCAAGTTCAACCTTTTCTACCAATTCTACATTTTGTCACTAGTTTAACTATAACCCACAATGTTATGTGTATGGAGGAAATCATCCAGCCCTTGTATAAAGCTGTTATAGTGTCGGCCATCACTACCTCTTGTGGTCGGCATTCCACAGTCTGACTGCTCTGACTGTAAAGAAGCCTTTCCTGTTTAGCTGCCGGAATCGCCTTTCTTCCACCCGTAATGAGTGCCCCCTGGTCCTTAGTATGGTCTTTGGAAGGAATAAGTCATGAGCTAGACCTTTGTACTGACCCCACATATATTTATACATATAAATGAGATCTCCTCTGAGGCGTCATTTTTCTAAGCTAAACAAGCTCAACTTTTCTAACCTCTCATCATATGAGAGGCCTCCATCCCTTGTAATAATCTAGTTGTCGCCTTTGAACTGACTCTAACTTCTGTATATTCTTTTTAAAATGTGGAGCCCAAAACTGGATCCCATATTCCAGATGTGGCCTCACCAGTGATTTATAAAGGGGTAACAGTACATTTGGATCGCAGGATTTTATCTCTTTTTATACATCCTAATATTTTGTTTGCTTTTGCGGCTGCTGCTTGACATTGAGTACTGCTGCTCAGCTTACTTGTGACCAGAATACCCAAATCCTTCTCCTGTTCTGTAGTCCCGAGTATACTCCTGTCTAGCCCAGGGGAAGATGGGGGATAACTCGGTACCCGGGCCTTTAGCCTGGCCTTTAGGGATGTCGCGGTGGTCAGCTCCCGGGCCCGTACCCTGGGCCTCTCTTTAAAAAGGGGTTGATGTTTTGGGTTAAGTTTATAAAAGAAAGAGTTTGTGACGCCACCTGTGGTTTCTGGTGAGGTTCACCAGCGCTGCGCGGTCCACTGAGGCTGATGATAGGGCAGCTTGATGGTATTGCTCTCCACAGATAGAGCTGGGCCTCAGGGCAGTATAGGAACGGGGATGCAGGATTAAGAGACTACGCCGGGCCAGAGCAAGAACAGGGACGGACACGATAGTCACTTCAGTACCTTTTACTGGTGGAATTTCAGGCACTCCCCGGAGCACTGTAGGGTGAAGGGTGTATGTCCGGATCCTCCCCAATGAGCAGGTTTTTGGGCCTCCTGGTTCTTGCTGCTGCGTAACAAGTTTCTGACCTGCCTGGAGCTAGGCCTAACTTTGTCTCTGTCCTGCGCTGGCTGACCTTGTGGTAGGGACTTCCCTTGGAGTGCACGCTCCCGACCTACGGGGCCTATGTGTCTCCTGGTACGTATCAGCACTTTAGCGATCCTGGGACCTGTAGTTCTCCAGGGATTCCGGTTTATCTTACTGGGTCGTGGAGATCCCGGTAAGCTTCGGACCCGGTGTCCGGTAACTGCTTCTTCAGGGTGAGCTAGTTAAGCTCCTCTGCCCCCTATGAACTAACTCTCTCTACTCTTCGCCTTCGGCCTACTCGGACCCTCAATAGGCTACTCACACTAACGGCAGCTTGCCGCACTTCACCGATCTTATGGCGCCGGCACACCTAAAGCTCACCTCACTGAGCTACACGGAGTCTTGATCTGGAAGCTCCACTGCAGGATAGCAATTGCAGGAGCTGAACAGGCTTTTGTCCTTTGAGGTAACTCCTCTCAGGCTGTAATGGACTCACTGTTAAACCAGAATAGACTAACTGCTGCCTGGCTCCACCTTCCCTTATATATCTCCCTAAGGAGCTCCCTCTGATGGTCTGAGGTGGAAGGTGGAGATGTGTGAATGGTTATGGGGGTCTCTTGTGGAGGAATCCTTCAATACACCCTTCTAGGAGTTGTGATACCAAGCACAGCTGGGCTTCACACTCCCATTTAATGTATATGTAGCAATAGGATTACTCCATCCTAGGTGCATTACTCTACATTTATCTACATTAAACCTCATCTGCCAAGTGTTTGCCCATTCAGACATCTTATCCAGATCGTTCTGCAATATCGTAATGTCAGGATCAGATTTTAATATCCTACATAGTTTGGTGTCATCAGCAAAGACTAACACTTTACTCTCAATCCCATCCCCAAGGTCATTAATAAAGAGGTTAAAAATAATTGGACCCAGCACAGATCCGTGCGGTCCCCACTGCTCCCAGTACAGATCCCTGTGGCCCCCACTGCTGACTACATCACATTTAGAGTACGTACCGTTTATGATGACTCTTTGTTTCCTATCATTTAGCCGATTCCTTACCCATCTGCATATAGTTCCCCCTCCATAAATAAATCTCCAAGATCCGCACATTCCTCAACCACAAATCTGCAAAAACACTAGTGCATGCCCTCATCATCTCCCTCCTCGACGACTACAACCTCCTGCTCTGTGGCCTCCCTTCTAACACTCTCGCATTCCTCCAATCTATACTAAACTCTGCTGCCCGACTAATCCACCTGTCCCCCCGCTATTCCCCGGCCTCTCTTCTCTGTCAATCCCTTCACTGGCTCCCCATTGCCCAGAGACTCCAGTTCAAAACCCTAAGCATGGCATACAAAGCCATCCACAACCTGTCTCCTCCATACATCTGTGATCTAGTCTCCCGGTACATACCTGCACACAACCTCCGATCCTCACAAGATCTCCTTCTCTACTCCCCTCTTATCTCCTCTCCCCACAATCGCATACAAGATTTCTCCCGTGCTTCCCTCCTACTCTGGAACTCTCTACCCCCAACATATCAGACTCTCGCCTACTGTTGAAACCTTTAAAAGGAAGTTGAAGACCCACCTCTTCCGACAAGCCTACAACCTGCAGTAACCCTCGCTCCACCATACCGCTGCAAGACCAGCTCTATCCTCACCTACTGTATCCTCACCCATGCCTTGTAGACTGAGCCCTCGCGGGCAGGGTCCTATCCTCTCCTGTAACAGTCACTGTCATATTTTTGTTAAAGATTATTGTAATTGTTTTTTCGATGTATACCCCTTTTTCACATGTAAAGTGCCATGGAATAAATGGTGATCAAGTAATAATAATAATGTGATCCAGACTCACAGCTACTGAGACTGGACCATGTGGAACACAGGGTGGTGGTGGTAGCAAAGTGACTGGAAGCATTATCCGCTATTCAACCAACAACCTTTTCACACTGCTCCGGCTTCAATAGTGGTGTTCCGCGGCCCCCTAGAAATTGGGACAGGAGGGTAGTTCGACATGACATGGGTGTTCGTTGTGCTCCCTCAGCAGGCACAGTTTCATCTTGCCTATGGCCTCTATATGCACTATCACCATCACCATAACGTCCACTTCCCCGTCCCCTGCCACACACCTTGCCCATTTTAAATGGAGTTTAAGATTTGTCACGTTGCCAAAAATATCTGTATTATTACCGCAGTAATATATGATCATGTCTGATGAGATGATCACAGTTTTAGGCCATGCCCTGGGAGTCAGAGATGCTTCCAGCCCCAGGGGTCTTCCTCATGCTGTTCCCATGTCACACAGCAGATGGCCAGATAAGGTTGTAAAATGTTAAAACGACATTTCCCAGTGAATATGTGACACCCCAGGGGTCTGGTTGCCACAGTGATAGAGATATTACGTCTGAGAGCAGGTGGGAGGTCTCTTGGTCAGGGATCCTATGCATGCCACACCTCCTGCCCAGTCCTGGGAGGGGAAGGACTTCCCCTATATAAACCTAGGGCTGAGGCAGGGTGAGTGAGTAGAGAAGAAGTAGAGACAGAGAAAAGAAGCAAATATAGGAACAGAACATCAGGAGCTCTGTGGGAGCAGTGTTACAAGGAGTCAGGGGCTGGCAGCTGCAGAGCTCGCTCTGACTGAGAAGATTTCTTACCGGACCCGGAGTCCGAGGCTGTGGGGACTAACTCCTACCCAGCAGCAGAATCCGTCAGGCAGGGGATTCCAGGTCCTCTGGCCAAGAAACCCGAAGGCACGGTCACACGCATGGGACCAGCACCGCCGTCGTGGAGCGGAAGCTACTAGAAGGCCCCGAGTCACCGGCCATACGGGTGAGCACCACACGGTACACTGAGGGACGTGGGCTACTTATACCCGCCTCTAGCAAGGTAGCCAGAAGAGTACAGTTAGTTTGGGAGGCCTACAACTCCGCCTGGCCAGGGGAGATCCCATCTGCTCAAGGACTGACCAGGCCCCAATCGCTAGCCAGTACTCCGGGAGGGTCTATCTTTGTCACCAGTAAAGACCCTGAACTACACCGTACCGTCTCCGAGTGGTTCCTGCTACCCCCATCATCCACGTCGGCTGCCCTGAGGCCATACCCCTCCCGTTGGGGGTTATACTATCACGCTGCACAATCCTACCACCGGCCTCAGCGGTCTGCCCTGCAGCAGCAGCTCCTTAGCTGTACTCAACGGGTGGCGTAGTCGTCCAACATCTACCGCTGATACATCGCCGCTCAGTTTGACTCCCTGGGCACGGACCGGGTCACCGCCACGAGACTACAACCCTCAACAGATCCGGCTCCGGGTAAGCTCCCGCGTGCGCAACGCAGCGCGACACAGGCCCAGGGGCGCGTCAACTTTTGGCGTAGTCGGCAGGATTTCGTGCCCGCAACCACCGGGTACTGCGTGCCTGAAAAAGACTGTTCAAACTTACCTGTGGTGAAGATTCCCGCCATCCGGCGCCATCTTCAGCCTTCTTCCCGCCATCGGTGAAGATTCCCGCCATCCGGCGCCATTTTCAGCCTTCTTCCCGCCTTCCATGGAGTTTTCCCGCCGTTGGACGCCATCTTGAAGACGTCGCGCGGGAAGAAGAGGGGCGTGGACTCCGAAAGCGCGAGAGAACTGAAGCCCCGCCTCACGTCCGGACGTCGCGTAAGGTCCTGGAAGGAGCCCAGCAGACGCCGACGTCACAGGAGCGCGACGGAAGGTCCTCAACCCTGACGATCTACTGCGGAGCCGCGGCCTACGGAAGAGGATCATCGCAAGGTAGGCCACAGTCCACTAGGGGGGAGGAGGATGTCGGATACGGAGTAGAGCTTCACTGCCTCAACCCCCGCCAGCGCCACCGCTGCTGCAGTCATGCCTTTCACCATGCCCTATATCCCGGGAGCGGCCTGGCTACCCCAGTACTCAGGGGAGTCACATACCCTGCATGACTTTAGAGAAAAGCTGGATAGCCTCTTCCAGGTGTACCCCCTCACAGAAGAGCAAAAAGTGAGCATCCTGGTGGCCCAATTAACTGGGGCAGCCCGAAGGGAGGTAAAGTCCTGGCCACCTGGGGGGAGGACTGTCGCAGGGATACTAACCCGGCTGAGGGACACCTTTGATACCCGCACCTCAGCCGAGATCAAGCTTAGATTCTACGGGTGCAAGCAGCGAGCATACGAGAGTATAAGGGACTATGCCCTGAACCTACAAGAGGCCCTGAGAGCCATTAAGCAGACCGACCCTGACGGCGTGGGAGACGAGGACAGGCTGTTGACTGAACAATTTATAGAGGGTTTATATTGCAATGCCCACCGAACCCAATTGCGGGCAATGGCCTTACAGGACCCTCATCTGGGATTTGCACAGTTCAAGGACAGAGCCATCCGGGTGCTCCGAGAACCGGCACCAGGTGGCGTTGTGACCCACAGACGCCCCACTACCACTTACCGCCAGGAGGCGGCACCCTTGTCGGCAGGGCCTGTGGGAGCTGATGCGCAGGCTTTGAACAATGACCCGGCTCCAGACCTGCACCATCAGGTCCAAGAGCTAGCTAAAAGCGTTGCTGCGCTAACCCGAACTGTGCAGTCTTTACAGGTTTCCACTCCAGGGAAGATCCAGCTGGCATCCGGACCGGAGGACATCCCGTGGCGTCGACCAAGGAGGACCCCACCGGCCAGAGGGAGACCCAGCGACCGATACAACGAGGACGGACGACCCATCTGCCGCCTCTGCAATCAACCCGGACATATGGCAAGGTACTGTCCTTTAAACTGGCACAACCTGGGGTAGAGGGCCAACCCCCAGGAAAAAGATCACCAGGCCCATCGAACTGGCGCGACAAATATGTGGGAGGACGTCCAGTCTTACCCGTGGTACTGGATGGCATTCCTATGAGTGCCCTACTGGACACCGGGTCACAGGTCACCACCATCCCGTACGTGCTCTTCAAGCAGTACTGGAATGACGCGGATATCACCCGCTACCCTGACGACGACTTGAGTATCATCGCCAGCAATGGTCAGCCCGTGCCACAGATTGGATTTAAAGAGGTGACCATTAAAATCGGTAGAGTCGAACTGGCAGCACAGGGACTGATCATTGTAGACATTGACAAACACGAGAGTCACCCAAAGATAACTCTAGGAACTAATGTAATTGAAAATTGTCTTGCAGAGGTGATTTTCCTTTTACAGCAGGTTGCCAAGAACGCCAGCTCCGGCGAGCAGCGAGTGCTCCAAAAAGAGATCCGGGCACTGATGCGACGGCAACAGGTGGAACTCTCCGGCGGTGAGATTGGTAGCGTGAGAATGTGTGACCCTTTCCCTATTGCCATGCCCCCAAAAAGTGAAATGATGATTTGGTGCCGGGCAGCTATTGGTCTGAGAGGTAGAGATTACCAGGCAATGGTAGAACCAGTTTACTCAGACAGTAGGCCCACCATCTTGACAGCACGGGGGGTGGTTAATGTACGCCATGGGAGGGTGCCCGTTCGCATAATCAATATCGGGAAGAGGGAAGTGTACCT
Organism: Phyllobates terribilis; assembly: GCF_046119375.1. Classification (NCBI taxonomy): domain Eukaryota; kingdom Metazoa; phylum Chordata; class Amphibia; order Anura; family Dendrobatidae; genus Phyllobates; species Phyllobates terribilis. The sequence continues at coordinate 1,170,085,521 of NW_027362761.1, read as the reverse complement.
GCCCCAGTATGCCACGCTAGCCAAATTATATACCATTAACCAAAATGCTATACAATCTGTGGAACCCTTGCCTCCATCTCACCCGGAGGAAGGTAACGGCTCTAAGAAAACAATGGAGGACTGGTGTCAGCAACTACATTTGGGTACTGACTCCACTCCCTCACACCAGAAACAGGGAGTCTATCGGGTGGTTCAAGAGTACGAGAGAGTGTTTAGTAAACACCCGTTAGACTTCGGGCGAGTCAAGGGGGTAGAACACCACATCCCCACGGGAGACCATCCTCCCATAAAAGAGAGGTATCGACCCGTACCCCCTGCACACTACCAACACGCCAAGGGGATGCTTAGAGACATGAAGGAGGCTGGGGTGATCAGGGATAGCTGTAGCCCCTGGGCAGCTCCACTAGTCTTAGTCAAAAAGAAAGACAACACCATGAGGATGTGTGTAGATTACCGGAAAATCAACCGTATCACACACAAGGATGCGTACCCCTTACCAAGGATAGAGGAGTCTTTGGCTGCTTTAAGATCTGCTAACTTCTTCTCTACCTTGGATCTCACTAGTGGGTACTGGCAGGTTCCTGTAGCAGAGGCGGACCGGAAGAAGACCGCATTCACCACCCCGATGGGACTTAGCGAGTTTACCTGTATGCCGTTCGGACTCTGCAACGCACCAGGAACCTTCCAACGATTAATGGAGTGCTGTCTGGGCCACAGAAACTTCGAGACGGTCCTGTTGCACCTGGACGATGTCATCGTATATTCTAAGACTTATGAGGACCACCTGAAACACCTGGCGGAAGTGTTCGAAGCTCTGGCAAGCTACGGCCTAAAGGTGAAACCCTCCAAGTGTCACCTCCTGAAACCAAAGGTGCAGTACCTGGGACACGTGGTGAGCGCTGACGGAGTGGCTCCCGACCCTGATAAGATCACCGCAATTAAGGAATGGCCAAGTCCCTCCAGTGTAAAGGAAGTGCGGCAGTTCCTCGGGTTGGTAGGCTACTACCGCAGGTTCATCCCAGGTTTCACCAAAAAGGCAGCTCCTATGCAGGACCTCCTGATAGGCCAGTCCCGGAAGGCCAAGAACCAGAAGCCGCCCTTCAGATGGGAAAAGTTGGAAGAAGAGTCCTTCCGCCAGCTGAAGATGGCCCTCACGGGGGATGAAATCCTGGCGTACCCGGATTACAGCCAGCCCTTTATCCTCTACACCGACGCAAGTAACATCGGGCTAGGAGCCGTGCTGTCCCAGATCCAGCAGGGGAAAGAGCGAGTAATCGCTTACGCCAGCCGAAAACTGCGACCCACCGAAAGAAACCCTGAGAATTACAGCTCATTTAAGCTAGAGTTCCTGGCAGTGGTGTGGGCAGTCACCGAACGCTTTAAGCACTACCTCGCTTCTTCCCGGTTCGTCGTGTACACGGATAACAACCCGTTGACACACCTGGACACGGCAAGACTCGGTGCCCTAGAGCAGAGATGGATGGCCCGCCTGTCCAACTACGAGTTCACCATCAAATACCGGGCAGGACGCTCCAATACCAACGTGGACGCCCTGTCCAGGATGCCAAACCTACCGGACGTAGGAGAAGATCCAGAGGGACTGGAAGAAGTCGAACTCCCCGCGTTTCACCGTCATGGGACTATCCAGTATTCCCATCGGGTAAGGAGTAAGCAAGGCGCTACGCTTAACCCCTTACCTCACTACAACTGGGCGGAAACGCAAGACAGTAACCCTGCCGTCCGGCTGGTGAAGGAGATGCTGACTCGGCCAGAGGCTCGCCTTGACCCAGACGCTCCGGAGGAAGCCAAGCAACTGTGGGCAGAAAAGAGTAGACTGTTCCTTTACAAGGGGAAGTTGTGCCGCAGGATGGTTAACTCCCGGACGCATGAACTAATCTGGCAAGTAGTGGTGCCACGACGAGACGCAGCCATGGTGATGGAGGCATACCACGATGGAGCTGGGCATTTCGGATGGAAGAAGCTGGAGTTCCTGCTGCGCGGGCGGTTCCATTGGGTAGGCATGAGGGGAACCATCGAGAGGTGGTGCAGAGACTGTGGCCCGTGCAACCTGAGGAGGAAGGACCGTGCCAGCCAGAAGACTCCCCTGCAGTCCATCGTCACCCGGCAGCCGTTGGAACTGGTAGCCTTGGATCATGTAAAACTGACCCCAAGCAGAAGTGGCTACATCTACGCACTAACCATCGTGGATCACTACTCCCGGTTCTTGGTTGTCGTCCCCGTCAAGGACTTAACAGCTCGAACAGCAGCTAGAGCCTTCCAGCAGCATTTCTGCCGTCCACACGGGTACCCGGACCAAGTGTTGACAGACCAGGGACCTGCCTTTGAAGCGGAGGTCTTCCAAGAATTCTGCACTCTGTATGGCTGCCGGAAGATAAGGACGACATCCTATCATCCGCAAACTAATGGACTTTGTGAGAAAATGAACCAGGTGGTGATAGATCTTCTGAAAACATTGCCCCTGGAAGAACGCAGTCTGTGGCCTGAGAGGCTGCCCGGCCTAGTGGACCTATACAACCACATCCCGGTAGGTTCCACCAACTGTACCCCGGCTTACCTGATGAGGGCAAGACCTGGGAAGCTACCTGTTGACCTGGAGATGGGAGTCCTGACACCCGAGGACACTTCACCAGAAGCAGACTGGGACACAGAGAGGCAGCAGCAGTACTGGAAAGTACAGGAGAGCGTGGAGCGAAGTCTCTGTCAAGCTAGGGAAAGAGAAGAGAAAACTTACAACCAGTGTGCTCCCGCTGTTCCCCTGGTACCCGGAGAGCAGGTCTTGAAGAGGAAAAGGCGGCTCCACAAGTTGGACGACCAGTGGGAGAAGGACCCGTACATCGTACTGCCCTCAAGCCACGACAACCCAAAGGTCTGTACCATCAGTAAAGACGGAGGGGAAACCACAACCATTGTATCCCGGGATCACCTGAAGAAGTGTCCCGAACAGCTACGGAACCCTGAAGAGGAACAAGAAGACCCTCGACCCGTAGAGGAAAGGGAAGATATGGTTAGTACTGTGCTCGGAGACTTCCCTCGGTCTTGGACTCAAGTCAATGGCGCAGTTGTGGTACCCGTACTCACCTTCCTCCAACCAGCATCCCAAGCACCTACGGAGCAACAGCTAGAGCTGGAAGAACAGCCGGTCCAGGAGGCAGAAGACCCCACACCAGCAGACCAGGAGGATCAACCCTCTGCTTATAGTGAACCTGCCATGCCTCTAGTGAGCCAAAGGGCCCGTGGACAGCTGCCCAGTTTACCCTTGACAGTTCCTACACCCTGTAGTTCGGGGCTAGACAGTCAGCTCCGTAGGTCCACTAGGGCCACTAGAGGCCAGTTACCCGCACGATGGAGGATTTGAAGTGTATAAGTTGTTTTATTTATGGTTACCTGTTTTTCTTGTTGCTTGTAAATAATTATGTGTTTCTAGTTATTTTTAGGAGTCCTTGGTGGATTTACCGGGAATCCTTGTACAATTAGTTGGAGCGTAACCCAGGATGGACTAAAAGACTGATAAGGACTCGGGGCAGGACAGACCCCTACCTGGTTACGTCTCCCTGTTTTTGGTGAAATGGACACCTTTGTTTTCTTCAAAACTGCACCCGGTTGCGGACACGCCGTAACCATCTTTATGTGTTTTTCTTATTGTATTATTATTGTTTATACCTTGTTATGTTTTTTCTAAAAATATGTTTAGTCCCGAAGTACTAAAGTTCACTAGGGGGGAATGTGACACCCCAGGGGTCTGGTTGCCACAGTGATAGAGATATTACGTCTGAGAGCAGGTGGGAGGTCTCTTGGTCAGGGATCCTATGCATGCCACACCTCCTGCCCAGTCCTGGGAGGGGAAGGACTTCCCCTATATAAACCTAGGGCTGAGGCAGGGTGAGTGAGTAGAGAAGAAGTAGAGACAGAGAAAAGAAGCAAATATAGGAACAGAACATCAGGAGCTCTGTGGGAGCAGTGTTACAAGGAGTCAGGGGCTGGCAGCTGCAGAGCTCGCCCTGACTGAGAAGATTTCTTACCGGACCCGGAGTCCGAGGCTGTGGGGACTAACTCCTACCCAGCAGCAGAATCCATCAGGCAGGGGATTCCAGGTCCTCTGGCCAAGAAACCCGAAGGCACGGTCACACGCATGGGACCAGCACCGCCGTCGTGGAGCGGAAGCTACTAGAAGGCCCCGAGTCACCGGCCATACGGGTGAGCACCACACGGTACACTGAGGGACGTGGGCTACTTATACCCGCCTCTAGCAAGGTAGCCAGAAGAGTACAGTTAGTTTGGGAGGCCTACAACTCCGCCTGGCCAGGGGAGATCCCATCTGCTCAAGGACTGACCAGGCCCCAATCGCTAGCCAGTACTCCGGGAGGGTCTATCTTTGTCACCAGTAAAGACCCTGAACTACACCGTACCGTCTCCGAGTGGTTCCTGCTACCCCCATCATCCACGTCGGCTGCCCTGAGGCCATACCCCTCCCGTTGGGGGTTATACTATCACGCTGCACAATCCTACCACCGGCCTCAGCGGTCTGCCCTGCAGCAGCAGCTCCTTAGCTGTACTCAACGGGTGGCGCAGTCGTCCAACATCTACCGCTGATACATCGCCGCTCAGTTTGACTCCCTGGGCACGGACCGGGTCACCGCCACGAGACTACAACCCTCAACAGATCCGGCTCCGGGTAAGCTCCCGCGTGCGCAACGCAGCGCGACACAGGCCCAGGGGCGCGTCAACTTCATTTGTCACAGTTGAAAACAATACAAAAGTGCAAAAACCCATCAAAAATGCTACATGTAAACATAGCCCAAGGTGTGGAGGAGTATTTTTGGTTTTGGTTATTTATTTTGCCTTATATACAAGTCATTACCCTGGAAAGGATGTTCCTTAACATTTTTCCCAGGAAAATCCATTTTGGTTTTGTTTTAGTATGTTTTATTGTGAGTCCGTAAAAGTGGTGTAATACCTCTGACAACATTGTTCACAGCAGTGACATGAGAGTCAGAAAAGCTTCCAGGGGTCTTCCCTATGCTGTTCCCATGTCATTTGAGCACTGTTCCCATCGATTTGGGCAATTTTTAGGCCCTCTGCAGACCGCCGGGGGGAGCCGCCTGAAAAATGCTCGAGTTTCCCATAGACTTACATTGGGCTCGTTGCTCGGGTCGAGCACCTGAGTATTGCAATGTACTCGACCCAAGCATCGAGCACCTGAGCATTATAGTGCTCGCTCATCACTAATCTTTATACTCCTGAAATGCTATTTATGTATTCTCGGCCTTCAAGATTTTGAATACTTTTTGTCTTATTAAACTTTGTACTGTTTTTTTATTCATAATGGTTTATTTTTATTCCTTGACATTTTATTACCAGAGGGTATAAGTTTTCTACAGGATTCTAGGTAGTATATCCTTAAACATGCCCTATTTATATTTGGTATCCCCAGTTACTATGACATGGTCCCAGGGACTGTTTCAGACAAAGTGGGGCCCCAAATGCTGACATAGTGTATTGCACCATCGCATAAGCCTTTATATTGCATTTACATGCGCTGAGTTCAGGCCATTAAACAACCAACACTATTCATGTAGTTCGGCGCTTGTTTCCTGGCCTCTTTACACCACCTAACGAAGAATCATTGGCACAGAACAATCACTAGTAGATCAATCTGTCCCCATGCAGTATCATATTATCAGCAGCACATCTGCAATTTACACAAGTGATGTGCTGCTGAGAACAGTGACTTTTGTTCTGCCATAAATAATCCAATCACCCGATAAATGAGCAGCACTTTACTAATTAATTGGGCAATTGAAAACATATTTACACCTATGGACTCAAGTCTGTGCAGCCGGGATTTATAAATGTCGATGCTAAATACACACCGTATGTGACACACATACACTGCTCAAAAAAATAAAGGGAACACTGAAATAACACATCCTAGATCTGAATGAATGAAATATTTGTGGCGCCCTGCTGCGCATTGGTGCCACAGAACCCAGAAGGGTGCATGGATGGACTTCTCCACAAGAGGCCCATTCACACACCTCCACCCTACCACCTCAGACCACCAGAGGGAGCCCGTTAGGGATATATATAGGAAGGGTGAAGCCAGGCAGCTCAGTTTTAGAGTGAGTTCAGTTAGTGTTCAGTCAGACTGAGAGAGTCTGAGAGCGTGCTGACACTCAGTGAGCAGCGAAGAGAGCAGCACGCTGGCTGCTGTGCTTAGGCGAGCCAAGGCCTACAGCACGTGTGAAGGCCTAGTGAGGGCCTTGAGTGGGCCGAAGGCGAGAGGAGAAGGAAGAAGTAGCGAGGGGGCAGAGGAGCATACTAGGCTCACCCCGAGATATACACCGGACACCGGGTCCACGCCTACAGGGTCATTTACACCCAGTAGGGACCACCGGAACCCCTGGAGGACTACAGGTCCCAGGTTAACCAAACGCTGAATACAGTACCAGGGCTAGGAGTCACGGAGGTCCCAGCGTCCAGGGAGAGTGATCTCCAAGAGAAGGCCCTACCACCAGGTCAGCAGGTGCAAAGAGAGACAGTAACCAAGCTAGGCCTAGCTCCAGGCAGACCAGAAGCTTAGCGAGTAAAGCAACGGATCAGGAGGCCCTATACCCGCTCACTGGGGAGAGTCCAAAAGTGCGTCCTTCGCCTGGAGTACCCTGGACCGTGGCAGCAACATCACCAGTAAAGGTACTGAAGCTTAGCCCCGTGTGAGTGTCCGTCTTTCCTCTGGGACCGTCCTGCCGTCTCTCCCCTGCACCACCATCCATTACACCGCACACTGCCCTGGAGCTAGCTCTACCTGTGGAGAGCCACACCATCCCTGCTGCCGTAACACTAGCTCCAGAGGACTGCTCCGCAGCAGCGGCACCCCTTAGCCGCATTCCACAGGTGGCATCACGAACACTTAAATCCCTTATAAATATTTCCCCTTTTTACTGACCGCCCTGGGTCACGGACCGGGCCAGCCACCGTGATATTCCCCCATACCGGCATCTATAAGAGGCCCGGCTGCCGAGTACCCCACGGCCCAGAGGGCGCGTCAGCTTCTCATTGAATACTTTGTTCTGTAGAAAGCTGAATGTGCTGACAACAAAATAACGCAAAAATCATCAATGGAAATCAAATTTATTAACCAATGGAGGCCTGGATTTGGAGTCACCCCCAAATTAAAGTGGAAAAACACACTACAGGCTGATCCAACTTTGATGTAATGTCCTTAAAACAAGTCAAAATGAGGCTCAGTATTGTGTGTGGCCTCCACGTGCCTGTATGACCTCCCTACAATGCCTGGGCATGCTTCTGATGAGGTTGCGGATGGTCTCCTGTGGGATCTCCTCCCAGACCTGGACTAAAGCTTCCGCCAACTCCTGGACAGTCTGTGGTGCAACGTGACGTTGGTGCATGGAGCAAGACATGATGTCCCAGATGTGCTCAATCGGATTCAGGTCTGGGGAATGGACGGGCCAGTCCATAGCTTCAATGCCTTCATCTTGCAGGAACTGCTGACACACTCCAGCCACATGAGGTCTGGCATTGTCCTGCATTAGGAGGAACCTAGGGCCAACCGCACCAGTATATGGTCTCACAAGGGGTCTGAGGGTCTCATCTCGGTACCTAATGGCAGTCAGGCTACCTCTGGTGAGCACATGGAGGGCTGTGCGGCCCTCCAAAGAAATGCCACCCCACAACATTACTGACCCGTTGCCAAACCGGTCATGCTGAAGGATGTTGCAGGAAGCAGATCGCTCTCACCGGTTTCTCCAGACTCTGTCACATCTGTCACATGTGCTCAGTGTGAACCTGCTTTCATCTGTGAAGAGCACAGGGCGCCAGTGGCGACTTTGCCAATCCTGGTGTTCTGTGGCAAATGCCAAGCGTCCTGCACGGTGTTGGGCTGTGAGCACAACCCCCATCTGTGGACGTCGGGCCCTCATACCTCCCTGATGGAGTCGGTTTCTAACCGTTTGTGCAGACACATGCACATTTGTGGCCTGCTGGAGGTAATTTTGCAGGGCTCTGGCAGTGCTCCTCCTGTTCTTCCTTGCACAAAGGCAGAGGTAGCGGTCCTGCTGCTGGGTTGTTGCCCTCCTATGGCCCCCTCCACGTCTCCTGGTGTACTGGCCTGTCTCCTGGTAGCGCCTCCAGCCTCTGGACACTACGCTGACAGACACAGCAAACCTTCTTGCAACAGCTCGCATTGATGTGCCTACCTGCATGAGCTGCACTACCTGAGCAACTTCTGTGGGTTGTAGAGTCCGTCTCATGCTACCACGAGTGTGAAAGCACAACCAACATTCGAAAGTGACCAAAACATCAGCCAGAAAGCATTGGTACTGAGATGTGGTCTGTGGTCCCCACCTGCAGAATCACTCCTTTATTGAGGGTGTCCTGATAATTGCCAATAATTTCCATCTATTGTCTATTCCATTTGCACAACAGCATGTGAAATTCCTTGTCAATCAGTGTTGCTTCCTAAGTGGACAGTTTGATTTCACAGAAGTTTGATTTACTTGGAGTTATATTCTGTTGTTTAAGTGTTCCCTTTATTTTTTGAGCAGTGTTCAAGAATATAACTATTATAACTATTATACAGTGGATATAAAAAGTCTACACCCCCCTGTTAAAATGTGATGTTTTTGTGATGTAAAAAAATTATACCAAGAACTTTTTTCACCTTTAATGTCCCCCATAATCTGTATAATTCAATTGAAAAATAAACTGAAATCTTTTTAGGTAGAAAAAGAAAAATAAAGAACTAAAATAATGTTGTTGCATTAATATGCCCACCCTTAAATTAATACTTTGTTGAAGGTCCCTTTGAATTTGTGACAGCATTCAGTCTGTTTGGGTTGAATTCTATCAATGTGGCACATCTAAAATTGGCAATCTCTGCCCAACTGTTTGTTGCAAACAGCAACAAATCTGTCAGATTGTGAGGGCATCTCCTATTAACAGTTCCCTCTTCAGGTCACCAGCAGATTGTCAATTGGATTCCAGTTTGGGGTCTGGCTGGGCAATTCCAAAACTTTTATCTTCCTCTGGTGAAGCTGTTCCCTTGTTGATTTAGAAGTATGCTTAGGCTTTTTTAGCAGAAGCCTGAAGGTTTTTTGGAAATGATATTTGTAACTGTTCATAATCCCTCCATCTTGACTAAAGCTCCAGTTCTATTCCTCAAAAACAGCCCCAGAACATAATGCTGCCTCCACCATGCTTCACTGTTTGTATGGTGTTCTTTTGGTGATTCTCAGTGCTGACTTTTGGTATCATGGCCAAAAATTTCACCCCTTGTCTCATCAAACCATAACACATTTTCCCACATGCTTTTGGCAGACTTTATGTAGGTTTTTGGTAAAACCTAGCTGGGCTTGGATATTTTTCTTTCTAAGAAAGGTTTTCCATCTTGTCACCTTACTCCACAGGTCAGACATATGAAGAATACAGGAGGTTGTTGTCACATGCAGTACACAACCAATACTTGACAAATTCCTGCAGCTCTTTTAATGTTTCTGTAGGCCTCTTGGCAGCCTCCCAGACCAATTTTCTTTTTGTCTCTTCATCAATTTTTGAGAGACATCCAGTTCTAGGCAATGTCACTGTTGTGCCAAATTAAAGTCACTTCTTGATGACTGTCTTTGCAGTGTTCCATATTACATCAAATGCCTTGGAAAACATTTTTGTACCCTTGTCCTGACTGATAATTTTCACCAATGAGATCCCTTTGCTGTGTTGAAAGCTGATTATGGACCGTGGCTTCGCTGTAAAATGCAACTAAGAAAATGTCAGAAAAATCCAACTAGACTAGGAAAACTTTATAAGGGGTTGGCAGGTGCTGGTCGACTTTATATGGGAAAAGCCTGGTGACACCTTTAATCAGAATTACTGTAAATGATAGCAGCTGTGCACTTATTACTATGTAACATGAGTGTAAATGTGAATTATAAGAGGGTTTTCACACTTATGCAGCCACATTATTATAGTTTTGTTATTTTTAGTCGCCCCTCAAAATGATTTTCAGTTTATTTCTCAATGAATTTTACAGATTATGGGAGACATTAAAGGTGGAAAAAGTTCTAAAATGATTCTTCTTGATATGATTTTTTCAAATAACAAAAATCTGGCATTTTAATAGGGTAGTGTAGACTTTTTACATCCACTGTATACTACCACAGGTGGGAGTATATCCGTAAGGAATTACAGAATTTAATAAAAAATATCTTTATTTGGACAAAACTTATCAAGTTTTTAATTCTAAGAGGAAGTTCATCTGCAGAAATAAATCACTATATTACTAATTTATTGGTTTTACGGCACCACTCTTGTCCCCCGGGCTGATTATTGGCTGCAATCCCAACTGATAAGAGTTATCTTCTTGCACAACTGACCCAGGTAATAGTAATAGCTATCCACCCTCGATGCAGATTTATTTTACAGGTGCCTTGGAAGGTGCTTAAACATTTCCATTTCTGCAGGGTCATCCATGTGGTCTAGAACTACGTATTACCCTCAGTGACGTGTTTGGAGCAGAAGTAGAACTTGACTCTTTGTGAAGGAGCCTGCCCAGACACGATAGACATTAGTAGCAGTAACTGTATTATGGAACAATCCTGAAAGATTAATGATCACTTACATTTTTCATCAACTAATTTTGGAATCTTTTTCATATTGTTCCTAATGGAAACGGAAATAGGAGAAGGAGCTCTTCATCCGAGCCCCTTGATCTATCAAGATGTGCGGAGTTATATGACCAAATACAAGGATTAAAAAAAGTAACTGTCAGCTTTATTAACCCTACGCTGGCTGAGTGATGGGTTATTAGCTCAGATTTTATGGAGATTTTTAGCAAATTCTTCTTTAGTTAAAAAAAAGCTGTCTCAGCATCCTTTTATGACCTCATCATTTTTCTTATTTCCCTTCTATACCTATCAATATTTTGTAAAAGTAAAAATTACAGCCATTAAGGGAAATTAAAGGAGTTTTCCAGAACTTTAATAATGATGACCTATCTTTAAGATAAGTCATCGTTATCAGATTGGTGGGCATCGGTCACCTGTTTGAGGCGTCATGGTTTTCCATGAGTGGCCCAGCTCCATATACTGTGTAGCGGACATAAATGGTACTGCAACTCTGTCCCATCCACTTGTGTTGGGTCAACTTTCATTTACAGTCACTACCCAATGTGCAGAGCAGTGCCACTCCTAGAGGTCCGCAGCACCTTCAATCGGCTGATCGGGAAGAGTGTTGCAGTCTGATATTAAAGACTTATGCCAAGGACAAGTCATTAATAGTGAAGCTCTGGAAAACCCCCTTAAGGGGTGACAGCTCCCTAGAGCATGACATGTAGTCATGCGGATCTTATGTGATTTAATGCGCGGATGGTACCCGGGTCTGGAGAAGAGGAGACTCTCATCCAGGTACCATTGTACCTACAAGTTAAAAAAGAATTATAAAGTTAAAAATAAAAAAAAATAATCATACTCACCTCTCCGGCGCCCCCGGTGTCCTCCCGGCGACGATGCGCTCTCCTCGGCTCCCAGCGGTGATCTGTAAGGTCCTTCGGTGACGTCATTTAGTCAGCTGATGGTCACTCGACCATCACCTGACCGCTGACGTCATGGAAGGTCCTTTTACATTACCAATACCCGCCACAGAGCCAGCAGCGACACCGGGAGCAGACCGAGGCAGCCGGAAAGGTGAGCATAAGGTTGTTTTTTTATTTTTTATGTTCTAATTATTTTTTTTTTAACATTATGTTGGTCACACAATATAAATCCATGCAGGTTGCATGGATTTATATAGTGTGACCAACTTTCAAGCACTTTTCCAAGTGATGCTAAAATCGCTTGTAAAAGCGCTTGACAAAAGCATGGGAAATCGCATGCTAAAAGCGCTTGATAAACGCTCCTCCCTGGCAGAAAAAACGCATGTACAATCCGCATGTACAATCCGCATGTACAATCCGCATGTACAATCCGCATGCGTTTTTTCTGCCAGGGAGATGCAGAAACGCTCAGGAAAAATGCGGAGCATTTCTGCATCGTGGGCACATAGCCTTATAGTTACAGCTAATCCTGCAGGATATCTCTAATTTTTATCCCCTCTATAAATAGGCCATACTGCAATATATCTAGTTTTTCATACCCCAAGAATACAGCCCATCCTGTGGTATATCTCTCTGTTTTGTCCCCTTTATATACAATTCATAATGCAGTATATCTCTTTTTTCTGTCCCCTCAATATGTAGTCCTTAAGTATATCTCCTGTTTCTGTATACCTACAGTACAGACCAAAAGTTTGGACACACCTTCTCATTTAAAGATTTTTCTGTATTTTCATGACTTTGAAAATTGTACATTCACACTGAAGGCATCAAAACTATGAATTAACACATGTGGAATTATATACTTAACAAAAAAGTGTGAAACAACTGAAAATATGTCTTATATTCTAGGTTCTTCAAAGTAGTCACCTTTTGCTTTGATGACTGCTTTGCACACTCTTGGCATTCTCTTGATGAGCTTCAAGAGGTAGTCACCAGAAATGGTCTTCCAACAATCTTGAAGGAGTTCCCAGAGATACTTAGCACTTGTTGGCCCTTTTGCCTTCACTCTGCGGTCCAGCTCACCCCAAACCATCTCGATTGGGTTCAGGTCTGGTGACTGTGGAGGCCAGGTCATCTGGCGTAGCACCCCATCACTCTCCTTCTTGGTCAAATAGCCCTTACACAGCCTGGAGGTGTGTTTGGGGTCATTGTCCTGTTGAAAAATAAATGATGGTCCAACTAAACGCAAACCGGATGGAATAGCATGCCGCTGCAAGATACTGTGGTAGCCATGCTGGTTCAGTATGCCTTCAATTTTGAATAAATCCCCAACACTGTAACCAGCAAAGCACCCCCACACCATCACACCTCCTCCTCCATGCTTCACGGTGGGAACCAGGCATGTAGAGTCCATCCGTTCACCTTTTCTGTGTCGCACAAAGACACGGTGGTTGGAACCAAAGATCTCAAATTTGGACTTATCAGAACAAAGCACAGATTTCCACTGGTCTAATGTCCATTTCTTGTGTTCTTTAGCTCAAACAAGTCTCTTCTGCTTGTTGTCTGTCCTTAGCAGTGGTTTCCTAGCAGCTATTTTACCATGAAGGCCTGCTGCACAAAGTCTCCTCTTAGCAGTTGTTGAAGAGATGTGTCTGCTGCTAGAACTCTGTGTGGCATTGACCTGGTCTCTAATCTGAGCTGCTGTTAACCTGCGATTTCTGAGGCTGGTGACTCGGATAAACTTATCCTCAGAAGCAGAGGTGACTCTTGGTCTTCCTTTCCTGGGGCGGTCCTCATGTGAGCCAGTTTCTTTGTAGCGCTTGATGGTTTTTGCAACTGCACTTGGGGACACATTCAAAGTTTGCCCAATTTTTCAGACTGACTGACCTTCATTTCTTAAAGTAATGATGGCCACTCGTTTTTCTTTACTTAGCTGCTCTTTTCTTGCCATAATACAAATTCTAACAGTCTATTCAGTAGGACTATCAGCTGTGTATCCACCTGACTCCTGCACAACACAACTGATGGTCCCAATCCCATTTATAAGGCAAGAAATCCCACTTATTAAACCTGTCAGGGCACACCTGTGAAGTGAAAACCATTTCCGGTGACTACCTCTTGAAGCTCATCAAGAGAATGCCAAGAGTGTGCAAAGCAGTCATCAAAGCAAAAGGTGGCTACTTTGAAGAACCTAGAATATAAGACATATTTTCAGTTGTTTCACACTTTTTTGTTAAGTATATAATTCCACATGTGTTAATTCATAGTTTTGATGCCTTCAGTGTGAATGTACAATTTTCAAAGTCATGAAAATACAGAAAAATCTTTAAATGAGAAGGTGTGTCCAAACTTTTGGTCTGTACTGTATATAGATCCTGCAGTATACTTCTCCATTCTGTCCCCTCTATGTATAGCCCATCATGTAGTATATCTCTCCTTTCTGTCACTTCTATATGCAGTCCCATCCTGTAGTATATCGCTCCTCTCAACCAAGTATACAGAGTCCCACTCTACACAGAGCTTGATCCTGCAGTATATCTCTCTTCTCAGCCCTTGTATACAGAGCTTCTTTTTCTTCTTTACTTTCTGTCCCCTATAAATACAGACCAATCCTGCAATACATCACACCTCTTAAATACCAGCACGCTGCTGCTTCCTGACATGAGCGCTGCACTGTAATGAAGGAGGCTAATTCTCTTTTTTTACATCATTCCCCACAGTTGAAACACCATTGTAGACACAGCACAACTATGCTGGCATGATACTAGCTGAAAAAAATTGCACTGTGCAGGATCGACCAGGACCTCTGGAACTGAAGGACAATTCAATTGGCAACTGATGGTTAAATAGAGCCTGGAGGGGGATCCTTAAGGAAGTGATACATGTAAAATGGAGCACATTTAAAAATGGGTTATATTAGCACAAATGAATAAGTATATGTGTACATTATGCTAAGACCACATTGTGATTTTGAGAATACTCCTTAAAGGAATATTCCATTATGAGAAAAATTGGTTCTTACTGAAGAAATTTAGCTGGTTTGGAGTTTTACAGACAATGCTCAATGATAAAATAAAGCAAATTAGCTCCACACCAGAGAGTAGAACACTGTTTCTCTATTGCAATCGGTAGGTCAATGTCCGACCCATAGAATAAACTCAAGATATGACTAGAAATAGTAGCCCAACCTACTGACGAGTGGTAAGAACCCCAAAGGAGCTGTCTACAGATTGGTGTCTCTTCCTTTTTGAGGAGAAAGGACACATGTATCATGTGTTCTCAGTCCAAGTTTTGTGTAGATGACTGGAGATTGGGTCCATGAAGCAGTGATTGCACTTAATTCTGTATAAAGATTTACAGGATGTACTATCGAAAGAACAGTGCTAAAAGTAAAGAGGTGAGGAGGAGCTGTGCATTTCTATAAAGCCTGGGTGACTTTATAACTAAATGATAGATCCATATCTAATATAAATGGCAGCTGGATCCAAAAGTAGAAAACAGAAGAGATCACGTCGTATATAAAATGTAGAACAGCAAGTGATCTACAGAGTGATTTTTTCATTACACAAAATATTTATGATCAAGCACTTGGTTATTATTTATTGATAGCTCATCAGAAAATATTTCAACAATCACCCCATGATCCTGAAATAAGTCACGGCCACATACTTACCTGCAGATCGTATGTCCAGGTGATGTGAGTTCAGATAACTTACATCTGCAGATAACTCAACACCTAGCGGTCTTCAAACAGCATTATAATGTGGGTGAGTCGAGATCAAACAGAAGGGTCGGGAAGTTTGTGTTGCCGTCTTATCATTAGGATTCTTGAAGCCAGCCTTGTATTGTTGTTTATGGTCTTAAATCCATATCCATAATGACAATTTAAATGATATAAGACAAAATAGATAGAGTTATAGGATTGGTCTGAAAATGAACTTGGTTTCGAGATGCATCGGGGGATTCATAGAGGTCAGAGTGTTGACAAGGCCCTGGGGCAAAACTCTCGGTCTTCAACGGAACACATTCCTGTTCCTCTTTCTGCCCCATCCTGGAAGAACTTGCTTTAAATGGCTTTAAACCTCTGTCAAGAAGACAAATGCCCTCGTTGAGTCACAGGAATGATTAATCTTCTGCTAAACAAATTAATGGGGGTTAAATAGATGGTGTTTTTTAGACGCCAGGTTAAAAAAATGTTCAAGGAGCTTCTGCTTCTGGCCATAATATATCCTCCTGTTATCAGTACTAATGTCCTCATGTACAGCAGAAGGAAGGTGACCATTGGTTATCTTCACACTCGGGATGCACTTGTATAATTAGTTGTGTAATTCTTCACTTTCCTATGGAGTTAGAAAACATTGAGTAGTAAAAACATTTGTCTTTGCTGGAGATAGCACCTGTCTTTCTTGATGTCAGCAAACTAGTTATAGAGAAAACAAAAACTGGTAATATACACGGTCTGTTCTTTTTCACCTTTCCTTTTGGCTTGAGATATTCCCTGATCAGTGTGGTGGAGCTGTGGCACGTATCATGCCCATGGCTCTGCCGTATGCCCTAGATGTTCAGAGGGTGATGGAACTTCTGCAGGAGGACACCCTGACTGAACGGGAGGATGACCAGGACGGGTCACCTACCTCCCATCCCCAGGCGCATCCCAGGAGGGGTCGCCCTTGAGCTACTAGTTCCCCAGTAGCTCTCAAGTTTAAGTATATAAGCTCCTGAACTAGGAGGTCGTGAACTGTGAAGGACCCGCATTGTACATAGTTTGCACCTCCTGAGGTGCCCCCTGATGGTTTTCACAAGACCACCACCACTAAAACCTGCTTGGCGTGGCCGAACCAGTGGTCCTACTCCAGTCCTGCAGCCCGCCCAGGACCTTCGTTGGGGGTTTGGAGCAGGTCCCCCACAAGCCAGCTTACCCGGATGAGAGGGACACACCCGAGGAGGGATCTCATCAAAACTGGTCGTTGCAGAAAGCAAAGTTGTGTTGCTGCTAATGTGCGTGTGCTCAATTGTTATAAAAGTATTTTATATACAGTACAGACCAAAAGTTTGGACACACCTTCTCATTTAAAGATTTTTCTGTATTTTCATTACTATGAAAATTGTACATTCACACTGAAGGCATCAAAACTATGAATTAACACATGTGGAATTATATAGTTAACAAAAAAGTGTGAAACAACTGAAAATATGTCTTATATTCTAGGTTCTTCAAAGTAGCCACCTTTTGCTTTGATGACTGCTTTGCACACTCTTGGCATTCTCTTGATGAGCTTCAAGAGGTAGTCACCGGAAATGGTTTTCACTTCACAGTTGTACCCTCTCAGGTTTAATAAGTGGGATTTCTTGCCTTATAAATGGGGTTGGGACCATCAGTTGTGTTGTGCAGAAGTCTGGTGGATACACAGCTGATAGTCCTACTGAATAGACTGTTAGAATTTGTGTTATGGCAAGAAAAAAGCAGCTAAGTAAAGAAAAACGAGTGGCCATCATTACTTTAAGAAATGAAGGTCAGTCAGTCCAAAAAATTGGGAAAACTTTGAAAGTGTCCCCGAGTGCAGTTGCAAAAACCATCACGCACTATAAAGAAACTGTCTCACATGAGGACCGCCCCAGGAAAGGAAGACCAAGAGTCACCTCTGTTTCTGAGGATAAGTTTATCCGAGTCACCAGCCTCAGAAATCGCAGGTTAACAGCAGCTCAGATTAGAGACCAGGTCAATGCCACACAGAGTTCTAGCAGCAGACACATCTCTACAACAACTGTTAAAAGGAGACTTTGTGCAGAAGGCCTTCATGGTAAAATAGCTGCTAGGAAACCACTGCTAAGGACAGTCAACAAGCAGAAGAGACTTGTTTGGGCTAAAGAACACAAGGAATGGACATTAGACCAGTGGAAATCTGTGCTTTGGTCTGATGAGTCCAAATTTGAGATCTTTGGTTCCAACCACGGTGTCTTTGTGCGACGCAGAAAAGGTGAACGGATGGACTCTACATGCCTGGTTCCCACCGTGAAGCATGGAGGAGGAGGTGTGATGGTGTGGGGGTGCTTTGCTGGTTACACTGTTGGGGATTTATTCAAAATTGAAGGCATACTGAAGCAGCATGGCTACCACAGCATCTTGCAGCGGCATGCTATTCCATCCGGTTTGCGTTTAGTTGGACCATCATTTATTTTTCAACAGGACATTGACCCCAAACACACCTCCAGGCTGTGTAAGGGCTATTTGACCAAGAAGGAGAGTGATGGGGTGCTACGCCAGATGAACTGGCCTCCACAGTACCAGACCTGAACCCAATCGAGATGGTTTGGGGTGAGCTGGACTGCAGAGTGAAGGCAAAAGGGCCAACAAGTGCTAAGCATCTCTGGGAACTCCTTCAAGATTGTTGGAAGACCATTTCCGGTGACTACCTCCCGAAGCTCATCAAGAGAATGCCAAGAGTGTGCAAAGCAGTCATCAAAGCAAAAGGTGGCTACTTTGAAGAACCAAGAATATAAGACATATTTTCAGTTGTTTCACACTTTTTTGTTAAGTATATAATTCCACATGTGTTAATTCATAGTTTTGATGCCTTCAGTGTGAAAATACAGAAAAATCTTTAAATGAGAAGGTGTGTCCAAACTTTTGGTCTGTACTGTATATTAAAAAGAAAGAAAATATTTTTGCTACAAGTAAAGCATAAATAATGTTTATTAAATCTGTTATTGCAACGTTCAAGTCAAGTGCCTCCCATAAAGGGAAGAAAAATAGTTATGTTCATAAAATTGTTATTGATATCATTGTAACCTGTTTTTAAAAATTTGTTTCAGTCCGGGAGTACTGACTTTTACTAGGGGGGAATGTGACACCCTGCAGCTGCAGGCTGTCACAGAACCCCTGGGTGTTGCACAGACAGATTCTCCCCAGTGGCCTCAATACATGCAGACATCTCCACCCAAGTCAACTAGATGAAGCCCTGTCAGGTATATATATACTGTGGGGTGGAGTTCAGGAAGTCAGTCAGTGGGAAGCAGTGAGTGTGACACGATGCTGCAGCACCAGACAAGCTGAAGTCTGTGTGGCTGAAAGCCAGCCTAGGCCCAAGCTGCGGGCTAGTCTGGCTAGTGAGAGCCTAGAGTGGGCTAGAAGGCAAGGAGAAGAGAAGAGCCATGAGGGACAGAGGAACCACAGAGGGTTCGTCTCCTGATGCAAGCCGGGCACCGGGCCTGAGCCTATTGGGACCTCCATGCCCAGTAGGGAATCTGGCATACTGAGGAGAATTTCATATTCCTCAGTCCACCCGTGAATACCGCACATTTTAAAGGACTAGGTACCACGTAGGCCCCAGCGTCCAGGGGTAGTGGTAACCAGTGGGAAAGCCCTCGCCGCCAAGCAAGAAGGGTGAGAGAAGCATCAAGGGTGCTAGACCCTGTTCCAGGCAGGTCAGAAGCTCCAGGGAGAGAGACAGGAAGATACAGAAAGGAGGCCTTACACCCGCTCACTGGGGAGCAAGTCCAGAAGTGCGCACCCTTCTAGCAAGTACCCCGGACCGTACCTGACTACCATCATCAGTAAAGGTACTGAAGCGAACCCCTGTGTGCGTGTCTGTTCTTCCTCTGACCCGGCTGGGTCCCCTCTCTCCTGCATCCCTTCACACCATCCGTGCCCTGGGGGCCCGCTCCACCTGTGGGGAGCAGAAACACCTCAGCTGCCATCCCAACACCCCCAGAGGTCTGAAGCAGCGCTGGTATTCATTACCAGGTACCACAGGTGGCGTCACAAACTATTTACTTTATTTTTATTTTCTATCCAAGTTACAATCCCCTTTTTGGTTGACCGCCCTGGGCCACGGACCGGGCCAGCCACTGTGACATCCATAGCATCCCAAGCATCCATAGGCCCGCCTGCCGAGTACCCCATTGCCCCGGGGGCGCGTCAGAACCATACAGGGTGATTCCACACAGCCCAGCCTCATCTCATCCCAATGTGGATTGGGTGACAATGAAGAACAGGAAGAGGAGTAGGGAGAACAGGAGCAGATGGTACTACCTGCACAATACCGCCTTTTCAGTGTGGATGGCCTGAGGACAGGGAGGAGGAGGAAAATGAGGAGGAGAGCATGGTCAGTCGTCCTCTTTGTGAAGACACGGAAGTCTTGCCTGTTAGCAGTCTGGCACACATGGCTGAGTTTATGTTACGCTGCCTTTCTCGTGACCCTGGCATTGTCCAAATTTTGGATGACAGTTATTACTGGTTGGTGACACTTCTAGACCTGTGCTACAAGGAGAACTTTCTGTCTCTTATTCCCATGCCGGACAGGCCTAATAATATGGGGCATGGGGCAGTACGAGAAGGCCCTTGTTGTGGAATTATTTAAAAAATTCCCATCTGAAAACGCTGGCGGCAGAGGTCACAGTTCGTTAGAAACCAAGGAGTACAGGCGAGAGAGACACAAATGCAATCCAGCAGAGGCAGGGGAACACTGTCAAAGTTCTGGGACAGTTTTCTCAGACCCTCCCATTGCACAGGCCCTGAGGCGCGGGTACTCTCCCATGGAGGGAAAAGTTTCAGAAGATGCTGAGGGAGTACCTTGTCTACAGTACCATCGTCCTCCGTGATTCCTCTGTGCCTTATAATTATTGGGTATCCAAGCTGGACACGTTGCATGAACTGGCTCTCTACGCCTTGGAGAGCCTGGCCTGCCCTGCCGCCAGCGTTCTGTCAGAGCGGGTTTTTAGTGCCGCCGGTGGAATTCTAACCGATAGGTGCATCCGCCTGTCAACTGAAAATGCTGACAGGCTGACTTATAAAAATGAACAAGGGCTGGAATGGGCCAGACTTCTCAACACCACTCTATAATAGCAGCGTAACATAAACTCAAATACAGTGTCTCTTTTTTGGGAGGTCTAACTCTATTCCCATGCAGCGCTGTCTTCACACCCAGACATGGGTATACGCTTCCTGATTTTGTCTATTTGCTCTTGTCCTCCTCCTTCTCCTCATCCTCATCCTCCATCACCATATCACCACCATATCTACGTCTCTTACAAGGGGCATTGGAGTTCCTTCAAATTTTTGTCAGCCTTTGCATTCACTGCATAGGCAAATGACACGCCCCCTGGGCCGTGAGGTACTCGGTGCCGGGTCGGTTGGTGCAGGGGATGTCACAGTGGCAGTGACCCGGTCCGTGACCAAGGGCGGTCAATAAAAGGGGATTATAGAATAAAAGGAATAAAGTTTTTATAGTTAATGTTCTTGACGCCACCTTTGGTATGCGGCTACATGGAGCCGCCGCTGCGGTGCAGATCCTCTGGAGCTGATGGTGACGCAGCAAAGTTGGTTCAGCTCTCCACAGGTAGAGCTAAGCTCCAGGGCAGTGCAGTTATGATTAATGAGGTAGATGTTACTGTGCTGTGTAGTGCAGGGGATGGCGCAGATAATAACTCTAGGACATAGTGGGGTGCAGTCTTCAAGGTTAAGGCTGTGTGCCCACGATGCGTTTTTTAAGTGTTTCCGCAGCGGCAAAAATGCCTGCCATGTTCCCCAATGATAATCCGCTGCGGGTTATCATTGCGGAAAAAAACGCAGCACTACCAATTATTTTGCAGAAGCGCTGAGTTTTCGCCGCCATTGACTTTCATTGGAACGCATGGAATCCGCATCACTGGATCTGTACATGCGGAATCCAAACGTTTCAATGTGCAGATGGTACCCGGGTCTGGAGGACAGGAGACTCTCCTCCGGACCCGGGTACCATAGAACCTGTGAAAAAAAAGAATAAAATAAAAAATAAAGATTATATTTACCTTCTGATGGCCCCGGTGTGCTTGTCTTCCGGCAGTGTAGTGTACCGCGAGTTGCCGGCATGCCAGGACGGAGCGAATAAAGACTCCGGGGGCCATCGGAAGATAAGTATAGATTTATTTTTTTATTTTTTACCATTCTTTAAGGTCACACTATATGAATCCATGCCGTTTGCATGGATTTATATAGTGTGACCAAGTTGACAAACACTTTCCAAGTGATGCTAAAATCGCTTGGAAAGCGCTTGTCAACCCGCATGCGGAAATGCATGTGAAGAACGCTTCACATCCGCATGTCCCTGGCAGGAAAAATGCATGTACAATCTGCATGTGTTTTTTCTGCCAGGGAGATGCAGAAACGCTCAGGAAAAAATCCTGAGCATTTCTGCATCGTGGGCACATAGCCTAACTCACAGTTGTCAGACTCCAGGTCACCAGTACCATCCTGCGTTCACCAAATAAGGGGTTCAGCAATCCCTCAGGTAATTCAAGAGTACTTAACGGGACCCCATTCTATGTGCCTTCCTCGGTCGTCTTCCTGCGCTGGCTCTCACCCTCCTGCCTTGCGCCTCGCAACCAGTGTCCCAAGCCGGTAGCCTCGGATTTTGGCGAGCAACCTGCAGCTCCCTGAATCCTATGTGGCTACCTTTTTAGCGATTTAGTTGCGGTTGTGAGCAACTGCACCCTGAAAGTACAGAAGCCTCCGGTTTGTAGCTGAGACTTGTAGTTTTCCACTAGTTAGGGGCCGGTCCCCTTTGCGGCCTGATCCCTCCATGTTCCTGCAGGTTCGGGCGCACGGGTGGCATCCGCACTTCCCATGCCCCTAGGATCCCCTCTGTCTCTCTTGGAGCCTTCCTCTGCTCCCTTCCTCGTCCTGCCAGTCCTCCTGGGCCTCTCACTCTAGGCCCGCTCCTCTGAGCAGAGCTCCTACAGAGCTCCTGCTCCCACTCCTTCTCTTCAGACTGGCTGGTCTCAGCTGTCCTGCTTCTAGATGGTTCCTTGTTTTCTTATGCTCCTACTGAAGTGCTCCCCTAAACTACTTCCTCCGCCCACACCCACTACATGGTTCAACCCTCCAGCTAGGGACCAGGGACTGTGCTCTCCCTTAAGAGCAATCTCGCCCTTCCCTCTGAAGTAGAGTGTAATGGATGCAAGTGTGTGGGTCCAAGGCAGTACTCCATCCTTACCTGAGAGTGGGATACCACATCTCTGGGTGAGATGCAGTACCTCTGTGGCAACTGAACCCACAGGGGCGCCACACAAACAGTATGGGAGACTCACTTCCTAATAATGGAAACATTGTTTTCAGGAGGCCCTCCTCTATGTCTCTTGCAAGGGGCATTGGAGTGTCTCCAAATTTTTAGCAGCCGTTGCATTCACTGCATAGGCAAACAGTATGGGAGACCCACTTCCTAATAATGGGAACATTGTTTTCAGGAGGCCCTCCGACCTCTACGTCTCTTGCAAGGGGCATTGGAGTTCCTCCAAATTTTTGGCAGCCGTTGCATTCACTGCATAGGCAAACAGTATGGGAGACCCACTTCCTAATAGTGGAAACATTGTTTTCAGTAGGCCCTCTGACCTCTATGTCTCTACATAGCCCAAGGTGTGGAGGAGCATTTTTGTTTTGGATTATTTATTTTGCCTTATATACAAGTCATTACCCTGAAAGGATGTTCCTTAACATTTTTCCCAGGAAAATCCATTTAGGCTTCATTTTTGTATGTTTTATTGTGAGTCCGTAAAAGTGGCGTAATACTCTGACAACATTGTTGACAGCAGTGACCTGGGTATCAGAGATGCTTCCAGGGGTCTTCCCCATGCTGTTTCCATGTCATTTGAGCACTGTTCCCATCGATTTGGGCAATTTATAGGGCCTCTGCAGACCGCCGGGGAGGTAGGGGGCGCCGGAAAAATGCTCGAGTTTCCCATAGACTTACATTGGGCTTGTTACGCGGGCCGAGCACTCGAGCATTCCAATTTGCTCGACCCGAGCATTTTAGTGCTTGCTCGTCACTAATGGCCACCAGTGACATCTCCTCCACAAAATATTATTCCAATCCATGGCTAAATTCAGGTCTATGGCTAGCTGTAGGTGATATCTCACATTTATTATGAATGGCATTTCATATGCTAGTCTAAAAAAAATTGATGATTTTCTGGCTTTATTGATCTGTCCAAAATTTGTAGACCAAGTCCACTTCCAGTAAACGAGGCTTACTTGTATCTGTACTTTTCGAAACATACGCGTTCCAAAAAAAGTTTTAAATCCTTGTACAAAAATGTCATGTGCCATCATATACAACTTTTTAGAACTCAGTATATGCCAAAAATTTGTAAAAAATGTATAATAATTGTGGACCTATATTTTTTATCTTGCAAATAACGTTCCCAACTCTCTCTGTTGTAATTCATACTTGATTCACCCAAATTTTTGGATTTAAAAAAAATGTTATATTGCAAATAACTTTGAAGATAGTCTGGGAAAAAGTTAGTGTATCAGAATTTAATACACTAGTAATATAAATGAGGTTTGTAAGCCAAAGCTGAGACCTGACCTCTCCTAGAGTAAAACACACATTCACACATTCTTAAGGTTGAGTGGACCGTGAACTGAGTTGAGAAGCTCTGTCACCCAGAGGATACTAGAGGTGATCTATTATCAGAAGCCTCAGAGTACAGGTATAGCCCCAGCATCAATCTTACTCAGCAGGAACAGCATAGGTGAGGTGATGAAAAATAGAAATGTTTCGTCTTCTGCAGTCACAAGTCCCTGATTGATGGCAAGGATGAGATCTGAAACGTGAGTGGAGAAGACTTCTCTACTAGAGGAGAGGATGTGGAGATCATTGCTCTGTCAGCAACAGATATCAGTACTGTAAGACTCCTGGCTCAATGCCCCTTGGGCCAGAGATTGCGGACAAGGGGCAGTGTCAGGACAAGAGGCTTCTAAAGTCTTCCACAATGTCAGCTTTGGGTGGAGGAGTACCTGTTGTCCTCCACATCTCAAGTTGTACTAATCACCCTTACATGATTTATATAAGGGGTACTCAGCTAATTTTAAGAAGGTTTCATCTACCTGGGTCTGCAGTCATGTAACGGTCCGAGCTGAACCCCAGCAGTAAAAGTGAGATCTTGTTAATATTTAAAGTATTACTGAGTTACAAAAATGGGATGATGATACCAAGACCTCATGTCCTTCATGTGCAATGCCAGATGGCAACAAAAAGGATCCTACTGTTTCCTTTGCACTGCTCTAGATATTAGATATTGGGACCCCTGCCAGGTAGAGAATACCCACGCTTACTAATTTTAATAATGGCTGCATCATCAGAAATTTCCCCTCATTTTAGATCATGACCCTGTGCATACCTCACACACTCCATAAAATGTCCCTTAAAGAGGTTGTCCAGTATTTTTGCATTGATTCTCTATCCTTAGGATAGGGCATCAATGTCTGATTGGCCGTGGTCTGACACCCGGCACCCCTGCTGATCAGCTGTTATCGTTGTAGGCGGTGGTGCCAGCCAGAAGTGCCTACTTGCGGAACTGGCCATCTACTTGTAGTGGCCGCCACGAGATACTGCACATCCTCCTCCTATTGTATTGAATAGGAAGTGGATGAGCAGTAACAAACCTCGGCCACTACAAGTAGACAGACCGCTCCGCAAGTAAGTACTTCTGGCTGGCACCACCGTCGACACCGATAACAGCTGATCGGTGGTGGTGCCAGGTGTCGGACCATAACCGATCAGTCACTGAAGACCTATCCTAAGGATAGGCTATCAATGTAAAAGTAGTGGACAATCACTTTAATGTTTGTTTGGAGGTCGGGCCCCCATCTGATGACAGCGCATCCGAACATTATGCTCAAGAAAGAGATAACAGATTTGCCAATTTTTCCGTAAAGCCTCCCCTTTTTTCCAGGATTCTCTCGTACTTTCAGAGTTGGTAAGTATTACGATAATTGTGCACAAGCTGCATGCCAACGGTACTCTTGGTCAGATTACAATCCAGGACCTAACTGCAAAAATCATAATCATGATTCATCAATATCTAACACTTATCTATATATAGTTTATGGTCAAACCATGTTTCCTCCATTCAAGTATTAAAATGTATTAAATTACTAATACTGATGACCAGACAGTGGATCAAAGTGAAAACCATTATAATTTAGCACTGAGATCTTATCTCTCCTCTATATATTCATTTTGCATACAGGTCAGAACCATGTAGACAGTCAATACATTCTACAAGTGCAAGTCAGGGCAGCTCCACTAATAACCTGTAAACACTGATGAGTTTTATAGTTATTAATGACCCTTAGACGTAATTAAGAATACTGTCAATATGTCAGTCACACGCTAGGTATTTCAGTGGAGAACCTTCAATCGGATGTCACGTCACCATCTTAATAAGGAGACGAGAAGCAGCTTCTATATGCCCAGGCATGCTACAAAATGTAGGGTGATGGTCGAAGGTATCTGCAGACTTAGTGATGAATCTCAAGATGCTCCTCATTAAGGGTAGAGCAATATTGTAGTGCTAGGATGTGCCAGCACTTTATGATCAATGTGGGTTAGACCTCTGGGACCCCCACCGATCCTAAAAGTGAAGGGGATACAATGTTGGCTTGGTTTTTTTTTCCCTTCACTGTTTTTTCCTACATGGTGGCCTCCAGCCATCCAATGTTCCACAAAATGTAGCACACTACCATTCAAGTATTGTGAAAGGTAGGGCGAATCAATTTGCAGGACCTGGTCAATCTGCCACGTCCGTAATCTGTGGCCTCAGGAAGGGATCCCTGAGAATTGCCTCTTAGCTGGCCTGGTGCAACTGTTACGAATCATGGTTCTGTGCTCCCACCTGGGAATGGAGCAGGTCTGCTGCTATGCTACTCCGTTCACAAGCACCGCTATTGTCCTGACCCCGGAGGCAGAGCTACTACGAGTGCAGGGAAACTATCACGATCTTATGGAGCATCGCGTTCTATTGTTGTAGAATGTGTGAGGATGGGAGACGTCGTTTCTCTCACTGATTTCTCTGCCTAGGGAAGATGGTACACTGTCTTCCCCAGTTGCCATGCAACGCAGGACACTGCTGTGTCTGGCACTAGACAGTGGTGGGATTGTGTCGAGTCTGCTGTTGAAGCTAGCAGGGAGTAGCTGTCTGGGGATGATTGGTAGCTATTCAACACTCGATCATTAGGTGGGCTATTTAATCCTGTTCCCTGCTCAGTCCCTTGCTGTTTATTGCAGTTCTTACGTGCTTAGTGGTGATAGCATTAGTGTTGCTATCTTTTCAGGGGTTTTCTCATTTTCTCTTCTGGTTACACTTTCTGAGTTCTTGCAGAGTTACTCACCTGGTTCTTGACTATGCACCAGCCACGTCACCAGATGCCAGCTGTCCCACAGAGCCTGGGAAGGGCTCTGCCAAAGTCTCCCTTCCATTTACTGGGTGCTGAGTGAAGAGTATTTCCGGACATCAAGGGCTCGTCTAGCTGGGCAGCTTGTGCCAAGTGTGTCTGTGGCTGTGCCTTTGCTGGTTTAGTGTCAGTCTTGCTGGGTCCCTCTGCGAAGCACATTGTTATGATCTGCAACATGTACTAAGGAAAGATAAGGGAAAGCTGTCCCTACAGTAAAACTAAGCTAAATCCCTACGATGTAGCGGCCTGCCTGTTCCTAGCGAACAGACCCGCCTTAGTCCTCGGCTAGTCTGAACGAAGACCTATAGCATAAGGGGAGAGGTCCCTAAAAGAACTAAGGACTGGGACAAAAATGGGACACCTCCTAAACAGAGAAGTTGTTGCAGAACACAAAAAGACAAACAGACAAAAAAGTACTAGAGGTCCCAGAAGGACAAAACAAACTGACAGAGAAAGGCACAGAAGCACCTGGCTAGAGAAACAGTCAAACACTGAAGTCCAGCACAGCCAAAAGGGCGGAGCTGGAATATAAAGGCAGATCGTCACGTGACCGCAAAACACAAGATGGAAAAAGCAAACAAGAGGGTTCTAACATGCATAACAGCAACATCATTTTTGCAGCTCGACACACACGTGACATCACACTAGGCTGGATAATCAAAAGAAGTGCCTTGGATGCCAGGAGGTAGGAAGCAGTTCTCAGGACTCCTCTCCAGCGACCACAGATTGCTGATGGGGCCAATGGATCAGATCCTGTGAATCAATTCTCACCAACTCTAGAAAGCTAACCTCCATAGGGCTTCCCCATTTCATAGACACTTGAACCCTACCAAACATGACAAGTAGAAAGTGAGCCATGATTCATGGTTACCTCTATAATTAAATGGGAGACAGAAAAACTGAGTTCTAACCAATGTAAAAATTGTGGACGACTGCCCCTCACTTCCAAAACTCTTAACAGTTGTCCATAAAGTTGTGCAAAACATTCATCTAACACGGTACGCTGTACAGTCTGGTCCTCTGTAACATCCTCACTTCTGCGACTGGCACCCTGTAAGATGAGTCTATGGTGTTTACAAAGTCCAGCAACATCATGGCCTCACGTGGTCTAGTAAATGTCCAAGGCACCCAGGATGACAAATAGGAGATGTTGGGAGCAGAACTACACTGTGTTCTGAATTATTAGGCAAATGAGTATTTTGATCACATGATACTTTTTATACATGTTGTCCTACTCCAAGCTGCATAGGCTTCAGAGCCAACTACCAATTAAGTAAATCTGGTGATGTGCATCTCTGTAATGAGGAGGGGTGTTGACTAATGACATCAACACCCTATATAAGGTGTGCTTAATTATTAGGCAACTTCCTTTCCTTTGGCAAAATGGGTCAGAAGAGAGTTTTGACGGGCTCTGAAATGTCCAAAATTGTGAGGTGTCTTGCAGAGGGATGCAGCAGTCTTGAAATTTCCAAACTTTTGAAGCGTGATCACCAAACAATCAAGCGTTTCATGGAAAATAGCCAACAAGGTCGCAAGAAGCGTGTTGGCCAAAAAAAGGCACAAAATAACTGCCCATGAATTGAGGAAAATCAAGCGTGAAGCTGCCAAGATGCCATTCACCACCAGTTTTGCCATATTTCAGAGCTGCAACGTTACTGGAGTATCAAAAAGCACAAGGTATGCAATACTCAGGGACATGGCCAAGGTAAGGAAGGCTGAAAAACGACCACCTTTGAACAAGAAACATAACATAAAACTTCAAGAATGGTTCAAGAAATATCTTAAGACTGATTTTTCAAAGGTTTTATGGACTGATGAAATGAGAGTGACTCGTGATGGGCCAGAGGCTGGATCAGTAAAGGACAGAAAGCTCCACTCCGACTCAGAAGCCAGCAAGGTGGAGGTGGGGTACTGGTATGAGCTGGTATCATCAAAGATAAACTTGTGGGACCATTTCGGGTTGAGGATGGAGTGAAGCTCAACTCCCAGACCTACTGCCAGTTTCTGGAAGACAACTTCTTCAAGCAGTGATACAGGAAGAAGTCAGCATCATTCAAGAAAAACATGATTTTCATGCAGGACAATGCGCCATCACATGCATCCAACTACTCCACAGCGTGGCTGGCCAGTAAAGGTCTAAAAGAAGAAAAAATAATGACATAGGCCCCTTGTTCACCTGATCTGAACCCCATAGAGAACCTATAGTCCATCATAAAATGTGAGATCTACAGGGAGGGAAAACAGTACACCTCTCGGAACAGTGTCTGGGAGGCTGTGGTGGCTGCTGCATGCAATGTTGATCGAAAACAGATCAAGCAACTGACAAAATCTATGGATGGAAGGCTGTTGAGTGTCATCATAAAGAAAGGTGGCTATATTGATCACTAATTTTTTTGGTTTTTGTTTTTGCATGTCAGAAATGTTTATTTCTAAATTTTGTGCACTGATATTGGTTAACCTGGTGAAAATAAACAAGTGAGATGGGATTATATTTGTTTTTTATTAAGTTGCCTAATAATTCGGGACAGTAATAGTTACCTGCACAAACAGATATCCTCCTAAGATAGCCAAATCTAAAAAAAACCCACTCCAACTTCCAAAAATATTAAGCTTGGATATTTATGAGTCTTTTGGGTTGATTGAGAACATAGTTGTTGATCAATAATAAAAATAATCCACTAAAATACAACTTGACTAAAAATTCTGCACACAGTGTAAAGATTGTGACGCGCCCCCTGGGGCCGTGGGGTACTCAGAAGCAGGGCCGGTCGGTTCCTTTTGGAGTAATCACGGTGGCGTGACCCTGTCCGTGGCCCCGGGCAATCAATAAATAAAGAAGAGAGGGGTATAAAATTTTGGGGATAAAGTTTCGTGACGCCACCTGTGGTATGCGGCTATAGATGGCCGCCGCTGCTGTTCAGGTTCACTGGGGCCGTTGGTGACGCAGCAGAGATAGTTCAGCTCTCCACAGGTAGAGCTAGGCCTCAGGGCAGTTAAATAGGATTTTTTGATGTTGGTGGTGTAGTGCAAGGCAGGTGACGCAGCAATTAAGTCTAGGACACAGCGGGGTGCAGTCTTCAGGTTTTACTCACAGTTTTTACGGTGCTGCAGGTTACAACTGCTAGCCATGTTATAACAGCCCACCGAGTCCTGTGTCCTTCAGGGAAGTGATCTAGCCCACTCTCAGATAACTTGGGTGCACTTGATCGGGACCCCCTTCTTGTGTACCTTCCCAGGTCATCTCTCTGCGCTGGCTCTCGTCCTCCTGCCCTACGCCTCACACACAGTGTCCCGAGCCAGTGGCCCCGGGCCTTGTCGGGCGTCGTCCTCTCTGTCCCCTTGATCCTATATGGCCACCTTTTCAGCGAACGTGTGTGGTTTTTGGCTACGGCTCTTAGAGATACCGCAGCCTCCGGTTTTCTAGCTGAGTCTTGCAGTCCTCCACTAGTCTGGGGCCGGTCCCCTACTACGACCTGATCCCTTCACGGTCGGTGTGAACTCGGGCGCACGGGTGGACTCCGTATTTCCCGTGCCCCTAAGATCCTTTGTCTGTCTTTGGAGCCTCTCACACTGCTCCGGTCTTCTCTCTTCACTTTTTGTGACAGACTCCTGTCACCAACTTCTCTGACTGACTAACTAACTCTTTGACAGTCCTCACTCACTGCGCTCTTGCTGCTAGGACCCCTTCTAGATGTTTCTACCTTTCTTTTTATACTACCTGTCATGTGACCCACGTCACCAACTGTCATTCTACATGGTTCCCTCTACCTTCAGTCCTCCTTTCAGTGCTCCCCTAAACTACTTCCTCCACCCACCTCCTCTCCCTAGTTCCCCCCTCCAGACAGGGACAGGGACTGTGCTCTCCCTCAGGAGCAATCTCGCCCTTCACTACTGGAGTGATGTGGTGTTGGATGTGGGTGTGTGGGTCCCGGGTAGTGCTCCCTCCTTACCCGAGAGTGGGGTACCACACCTCTGGCTGAGATGCAGTACCTCTGTGGCGACTGGACCCACAGGGGCGCCACAATTGCCCTTGTCCTGCTGCTATGGAGGAGCGGATCAGATGCCAGCCAAGGTCAGGGTGAATTTTATTGTTCAACTTTAGGATGTGAAAGGTCCTCTAGAGTCATATAAGTCCCATGTACTTTATGTTTTCTACTAAGTTGGAAAGGACCAAAAATGTCCATGTCAATGACCAGTAGGACCACTATCTGATAGCAAGCACTGTTCTTTAGGACTATGAGATGTCTTCATGGAAGCATAGTCTATGTATAGCTTCTACCTCATTGTAACATCATATGCTGGTTTTTAGGCTGTTGGGGAGATGCTGTGCTCAAGTCTATAACACTAGCATTGTATACAGTTATAATTGGAGGCAATTATTTAATAAACACACGGTTAATGTCGATCATTGAGTTATTCAATATTCAGTGATCACTTTTGTATCCCCAACACTAGGGAAAAACCAATGGCTGTAATTTCTTTATCATTCAATTAAATGGTCAGGGGTTTTTTTGCAGCACAACGTCTGTTTGAATCAAACTTGGGTCACCGTAAGGCTGAGGTAACATTAATTATTTTTCCGCCTGTCGGATCCCATGAAAAGGATGTGAAAACGGCCTGTTTATGAAAGGGAGCGGGCAAAGGCTGTGAGCTGATTATGTCAAACATATTCAAAGCTTCCTCTGCAGAGGGGATTATGGTCAGCGTAGCATATCATACACCTGCATTCACCACTACTCATCGAGGAGACATAATGGTAGAAAATTCCTCCACTGATACGGATGGCAAAACATAAAATATTGGCAAAGTGTGATAAAAAACTTGAATAAAAGATGACAACTTTCTATATAGTATACAGGTGAATTTTGGGGGTTCACTGCACCTTTACCTAATAGTGCAATGGCATTATCTGTTGGAAATTGGTTAGATTAATTTGGCTTAGTGCATAGCAAGGGGGTGACACATATAATTCTCCAGACTTAAAGGGGTTCACCAGTCAAAAAGTAAATTCAGCAGTGGGTAGCAAGGGGGTTAAAACAATGAAAGAATGCATACTCATACCTGCACTCTGGTCCTCGCTCCAACGCTGTAACTCTGGTGGTCTCTGCCAAGCTGGGAGTGGGAATGACATGGACCACCAGTGACCTGACAGCGGCATCTGCTGATTGGATGCAGGGTCAGGAGCAGCCAATCAGATGCTACACCAGTTGCGTCATTGGTTGTCCTAGCCCAGTAGAGACCGCCGGAGCTGCAGCGCTAGAGCAGGGAGCCGAGTGTGGGGCTGAGTATGCATTCTTAATTTTGATCCCCTGGTTACCTACTGGTGAATTTATTTTTTGACCCGTGAACCCTTCAAGGGCATTTGGGGGTTCACTGCACTGCAACGTCTAGTCACCCAAATAGAGAGTATGGGGTCTCACCTGATTTCTGAAAATATTGAGGTCTGGTTTAAGGTTTTATGAATTTGGGCATCTGGTTTGGGTTCTGATAAATTGGGTCCTGGTATGGGGCTGAATTAATTTTAAAGTCTGGCCTGGAGTCTTGTAATTTAGGAATCTAATTTATGGTCTGAATTAGGCTTGAAGCAAGATGTCTGGTCTGGGTCCAATAATTTAGGGGTCTATAGTGTGGACTAATACTTTAGGCATCTAGTCTGGGTTCTGATAATTTAGGACAGGTCTGGGAACTGAATTAATTTTAGAGTCTGGATATGGAGCAGATTAATTTAACATCTCGTCTAAGATCTGATAATTTAGGGGCCTTAGGTCAGATTCATTTAAACGAGTTTGATCTGAGTTCCGATTAATTCGAAGGTCTGAAATTTGATGCATTTTGGGGTCCGGTGCTTCATAATTTAAGATTCTGGTGTGGGGTCTGCTTTAATTGGGTGGGTTTGTTATCATAGCTGATGAATTTAGAGATCTGTTCTGAGGTCTGAAGAATTTCATTACAGGAAGTAGCACCATGGGAAGAAGACCAGCCGGTGGAGGCGGTGTATTCCTCCGAGCAATGTTCTACTTTGAGTCCTGTCTTCATGTGGAGGTGACATGTACATCTCATCTAAACAGTCTATAGACCAAGTACTCCTCTTCATTGTATTTGTTTGTCCTTATAACAGTGGCTTCATCCGTTGTGGTATCTATAAAGGTCCTTAAGATTGCCCATTTTTCTTTCCCTAACACATCAGCTTCAACATCGGACTGTTCACTTGTTGGCTAATATCTCATTGAGACATTCAGGATATTATACAAATTTTAGTGCAATTTTATTATAGTTAAATTTTTTTCTATTACTTTTTGGTGCTCTGTTTTATTTTATCTCATTTTTTTTGTTATATTTCTCTTGTTAATTCGAGTTCCCAATTAATCTCACTCTCATTTCCTGTCGCCTGGACCTTTCCGGATACAGATTTTTCCAGATTTGGCCTCTTCTC
Organism: Phyllobates terribilis; assembly: GCF_046119375.1. Classification (NCBI taxonomy): domain Eukaryota; kingdom Metazoa; phylum Chordata; class Amphibia; order Anura; family Dendrobatidae; genus Phyllobates; species Phyllobates terribilis. The sequence continues at coordinate 1,170,052,311 of NW_027362761.1, read as the reverse complement.
TTGCCTGTTGTACAGGTTACTGACCTGACCTGAATTACCAGCATGTTTAATTTACTGAGCAAACAGAACGGTAACCTTAAAAACACTGTATGTCCCAGGCACCGAGGAGACATTTCTTTACAATTAAGCACCTGTTCCAACATTGTTCGCTGATACCCGACCTTGCAATGTCTGTGTCTGAAATTCTGGAATTATCCATTGGACAGGCAGAACTGAAGCCAAAGTGAACTTCCCTCAGTTTGTGGTAGGACTGCTTCATTAACATGGCTCCAATCGGAATGTATATGTGAAGCTCCATGTAATTGGACATGACTGGTTAAGAATGACTTGGGCTGGAGTCCAGCGCTCGCTGTCACTTACTCTGTGTAATAAGCTACTACTGCTGGCTCTTCATTCAATTTCTTAACTATGGTCAGTAATGAACTTGGACGGCCTATTGTTGCCAGGCAGGAAAAAAAAATGCACAGTTTTCTATTGTAACAAGCTCAATTAATCTGGGATTCTGGTTCTACTTAGGGAAGGAACAAGAAAAACGAATGTATCTCCAGCGCCTGTAATAAGTATTCACCACCTCGTAATTTTTTCTTTTTTTTATTGTGTATTTGAATAATAGTTTTACGTGAAGAATGTTTTTGACAAAATATATTAATCTATCTATAAAAAGAAAATGGATTTTATTGGCCCAAGTGGAGTGATGTCTCTGCTCCAAGTGACCAAACCTTTCTCAAGTAGAGAAAGGATCAGTCGAAACATTATATATAACCACATTGATCTGTCTCATAAGGTTCCCAAATGAATTAGGTAAAAGATGATCAAACCCACCTTTTTTTTTAGGATTGATTGACCAACAATCTAAAATTCGGTCAGTTTGAATTTAGACATCTGATCCTTTAGTTCTCCCATTAGATGAGGCACCTAACAGTGGGTTTCTCTCTTCTACATCTCTCGAACCAAGCATTCTCGTGTACACAGAATCATGGAGAGTGTTCATCCAACCATCTAAGATGTATGATCACTAGAGATCTTTTGATATTCAAATTCGCCGGCTTCAAGAACAGGACAGAGAGGACCCTGCTGACCATAACAGCTTATGTGGCGCCCTGCTGCGCATTGGTGCCACAGAACTTAGAGGGGTGCATGGACGGATTCCTCCATAGAAGGCCCTCACAGCAAACACACACCTCCACCTTCCACCTCAGACCACCAGAGGGAGCCCATTAGGGATATAAAAAGGGAAGGTGGAGCTAGGCAGTCAGTTCCTCTGGAGAGTTCAGCAAGTACAGGTCTGAATACAGAGTCGAACTCAGTCTTGAGAACAGAGTCCCTGCTCAGAGCAGAGAGGGACAGAGTTCTCAGTTCAGTTCCTCTAGTGAGAAAGCCGAGAGTGAAGCTCAAGTTAGTGAGCCCAAGGCGTGCCGACGACATAAGAGCGGTGAAGAGTAGCGAGGCCTACTGCCAGTGGGAAGCCTAGTGAGGGCCCGAGCGTGGCCAAAGGCAAGTGGAGTAAGCGAGCTACATAGGGGGCAGAGGAGCTTAACCAGCTCACCCCATAACCATATACCAGACACCGGTTCCGTGTCTGCAAGGATCTCTAGGACCAGCAGAAACAACCGGAACCCCTGGTGAACTACATGTCCCAGTTTCACCAGAAGCTGATACGTACCAGAGCCAGGAGTCACGGAGGCCCTGCAAGCAGGGAGAGTGACCTCCAACAGAAGGCCCTACCACAAGGTCAGCCGGTGCAAGACAGAGACTAATTAGGCCTAGCTACAGGCGGGTCAAACTTATTAGGAAAAGGCAAGAAACAGGAGGCCCTACACCCGCTCACTGGGGAGAGTCCTGAAATACACCCCTCACCCTACAGTGCTCCGGATTGTGCCTTGAATACCACCAGTAAAAGGTACTGAAGTGACTATCGTGTCTGCCCCTGTTCTTACTCTGACCCGGCTGGGTCTCCTCTGTCCTGCATCCCTGCATTCCCTCTGCCTACGCTGCCCTGAGGCCCAGCTCCACCTGTGGGGAGCTACGCCATCTTAGCTGCCGGAACACCGGCCTCAGAGGACTGCTGCAGCGCTGGTGGTCCTCACCAGAAACCACAGGTGGCGTCACGAACATTCCCCTTTCCCAAATAAACTTTCCCCCCTTTTTTTTCAAGAGTGACCCCAGGGTATGGGCCCGGGAGCCGGCCACAGTGGCATCCCCCAGCACCGTTAACTAGGCCCGGGCGCCGAGTCGTTCCCCATCCCTGGGTGCGTCACTTACACTGTACAGGACAGAGAGGACGCTGCCGAATGAAAGAGCTTACACTCTACAGGAAAGAGAGAAGACTCCATTGATTATAAGAGTTTGCACTCTAGATTATAGAAAAAGAGAGAGAACTCTGCTAATCATAAGAGCTTACACTCTACATGATAGAGAGAGAACCCCCCGCTAATCATAAGAAGTTACACTCTACAGGAGAGAGAGATACAGGACACCATTTACCATAAGAGCTCACAGTCTACAGGAGAGAAAGGGAGGACCTCGCTGACCATAAGAGCTTACACTCTACAGGAGAGAGAGAGGACCCCGCTGACTGTGACAAAACAGCTTCTAATCTTAATCAGCCAGACATCTAGATTTGTTAAGCCAAGAGAAATACACTATTATCTTTGTTGACTTTTAATGTATGTGTTTCTTTGGTGGGTCAAGATGGACAGACTGGTATTTGAATAAATATCACAAAACCTGAGCTCAGAAACAATGCTCAATAGACCAGAGTCTTAATATCCAAACAGTAACACTTTATTGAACACATATAAAGACATATAAAATAACACAGTGCTGCTAGAAGAGGACAGACATTCCACATCAGAAAGGTTCCTACCCTGTATTGCTTTACTGTGTGAGTATAATGTTGTTCGGTATTTACATAACTCTGTTTGTTGGATTGTTGTCTTCTCTTGGTTCTGAAACAATAATGTTTGTTACTATGCTAATTGCATATTGTACTAAAGCCAGCTAGATGTTGATTTAAAGAGTCCCCCCTGCTATACCAACTATGTAAATTGATTAAATACACAAAAAATGAGACCTGAGCCCTGACGAATAATATCGTCCCTAATCCTTGACCTGTGGATGTGTACTTGAAAAGACACTTGGAACTATTTAAGAAACATATGCCTCTGTAGCAGGCAGATTTGAAACAGAGAATTGAAAGAGACTTTACAAGGAGAATCAAAGATCAGACTCTCTTCAGAACATCAGCTTGGTAGCATGGCTTTATCAAAAGAGACACAGATTTGGATTTTTCATGATTCCAGTCTAAGGGTATATGACCCTGACTGGAAAGATACGGTTCTGCTCCATTGACCATCAGAGAGACCATGGATACATTTGACCAGGTTGGGACGATGAAGTCACCTGGCTACATGGATATGTTGTTTGGAGTTGCCAGGTGGGACCCTCCGGCCACCTGGAACCCATGGAGACATTCGGAGAAGCCAAATTGGGAACAGCCGGTCATCTGGCTCCGTGGAACCTCTCAGAAAGGCCAGGGTGGGACTCTCGGTTCTCCTGGCCTTGTACCTCGATGGACTGTCAGCTTCCTAAGCTTGCCGCTACCTCCTCTCTGTGGGGGCCCACCAAAAGCAGGGGGCCACTTGTTGAGGTAGTTAGCCCTGGAAGTCTCAAAGTCTCAGCTGTTCTATCCCATGTGGGCCAGCAGAAGGGTGAGACTGTGTAATATTGTACCATCATGGGAATTTGCTGGGACTGTTCTATCTGTTTATTGTGCGCTTTGTGGTTCAATAAAGTATTGCTACACTGTTTTACCCTCACCCTGTGTTGTCTGAGTGGTATTACGCCCACGGAAGACCCCGTGTCTTCACACTGACAATAAAAGCTTACATTGTACAGAAGAGAGAGAGAGGACCCTACTGACCATAAGTGCTTATGTAGCACCCTGAGGATTCGGCTGCTACAGGGGTATTGCACCTCAACCCAGAGGTGTGATATTCCACTCCCGGGTAAGGAAGGAGTGTGGATCTGAGCTCGGTAGGCTGCATGCACTACACACATCCCATTTCCGAGGAGCAGACCGACGGTACTCCCACTTAGAAATGTGCAGGTACGACCGAGTCTGTTCCTGGCTGGAGTGGGAGGGGGGTGGTACATCCCAAGTAGTGTAGGGGCAGATAGGGGGAGCAGCCTGAGTAAAGATAGGAGCTCATTGGGTGCTGGTCACCTGAGCTCACACATAGAGGGTGTATATAAGGTGGGCACCATCAAAGAACAGGGTCAGTCTGTCAGCCTTTGCAGAGAAGTCAGAGGAAGAGGAGCAGAGCAGCCCCAGAGAGAGAGAGAGGAGAAGAAAGAGAGACCCAGAGGGGGAAACAGAAGAGAGGACTCTGAGACCCCAAATCCAATCCACGGGTGAAGAGTCGGCATCAGGGTACCGGAACCCAAGCTGGTGGGGGCAAAAACACACCCCAGCCAGAGACCGGAGGCCGTGGGCAGCGTCTGCCACGGCCACCCACCACATCCACCCCGAAGGCATACCACGTGGAGGGTCAGGGAACCCAAGGCCAAGGGTCTCCCAACAGAAGGCCCGAGGGAGCTGGACCTGGGTGGATCACTAGTGGGGACGGCCAGAGAAAGGACAGAAGGAGAGCTCAGGGTCACGCTCCGGACTCGCTTGGGGGTTGGCTGGATCCAGGACCTGGTGGATGCAGCACGGCTCGGGAGGTCACTTGAAGCTGGAGTGACCGGAACATCAGCAGTGAGTAAATACCCTTAACTGCATAACCAGACTCTGTCTTCCTTTAACATCTATGCTGCACCACCACAACCCCCATCCTCTGCACCTGACCCCCTGAGGCTATACCCCACCCGTTGGGGGTTATACCATCACAAGCTGCACCTACACCATCAGCCTCAGCGGACCCTGCTGCAGCGGCGGCCATAGTGACCGCAATACAACGGGTGGCGTAGTCGACAATAAAGAACTTAATAACATCTGTAGGACTGCCACATACAACTGAGTTTGACACCCTGGGCACGGACCGGGTCACAGCCACTCGGAAGACTACAACCCCCATCTGATCCGGCTCCGGATATTCCCCCTAAAAGAATATGGCCCAGGGGGCGCGTCACTTAGACTCTACAGAAGAGAGAGAGGACCTTGCTGACCATAAGAGCTTACACTCTACAGGATGGAGAGAGGACCCCACTAATCATAAGAGCTTATACTCTAGAGAAGAGAGAGGACCACACTGATCATAAGAGCTTACACTCTAGAGAAGAGAGAGATGACCCTACTGATCATAAGACCTTATACTCTACAGGAAAGAGAAAATATTCAGCTGATCATAAGAGCTTACACTCTAAATGATAGAAGAGAGAGAGAAACCTGCTTACCATAAGAGCTTTCACTCTACAGGTGAGAGAGACAGGACCCCACTGACCATAAGAGCTTACACTCTACAGAAGAGAGAGAAAACCCAGCTGACCATAAAAGAGAAAGAGGACTGCACTTACTATACTAAAGAGAGAGGACCCCGCTGAGCATAAGAGCAAACACGACAAGAGAGAGAGCGAGGATCCATCTGACCATAAGAGCTTAAACTTTACAGGAGAGAGAGAGGACCCCAGTGACCATAAGAACTTACACTCTATAGGAAAGCAAGAGAGAGAACCCTGCTTATCATAAGTGCTTACACTCTACAGAAGAGAGAGAGAGAGGACTTCACTGACCATAAGAGCTTACTGTTATGTTCTGCTACCAAAGCTAAGGAAAGAGAGGAGATCTGTCCCTACTATAAGACTCAGCTGAATCCCTACGATGTAACAGGGAACCTGATCCTGCGATCAGACCTGCTAAAGTCCTAATCTAGTCTGTACGAAGACCTATAGATGTGGGGAGGGAATCCCTACAAGTACTAAGGACTGGGAGGAATATGGGACACCTCCTAACAGAAATAGTAGCAGACAGACGAACAAACAAAATAGATAGAACATAGAGGTCCGTAGACCAAGCAAACTAACAGAGTTAGATACAGAGCACAGGCTAGCTAGAAAGTAGATACACAATGAAGTCCAGCAAAGCCAGAAGGGCGGAGCAGGATTAAATAGGCCAACAAGGTCATGTGACCAGCAAAGGAAAAAAAACCTAACAGCAAGGTTCTAACAGTACCCCCCCTTCTAAGAGGATCCTCCGGATCCCCTAGGACCAGGCTTATCAGGAAATCTCCTGTGAAACGCTCTGATAAGTCTGGACGCGGAAACATCATCTGACCTCACCCAAGAGTTATCCTCGGGTCCGAAACCTTTCCAGGCCACAAGATACTGCAAACTACCTCTATACCGTCTAGAGTCAAGGATGCGAGAAATTTCATATTCCCCGTCCTCCACCACCGGAGGAACAGAGGCAGAGGCGTCACCATCCGACACAACAGCTTTTTTTAACAGAGAGACATGAAAGACCGGATTAATTCTCCAGGAGGTAGGAACCTCCAACCTAACAGCAGATTGGTTGACAACCTGAAGCACCTTAAAGGGCCCTACAAACTTGGGACCCAATTTCTTAGAAGGAATCCTCAACCGCAGATTCCTAGAGGACAACCAAACCATGTCACCAACAGCGAACAAAACCTCCTGTCGTTTCCTAACAAAGTAGTCTTTAGATTTTCTGTTGGCCTCCTGAAGATTACCACGCACATCCGTCCAAACTCTTTCCAAATCACCGGAAAAATTCTCCTCCTCAGGCACGGCAGATCCCAACTTGGAGAACGACCCAAACGACGGATGTCTCCCAGAACAACAAAAAAAAGGCGAACAACCAGCAGAAGAAGATGTATGATTGTTCAGAGCAAATTCGGCAAGTGGCAGAAACTCAGACCACCCCTCTTGATTGTCTGCCACAAAACAACGCAAGAACTGCTCAACATCCTGGTTTTTCCTTTCTGTCTGGCCATTAGATTCAGGATGATATCCGGACGAAAACGACAAATGAATTCCCAACCTGTCACAAAAGGCACGCCAAAAACGAGCCACGAACTGAGGACCCCTATCAGAAACAATGTCAGTAGGAACGCCATGAAGTCTGACAATTTCCTTGACAAAGGCCTTAGCGAGAGTTTTAGCGCAGGGCAGTTTGACGAAGGGAACCAAGTGACACATCTTGCTAAAACGGTCCACGACCACCCAGATGACAGTAAAACCCTCAGAGGGGGGAAGGTCAGTTATAAAGTCCATAGCCAAATGTGTCCAAGGAGCACTGGGGACCTCCAAAGGACAAAGCAACCCCGCAGCAGGAGTATGTGAGGACTTAGATCTAGCACATATAGTACATTGGCGCACCCACTTAATGACTTCCTTCTGCCATCCAGGCCACCAAAAACTGCGACCCACCAGTCTCTTGGTCTCAGAGATTCCGGGATTACCTGCCAACCGAGATTCGTGACACTCAACAAACAAATCTCTCCTAAAGGTCCCAGGCACAAACAACCTCCCATGAGGAGTGTTAGATGGGGCATTCTCCTGAGCTTTAAGAATCTCATCTTCCAAAACGGAGTCTAAAGCAGCTATCACAACACCTTCTTGTAAAATGTTTTCCTCTTTCTCAGCACCGACTATGGGAGAAAAACTGCGAGACAAGGCATCCGCCTTAACATTCTTAGTACCAGGGATGTAAGTAACGGAGAAATTAAACCGCGAGAAAAACAGTGCCCACCTAGCCTGACGGGCATTCAGGCGCTTGGCAGCATCAAGATATATCAGATTTTTATGATCCATAAGAACCTGAACGGGAAATTCCGCACCTTCCAAGAAGTGGCGCCAGTGTTCAAATGCGAGTTTAATAGCCAATAATTCCCGATTACCAATATCGTAATTCAGTTCAGTCTCCGAAAATTTTTTTGAAAAAAAGGCACAGGGATGTAATCCATCCCCGTTATCCTGAGACAATACTGCGCCAACCCCCACAGAGGAAGCATCAACCTCAACCAAAAACGGCCTAGTAACATCAGGCTGCATAAGGATGGGAGCAGAGGTGAACCTCTCCTTGAGATACACAAAAGCTTCGATGGCCTCAGAAGACCACTGAACCGCATCAGCACCTTTCCTGGTGAGATCAGTCAGAGGTTTGACAATACTAGAAAAAATTTTTATGAATTTTCTGTAGTAATTGGCGAAACCCAAAAACCTCTGTATCGATTTCAAACCAATAGGCCTAGGCCATTCCTGCACAGCCTGAACCTTAACCGGATCCATCTCAAAACCTTTGCTGGAGATAATGTAGCCCAAAAAACTAATTCTCTGTACAGCGAACTCACATTTCTCCAGCTTAGCAAAAAGCGAATTGTCCATTAATAACTGTAATACCTCACGCACGCTCCGCCAATGAGACTCCAGATCTGGCGAATAAATCAAAATGTCATCCAAATACACAACCACATTTTTACCGATCAAAGGTCTAAGGATGTCATTAATCAGATTCTGAAAAAATGCAGGAGCATTAGTAAGACCAAAAGGCATAACCAGATTCTCAAAATGACCCACAGGAGTGTTAAAAGCAGTCTTCCATTCATCACCCTCCTTCATGCGCAACAGATTGTATGCCCCCTTAAGGTCAATTTTAGAGAACCACTTGGCCCCCAATAACTGGTTAAACAGATCAGGAATCAATGGCAGTGGGTAAGGATTGCGTACCGTAATTTTGTTAATCTCACGAAAATCCAGACAAGGACGTAAACCGCCGTCCTTTTTTTTTACAAAAAAAAATCCAACCGCCACAGGAGACTTAGAGGGCCTAATGTGACCGGCGGCCAAACTTGTCTGTATGTATTCCTCCAAAGCCTTCCTCTCAGGAATAGTAAGGTTAAATAACCGACTTTTAGGAAGAGTCGCTCCAGGGACAAATTCAATAGAACAATCATAGTCTCTATGGGGAGGCAAAACCTGCGATTCCTTCTCAGAAAAAACTCTCCAAAAATCCTGAATAGGAACAGGCAATTCTCCCCTATCCAAAGCTGCAATACGCCCATTACAACACTTGTCATAACATTTATGGCTCCAGGATTTAATTTCACTGGTAGACCAATCCAGTACAGGATTGTGAAATTTTAACCAGGGCAAACCCAATATTACTGGAGAAGGCAAGTTATTCAACACTACCAAATCCAATTTCTCATGGTGAACACCATTAATAGTGAGAGGAAATTCACTGACCTTGAGAGTAATATTCTTCAAAGGGGAGCCATCCACAGAAACCACAGCAATGGGGGATGATAAAGGTTCAGGTTTTAAATTGAGTTTTTCCACGAATCCCCCATCAATTACATTCAGTGTAGACCCGCAATCAACAAACACCCGAAATTCCATTAATTTTTCCTGAGCAATCGTGGAAGCAGCTAAAAATATACCCTTGGAATTTAAACAGGCAATACGGGCGTGACTGACCATTTTTTTTTCTTTCTTCATCCGAAGCTCACAGCCTTTAATCAAATGACCAGATTTTCCGCAATAGAAACACAAGCCTTGCGAAAAACGACGGTCTTTTTCTTGAGAGCGAGGTGCCACCGATCCAATCTCCATCGGTTCACCACTGTTAGTACACACATTATCATAACCAGAAACTGACATAGCAGAGGATTTGCTCTCATTAACCCTAGCACGCAGTCTTCTATCCACCCGTATAGCTAATTGCATAGCCTGTTGCAAATCCTCAGGTGTAGGATAAGCAATTAGCAGGTCTTTAACCCTTTCACTGAGCCCAGCAAGAAATAGACTTTTCAGAGCAGAATCGTTCCACCCTGTTTGAGTGGACCAACGACGAAAATGAGTACAATATTTTTCCACATTACCCGATCCTTGTTTTAGACGTCTCAACTCAGTCTCAGCTGATGCGACACGGTCAAGATCATCATATAATAGTCCCAAAGCAGAAAAAAAACTATCCACTGATCTGAAGCATGAATCACTAGGTTGCAAAGAAAAGGCCCACTCCTGAGGCTCTTTGCGCAAAAGTGACATTATGAACCCTACGCGCTGGGATTCATCCCCAGAGGACTTGGGTCTCAAACGAAAATACAATAAGCAAGCATTTTTAAATGAAAAAAATTCTCGGTGTTCACCAAAAAATAAATCCGGCAAACATACCTTAGGCTCCAAGAAATGTGCTCCAGGACAGTTACTCACGTGCTGACGGAGCTCGGCCATCTCCAGAGAGAGTCCCTGCAGGCGATGAGCCAAATCCTGAACCGACACCATGATGGAACAGAAAAATCTTTCCTTAGAGAATTTGCAGGCTGGACTTACTGTTATGTTCTGCTACCAAAGCTAAGGAAAGAGAGGAGATCTGTCCCTACTATAAGACTCAGCTGAATCCCTACGATGTAACAGGGAACCTGATCCTGCGATCAGACCTGCTAAAGTCCTAATCTAGTCTGTACGAAGACCTATAGATGTGGGGAGGGAATCCCTACAAGTACTAAGGACTGGGAGGAATATGGGACACCTCCTAACAGAAATAGTAGCAGACAGACGAACAAACAAAATAGATAGAACATAGAGGTCCGTAGACCAAGCAAACTAACAGAGTTAGATACAGAGCACAGGCTAGCTAGAAAGTAGATATACAATGAAGTCCAGCAAAGCCAGAAGGGCGGAGCAGGATTAAATAGGCCAACAAGGTCATGTGACCAGCAAAGGAAAAAAAACCTAACAGCAAGGTTCTAACACTTACACTCTACAGGAGAGAGAAGACCCTGCTGACCATAAGAGCTTACACTCTATAGGAGAGAGAAATCCCTGCTGACCATAAAAGAGAAAGAGGACCGCACTTACTATACGAGAGAAAGAGGACCACGTTGATCATAAGAGCAAACACTACAGGAAAGAGAGCGAGGATCCATATGACCATAAGAGCTTAAACTTTACAGGAGAGAGATAGAGGAACCAGCTGAGCATAAGAGCTTACACTCTACAGGAGAGAGAGAGGACCCCACTGAGCATAAGAGCTTACATAATATAGGAAAGCAAGAGGGAGAAACCTGCTTATCATAATTGCTTACACACTATAGAAGAGAGAGAGAGGACCTCACTGACCATAAGAGCTTACATTCTATAGAGAGAGAGAACCCCGCTGACCATAAGAGCTTACACTCTACAGAAGAGAGAGAGAGAACCCCGCTGACCATAAGAGCTTACAGTCTACAGGAGAGAATGAGGACCCCACTGATCATAAGAGCTTACACTCTACAGAAGAGAGAGAGAGAAGACCCTTCTGACCATAAAAGCTTACAGTCTACAGGAGAGAGTGAGGACCCCGCTAACCATAAGAGCTTACACTCTACAGAAGAGAGAGAGAGGACCCCACTGATCATAAGAGCTTACACTCTAGAGAAGAGAGAGAGGACCTCACTGACCATAAGAGCTTACAGTCTACAGGAGAGAGTGAGGACCCTGCTGACTATAAGAGCTTACACTCTACAGAAGAGAGAGAGAGGACCCAACTGATAATAAGAGCTTACATTCTACAGGAAAGAGAAAAGACTCCACTGATCATAAGAGCTTACACTCTAAATGATAGAAATAGAGAGAACCCTGCTGATCATAAGAGCTTACACTCTACAGAAGAGAGAGAGAGAGGACATTGCTAACCATAAGAGCTTACACTTTACAGGAGGGAGACAGAGGACCCCACTGATCATAAGAGCTTACATTCTACAGAAAAGAGAGGACCACACTAACCATAAGATTTTACACTCTACAGGAGAGAGACAGGACCCCACTAACAATAAGAGATTATATTCTACAGAAGAGAGAGGACCACACTGATCATAAGAGCTTACACTCTACAGAAGAGAGAGAGGACCTCACTGACCATAAGAGCTTACACGCTACAAAAAAGAGAGAGGACCCTGCTGATCATAAGAGCTTACAGTCTACAGGAGAGAGTGAGGACCCTGTTGACCATAAGAGCTTACACTCTACAGAAGACAGAGAGAGGACCCCATTGCCCATAAGGGCTTACACTCTACAGGAAAGAGAAAAGACTCTGCTGATCATAAGAGCTTACACTCTAAATGATAAAAATAGAGAGGGAACCTTGCTTATCATAAGAACTTACACTCTATAGGACAGAGAGAGACAGGACCCACTGAGCATAAGAGCTTACACTTTACAGAAGAGAGAGAGAAAACCCCACTGACAATAAAAGAGAGAGAGGACCTTACTAACCATAAAAGAGAAAGAGGACCGCACTTACTATATGAGAGAGAGAGAGGACCCCGTTGATCATAAGAGCAAACACTACATGAGAGAGAGAGGACCCCGCTGAGCATAAGAGCTTACACTCTACAGGAAAAAGAGAGAGAAAGAGAAGACCACACTGACCATAAGAGATTACGCTCTATAAGAAAGGAAAGCGAGAGAGAGAACCCTGCTGATCATAAGTGCTTACATTCTAAAGAAGAGAGAGAGAGGACTCCGCTGACCATAAGAGCTTAAACTCTATAGGAAAGCTAGATAGAGAACCCTGCTGATCATAAGTGCTTACACTCTACAGAAGAGAGAGAGAGGACCCCGCTAACCATAAGAGAATACACTCTATAGGACAGCGAAAGAGAGAACCCTGCTGATCATAAGAGCTTACACTCTACAGAAGAGAGAGGGCAGACCGCACTGACCATAAGAGCTTACACTCTATAGGAAAGCGAGAGAGAGAACCCTGCTGATGATAAGAGCTTACACTCTACAGAAGAGAGATAGAGGACTCCACTGGTCATAAGAGCTTACACTCTACAGAAAAGAGAGGACCACACTAACCATAAGAGTTTACACTCTACAGGAGAGAGACAGGACCCCACTGACCATAAGAGCTTACACGCTACAGGAAAGAGAGAAGACTCCGCTGATCAAAAGAGCTCACACTCTACAGAAGAGAGAGGACCCTGCTGAACATAAGAGCTTACAGTCTACAGGAGAGAGTGAGGAACCCACTGACCATAAGAGCTTACACTCTACAGGAAAGAGAGAAGACTCCGCTGATCATAAGAGCTTACACTCTAAATGATAGAAAGAGAGAGAGAACCCTGCTAATCATAAGAGCTTACACTCTACATTAGAGAGAGAGACAGGACCCCACTGACCATAAGAGCTTACACTCTACAGAAGAAAGAGAGAAAACCCCACTGACCATAAAAGAGAAAGAGGGCCGCACTACATGAGAGAGCGAGGACCCATCTGACCATAAGAGCTTAAACTTTACAGGAGAGAGAGAAAAGACCCAGATGACCATAAGAGCTTACACTCCATGGAAGAGAGAGGACCTCACTGACCACAAGAGCTTACATTCTACAGGAGAGAGAGAACCCCTTTTGACCATGAGAGAGAGAGACCCCAGATTATCATAAGGGCTTACAAATTGCAGGCATTGATGTCATAGCTGCAGGGTATTATGGGGAGGCCGTGCAGCCTCGCAAAGTGACGTTAGCAGTGCAGGAAATGGTAAGGGCAATTTTTTTTTTGCAAAACACAAAAACTCTTATTAAACCACAAATTTCAGGAAATTCAAACTCGATCCATCACAGATCGATCCGCTCATCTCTAATGGCCATCAATCAATACTATCTCTCCATCTATCTATTATATCACATCTGATATCTAGTGAATGAGCATGGATTTCAGATGATTACCTTGGGGCGGGAGCATCAAGGATCCATATTTGGATACACATCTTTGGACACCAATGCTATTTGACCCTGAAGGTGATGAGTAGTCCAAGAAGAGTATCTATTACCACTTACACTTGAGTGAGTCACTTCCAGCTTTTATGGCTCTTTAGTTTTATTGTTTCTCTGAGCTTTGAATATTTTCTTTTTCATACGTTGATGCTGCTGTTCACCCCAACCAGGCACTTGTTGGAATTGGGCCTATATTGAAGATCTCCTGTGATAGGTTATTTTGTATTGTTTGGAACCTACTTGGCCTCCTAGGTGTAATGGTCGATGTTCAGTGATCAAGGATGTCCTCCATTTTTTACATTTTTCAATTGTTCTTGGATTTTTCTGTATGTTGTACTTTTTTCCCAGTTGGGGCAACACCTTTGAGGCTTGGGCAACTTGGTGACGAGAACCAGATGTAATTTCAATTGTTAAGTATTAAGGAAAAAAATAGCAAGCCTTCTAGTGACCATCACACAACTGTAAGATTTGGAAAGTTAGTTGTGATGTCACTGCAAGTTTTTTCCTCGATTAAAGTTTGTTCATATGTCCCAAGCTTGAGGAAAAGTTTTTATTTTCCCTGATTTAGTTTCCTACATACTAATCGGTCTCACTGAGTGCTCTTTCTTCCATGAGGATATTGGACAGTGAGTGACTGGCATTAAAGTGGTTGCCTACCCAGTACAGCCAATATTAATGATGTAGCTCCCTTTAATAAGTGGTGAGAAACTATGCAGTGATCCCCTCTCCAAAGATCCTAAAACAAAGCTGTAGGACATTACCACAAGGAGATGGGGCAATGAACCAATTAGCACGAAAGACGGACAGTTTTTAGGTCTCTGTATCCTACTCCAGTACACCAAATGGGGATGGTGCATTACTACAGACAGACTTAGTTCTGGCAAAGATGAATTTATTTTAAATTAATATCCCTTATTATGCTCTGGGGTCTGGAGAGACTTCAGCTGTTCAATGTCAACCATGCAGTCCTCGGTGCATCTTTTACTGCCACTGCATGCTGCATTTCACTTTCGGCCAGGACTTCTGGCGGTGACTAGGCCCCGGGATGACCATGCACATGCGTAGGCTCGTAGTGGACCTTGTCACAACTGAAAATCCCGGCCTAGAGTGAATAATGTAAGGTCGTTGTACACATAGTGACATCTCGTTCTGCATTGAAACTTTAAAGAGATCCTATCAACATGAAAATGCAATACAATCTGAAGGCATCTTGTTATAGAGCAGGGGGAGCTATATAGTTTTGTGAGAAATATTCAGTCTAACTTGTGTTTTCATCATTTAAACTTCTTCTTTTTCTGTTTTCTTTTTTTATCCAGTGGGCGGGTCCTATCAGTGATTGACAGCTCTTTGTATAAGTGTGCATATAGAGACAGCTGTCAATCATTGATAGGACCACCCACTGGACTAAAAATCTCAGAAAGGGCAGAGGTTTAAAGTTTTAAAATATGGGTTATACTGAACCTTTTTCCTATAAAGCTATATATCAATCTGCTCAGCTCCCCCTGCCCAATAACATGGTGCCTGCAGATTGGACTGCATTTTCATGGTGATGGGTTCCCTGTAAGACACACACTCTAACCTGGGGCTTCTGGCTGCAACTGGACAACCCTCGCATGCCTAGCGTGAAAATGCAGCAAGCGGTGGCCGGAGAAGTGAATGATGAGGTGAGTATTACAGTAGTTTGTTTTTCCAGTCTTTTGCTGGCCCTCTACAATTCTGCAGTTCAGTCAGCCAACCGGCCACCATTTTACTGAACTTACGCCGAGCAAATTAGAATTGAGTAGAATTCAATTACTACTCCACTCAACTGTAGTGCTAAGTTCTTAAATACATAGTGCCCCAATACAAAAGATGCAAGGAGGGCATAGAGGTGTGTGCCACAGTGGAAACTCAGTAATAAATCACTACGTATGGATCATGTCTGACATCAACATCAAGGCACAAAAGACTCCCAGGAAACATAAGTAGAGCATATAATTATTTGAGCTGCATATGGATTGCATTCTCCAACATATGTATCTGATATATGTTTTGCCGTCGCTTTCTCAAGAGACTTAGAGGTTATGGTTTATTAGAACAGATGCCACACAGTTTCAGTCTGTTGACACAGATGCTTGGTGGTTACAGTCCTTGATTCAGTGGTTTGGTGGTTACAGTCCTTGATGCAGTGGTTTGGTGGTTACAGTCCTTGATTCAGTGGTTTGGTGGTTACAGTCCTTGATTCAGTGGTTTGGTGGTTACAGTCCTTGATTCAGTGGTTTGGTGGTTACAGTCCTTGATTCAGTGGTTTGGTGGTTACAGTCTGTTGGCATAAATGCAAGGTGGTTACAACCTATTTTGACAGATGAATAAGAAAAAATATTGCCAGCTCACCTGCAGCAGTTGATTAATAAACAACAGTGGAGCATGGATAAGCATCCTGACCAGGCGTAAATCAAATTGATAGAAGAAAAGGAAATCTAGCTCCCATAAAAACAATTAATTTATTAAATCCAAAATATAAAAATATGATGCAAAAAGGTACATATATCATCCGACACAATGAACAGCCAAGTTAGCGGTTCAGCGTTTTGAACGCAACTAAGGCGTTTTTTGTTTGTTTGTTTTTTAAAAGAGTGCCTTAGTTGCCATTCTATTTGAACATACAGCATGAGCTCTGAGGTTAGGATATTAGTCAGTGTTGGGATCTGGAACAGACAGGAATGATGCCAGCTGGCAGCGGGAGGCTTTGCAGTTCATAATAGTGTCAGCACACATTGGCTTAGGCAGAATACAGGGAAAGAGAAAGTGGTGGAAAACGGCCACAGATACAAAAACATTACATTCAAACGTGCAACTAGTGGAAATATGAAATGTTTTTTTTATCAGTATATAATAGTAATGTCATGCTAGGTATGGGAAGAACCCAGCATATGACAACGGGAAAAAGGGGATAGCCCAGCAACTAGGGAGAGTGGAGACCACTAAGCAGATCTAACAACACCCTGACTCCCCTATTGTCCCTAAATAGGTTCCACACCTATCGCCGAACAGGATAAAGTAGCCTTGGCTGACCCTAGAGCTAGGCCCTAGGTAAGGAGGGATAGGGCTGAGCACTTGTCAGCCCCACTGCAACTAAAGACAAACCAAGGAAACAGACAAGGGGATACACTTAGCTTGAGAAGACACCAGAGACATCACGACTACAATCCACAAAGGAACTCCAAGGAGAATCCAGCCGACTGCTAGAATTCCAGACCTGAACAGAGGAATTAACTCTATCACCAGCAACTCTCTGGAGAAACTGAGTGTATTTAAAGATCCAGCAAGGGTGTGTTAATTAGCAGCAGAAGGTGGAGATCACCACTGGGTCCTAGAGAAGGAGGGATGATGAAAGAATCAGGAAGGTGTCTGCAAGGTCAAGCGCAGCAACCTTCTACAGCCGGATCCAGAATGATTGTCTGACAAACCTGACACACCTGTGACGAGTGAGTGCATGTTTTTATTATTATTTATGAGCCTTCGGCTCGATCTTGAGCCATGATGGCTTGATAGGTGAACGCTCTGTAGGAAAATTGATCTTGTGCAAGCCTAGATAGGTCCACCAGAATCTTCTCCGACGTTATCTGGATAATATCAAGCCATCGGGTTGCTGGTCTTCTTCTTCGTCTTATTCCTTCTACTCTTCTGACCATGATGTCCTTCTCCAGTGATTGCTCTCTTCATATGATGTGTCCAAAGTAGGCAAGTCATAGCTTGGTGATCCTTTTTTCGAGTGACATTCCTGGCTTGATTTGTTCCAAATTTGTTTGTTCTTCTTGCCATCCATGGTGTTGATAACATCCTTCTCCAACACCACATTTAGAAGATGTCAATTCTTATTTTGCCTTGTTTCTTTATCATCCAGATTTCTCACCCATATGTTACTGTAAGATGTATGTACCCTGTCAAGACTATATTGCAGCCACAGGGGTTTTGCTTTCAAATAATATACATTACTATAAAATACATTTAACCACTTGGGCTACCAGAGAGCAGAACACTATCTCCACCACTCCCACATTCCCACACACTTTAATTATGGTCATCCTTGACCATACCGGACCTTAAAGGAAGAGTTAGTGCACACATTCTAAAACATTGTAAAAAGCATTTAAGATGAAGTCTTGCTCCGACATCCTCTTCTCAGTTGATACCCGGCCCTTCTCTGTTAACGGCCCCAGAACAGCAATTGACACAGTCCATAACTTTAAAACTTTACCGGCACCAGTCCTTCTAGGTAAGGTCCCTGGAAGCAAAGTTTACAGGTCCATATCTTAACAGGGGGCCATAGTTCAACACAGCAGTAGCCCTTTTTATCCAAGAGCACAGTCCTGAGGATTTTAGAACCGACTCTTGATGGTAGTGTCCGTGATGGACAGTGCGCAGGAAGCTCACAGTTTCTGTTGTGACACACTAGCACTTGCAATCCAGCAGAAAAAGGCATAACAAAAACAAAACAAAAACTGTGAATGCAACAAATTTAGCCAATTTAGCTTTCAGAGGCCTTCCCGACCTCGAAGGTGTCAGAACAGTCCCTCAGACTTCTTTCGTGTGCAACAAAAAAAACAATAACACTAACTCTGAAGATCGAACAATCAGTGTTCAAATGAAATGAAGGTGGCTTGCCTCCAAATGGAATTCTTCAAATTCCCCCACCCGATTTTTCGGCAGACGGGGTTGGAATGGCTTCCTGTTAAATTATAATTCCAGCGCAAGGGCGCTTTGGCTTGAACCACCAATGCCCCTTTAGGACTTCTTCAAGGCGTCCCGCCTCTCCTTCATGAAGGCGGCCCAGGTGGTGGGGGAGGGAGGGTGGTCTCTTCCACTTCCAGGGCTGGTCTGGAAATTTTACTGGTCCAGGATCATCTCCCACCGACATAGCACTTCCACAGCCCACTTGGGTGGGCCCATAACTGGTTACCTGAAAGTTCTGGGCTACTTGTCTTGCTGTGGCCCTGTTTCCTTTAGTTGGCCCTGCTTGGAGCATCCTGAACCTTCCTCCCGCAGTTCCAGCAAGCTTGGTGACCCCGCCTGGTCAGACAATTTAGTCGGTTTACGGCTTTCCTAGGGGTTCTGACGGATCACCTCCGACTCCATCAGGGAAGCCTCTTCAGGGTTGACCTTTTGTCCTTCCCAGCAAGGATTTCTGTCTTTTGGGGTCTCCTCTGCCCATTTCTTTCAGGCCCAACATACTCCACCTCTTCCTTGTAAACTCCCCTGGCAGTGACCGAAGCAGGTACCAGCCACACAGGGGCCTGTTCGCCCTCTTCAGGAGGTGTTGTTCCCGCACTGGCAGCCTCTGGGGTATTCTTTTTTCATTCTCTGCCATACGGCTCCAGCACAGTACTCTCAGCTCATGGACCAAGAGGCCTACCTCTAGCTGCGGAATGGTTGACCACTGAATCATCATCTGTGATGGGAGTGACAATCCCTGGGCAGTGCCCATTGTCCAGTAACTTCCCGCCGTGGCCCCGGGGGTGACGATCTCAGGCATTTCCTCCTCCACTTCCATTTTTCCCTCATTAATTTCCATGGGGCTGTTGTGGGGACCATCTCTGCTTGGGGCTTGTCTCTCAGCCCCTCACTGCTCATGTGCTAAGATGAAAATGGTGCCAGTAGCTCTCTAACTTTGTGCATCCTGCGTGTTTGACTCCGCCTCTTTCAGGACCGAACCTCTGACATGGGTGCCGCCTCATGCTTCAAGCCTCACCTTCAATCATGTCTCTTGCATCCGCCATCTTCCACCTGATGGGCCATGCCCTCCATAGTTATGCACCTCCCACTCTGGGCTGAATCCTGGTTGCAGGGCACATTCACCTTCTGGCCGACACCCTTGGGGGCTGGACACATTTTCACGCTCTCGGGCGCCATTCGCACCCATGATAGGCAGTCCTCCTTATTTTCTTCACTGTCGCGGTCGCCATCCTGGAGTCCATGCCTCTGGATGCCATCTTGGGCCGTACGTATTCCGGCGCTCTTAAATTGGCGCCACAGGTCTTCCTGACCCCAATTTCTTTGTACGAGGAACTCGCATCCTGCCGACTATGCCAAATGTAAGGTACCCCAGCGAGGTAGTCGTGGAGAAGCGGCTGCTTCTGCACACTCTGGCACCCTACAAGAAAATCGTTCTCCAGTTCTAGTGTGCTGCTATGTGTGGGGTGCATCACACTTACTTGGAAGCTATAGCCCTTCTCTGGCTCCAGGCTTCCATCTTCCAGAAACACAGCACACAATCCAGGGGACACCAAATAGTTTATAACAGTCAAACATTTACTGAACAGATTGTGGTCATTACAATAACGCATGCGGGATAGGGCACAACAGGTTACAGACTGTCCCACAGGTACCAGACATAACTTCAGCCCTAGCACTCGGTCTGGGTAGAGCATCCCACTTGCTAACTCCGCTAGCAATAGAATTTTTTTTCCACCAAAGGCAGTGCATCCGGATTCCATTGCCTTCTGCGTCTGAGAGACTGAGTCCATCTTTCCCAGCAGCACCCGCAGGCTTGGCAAACCCAAAGGCCCCAATGTCCATCTTGAGGTCCCAGGGCCTATTGACGGATTTGCATGGAATGCTTGTATGGCAATCGACTGCTCCAAGTAACAGGCTCATGTTGCCCCTAGCAGCCCACTGCACTTGACCTCTGCAATCTTTACCACACTCTCTAACAGAACTTGAACTTCCTGTTCTCAACACTAACTCTCAGTTTCCCCCACCCTAATCTGGCCTGACGATTACATTTATCCCTGTCTAGGCTATACTGTAGCCCCAGGGGGTTTACTTTCAAATAACATTCATTACTATAAAATACATTTATCCACTTGGGGTGCCAGAGAGCGGAACACACATTATTAAAGAAAACAACATACTATGTATGAGCAATGACTTTTTTTGCCAGTGAAATGTTCCTAGATTTGAAGACCTTGTTCAGTGACTTCATTGTTGATTTGCCCATAGCGTTTTCCTATTAACTTCCAGTGTCGTCACTGCATCTTGAGTGATCATTGATCTGAATAGATTGAATTTCTATGTTGAGGGAATAGTATAGTCAAACTAAAAAAACTGTGTTACGCTATTACAGGGCCCAAGGGGACGGTACATGAGTACAGCTACAATCCTTGGGTTATACTCCATCGTCTTAGGCCCTACCCTGAATATTCCTTCTTAAGGCCTAGACTATTTTAGGCCTTAAAGTGGGTTGCCACTACTTTTTATTGATGGCCTATCCCTAGGATAAGCCATAAATATCTGATCGGTGGGGGAACAATACATCAGCTGTTACCGTCGCTGGTTGGAAGTTCTCAGATGCTACTGGAACTTCATCTATTCAATAATGGCCGTGGCCGGGTACTGCAGATCCACCACTATTCAAATGAATACTGGGTGAATCTGCAGCACCCGGCCGCGACCACTATAATTTTGATGGAGCTGTCTTGCTCCGGTAGCATCCAAGAACTTCTGTCCGGCGCTGATAACAGCAGATTGGTGGGGGTGTTGTGTGTTGCACCCCCACCGATCAGATATTGGTGGCTTATTGTCACAGATCACACTGGGGAGATCATACAGATCCCACTGCTGTCACCAGTTTGTCAGGGTACACAACTCTGCTGCCTCCAATTGTCAGGGCAATTACATAATTGTCTGACAAGTGATGAATGAGACCACAGCTGCTTCTACTACTAGGCCAGTTATTGGGGAACTCACAGTGAGTGTATGGTATTTACACCTCCGATTCCAGCTCATGGAATATATATATACTGTATATATATATATATATATATATATATATATATATATATATATATATATATATATATATATATATATATATTTATATACCCCAGTACGGTCACTGCCAACTCAACAATGACAAAATGAAACTAATAGCTGCTGACAACAATCGTTTATATAGGCCAATTGGATACTCATTAAAGGTAGCGCATGGCTTCAGGGGTGCAGTTTACAGAACAAGAGGAACAGAGCTATTACATTTTACATAATAAATCCGGAAAGGTAGGCAGTGTTTATAAAAAATATACAAAGATGATACAAAAAGGGAACAAAACAATATGGTATATACAATTACATAAAATAAAAGGGATAACAAAAGAAAATTACTAAACCTGTGTCACAGAAATGGTTCCAGGCTTAGAGGAGGGAGGTACGCCTTAGGAAAATGGACAGAACCTATAGCAAGTTGTACCTTCAGGGACTGACAATGACTGAAACCCAAACTCTGATTTTTATTAGCTCATGGTTACGCCCTCATACCTCTCCTTGGTGAGCTCATATGGGGTCTGGTTGTGGGATGTGCTAGGTCTTTTAGCAGTTTATGAGATCCTTAACTTTCAGAATATCTTTGCTCCTGGAAGTCTCAGTCGGGAGATATTGTTGTCATGTTTCCTTTCGCGATTTAACCTTTCCATACAGATGAAACATGGCAGGGATAGCATCATCCATCAGGTCGATAATAAGTTGGAGAGGTTAGAATAGCATTACGTTTATGTGAGTGAATGCATTATATTCATCCCTTCGCTGCAATGCTGAAAATATATCTCCCTTAAATATTAAATTGATGCAAACCCCAATATTTATCTCTGATCACTGGCTCCAAAAAATCTGGGACAAGCCTTTTGAACAAAGGAAGCTCTTACCTTGAAATAAACGAATCCCAGGTTTAGTGTCTGGCTCTCAGTTAAGATCTTCTGTTGTAATTACATGGTCACTGCAGGAGGTCCCTACTTCAATGGAGGTTGAAGTAAAAACTCTATCTCATTTCCCTAGTTATAATTAGTTTCTTAAATTTCCCAGTTATAATTAATCCCATATCTTCAAAGTGAGGGCGATATGTCCCCTCTCCGAAGATGTCTTTATAGATTTTTATTTTTCTCTGCAATACTTATCCTACGTTTTTTTTCTTTAATAAAAAAAAGTAGTAACCAACCTTTTTAAGAGCCAAAGTATTTTTTTTTTCTTTTTAATTATTTATAAGTTGTATAAAGGCGTTTTTGGTAGAACGAATTATAGATTTTATTAGGACAATTTTAGAGTTCATACGATATACGGAATAGTTTGCATAATTTTGGGGGAGGGATAAGAACAAAAAAGCTAATTTGCCATCTTTTTTTTTTTCTTTTATCGTTATGTGTCCAGTGGTATAAATAATATTTTATTGTTCTTTCCACGCTGTCTTGTCCTCCATTACACAGATGGCTAATTATTTAAATTTAAATTGTGTAATTCTTCATTTCTCCTGTGGTGGTGCTGCAGCGAAATTCATTATCTTCTGCAAACTCCTCCCACAAATTAAAACTGATCACTGGGGGTCACAGCAGCAGGACATCCAGTAATCAGGTTATAGTCAGGAGACCTTTCTAAAAAAAATTACCTGGCCTTCATTACCCAGATAGCCCATTAATTTAAATGGGTACTGTGTAATGCTTCATTTCCCCTTTTTGTGACACTAGGTGGAAATTCAGTATCTGCTTCCTAGTTTTCCCACAAATGTAAGCTTATTGCTGGCAATCACAGCAACAGGACATCTTGTTATCAGCTTAAAGACAGTAGACACTTGTCTGCCCATTTTTTGCTCTAAGTTAGGACCTAGCTTAAAAAATATAAGAAGCTCACCTCCCGATCCCTGGAGCCAATGCTCTTTTTTTATTTTTACACTAAACTGGGGCCTAATTGAGAAATAAAAAAAAGGATGTAAAATTCCTTTAAAAAAATTTTGTATGAGACTGGTTGACTGTCAAGCAGAGGTTTCTTTCCATATAACTTGAGAGGCACAGAAAGAATAATAGGGGAGAAGCTGATTTGCAACTGGGGGATGGTTCCTTCAATGACGGCAGGAATCCCCTTCGGGGATTATGTATTTGGAGCTAAAAAATATTTTTTACAATTGGGTTTCCTTAAAAATTTTGCACCATTTGGCTTTTACAGGCTTTTTGTTTCCCTGCACATTTAACTTTGATGTGGTCTCTGGTCATAAATCAGCTAAATTGAGCTCAGAATAATAGAGAAAAAACAGTTGGAAGTTCCTCATCAGACCATGATCGTGGTCTGACTGACAGATTCTCAGTTAACTCGTTCTGCAGCCAGCAATAGACAGTGCAACGTAGAGGCTATGGAAAGGCAAATGGTGCAAAATGTTTAAAGGGGTTGTCTACGTGACTGCAGACTTGTGAATCCTCACATCGTGTGCACTGCATGCTGTGAGGATTCTCTGGAGCAATTTGCATATACTCGGTCACCTGCCGACTAGACGTGCACAGCCTCGTTCAATGCAAGTGTATTAAGTGAGGCTTGGCAAGTCTAGTCGGAATGCGGCCAGAGGTGTTCAAATTGCATACTTGCAGTCACATGACCACTGTTCCCAGTTCCAGAATCAGAGAATCTTCAAGCAATGTAAAGATTCACATGCCTACAATCAAATAGAGTGACTGCAGACCCATAGCCTAAGGTCAGACAACCCCTTTAATGAAACCCAATTCTAAAAAAAGATTTTTTTTACTTCAAAATGCATGTATTTAATTAAGGAAAAGAATGCCAACAAAGTGGGCCAATGTCTTAAATTTTAATTTCAGCTCACGGATCACAAAAAAAAGGAAGAAATCCAGTACCGTATAATTTTTGCAAAAATTTAGGGCTTTATCCTTTACGGCTAATTCAAACATCGTTTGTTTTCACGTCCAAGAAAACGGTCCAAGTTTTAACAGTGATTTTGTTCTGAGTTTCATCCGAGTTTCATCAGGTATTCTCGAACGAGAAAAAGAATATGGCGCTTCTAAAGTTTCTCTACCTTCTATCTAGCAGTTCTTGAAAAAGTTCTTTTCACCGACCCATAGACTTGCATTGCCAATTTTGATCAAACACTCAGATCAAAATTGGACATGCTTGGGTCGCAAAAAAAAAAAGAACTTCTCCATAGGCTATGCTAGGTATCCATGTGAAAAACATGGATAGAACTCAAATGCGAAAAACAGACATCGAAACATGGATAGAACTCAAATGCGAAAAACAGACATCGAAACATGGATAGAACTCAAATGCGAAAAACAGACATTGAAACATGGATAGAACTCAAATGCGAAAAAAAGACATAGAAATGAACGAAGTGGGGTCACGATTTGAGCTTGTTTGAGCTCACAAACAATGTTAAAGCACCAACGTGAGTCACTATGGGGGTAAACCACTACCTTTTACATTCAGTTGGGTGATAAATTGAAAATATTCTGATTCCGTTTAGGATATTGCAATATTTCGAATGCTAAACAAACGTTACAAAATTTCAAGATGTGTCAACCACATGAGCCTGCGGTGGCACTGTAGGGAAGTGGCTCACTTGCAGCCAGGTTCACCTATAGATTACAATCTTGTGATCAGTTTTCCTCTTTTTCTTACAAAAATGTAAGGTTCTTAATGGCTGAGAAAGTTGGGCATGTCTCGCCGGCAATTTTTTAGTTTCAGTAGTTATATAACAATCTGTAGCAAACAAACATTAACTTGAAATATCGGTGCGTTCCTTAATCATCCACGCGTGGTGCGCCGCCGTTCACACCTCATTATCTTTATTATCATTGGTAAATCCACTTAGTCAGTTGGAAGCGTTATTACCCTTCGCCGGCCCTTGGAGGACTGCGAGAAGAAGAGACTTAGCATGAGACAGACGGCTGTCTTATAAATCACACACAGAGCTACTTAAGGAAATTGTCATAAAACGAAGCCCCAGTGGGATTAAGTACCTGTGCCGGCAGTCAGTGTGTTTTCCATTAGCTGACAAAACTTTAAAGGAGGATTGCTGTAGAGCGGCTTATGCAGACAATCCGAAATGTCACCTACCGCACATTAATATGATGGGCTAAGTCATCACTTTGTAGCAATTATTACACAATGGGTGGAGAGCCCATCAAATCAGCCACACAATGGAGGAATCTGTATGATAATATTTCATGTGGGAAAGGAGAGGATATTCAGCGAGAAAACTCTTAGGGGAGAAACTGACCTGTAATGAAAAAACGAGAGGAAAAGTGATATGTATTGTTAGACATTTATTGGGTAGATCTGACGGAAATAGGACAACTTTAGAGAGTCGAGATTTGCTTGAGGAGCTAGGTCCAAAAGCAAAATCTGTATCGAGACGTCCTCGGGCATTTATGCCAAGAATGGCCCTTTGGCTGCACTATACCCGCTAGGACCTGGGCACCGATGGCACTCACATGGCAGTCAAAGGTTTACAGAAGGCCCTCATGCCTGCGGTGCTTGTACCGCCACAGGTTGGGTTTTATAAGAGTACGGTCAGTCTAATAAAAAATGTAAAAAGAATGATAAATATATATTTTTAAAAAATGATAAAAGACTAAATAAAAGTTGAAGACAACCTATTTTTTCATGCAACATTTAAAAGGGTTTTCCACTTTTAGAAAAACATCAGATGTTAACAAAAAAAAAATACAAAAAGAATGATAAATATATATTTTTAAAAAATGATAAAAGACTAAATAAAAGTTGAAGACACCCTATTTTTTCATGCAACATTTAAAAGGGTTTTCCACTTTTAGAAAAACATCAGATGTTAACAAAAAAAAAATACAAATTCTCACCCTTTCCCGTTTGAGCACCGGTCTGCAACGCTGCTATGTCATTTGTGTATTCGCTGCAGTGATGACATCATGACTACAGAACACATCACCGCTGCAGCCAACTACTGGGCTCAACGTGTCATGCCATCTACATCCATTGAACCACTAAGATAAAAACAAAATGAGCATATACCCTACATAAAGTAAGTAAATAGTAATAGTGCCTATAAATAACATAGGGCACTTAGTTAACACTGTTTTGATAAAAAAAAGTGACACGAAAAGGTGCACCCAAAGCGTGTGTTAAGGGGACGGTTGCAAACAACTTTATTAAATAATGGAAAGCAACCGAACCCGGGGTCCACGATGCAGCCTGGTGGACTGCGGCCGAACACCTTCCGGGTGAGAAGGTAAAACAACCAACTTAAATAACAATCCCCTCCGTGTTACTGCACACCGGAATGGGAATAGGGATTCGCACTATCTCCGTTAACTGCACGAGAGATGTGCGATAAATAATGTACCTGTAGTCCTGTTACAGCACAGAGACTACACAGCAGGCGGTAGGATGCGTGGGAGCTACACGCCGGAGTATAAGTGCTCCCAGCCGGCGTGCTATCGGAGGAGTATCTCTCTACGTGGCTTACAGGCGGTGGCGGGAATACGGCGTCTGCAGACTGCTCGGGGTGTATGGCGACCCCTTTGTCGGAGCCAGACTGTCAGACGAAGCTACCTGCCTCCCTCCATCTAAGGCTGCCTATCCCCCGCTAAACCTGCCTGAATCAAGCTAAAGCACACGTGGAGCTCAAAAGACCAAGTGTCCACACAACACCATCACTGCTCAATGATCAGAGCCACCGCCATGTTTGTGGGCGGGCTTTTTAAAGATTAAGCCCTGCCACCGTCGCACTATTGGTGACGTCACCCGCGACCAATCAGGCGGTGCCAGGTCACCGGGTCAGCTGACTCCCAAACCACCAATCACGGTCCGCCATGTCACGGGCATGCTCAGTGCAGAGAATCCTGGACTTAGGCTGCAGCAGCCCTGTTTCCCTCTGCAACGTATCCTTCATGTTGCTAGGAACAAAGACCCAAGAGACAACCTGTACATCTCGTGCACCAGCTAGCTGTTGGGACTGCTGATGATGCTGAGCAGCATCCACCCTGGCTGGACTGGAATGAGGGACAACAGAATCCACTGATGGTTCTGAACCCATTTCAAATCCAGCAAACGCCTAACATTATCCCTCCTTCTAACATCCCCATTCCCCTTGATGCTCATTTTCCTCAACGAGCAGGGGAGCATGAATGTGGTCCACAGGTTCCCAGGGATGATCCTCAGATCCATGGACCCTCCAGTGTACTGGGTAACCTTTTTTTCCACGAACCATCTTAGACCCCATAATAGCCTGCACCTCAAGATTATCACCACTGGTGTCTGTAGCAGGTTGGGGTTCAGCGAGTTTTGTCAGACGAACGGGTTTAAAGAATGACACATGGAAAGTGTCGTGACTTCTCAGGTGTCGTGGTAACTGTAAACGGTACATTACAGGGTTTACTTGGGAGAAAATTTTGAAAGGACCAATAAAGCGGGGGGCAAACTTAGTAGATTCCCCACGCACTTTAGTATTGCGAGCCGTGAGCCACACTCTGTCGCCCGGATAGAATACGGGAGCAGGATGACGAAGAGTGTCAGCCGACTCTCTCATTCGATTCTTGGAGGCCAATATAGCATTCTGAGTATGGTCCCAAACCTCCCGCGCTTCCATAGCCAAATCTCTGACCCCAGGTTCCATAGAGGGAACTGGCATAGGAACCAGAACGCGCGGATGTTGGCCATTATTCAGAAGAAGCGGAGTCAGATCTGTGGAGTCCGCCACGAGTAACGGGTGGAGAAGACCAACCGGACTTTGACGGGATGATTTATCTCTCGCACAGGAGACACATGCAAGAACATATTCCTTAACGTCCTGGCGCCACCTGGGCCACCAATAGGACCGTTGAAGGAACTTTGTGGTACGTTTGACCCCAAAATGAGCTCCGATCTTAGGAGCATGTGCCCAGGAGAGCACCTCATCTTGTAGATTAGGGGGAACAAACGTCCTCCCCTAAGGAACCTGGTTTAAGGACACTGGAGCCACCCTCCGCATACTTCCTGAAGGAACGGTGAGCCTGGGCTCATCATCGTCCTCAGCCGTATCCATGGACCGGGACAAAAAGGTCTATCCGAGGGTTCTTTTTGACATAATCTGACAAGACCTGGGTCTCGGGGACAGACAGAGGATCTGTGTCGGGGGCCACATCGGTAGAAGGGTCAGAGACTACCCTCCGGGTGACTTTTAACCATACACTGAGACACACAGTTCTCACTCCAGGAAGAAATTCTCCCCGTATTCCAGTCAATGTGTGGAGTGTGACAACGTAACCATGGAAGACCCAATAACACCTCATCTAATCCACCGGGAATAATAAGAAAGGAGATAACCTCCTGGTGACCCTGAGGAAAGGACATGGTGAGGGGAATCGACTGGTGGGTGATTTGCGTGTCCAGGAGTGAACCGTTGACTACCCTAATGTTCATTGGTCTTGGCAGTAACTCTATAGGGATGGCATGCTTCTGGGCAAACGTAGATGACAAAAAATTGCCATCGGCGCCAGAATCCACCCACGCCTTGGCAGTACCGTGGTTGCTCCGAAGAACAATGTCACCTTATACAATAATTTGGATGAAGAAGCCCCAGAATCTAACACACCTCCTCCAACGGAGGTTAGACACACTCCTTTTTCCGACTGCTTGGAACCCTTATTAACGGGGTACTCCAAGAGATGTGCAGGTCGGGAACGAGAGGGGCTAGACTCAGTCCGGGATATATCCATAGCCTCAGGCTCCGGGTCGGGAGTCGCGGGTTTGGAAATGGGTCTAGAGAAGGATGGTGCCAACCGACACTGAGGTCTGGGGACCTCCAGCTCTAACTTGTGTTCTGCATGACGCAAATCTATTCGGTTAGCGAGAGAGATTAACTCCTCCAGGGAGGTTGGAATCTCTCTGGTAGATAGAGCATTTTTAATATGCCCAGCCAGACCCTTCCAGAACACCGGGATTAAAGACCGCTCAGACCAATACAATTCAGCCGCTAAGGTTCTGAACTGGATGGCATAGTGGCTGGCGGTGACTGAACCCTGGACCAACGCAAGAAGCTTAAGAGCCGTATCATGCGTGATCTGAGGACCTAGGAAGACATTTTTTAGGGCTGTAAGAAAGAGACCCGCATTAGCCACTACCGGGTCATTCCACTCCCACAGAGGAGTAGCCCACTCCAGAGCCCTGTGGGAGAGTAACGAGATGACATAACCCACTTTGGCCCTTTTGGAGGGGAACCGTGCCGCCATCATCTCCAACTGAATGGAGCATAGATTAATAAAACCTCTTCAGGATTTGTTGTCACCAGAAAATTTTTCCGGGAGAGCAAAACGGGGTAATGGGGCAATTGCAGCTGCCGCAGCATTCACCGCAGCCGTGTTAACCAGATTGGCCGCTTGAGAAGCCGCCTGGGTAGCTATTGCAGTGATATCAGCGATCGGGGATGCTTGTTCCAGAGTCCTAAGTCTGGCCTCAAGTTGCTGTATATAGCGCTGCAGTTGCTGGTTGTCAGCCATGTTCGGCAAGACCCTGGGCTCTGATACTGTTAAGGGGACGGTTGCGAACAACTTTATTAAATAATGGAAAGCAACCGAACCCAGGGTCCGCGATGCAGCCTGGTGGACTGCGGCCGGACACCTTCAGGGTGAGAAGGTAAAACAACCAACTTAAATAACAATCCCCTCCATGTTACTGCACACCGGAATGGGAATAGGGATTCGCACTTTCTCCGTTAACTGCACGAGAGATGTGCGATAAATAATGTATCTGTAGTCCTGTTTCAGCACAGAGACTACACAGCAGGCGGTAGGATGCGTGTGTGATACACGCCGGCATATAAGTGCTCCCAGCCGGCGTGCTACTGGACTGAGGAGTATCTCTCCACGTGGCTTACAGGTGGTGGCGGGAATACGGCGTCTGCAGACTGCTCGGGGTGTATGGCGACCCCTTTGTCGGAGCCAGACTGTCAGACGAAGCTACCTGCCTCCCTCCATCTAAAGCTGCCTATCCCCCGCTAAACCTGCCTGAATCAAGCTAAAGCACACGTGGAGCCCAAACGACCAAGCGTCTACACAACACCATCACTGCTCAATGATCAGAGCCACTGCCATGTTTATGGGCGGGCTTTTTAAAGATTAAGCCCTGCCACCGTCGCACTATTGGTGACGTCACCCGCGACCAATCAGGCGGTGCCAGGTCACCGGGTCAGCTGACTCCCAAACCACCAATCACGGTCCGCCATGTCACGGGCATGCTCAGTGCAGAGAATCCTGGACTTAGGCTGCAGCAGCCCTGTTTCCCTCTGCAACCTATCCTTCATGTTGCTAGTAGCAAAAAGAAAACCTGTACATCTCGTGCACCAGCTAGGCGTTGGGGTCAATGATGATGCTGAGCAGTATCCGCCCCAGCTGGACTGGAATGGGAGATCACAGAATCCCCTGATGGTTCTGAACCCATTTAAAATCCAGCAAACGCCTAACAGCGTGTTCTTACAGATTGCACATATAGCAACTTATGCTCCAGCTCAGTTCTTTGGTTTTGTTGTAGTTTATTGTACTTTATACAAATGGGGTGAGGCTCCCCACTTTTGAGCTAGGCATCTCATCTCTATAGCTTCCTATAGACAGGTGGCTGATCAGTTGGGCCTTGGATCTGCTCTGCCCCATCTATATTGATGTCGGCTGACACAAGGTAAGGTTTCAATACTAAAAGACAGGACCGTCCCGATTAGGGTAAACCTTGTTGCGGTATGATGGCTTTTATGCTTTTTGATCAAAACAATGTTAACTACGTATCCTACCTTACTTACTTGTACTATTACTATTTACTTACTTACAGCAGAGAATATGCTCATTCTGTTTTTATCTTAGGTTTTGTCTGTTAAATAGCCACAGTGTGAACATGCTCCTACACATTGCTCGTATACCAACTTGTACTCCGGCTCATTTTTTTGGTTTTGCTGTAAGCTTGTTGATTGATTGCAGCATTGTGGTTGTGATGTCACCACTGCAGGCAAAACACAGAGACCAGAGTAGCGCCAGAAAGCGGCTTTGGACCCACAGGATGATTTGTAGGATCTGTATTTGTTTTTTTTTTAGCTTGTATCTGGTCACTTTTCTAAAAATGGAAATGCATCCTGTGATATCCAGAATGCCAAGGCTTTTCCTTCTTGGTGTTCCAATTTCAATGCTGAAGAGTCTGTATATACAGCAGGTGATATAAATATTGAACTGGACACCAATTCTTTTCGTTCCTCTGTATATAATCTTACAAAAATCACCTGATTATGGCCAGTTTATGGTAAAATTATGTTCTTTACACTTCCAGATTATGGCCCCAACAGTGCTAACTGGAACCTTCAGTAATTTAGAAATTCTTCTGTAATCAATGCCATCAGTACATTTTGCAACAATAAGGTTGCAAAGGTCTTGAGACAGCTCACTGTCTCACATCACTGAGATGTTTCTTGTGTCACCTTGGTAATGAGACTTCTTTTTATAAGCCATCAGTTGAACCAGTAGATATTATTTTTCACTAAGTGGCAGGATTGCTTTCTAATTACTGATAGATTTCAGCTGGTGTCATGACTTTCCATGGCTTTTTGCTCCTCTCTTTCTCCATGTCTATAATACTTTTTCCCTGTGGCATTTCTTATTATTATACATTATTAATTTATGGACATCTATGGTTTGATTTCTTTACCTTTGTGGATTGGATGGGTTGCTACAGACATCTGGTGAGAATTTCATGTCAGTAGCACCTTTAGAAATATATTTACTTAGAAAATTGGTGACGTGTTCAATACTTATTCACCTCCTGTATACACTGGCATGTAAAAATTTGGGCAACCCTGATCAAAATTACTGTTATTGTGATCAGTCAAGCAAGTTGAAGATGAAATAATCTCTAAAAGGCCTAAAGTTAAAGATGGCACATTTCCTTTGTATTTTAGGCAAAAAAAAAAATATATATATATATATATATATATATATATATGTATATATATACACTGTGTGCAGAATTATTAGGCAAATGAGTATTTTGATCACATGATACTTTTTATACATGTTGTCCTACTCCAAGCTGCATAGGCTTGAGAGCCAACTACCAATTAAGTAAATCTTGTGATGTGCATCTCTGTAATGAGGAGGGGTGTTGTCTAATGACATCGACACCCTATATAAGGTGTGCTTAAATATTAGGCAACTTCCTTTGCTTTGGCAAAATGGGTCAGAAGAGAGATTTGACGGGCTCTGAAAAGTCCAAAATTGTGAGATGTCTTGCAGAGGGAGGCAGCAGTCTTGAAATTTCCAAACTTTTGAAGCGTGATCACCGAACAATCAAGCGTTTCATGGCAAATAGCCAACAGGGTCGCAAGAAGCGTGTTGGCCAAAAAAGGCGCAAAATAACTGCCCATGAATTGAGGAAATTCAAGCGTGAAGCTGCCAAGATGCCATTCACCACCAGTTTTGCCATATTTCAGAGCTGCAACGTTACTGGAGTATCAAAAGCACAAGGTGTGTGATACTCAGGGACATGGCCAAGGTAAGGAAGGCTGAAAAACGACCACCTTTGAACAAGAAACATAAGATAAAATGTCAAGAATGGGCCAAGAAATATCTTAAGACTGATTTTTCAAAGGTTTTATGGACTGATGAAATGAGAGTGACTCTTGATGGGCTAGATGGATGGGCCAGAGGCTGGATCAGTAAAGGGCAGAGAGCTCCACTCCGACTCAGACGCCAGCAAGGTGGAGGTGGGGTACTGCTATGGGCTGGTATCATCAAAGATGAACTTGTGGGACCTTTTCGGGTTGAGGATGGAGTGATGCTCAACTCCCAGACCTACTGCCAGCTTCTGGAAGACAACTTCTTTAAGCAGTGGAAGCAGTGGCACAGGAAGAAGTCGGTATCGTTCAAGAAAAACATGATTTTCATGCAGGACAATGCTCCATCACATGCATCCAACTACTCCACAGCGTGGCTGGCCAGTAAATGTCTAAAAGAAGAAAAAATAATGACATGGCCCCCTTGTTTACCTGATCTGAACCCCATAGAGAACCTGTGGTCCATCATAAAATGTGAGATATACAGGAAGGGAAAACAGTACACCTCTCAGAACAGTGCCTGGGAGGCTGTGGTGGCTGCTGCATGCAATGTTGATCGAAAATAGATCAAGCAACTGACAGAATCTATGGATGGATGGCTGTTGAGTGTCATCATAAAGAAAGGTGACTATATTGATCACTAATTTTTTTGGTTTTGGTTTTTGCATATCAGAAATGTTTATTTCTAAATTTTGTGCACTGATATTGGTTTACCTGGTGAAAATAAACAAGTGAGATGGGATTATATTTGGTTTTTATTAAGTTGCCTAATAATTCGGGACAGTAATAGTTACCTGCACAAACAGATATCCTCCTAAGATAGCCAAATCTAAAAAAAAAAAACACTCCAACTTCCAAAAATATTAAGCTTGGATATTTATGAGTCTTTTAGGTTGATTGAGAACATAGTTGTTGATCAATAATAAAAATAATCCACTAAAATACAACTTGCCTAATAATTCTGCACACAGTGTATATATTTTTTTTCATCTTTTACATTTTAAAAACTATAAAAAGGAAAATGGGCAAATGCAAAAGTTTGGGCACCCGGCATAGTTAGTACCTAGTAGCACCCCCTTTTGAAAGTATCACAGCTTGTAAACGCTTTTTGGAGCCAGACAATAGTCTTTCAGTTCTTGTTTGAGGGATTTTCATCCATTCTTCCTTGGAAAATTCTTCCAGTTCTGTGAGATTCCAGGGTTGTCATGCATGCATGCATTTTGAGGTCTAGCCACAGATTTTCAATGATGTTCAGATCAGGGGACTGTGAGGGCTATTGTAAAATTTTAACTTGCGCCTTTTAAGGTCGTCTATTGTGAATTGTGACGTGTGTTTAGGATCTTTATCCATTTGTAGAAGCAATCCTCTTTTCAACTTCAGCTTTTTTAAAGATGGTGTTATATTTGCATCAATAATTTATTGGAATTTCATTGAATCCATTCTTCCCTCTACCCGTGAAATGTTCCCTGTGCCATCGGCTGCAACACAACCCCAAAGCATGATTGATCCACCCCCATGCTTAATGGTTGGCGAGATGTTCTTTTCCTGAAATTCTGTGCCTTTTTTTCTCCACACATAACTTTGATCATTATGGCCTAAAAGTTTTAACTTCATTGGTCCACAGGACTTGTTTTCAAAATGCATCAGGCTTGTTTAGATGTTCTTTTGCATACGTCTGACGCTGAATTTTATGATGAGGACGCATGAGAGTTTTTTTTCTGATTCTAGGCAGCTGCTTAGAAGAACCCATGGCTGATGGTTTGTGGCACGAGGTTAGAGGAGGCTGGGTTTTATAAAGCTGGAAAATTTGCATCACCTGTCCTTTCCTAACAATGATAGTGAACAAGCCATAACCTTACCAGGCTAATTAAGGTCTGAATATGTGGTCAAATTTATCTGAGCACACAAATCTCCAAGGGGGCGCAAACTTTTGCATCAGTCCATTTTCCTTTTGTAATTTTTAAAATGTAAAAGATGAAAAAAAAATAATAAATAATGAAAAAAAAAAAATAAGAAAAAAATAAATATATATATATATATATTGTAACGGGTCTGGGAAGTGGAACCTCTGAGCTGCAATACAAGGGGGAAGTCCTTGTAAGGAAGCGGGTGACTCCCAGGGAGGGCAAGCAGGTAGTCACAGCAAGTGACGGGGACAGTCTCTGGGTAAGCGGGCAGGTGGTCACGGCAGGTGACGGGGGACAGTCTCTGGGAAGACAGGCAGGTGGTCACGGCAAGTGATGGGGGCAGTCTCTGGGTAGATAGGCAGGAGGTCACAGCAAGTGACCGGGGCAGTCTCTGGGTAGATAGGCAGGTGGTCACGGCAAGTGACCGGGGCAGTCTCTGGGTAGATAGGCAGGTGGTCACGGCAAGTGACCGGGGCAGTCTCTGGGTAGACAGGCGAGGCGGGTACCTGACAGGTAGCTGGCGGGCGCTCCCAGGTGAGCGGGCAGACCGAGACAGCAGGAAACAGTCAGGTAACTGGTGGACGCTCCCAGGTGAGCAGTCTGACAGACGAGGCAGGAGACAGGCAGGTGACTGGTGGGCGCTCCCAGGTGAGCAGTCAGCAGACAAGGCAGGTAACAGGCAAGTAACTGGTGTACGCTCCCAGGTGAGCGGTCTGACAGACGAGGCAGGTAACAGGCAGGTAACTGAAGGACGCTCCCAGGTGAGCGGACTGGCAGACAAGGCAGGTAAGTAGAAGATGTTCCCAGGTGAGCGGTCTGACGGACTAGGCAATTAACAGGCTGGCATGCAGGAGGGGAAGTCAGGCTAGCAGCGGAACCATTTTGGAGGAGGTGCCTTATAAATGGGAGGTCCTCCGGCAATTGGCCGGGGACTCCTTAGGACGGCGCGCGCGGTCCCTTTAAGAGCGGGGGAGCGCGCGCGCGCGTGCCCTAAGCACACTGCCGGGGAAGGAGCGCGTGCCGGAAGCAGCGGGGAGAGAAGCGCTGGAGGACGCCGCGCCAGGAGTGGGGAGG
Source organism: Phyllobates terribilis (assembly GCF_046119375.1). Taxonomy (NCBI): domain Eukaryota; kingdom Metazoa; phylum Chordata; class Amphibia; order Anura; family Dendrobatidae; genus Phyllobates; species Phyllobates terribilis. The sequence continues at coordinate 1,170,016,255 of NW_027362761.1, read as the reverse complement.
TGAGAGGGACGGCGTCTCTGCCTAGCACGGGGCAGAGACGCCGATGCTACATATATATATATATATATATATATATATATATATATACAATGAGGAAAAAAGTATTTAGTCAGCCACCAATTGTGCAAGTTCTCCCACTTAAAAAGATGAGAGAGGCCTGTAATTGACATCATAGGTAGACCTCAACTATGAGAGACAAAATGAGAAAACAAATCCTGAAAATCACATTGTCTGATTTGGAAAGAATCAAATTTTGGTGGAAAATAAGTATTTGGTCAACTACAAACAAGCAAAATTTTTGGCTCTCACAGACCTGTAACTTCTTCTTTAAGAGGCTCCTCTGTCCTCCACTCATTACCTGTAGTACTGCCACCTGTTTGAACTTGTTATCAGTATAAAAGATACCTGTCCGCAACCTCAAACAGTCACACTCCAAACTCCACTATGGTGAGGACCAAAGAGCTGTCAAAGGACACCAGAAACAAAATTGTAGCCCTGCACCAGGCTGGGAAGACTGAATCTGCAATAGGCAAGCAGCTTGGTGTGAAGAAATCAACTGTGGGAGCAATAATTAGAAAATGGAAGACATACAAGACCAATGATAATGTGGCACCCCAGGGGTCTGGTTCCCACAGTAATAGCAATATTACGTCTGTGAGCAGGTGGGAGGTTTCCTGGTCAGACATCCTATGCATGCCACACCTCCTGCCCAGTCCTGGGAGGGGAAGAACTTCCCCTATATAAAGCTGGGGCTGAGGCAGGGTGAGTGAGTAGAGTGAGAGAACACAGACAGAGACACAGTCTGGTCTGTAGTGGAGCAGCTTTAGGAACAAGAAAGATCAGGAGCTCTGTGGGAGCTGTGCTAAAAAGAGATCAGGGGCTGGAAGCTGTATAGCTCGCCCTGATTGAAGAGTTCTTACCGGACCCGGGGTCCGAGGCTGTGGGGACTAATCCTTACCCAGTAGCAGAAACCGCCCGGCAGGGGATTTCAGGTCCTCTGGCCAAGAAACCCGAAGGCACGGTCACACGCAAGGGACCAGCACCGCGACGTGGAGCGGAAGTTACCAAAAGGCCCCGAGTCACCGGCCATACGGGTGAGCACCACACGGTACACTCAGGGACGTGGGCTACTTTTACCCGCCTCTAGCAAGGTAGCCAGAAGAGTACGATTAGTTGGGGAGGCCTACAACTCCGCCTGGCGAGGGGAGATCCCATCAGCTCACGGGCTGACCAGGCCCCGATCGCTAGCCAGTACTCCGGGAGGGTCTACCTTGTCACCAGTAAAGACCCAAAACTACACCGCACCGTCTCTGAGTGGTTCCTGCTACCCCCCTTCAAACACGTCGGCTGCCCTGAGGCCATACCCCTCCCGTTGGGGGTTCTACCAGCTACGCTGCACAACCTTACCACTGGCCTCAGCGGTCTGCCCTGCAGCGGCGGCTTCATAGCCGCATTCAACGGGTGGCATAGTCGAACACCGTACCATCTTCTGCTAAATACTGCCACTCAGTTTGACTCCCTGGGCACGGACCGGGTCACCGCCACGAGACTACTACCCCTATCAGATCCGGCTCCGGGTAGGCCCCCGCGTGCGCGACGCTACTCAGCACAGGCCCAGGGGCGCGTCAATTTTGGCGTAGTCGGCAGGATTACGTGCCCGCAACCACCGGGTACTGCGTGCCTGAAAAAGGGACTTTTAAACTTACCTGTGGTGAAGATTCCCGCCATCCGGCGCTATCTTCTGCCTTCTTCCCGCCATCCGTGGAGTTTTCCCGCCGTTGGACGCCATCTTGAAGACGCCGCGCGGGAAGAAGAGGGGCGTGGACTCCGAAAAGCCGCGAGAACTGAAGCCCCGCCTCACGTCCGGACGTTGCGTAAGGTCCTGGAAGGAGCCCAGCAGACGCCGACGTCATAGGAGCACGACGGAAGGTCCTCGACCCTGACGATCCACTGCGGAGCCGCGGCCTACGGAAGAGGATCATCGCAAGGTAGGCCACGGTCCACTAGGGGGGAGGAAGATGTCGGATACGGAAGAGAGCTTCACTGCCGCAGCCACCGCCAGCGCCACCGCTGCTGCGGTCATGCCTTTCACTATGCCCTATATCCCGGGGGCAGCCTGGCTACCCCAGTACTCAGGGGAGTCACATACCCTGAATGACTTTAGAGAAAAGCTGGATAGCCTCTTCCAGGTGTACCCCCTCACAGAAGAGCAAAAAGTGAGCATCCTGGTGGCCCAACTAAACGGGGCAGCCCAAAGGGAGGTAAAGTCCTGGCCACCTGGGAGGAGGACTGTCGCAGGGATATTAACCCGGCTGAAGGACACCTTTGATACCCGCACCTCAGCCGAGATTAAGCTTAGATTCTACGGGTGCAAACAGCGAGCACATGAGAATATAAGGGACTATGCACTAAACCTACAAGAGGCCCTGAGAGCCATTAAGCAGACCGACCCTGACGGCGTGGGAAACGAGGACAGGCTGTTGACCGAACAATTTATAGAGGGACTATATTGCAATGTCCACCGAACCCAGTTGCGGGCAATGGCCTTACAGGATCCTCATCTGGACTTTGCACAGTTCAAGGACAGAGCCATCCGGGTGTTCCGAGAACCGGCACCGGGTGGCGTGGTGACCCACAGGCGCCCTACTACCGCTTACCACCAGGAGGCGGCGCCCTTGTCGGCAGGGCCTGTGGGAGCTGACGCGCAGGCTTTGAACAATGACCCGGCTCCAGACTTGCACCATCAGGTCCAAGAGCTAGCTAAAAGCGTTGCTGCGCTAACCTGAACTGTGCAGTCTTTACAGGTTTCTGCTCCAGGGAAGATCCAGCTGGCATCCGGACCAGAGGACATCCCGTGGCGTCGACCAAGGAGGACTCCACCGGCCAGAGGAAGACCCAGCGACCGATACAACGAGGACGGACAACCCATCTGCCGCCGCTGCAATCAACCCGGACATATGGCAAGGTACTGTCCTTTAAACTGGCACAACCTGGGGTAGAGGGCCAACCCCCAGGAATAAGATCACCAGGCCCATCGAACTGGCGTGACAAATACGTGGGAGGATGTCCAGTCTTGCCTGTGGTACTGGATGGCATTCCTATGAGTGCCCTACTTGACACCGGGTCACAGGTCACCACCATCCCGTACTTGCTCTTCAAGCAGTACTGGAATGACTCGGATATAACCCGCTACCCTGACGACGACTTGAGTATCATTGCCAGCAATGGTCAGCCCGTGCCACAGATCGGATTTAAAGAGATGACCATTAAAATCGGTAGAGTCGAGCTGGCAGCACAGGGACTGATCATTGTAGACATTGACAAGCGCGAGAGTCACCCAAAGATAACTCTAGGAACTAATGTGATTGAAAATTGTCTTGCAGAGGTGATTTTCATTTTACAGCAGGTTGCCAAGAACGCCAGCTCCGGCCAGCAGCGAGTGCTCCAAAAAGAGATCCGGGCACTGATGCGGCGGCAACAGGTGGAACTCTCCGGTGGTGAGATAGGAAGCGTGAGAATGTGTGACCCTTTCCCTATTGCCATGCCCCCGAAAAGTGAAATGATGATCTGGTGCCGGGCAGCTATTGGTCTGAGAGGTAGAGATTACCAGGCAATGGTAGAACCAGTCTACTCAGACAGTAGGCCCACCATTTTGACGGCACGGGGGGTGGTTGATGTACGCCATGGGAGGGTGCCCGTTCGCATAATAAATATCGGGAAGAGGGAAGTGTACCTGCTCCGGTATGCTACGCTAGCCAAATTGTATACCATCAATCAGAATTCTGTACAGGCCGTGGAACCCTTGCCTCCATCTCAACCAGAGGAAGGTAACGGCTCTAAGAAACCAATGGAGGACTGGTGTCAGCAACTACATCTGGGTACTGACTCCACTCCCTCACACCAGAAACAAGGAGTCTATCGGGTGGTTCAAGAGTACGAGAGAGTGTTTAGTAAACACCCGTTAGACTTCGGGCGAGTAAAGGGGGTAGAACACCACATCCCCACGGGAGACCATCCTCCCATAAAGGAGAGATACCGACCCGTACCCCCTGCACACTACCAACACGCCAAGAGGATGCTTAGAGACATGAAGGAGGCTGGAGTAATCAGGGATAGCTGTAGCCCCTGGGCAGCTCCACTAGTCTTGGTTAAAAAGAAAGACAACACCATGAGAATGTGTGTAGATTACCGGAAAATCAACCGTATCACACACAAAGATGCGTACCCCTTACCAAGGATAGAGGAGTCTTTGGCTGCTTTAAAATCTGCTAACTTCTTCTCTACTTTGGATCTCACTAGCGGGTACTGGCAGGTTAGTGTAGCAGAGGCGGACCGGGAGAAGACCGCATTCACCACCCCGATGGGACTTAGCGAGTTTACCTGCATGCCGTTCGGACTCTGCAACGCACCAGGAACCTTCCAACGATTGATGGAATGCTGTCTGGGACACCGAAACTTCGAGACGGTCCTGTTATACCTGGACGATGACATCGTCTACTCCAAGACCTACGAGGACCACCTGAAACACCTGGCAGAAGTGTTCGAAGCCCTGTCAAACTACGGCCTAAAGGTGAAACCCTCCAAGTGTCACCTCCTGAAACCAAAGGTGCAGTACCTGGGACACGTGGTGAGTGCTGACGGAGTGGCTCCCGACCCTGATAAGATCACCGCAATTAAGGAATGGCCAAGCCCCTCCAGCGTAAAGGAAGTGCGGCAGTTCCTCGGGTTGGTAGGCTAATACCGAAGATTCATTCCCGGTTTCACCAAAAAGGCAGCTCCTATGCAGGACCTCCTGATAGGCCAGTCCAGGAAGGCCAAGAACCAGAAGCCGCCCTTCAGATGGGAGAAGCTGGAAGAAGAGTCCTTCCGCCAGCTGAAGATGGCCCTCACGGGGGATGAAATCCTGGCGTACCCGGATTACAGCCAGCCCTTTATCCTCTACACCGACGCAAGTAACATCGGGCTAGGAGCCGTACTGTCCCAGATCCAGCAGGGGAAAGAACGGGTAATTGCTTACGCCAGCCAAAAACTGCGACCCACCGAAAGAAACCCTGAGAATTACAGCTCATTTAAGCTAGAGTTCCTGGCAGTGGTGTGGGCAGTCACCGAACGCTTTAGGCACTACCTCGCCTCTTCCCGGTTCACCGTGTACACGGATAACAACCCGTTGACACATCTGGACACTGCAAGACTCGGTGCCCTGGAGCAGAGATGGATGGCCCGCCTGTCCAACTATGAGTTCACGATCAAATACCGGGCAGGACGCTCCAATACCAATGCGGATGCCTTGTCCAGAATGCCAAACCTACCGGACGTAGGGGAAGATCCAGAGGAACTGGAAGAAGTTGAACTCCCCGCGTTCCACCGTCATGGGACTATCCAGTATTCCCACCATGTAAGGGGTAAGCAATCTGCTACGTTCAACCCCTTACCTCATTACAACTGGGCGGAAACGCAAGACAGTGACCCCACCGTCCGACTGGTGAAGGAGATGCTGACTCAGCCAGATGCCCACCTTGACCCAGACGCTCCGTAGGAGGCCAAGCAACTGTGGGTTGAGAAGAGTCGACTGTTCCTTTACAAGGGGAAGTTGTGCCGCAGAATGGTTAACTCCCGGACGCATGAACAGATCTGGCAAGTAGTGGTGCCAAGAAGAGACGCGGCTATGGTACTGGAGGCATACCACGACGGAGCTGGGCACTTCGGATGGAAGAAGCTGGAGTTCCTGCTGCACGGGCGGTTCCACTGGGTAGGCATGAGAGGAACCATCGAGAGGTGGTGCAGAGACTGTGGCCCATGCAACCTAAGAAGGAAGGACCGTGCTAGCCAGAAGTCTCCCCTGCAGTCCATCGTCACCAAGCAGCCGTTGGAACTGGTAGCCTTGGATCATGTAAAACTGACCCCCAGCAGAAGTGGCTACGTCTATGCGTTAACCATCGTGGATCACTACTCCCGGTTCTTGGTTGTCGTCCCCGTCAAGGACTTAACGGCTCAAACAGCAGCTAGAGCCTTCCAGCAGCACTTCTGCCGTCCACACGGATACCCAGAGAAGGTGCTGACGGACCAGGGACCTGCCTTTGAAGCGGAAGTCTTCCAGGAGTTCTGCACTCTGTATGGCTGCCGGAAGATAAGAACAACACCCTATCATCCGCAAACCAATGGACTCTGTGAGAAAATGAACCAGGTGGTGATAGACCTTTTAAAAACATTGCCCCTGGAAGAACGCAGTCTGTGGCCTGAGAAACTGCCTGATCTTGTGGACCTATACAACCACATCCCGGTAGGTTCTATCAACTGTACCCCGGCTTACCTAATGAGAGCAAGACCTGGTAAGCTGCCTGTTGACCTGGATATGGGAGTCCTGACACCCGAGGACACTTCACCAGAAGCAGACTGGGACACAGAGAGGCAGCAGCAGTACTGGAAAGTACAGGAGAGCGTGGAGCGAAGTCTCTGTCAAGCTAGAGAAAGACAGGAGAAGACTTACAAACAGTATGCTCCCGCTGTTCCCCTGGTACCTGGAGAGCAGATCTTGAAGAGGAAGAGACGGCTCCACAAGTTGGACGACCAGTGGGAGAAGGACCCGTACACCGTACTGCCCTCAAGCCATGAGAACCCGAAAGTCTGCACAATCAGTAAGGATGGAGGAGAAACCACAGCCATTGTATCCCGAGATCACCTGAAGAAGTGTCCCGAACAGCTACGGAACCCTGAAGAAGAACAAGAAGACCCTCGACCCGCAGAGGAAAGGGAAGATATGGTCAGTACTGTGCTCGGAGACTTCCCTCGGTCTTGGACTCAAGTCAATGGCGCTGTTGTGGTACCCGTCCTCACCTTCCTCCAACCAGCATCTCAAGTACCTACGGAGAAACAGGTAGAGCTGGAAGAGCAGCCGGTCCAGGAGGCAGAAGACCCCACACAAGCAGACCAGAAGGATCAACCCTCTGCTTATAGTGAGCCTGCCGTGCCCCTAGTGAGCCAAAGAGCCCGTAGACAGCTGCCCAGTTTACCTTTGACAGCCCCTACACCCTGTAGCTCAGGACCAGTCAGTCAGCTCCGTAGGTCCACTAGAGCCACTAGAGGCCAGTTGCCCGTACGTTGGAGGATCTAAGTGTTTAGACTGTTTATTTGTATTTATCTGTTTTCTGTTACCTGTAAATAATTGTGTATTTTTAGTTATTTTATAGGTGTCGTTTAGGGATTATCCGGAATCCTTTGTACATATGTTTGGAGCGTAACCCAGGAACGGACTAAAGACTGTTAAGGACTCGGGGCAGGACAGACCCCTACCTGGTTACGGCTCCCTGTTCCTTGGTGAAATGGACACCTTTGTTTTCTTCAAAGACTGCACCCGGTTGCAGACATGCCGTGACCATCCTAATGTGTTTTTCTTTATTGTACTGTTTCTGTTTTTACTTGTTATGTTTTACAAAAATATGCTTAGTCCCGGAGTACTAAATTTCACTAGGGGGGAATGTGGCACCCCAGGGGTCTGGTTCCCACAGTAATAGCAATATTACGTCTGTGAGCAGGTGGGAGGTTTCCTGGTCAGACATCCTATGCATGCCACACCTCCTGCCCAGTCCTGGGAGGGGAAGAACTTCCCCTATATAAAGCTGGGGCTGAGGCAGGGTGAGTGAGTAGAGTGAGAGAACACAGACAGAGACACAGTCTGGTCTGTAGTGGAGCAGCTTTAGGAACAAGAAAGATCAGGAGCTCTGTGGGAGCTGTGCTAAAAAGAGATCAGGGGCTGGAAGCTGTAGAGCTGGCCCTGATTGAAGAGTTCTTACCGGACCCGGGGTCCGAGGCTGTGGGGACTAATCCTTACCCAGCAGCAGAAACCGCCCGGCAGGGGATTTCAGGTCCTCTGGCCAAGAAACCCGAAGGCACGGTCACACGCAAGGGACCAGCACCGCGACGTGGAGCGGAAGTTACCAAAAGGCCCCGAGTCACCGGCCATACGGGTGAGCACCACACGGTACACTCAGGGACGTGGGCTACTTTTACCCGCCTCTAGCAAGGTAGCCAGAAGAGTACGATTAGTTGGGGAGGCCTACAACTCCGCCTGGCCAGGGGAGATCCCATCAGCTCACGGACTGACCAGGCCCCGATCGCTAGCCAGTACTCCGGGAGGGTCTACCTTGTCACCAGTAAAGACCCAAAACTACACCGCACCGTCTCTGAGTGGTTCCTGCTACCCCCCTTCAAACACGTCGGCTGCCCTGAGGCCATACCCCTCCCGTTGGGGGTTCTACCAGCTACGCTGCACAACCTTACCACTGGCCTCAGCGGTCTGCCCTGCAGCGGCGGCTTCATAGCCGCATTCAACGGGTGGCATAGTCGAACACCGTACCATCTTCTGCTAAATACTGCCACTCAGTTTGACTCCCTGGGCACGGACCGGGTCACCGCCACGAGACTACTACCCCTATCAGATCCGGCTCCGGGTAGGCCCCCGCGTGCGCGACGCTACTCAGCACAGGCCCAGGGGCGCGTCAATAATCTCCCTCGATTTGAGGCTCCACACAAGATCTCATCCCGTGGGGTCAAAATGATCTCAAGAACGGTGAGCAAAAATCCCAGAACCACACGGGGGGACCTAGTGAATGACCTGCAAAGAGCTGGGACCAACGTTACACAGGCTACCATCAGTAACACAGGGACTCAGATCCTGCAGTGCCAGACGTGTCCCCCTGCTTAAGCCATTACATGTCCGGGCCCGTCTGAAGTTTGCTAGAGAGCATATGGATGATCCAGAAGAGTATTGGGAGAATGTCATATGGTCAGATGAAACCAAAGTGGAACTGTTTGGTAGGAACACAACTCGTCATGTTTGGAGAAGAAAGAATGCTGAGTTGCATCCAAAGAACACCATACCTACTGTGAAGCATGGAGGTGGCAACATCATGCTTTGGGGCTGTTTCTCTGCCAAGGGACCAGGACGACAGATCCGTGTACATGAAAGAATGAATGGGGCCATGTATCGTGAGATTTTGAGGGCAAACCTCCTTCCATCAGCAAGGGGATTGAAGATGAAATGTGGCTGGGTCTTTCAGCATGACAATGATCCCAAGCACACCGCCAGGGCAACGAAGGAGTGGCTTCGTAAGAAGCATTTCAAGGTCCTGGAGTGGCCTAGCCAGTCTCCAGATCTAAACCCTATAGAAAACCTTTGGAAGGAGTTGAAAGTTCGTGTTACCTAGCGACAGCCTCAAAACATCACTGCTCTAGAAAATATCTGCATGGAGGAGTGGGCCAACATACCAGCAACAGTGTGTGCCAACCTTGTGCAGACTTACAGAAAACGTTTGACAACTGTCATTGCCAACAAAGGATATATAACAAAGTATTGAGATGAACTTTTGTAATTGACTAAATATTTATTTTCCACCAAAATTTGAAAAAAAAATTGTTCCAAATTAGACAATGTGATTTTCAGGATTTGTTTTCTCATTTTGTCTCTCAAAGTTGAGGTCGACCTATGATGTCAATTACAGGCCTCTCTCATCTTTTTAAGTGGGAGAACTTGCACAATTAGTGACTGACTAAATCATTTTTTCCCCACTGTATATATATATATATATATATATATATATATATATATATATACAGTACAGACTAAAAGTTTGGACGCACCTTCTCATTTAAAGAATTTTCTGTATTTTCATGACTATGAAAATTGTACATTCACACTGAAGGCATCAAAACTATGAATTAACACATGTGGAATTATATACTTAACAAAAAAGTGTGAAACAACTGAAAATATGTCTTATATTCTAGGTTCTTCAAAGTAGTCACCTTTTGCTTTGATGACTGTGACGCGCCCCCTGGGACATATTCCTTTTTTGAGGGGAATACCCGGCACCGGATCAGATGGGGGGTTGTAGTCTCCGAGCGGCTGTGACCCGGCCCCGTGCCCAGGGCGTCAAGCTCAGTGTTATGTGGCAGTCCTACAGATGTTATTAAGAGTTCTTTTGTGTCGACTACGCCACCCGTTGTGATGCGGTCACTGTGGCCGCCGCTGCAGCAGGGTCCGCTGAGGCTGATGGTGCAGGTGCAGCTTGTGATGATAACCCCCAACGGGAGGGGTATAGCCTCAGGGGGAACAGGTGCAGAGGATGGGGGTTGTGGTGGTGCAGTGCAGACGGCAGTGAAGACAGAGTCGGGTTATGCAGTTAAGGGTGTTTACTTACTGCAGATGTTGTACTGGTCACTCCAGCTCCGAGTGACCACCCGAGCCGTGCTGCGTCCACCAGGTCCTGGATCCAGCCAACCCCCAAACAAGTCCGGAGCGTGGCCCTGAGCTCTCCTTCTGTCCCGTTCTCTGGCCGTCCCCACCAGTGATCCACCTAGGTCCAGCTCCCTCGGGCCTTCTGTTGGGACACCCTTGGCCTTGGGTTCCCTGACCCTTCATGTGGTGTGCCTTCGGGGTGGATGTAGTGGGTGACCGTGGCAAACGCTGCCCACGGTCTCCGGTCTCTGGCTGGGGAATGTTTTTACCCCCACCAGCTTGGGTTCCGGTACCCTGATGCCGACTCTTCACCCGGGGTTTTAATTTGGGATCTTAGAGTCCTGTTCTTCTGTGCCTCTGGGTCTCTCTCTCTCCTCTCTCACTCTGGGTCTTTCCTTCTCCTCTGCTCCTGACTTGTTCTCTGCATCTGACCCTGTTCTTAGTTGGTGCCCACCTTATATACACCCTCTATGTGTGAGCTCAGGTGACCAGCACCCAATGAGCTCCTAACTTTACCCAGGCTGCTCCCCCTATCTGCCCCTACACTACTTGGGATGTACCACCCCCCTCCCACTCCAGCCAGGAACAGACTCGGTCGTACCTGCACATTTCTAAGTGGGAGTACCGTCGGTCTGCTCCTCGGAAATGGGATGTGTGTAGTGCATGCAGCCTACCGAGCTCAGATCCACACTCCATCCTTACCCGGGAGTGGAATATCACACCTCTGGGTTGAGGTGCAATACCCCTGTAGCAGCCGAATCCTCAGGGTGCTACAACTGCTTTGCACACTCTTGGCATTCTCTTGATGAGCTTCAACAGGTAGTCACCGGAAATGGTTTTTACTTCACAGGTGTGCCCTGTCAGGTTTAATAAGTGGGATTTCTTGCCTTATAAATGGGGTTGGGACCATCAGTTGTGTTGTGCAGAATTCAGGTGGATACACAGCTGATAGTCCTACTGAATAGACTGTTAGAATTTGTATTATGGCAAGAAAAAACAGCTAAGTAAAGAAAAACAAGTGGCCATCATTACTTTAAGAAATGAAGGTCAGTCAGTCCGAAAAATTGGGCAAACTTTGAATGTGTCCCCAAGTGCAGTTGCAAAAACGATCAAGCGCTAAAAAGAAATTGGCTCACATGAGGACCGCCCCAGGAAAGGAAGACCGAGAGTCACGTCTGCTTCTGAGGATAAGTTTATCCAAGTCACCAGCCTCAGAAAGGACAGGCAATAAGAAGAAGAGACTTGTTTGGGCTAAAGAACACAAGGAATGGACATTAGACCAGTGGAAATCTGTGCTTTGGTCTGATGAGTCCAAATTTGAGATCTTTGGTTCCAACCACTGTGTCTTTGTGCGGCGCAGAAAAGGTGAACGGATGGACTCTACATGCCTGGTTCCCACCGTGAAGCATGGAGGAGGAGGTGTGATGGTGTGGGGGTGCTTTGCTGGTGACACTGTTGGGGATTTATTCAAAATTGAAGGCATACTGAACCAGCATGGCTACCACAGCATCTTACAGCGGCATGCTATTCCATCCGGTTTGCGTTTGCGTTTTTCAACAGGACAATGACCCCAAACACACCTCCAGGCTGTGTAAGGGCTATTTGACCAATAAGGAGAGTGATGGGGTGCTACGCCAGATGACCTGGCCTCCACAGTCACCAGACCTGAACCCAATCGAGATGGTTTGGGGTGAGCTGGACTGCAGAGTGAAGGCAAAAGGGCCAACAAGTGCTAAGTATCTCTGGGAACTCCTTCAAGATTGTTGGAAGACCATTTCTGGTGACTACCTCTTGAAGCTCATCAAGAGAATGCCAAGAGTGTGCAAAGCAGTCATCAAAGCAAAAGGTGGCTACTTTGAAGAACCTAGAATATAAGACATATTTTCAATTGTTTCACACTTTTTTGTTAAGTATATAATTCCACATGTGTTAATTCATAGTTTTGATGCCTTCAGTGTGAATGTACAATTTTCAAAGTCATGAAAATACAAAAAAATCTTTAAATGAGAAGGTGTGTCCAAACTTTTGGTTTGTACAGTATATATATATTTTTATATATATTATTTTTGCCTAAAATACAAAGGAAATGTGTCATCTTTAACTTTAGGCCTTATAGAGATCATTTCATCTACAACTTGCTTAACTGTTCACAATAACAGTAATTTTGACCAGGGGTGCCCAAACTTTTACATGCCACTGTATATCCGCCTTGGCTGTGAAGTAGTCATTTTGGGGTGTGGTTCCTTACAGTAATTTCTTGGTGTCTTAAGAAGCTGCAGTCTGTGGACATATACTGTCTTTAATATCTGCTCCAGATTATAGTAGCAGAGAATGGATTCCACCTCTTTGAAATGTGAATCTCGGTGCATGGGACAATACGCTTCCCTTCCCACATTTCCGTCGGCGCCTGTTTGTAGACTTGGCTCGTACTCAGCTCCTTATTGTACATCATCATTTTTTTCTCTCATCTGTCAGACAGGACCTAAAAAAAATGAACAAAACTTTCCTTTGTCAGACCACCCCGTGGGGGATAATAACTTCCCACAAACAAGTTTAGGCACCCATACTGCAGCAAGCCATGATTAGGGCTAGTGTGGTTAGGCCCGTATACCACATCAAGTATTCTGCTGCTACTAGTGAGATAACAGGTGGACAGTGTGAATATCATCATTGTGCAGGCAGAAAATCATCAAGACACTTAAAGGGGTCATCCTGTATTGGAAAAAAATGTCTGCTTTCCTTCAGACACAATTTGTATGTGGCATTACAGCTCATCCTCAGTCACCTCAATAGAGCTGAGCTGCAATACCAGATGGAACTATTGGACAGGAGTGGAGCTGATTTTGGAATAAGAAGAGCAGCCATGATTATGACGCGCTCCCTGGGCCGTGGGGTACTCGGTGCCGGGCCGGTCGTTGTTTGGGGAAGATGTCACAGCGGCGGTGACCCGGTCCGTGACCCAGGGCGGTCATTCAAAGGGGGTTTATTTTCAGGGGATTTTGTGATTTTATATATATATAGTTTGTGACGCCACCTGTGGAATGCGGCTAGAGGAGCCGCCGCTGCGGAGCAGGTCCTCTGAAGCTGATGTTACTGCAGCAGGGATGGTGTGGCTCTCCACAGGAAGAGTTAGCTCCAGGGCAGTGTAGATGGTATGGGTTGTGCTGGGCGTTGTAGTGCAGGGATTTATGGTGCAGCAAGAAACACAGAGACAAGGAAGTGCAGTCCTCAGGGTCTTTGCTCACGGTTATTGCAGTCCAAGTTACAGACATCAAAGTAACTTCCCTCGTCGTGCTGCATTTACTCAGTGAGGGGCTCAGTCCACCCTCAGATAGCTCCGGAGTACATAGCAGAACCCCCTTCTGTGTCTTCTCTATGGCTGTCTTCCTGCACCTCATACCAAGTGTCCCAGTCCAGTACCTGCGGGCCTTGGCGGGCGACGTCTGTTCTGTCCCCTGGGTCCTATATAGCTACCTTCCTGGTGAGACTGGTATGGACTGTTGGCTGCAGGACTTAAAATACTGCAACCTCCAGTTTCTAGTTAAGACGTACAGTCTTCCGCTAGCTGAGGGACCGGTGCCCTTTGTGCAGCCTGACCCCTCCACCGCCTGGCAGATTCGGGCGTATGGGTGGCCTTCTACACAGCCCGTACTCCTGGGGTCCTTTCCTCGTTTCTGGAGCCCTTTGTTAGAACCTTGCTCTTAGGTTTTTTTTTCCTTTGCTGGTCACATGACCTTGTTGGCCTATTTAATCCTGCTCCGCCCTTCTGGCTTTGCTGGACTTCATTGTATATCTACTTTCTAGCTAGCCTGTGCTCTGTGTCTTGCTCTGTTAGTTTGCTTGGTCTACTGACCTCTATGTTCTATATATTTTGTTTGTTCGTCTGTCTGCTACTATTTCTGTTAGGAGGTGTCCCATATTCCTCCCAGTCCTTAGTACTTGTAGGGATTCCTTCCCCACATCTATAGGTCTCCGTACAGACTAGCTTAGGACTTTAGCAGGTCTGATCGCAGGATCAGGTTCCCTGTTACATCGTAGGGATTAAGCTGAGTTCTATCGTAGGGACAGATCTCCTCTCTTTCCTTAGCTCTGGTAGCAGAACATAACAGTAAGTCCAGCCAGCAAATTCTCTAAGGAAAGATTTTTCTGTTCCATCATGGTGTCGGTTCAGGATTTGGTTCATCGCCTGCAGGGACTCTCTCTGGAGGTGACCGAGCTCCGTCAGCACGTGAGTAACTGTCCTGGAGCACATTTCTTGGAGCCTAAGGTATGTTTGCCGGATTTATTTTTTGGTGAACACCGAGAATTTTTTTCATTCAAAAATGCTTGCTTATTGTATTTCCGTTTGAGACCTAAGTCCTCTGGGGATGAATCCCAGCGCGTAGGGTTCATAATGTCACTTTTGCGCAAAGAGCCTCAGGAGTGGGCCTTTTCTTTGCAACCTAGTGATACATGCTTCAGATCAGTGGATAGTTTTTTTTCTGCTTTGGGACTATTATATGATGATCCTGACCGTGTCGCATCAGCTGAGACTGAGTTGAGACGTTTAAAACAAGGATCAGGTAATGTGGAAAAATATTGTACTTATTTCCGTCGTTGGTCTACTCAAACAGGGTGGAACGATTCTGCTCTGAAAAGTCTATTTCTTGCTGGGCTCAGTGAAAGGGTTAAAGACCTGCTAATTGCTTATCCTACACCTGAAGATTTGCAACAGGCTATGCAATTAGCTATACGGGTGGATAGAAGACTGCGTGCAAGGGTTAATGAGAGCAAATCCTCTGCTATGTCAGTTTCTGGTTATGAGAATGTGTGTACTAACAGTGGTGAACCGATGGAGATTGGATCGGTGGCACCTCGCTCTCAAGAAAAAGACCGTCGATTTTTTGAAGGCTTGTGTTTCTATTGCGGAAAATCTGGTCATTTGATTAAAGGCTGTGAGCTTCGTATGAAGAAAGAAAAAAAAATGGTCAGTCACGCCCGTATTGCCTGTTTAAATTCCAAGGGTGTATTTTTAGCTGCTTCCACGATTGCTCAGGAAAAATTAATGGAATTTCGGGTGTTTGTCGATTGTGGGTCTACTCTGAATGTTATTGATGGGGGATTCGTGTAAAGACTCAATTTAAAACCTGAACCTTTATCATCCCCCATTGCTGTGGTTTCTGTGGATGGTTCCCCTTTGAAGAATATTACTCTCAAGGTCTGTGAATTTCCTCTCACTATTAATGGTGTTCACCATGAGAAATTGGATTTGGTAGTGTTGAATAACTTGCCTTCTCCAGTAATATTGGGATTGCCCTGGTTAAAATTTCACAATCCTGTACTGGATTGGTCTACCAGTGAAATTAAATCCTGGAGCCATAAATGTTATGACAAGTGTTGTAATGGGCGTATTGCAGCTTTGGATAGGGGAGAATTGCCTGTTCCTATTCAGGATTTTTGGAGAGTTTTTTCTGAGAAGGAATCACAGGTTTTGCCTCCCCATAGAGACTATGATTGTTCTATTGAATTTGTCCCTGGAGCGACTCTTCCTAAAAGTCGTTTATTTAACCTTACTATTCCTGAGAGGAAGGCTTTGGAGGAATACATACAGACAAGTTTGGCCGCCGGTCACATTAGGCCCTCTAAGTCTCCTGTGGCGGTTGGATTTTTTTTTGTAAAAAAAAAGGACGGCGGTTTACGTCCTTGTCTGGATTTTCGTGAGATTAACAAAATTACTGTATGCAATCCTTACCCACTGCCATTGATTCCTGATCTGTTTAACCAATTAATGGGGGCCAAGTGGTTCTCTAAAATTGACCTTAAGGGGGCATACAATCTGTTGCGCATGAAGGAGGGTGACGAATGGAAGACTGCTTTTAACACTCCTGTGGGTCATTTTGAGAATCTGGTTATGCCTTTTGGTCTTACTAATGCTCCTGCATTTTTTCAGAATCTGATTAATGACATCCTTAGACCTTTGATCGGTAAAAATGTGGTTGTGTATTTGGATGACATTTTGATTTATTCGCCGGATCTGGAGTCTCATTGGCGGAGCGTGCGTGAGGTATTACAGTTATTAATGGACAATTCGCTTTTTGCTAAGCTGGAGAAATGTGAGTTCGCTGTACAGAGAATTAGTTTTTTGGGCTACATTATCTCCAGCAAAGGTTTTGAGATGGATCCGGTTAAGGTTCAGGCTGTGCAGGAATGGCCTAGGCCTATTGGTTTGAAATCGATACAGAGGTTTTTGGGTTTCGCCAATTACTATAGAAAATTCATAAAAAATTTTTCTAGTATTGTCAAACCTCTGACTGATCTCACCAGGAAAGGTGCTGATGCGGTTCAGTGGTCTTCTGAGGCCATTGAAGCTTTTGTGTATCTCAAGGAGAGGTTCACCTCTGCTCCCATCCTTATGCAGCCTGATGTTACTAGGCCGTTTTTGGTTGAGGTTGATGCTTCCTCTGTGGGGGTTGGCGCAGTATTGTCTCAGGATAACGGGGATGGATTACATCCCTGTGCCTTTTTTTCAAAAAAATTTTCGGAGACTGAACTGAATTACGATATTGGTAATCGGGAATTATTGGCTATTAAACTCGCATTTGAACACTGGCGCCACTTCTTGGAAGGTGCGGAATTTCCCGTTCAGGTTCTTACGGATCATAAAAATCTGATATATCTTGATGCTGCCAAGCGCCTGAATGCCCGTCAGGCTAGGTGGGCACTGTTTTTCTCGCGGTTTAATTTCTCCGTTACTTACATCCCTGGTACTAAGAATGTTAAGGCGGATGCCTTGTCTCGCAGTTTTTCTCCCATAGTCGGTGCTGAGAAAGAGGAGAACATTTTACAAGAAGGTGTTGTGATAGCTGCTTTGGACTCCGTTTTGGAAAATGAGATTCTTAAAGCACAGGAGAATGCCCCTTCTAACACTCCTCATGGGAGGTTGTTTGTGCCTGGGACCTTTAGGAGAGATTTGTTTGTTGAGTGTCACGAATCTCGGTTGGCAGGTCATCCCGGAATCTCTGAGACCAAGAGACTGGTGGGTCGCAGTTTTTGGTGGCCTGGATGGCAGAAGGAAGTCATTAAGTGGGTGCGTCAATGTACTATATGTGCTAGATCTAAGTCCTCACATACTCCTGCTGCGGGGTTGCTTTGTCCTTTGGAGGTTCCCAGTGCTCCTTGGACACATTTGGCTATGGACTTTATAACTGACCTTCCCCCCTCTGAGGGTTTTACTGTCATCTGGGTGGTCGTGGACCGTTTTAGCAAGATGTGTCACTTGGTTCCTTTCGTCAAACTGCCCTGCGCTAAAACTCTCGCTAAGGCCTTTGTCAAGGAAATTGTCAGACTTCATGGCGTTCCTACTGACATTGTTTCTGATAGGGGTCCTCAGTTCGTGGCTCGTTTTTGGCGTGCCTTTTGTGATAGGTTGGGAGTTCATTTGTCGTTCTCGTCCGGATATCATCCTGAATCTAATGGCCAGACAGAAAGGAAAAACCAGGATGTTGAGCAGTTCTTGCGTTGTTTTGTGGCAGACAATCAAGAGGGGTGGTCTGAGTTTCTGCCACTTGCTGAATTTGCTCTGAACAATCATACATCTTCTTCTGCTGGTTGTTCGCCTTTTTTTTGTTGTTCTGGGAGACATCCGTCGTTTGGGTCGTTCTCCAAGTTGGGATCTGCCGTGCCTGAGGAGGAGAATTTTTCCGGTGATTTGGAGAGAGTTTGGACGGATGTGCGTGGTAATCTTCAGGAGGCCAACAGAAAATCTAAAGACTACTTTGATAGGAAACGACAGGAGGTTTTGTTCGCTGTTGGTGACATGGTTTGGTTGTCCTCTAGGAATCTGCGGTTGAGGATTCCTTCAAAGAAATTGGGTCCCAAGTTTGTAGGGCCCTTTAAGGTGCTTCAGGTTGTCAACCAATCTGCTGTTAGGTTGGAGGTTCCTACCTCCTGGAGAATTAATCCAGTATTTCATGTCTCTCTGTTGAAAAAAGCTGTTGTATCGGATTGTGACGCCTCTGCCTCTGTTCCTCCGGTGGTGGAGGACGGGGAATATGAAATTTCTTGCATCCTTAACTCTAGACGGTATAGAGGTAGTTTGCAGTATCTTGTGGCCTGGAAAGGTTTCGGTCCCGAGGATAACTCTTGGGTGAGGTCGGATGATGTTTCCGCGTCCAGACTTATCAGAGCGTTTCACAGGAGATTTCCTGATAAGCCTGGTCCTAGGGGATCCGGAGGATCCTCTTAGAAGGGGGGGTACTGTTAGAACCATGCTCTTAGGTTTTTTTTTCCTTTGCTGGTCACATGACCTTGTTGGCCTATTTAATCCTGCTCCGCCCTTCTGGCTTTGCTGGACTTCATTGTATATCTACTTTCTAGCTAGCCTGTGCTCTGTGTCTTGCTCTGTTAGTTTGCTTGGTCTACTGACCTCTATGTTCTATATATTTTGTTTGTTCGTCTGTCTGCTACTATTTCTGTTAGGAGGTGTCCCATATTCCTCCCAGTCCTTAGTACTTGTAGGGATTCCTTCCCCACATCTATAGGTCTCCGTACAGACTAGCTTAGGACTTTAGCAGGTCTGATCGCAGGATCAGGTTCCCTGTTACATCGTAGGGATTAAGCTGAGTTCTATCGTAGGGACAGATCTCCTCTCTTTCCTCTGGTAGCAGAACATAACACCCTTCCTGCTCCTCTCTTCCTCTCCTTCTCTTCAACCTTGGGCCTCACTGACTAGGCCCGCCTCTGGAGCAGAACTCCTGCAGAGCCTCTGCTCCTCCTCTGACTGATCTCAACTCTCTAAGATGGCTTCTCTATTTATATCTTTCTTCTATGTGCTCCCCTTAACTACTTCCTCCACCCACACCCATTACATGGTTCCCCTTACCAGCTAGGTTTCCCCCATTCCAGCCAGGAAAGGGGCTCAGGAAGTACGTGGGAGGCATCTTGCCCCTCCTGCTGGCCTGGAGTGGTGTGTTGGATGCAGGTGTTAGGGTCCTGAGCTGTACTCCTTCCTTACCTGAGAGTGAGATGCCACATCTCTGGTTGAGATGCAACACCTCTGTGGTGACCGAACCTTTAGGGGCGCCACATATCCCTTTTAAAACTTGAGAATTTGGTATTTGACTGAGCTCTAAAGAGAAAAATCTTACCATATAAAGTAGTTTTCATGTCAGTTCTGAGTTTTTGTAAAAGGTTTGTAATGCAGCGGCTTGCTGCATTGCTAAAATGTCCAAGGGTTGTGTTCTGGCTGACCATTTACCTCCCCCTCAGGTGACTGATCACATGACTGTGACATCATCACAGGTCCTGTGTGCATAGAAGGATATATAAATCCTGGTGGTTTTGAAACAGAGACAGAGAGAGAGAGAGAGGCCTGGTGAAGCCTGGAAGACAGAGGCTGGATCCCTGTGTTTTGGGATACCAGTAGCCTTGGAAGGCACGTGGCCTAGAGACTACGGCTAGTGAGCCTTAAACGACAGCTTTGGCAGAACAGAGCTGAGAGAAGCAGCTAAGACCCGGCAGAGGTAAAAACGCTGCTTGATGTGGACATTGATATTGTTACCTTGCTGAAGGCTCTATCTGGAGCCAAGTGGGCACATCTGTCACTGGAAAGGCTCTTGGATATTATATGTGTACCATGTCGGCGAGCCACTGAGATGGACTATGTTATGAGCGGTTTATGATATGAAATAAACTGCTGGACTGTGAATTACCGGAAAACGTTGCATGTGTGCTTTAATTGACCCGGTGAAGCGAGTGCCCCCAGCGTGACGAATAGCGCTACCTCACAGGTTCTAAATGTCTATTTGCTAATAATCGGTGGATTTATACCTTCAGGATTTCTTTCCTTCAGGAACTTCAAACTTCTACATGATAAGATCTGCACTTTATGTAATTCACACATTTTTTTTGCACTTGTGTTGCATTCACAAGTCCCATTACGACAGAGGGTCTTGTGACCTAAGCTCACAGCTTTAGGCTAAGTGCCCACGATGCAGAAATGCTGCAGATTTTTTCCGCATCTCCCTGGCAGGAAAAACGCATGCGGATTTTACATGCGTTTTTCCTGCCAGGTAGAAGCGTTTATCAAGCATTTTTGCATGCATTTCTGCATCAAGCGCTTTTCCAAGCGATTTTAGCATCACTTGGAAAGTGCTTGACAACTTGGTCACACTATATAAATCCATGCAACCGGCATGGATTTATATAGTGTGACCAAGTTAATAGTTAAAAAAAAGAATACAAATGGTAAAAAAAACGCCGACGTCAGCGGTCGCGTGACCTATCACATGACTAAATGACGTCATGAAAGGTCCTTTTAGACCATCGCGAGCCATACAACAGACCGGACACAGCAGAGAAAAGACCGGGGGCCATCAGAAGGTGAGTATAATCTTTATTTTTTATTTTAAATAGTTTTTTTTAACAGGTTTTATGGTACCCGGGTCTGGAGGAGAGTCTCCTCTTCTCCAGACTCGGGTACCATCCGCACATTGAATCGCTTAATATCCGCATGTGCTCATGAGCTCATACGGATAATATGCGATTCAATGCAAGTCAATGGTGGCAATTACGCTGCGATTCCGCAAAATTAATGGACATGCTGCATATTTTTCCGCAATAATAATCCGCAGCGGAAATTTCCGCAGCATGTGCACAGCACATGCGGATTATCATTGGGGACTATGGGGCACGTATTACCAAGCTTTTTTTAAGTGTTTTTGCTGCGGAAATTCCGCGGCAAAAACGCCTGAAAAACACATAGTGGGCACGCAGCCTAAGAGTATGTTCACATGGAGCTTTTCTGGCTGAAAAATCCATTTTAAAACAAAGCTTCATAAAATTCTTTTTTTTTTTGGTTCTGTATTCTTTAAGTGGTTTTTTTTTACACTTTTCTTGTGCATGGGACATTTTTTCTGCTTCAATTAAGTGTAAGATTGTACAGAACTTTTTACATTAATTCAGCTGGCGCTTTTGTATTTTTGCGCCTTCCTTCTTCTGTTACGAAACAGCTTCTAATCTTAATCAGCCAGACTTCTAGATTTGTTAAGCCAGGAGAAATACACTATTATCTTTGTTTTGACCTTTGAATGTATGTGTTTTTTTGGCTGGTCAAGAAGGACAGTTATTCAGTGTTTGTGAACAATGATGTTTGTTACAATGCTAATTGCATATTGTACTAAACTAGCTGGTATATTTACAAGAGCAGGGGGATTAACTCAAACAATGAGACCTGAGTGAGCCTTGCACCTTTATCTCTGACCTGTGACCTTAGCCACATATGTAAATATAAAAAAGGGTTTTTCTATCCTGCTGCAAAGAGAATCAAGGAGAAGCAGAGATTCAGACAGACTCTTCAGGACATCAGCTTGGTGGCATGGCTTGAACCAGAGAGACACAGATTTGGATTCTACATGATTCTGGCCTAAGGGTATACAGCCCTGACGGAAAGGATTAAAATCTGCTCCATTGACCATCAGAGAACTCATGGATAAATTTGGGGAGACCAGGTTGGGACAATGAAGTCACCTGGCCCCATGAATATGTTGTTTGGGGTTGCCAGGTGGGACCCTCCGGTCGCCTGAGACATTTGGAGAAGCCAGATTGGGACCAGCCGGTCATCTGGCCCCATGGAAACAGAGAGGCCAGGGAGAGACCCTCGGGTCTCCTGACCTTGTATCTCGATGGACTGTCAGCTTCCTAAACTTGCTGCTACCTCCTCTCTGTGGGGGCCACTTGTTGAGGTAGTCGGCCCTGGAAGTCCCAAAGTCGCAGCTGCTCTGTTCCCAGGCGGGGTAGCGGAAGGGTGAGACGGTGTAATTTTGCACCATCTTGGGTATTTGCTGGAACTGTTCTATCTGTTTATTGTCCGTTTTGTAGTTCAATAAAGTATTGCCACACTGTATTACCCTCACCCTGTGTTGTCTGAGTGGTATTATGCCCACGGAAGACCCCGTGTCTTCACATCTTCCAAGAGCCATAACTTTTTTATTTTTCCATCTTCATTGACGTTTAAGGGTTTGTTTTTTGCTGGACGAGTTGTTCTTTTGAATGATACCACTCATTTTATCATGTGATGTATTGGAAAACGGGAAAAAAAATTCAAGTGCGGCAGAACAGTAAAAAAAAGTGCAGTTCTGCAATTGTTTTGGGGGGGTTTTATTTTCAGTTTTCAACATATGGTAAAAATTACCTGGAAATATGATTCTCCACATCAGTACAGCCACGGCAATTCCAAACATGCATAGGTTTTTTTTTTATTTAATTGGGCGGAAAAATTGAAAAATTTGTGGAAAAAAAAAATTCACTTCTGTTTCCATTTTTAGTAGAAAATAAACTTTTTCAAATTTTGGGATATGTTGCTGGGTGATGGCTTATTTTTTGCGCTCAGCGCAGATGGTTTTATTGATACCATTTTGCTGCAGATACGATATTTTATAGGCTCTTATTACTTTTTTTGGCGCTGTTGCAGAGGCCAAAAAATACAATATTGCATTTTGATCTTTTTTCCCATTATGCCTTTTATTGATAGGGCTAATTAATTGTATATTTTGATAGATCGGACTTTTACAAACATAGCGATACATATGTGTACTTTTATTTCTTAATTTTGAATGGTGGAAAGGGGGGTAATTTTAACTTTCCTATTTTCTTTCTAAACCATTGTTTTTTACTTTTCGCTTGTGTTTAGTAGTCCCCTTAGGGGACTTAAACCGGCGATCATCCTATTGCCTGTACTATATATAGCAATAAAACAGTATTGCTGTGTATAGTAAAAAATCACGGTCTCCTATAAATGACAAATATAGGCCAGAGACACATTAGCGTGTCACATCCGATGCGATATGCTAATGGCACTCAGCTCCTCCTCTGTTGCGAGCCGGAGCCTGGTGTCAGCGCTCTGTGCTACGATCTTCTCACATGAGGGAATCACAGCACAGCTGCGGAGGAGACAGAGGAATTAATTTCTCCATCTTCTCTGTTTCCGGCGTTGGCGGAGATCTCGCTGCACCTGGGCGGTATCCGAGTGCAGTCCAATGTTTTACACACCCATTGACTTAAATGGGTGCGTGCGATCCAAATTCCGCATGCAATCTCAGCACGCTGCCTTTTTTTTTTTTGTTTCGTCCAATCGCGATCTGATGGGAGCAGGAAAAAGGAACGCCATTGAGAACACAAGTGACGCGCCCCTGGGCCTGAGTCGCGCAGCGTTGCGCACGCGCGAGCCTACCCGGAGCCGGATCTGATAGGGGTAGTAGTCTCGTGGCGGTGACCCGGTCCATGCCCAGGGAGTCAAGCTGAGTGGCAGAGTTTAGCAGAAGATGGTACGGTGTTCGACTACGCCACCCGTTGAATGCGGCTATGAGGCCGCCGCTGCAGGGCAGACCGCTGAGGCCGGTGGTACGATTGTGCAGCGTAGATGGTATAACCCCCAACGGGAGGGGTATGGCCTCAGGGCAGCCGACGTGTTTGAAGGGGGTAGCAGAATAGCATGCAGGTAGCAGGAACCACTCAGAGACGGTGCGGTGTAGTTCAGGGTCTTTACTGATGACAAAGGTAGACCCTCCCGGAGTACTGGCTAGCGATCGGGGCCTGGTCAGTCCGTGAGCAGATGGGATCTCCCCTGGCCAGGCGGAGTTGTAGGCCTCCCCAACTAATTGTACTCTTCTGGCTACCTTGCTAGAGGCGGGTAAAAGTAGCCCACGTCCCTGAGTGTACCGTGTGGTGCTCACCCGTATGGCCGGTGACTCGGGGCCTTCTGGTAGCTTCCGCTCCACGACGGCGGTGCTGGTCCTTTGCGTGTGACCGTGCCTTCGGGTTTCTTGGCCAGAGGACCTGAAATCCCCTGCCGGTCGGTTTCTGCTGCTGGGTAAGGATTAGTCCCCACAGCCTCGGACTCCGGGTCCGGTGAGAACTCTTCAATCAGGGCGAGCTCTACAGCTTCCAGCCCCTGACTCCTTTTAGCACTGCTCCCACTGAGCTCCTGATCTTTCTTTCCTATAGCTGCTCCTCTCCAGACCAGACTGTGTCTCTGTCTGGGACTCTTCTTCTTCTCTTTCTCCCTAACCCTGCCTCAGCCCCAGTTTTATATAGGGGAAGTTCTTCCCCTCCCAGGACTGGGCAGGAGGTGTGGCATGCATAGGATTCCTGACCAGGAGACCTCCCACCTGCTCTCAGACGTAATATCTCTATTACTGTGGCAACCAGACCCCTGGGGTGTCACATTAGCATAGGATTAAATTGGTACGAATGAAATCCGATTTTTAACCGGATTGCATTCATCCGATTTAATTGCAAGTGGGATCGAGCCCATAGGCTGGCTATCACAGGAGTACTGTCATCAGAGGTGCAGGGGTCTTCAGTAGACCCCTGGCAGTCAAGGCAACCCATGGGCACCAGTAGGTGTTTGAACAGTGTGCCCCCCGGGACACATGCTGTGAATGTCGCTGTCACAGGTTGACATTTAACAGGTTAACAGATGCAGGGGGGCTTCACTCCACGAGTGGCTGTTAGAAGAAGATTATGGCTGATTATCCAAGATATCAACTGTTGGCAAAGATGTGGACTCTGCAGCAAAGTAATGGGACAAAAAAGACAAATTTTTGGGGTGTTTTTGTGTATGTTGTTATGCTGATAGTATAGAGGGTTTTTTTTTCTGCTTCTATCAATTCAGTTGTCAAATGTGGAGTGCTTCTTCAAGCAAAAATTCCCCAAGATTTGACATATTGCTTTTAGAGATGAGCGAATCAATTCGAGGTGAAATTCATTTTATTTGAATTACACACAAAAAAATTGGATTCACCAGAAGCTGAATTTTTGGGGGGGGGATTTTTTTCACTCAAATCAAGTAAAATTGCAATCTTCTGATCCCCATTTGACACCTCCGGTAAGGACTAGGCCTCAAATGACGACATGGAGTCAAGGGGTGATGCACGTCGTGATGTCACATCGTCCACTTCGTGATGTCACGTCGTGCACGTCGTGATGTCACATGAAGTTTAGAGCGCGCGAAGACACTGGAGAGTGAAGAAGTCTGAAGATGGAAGAGACGTCTGGAGTTGCGGACAGTAAGCAAGCCAGCAGAAGATCTGGAAGGAAGCTGCGGCACCATGACAGGTGAAGGGCAAGGCGAGTCTAATACATATATATATTTTTTAAACCCCTCCATTTATTATGTTCTTCATTCATCGAATTTCCCTGACACATGTGAGTGAAGCTGGCAAATCAAATTTGATCAGATTCGCTCATTTCTAATTGTAGTTTTTTTTTTCCCCAAGTAGAAAAAGACAACACCGTATGTTGAATCGATTAGGAAGCTTATAAAAAAAACTCTGTGTGAACACACTCTTATATAAAAATATTTAGCATTTCTTCCAGTTTTTTTTTTCCATATTGTATTCATGTTCCTTCAGTATTTTGACATGAATTTCCTGGTCTTCATCCATTCTTATTCCCCAGTAGAAGTCTTGGTAAATATAGTCATAAATGTCCCAGGTGTCACAATCCTTTATAAAAAAAAAAAGCAAAGAATTTGTAAAGTTACAAAATCTTTTATATTTTGTTTAAAAGACCCATCTGCAAACACCCTACTAGGTTAAGGAACCTCATCTCATAGTCAGAATGGAGAACAGCTGCAAAGAGGGTCTCTCGCTATGCAATTGCACGAGCAACCCATTCATTTCAAGGGGCACCATGTAATGCTTCGTTTGTCCTCTGGGGGTGCTACAGACATATTTAGCATTTGCATTCCCCCACCTTCATTTTTTATTTTTTTTTTTTAAATTGTAAAAAGTGAACAACCCCTTTAAATTTAAAAAGTAAGACTGCCCCCAGCCATTAAAGGGCTAAAGCGTATTAGACGCAACTGGCGGTCTACCAATTTCTTAATCCCCCTGGAAACATTATATCTAGTCTTGCAAGCGCACATGTATCTCTTCCCCCTGCAATCTGTTACAGCTTGTCCCTTCGTCCTCGTCTGTTAACCCTCGCCGTACCAGGTCCTTGTGTCAGGCAGCGGATGCTCACTTCCAGGTTATTTGTAGTGAAAACATCCCGGGGACACGGCCGGCTGTTGTGCGGTACACACAGATACAATCCGATTAACCATAAGCCACTATTCATGGTGATTTTTTTGGTTGGGCGCTAGCTCTGTTTACTGGTAAATAAAATCACTTTCTGCTCCAATTTGCGAGAATGAACTTGAGCGAATTGGAACCGAATGATATAATAATGTCATGTTGGCGTGGAAAGTCAAAGGTCGTATTTACTATAATCATAACCACGCGTACGTCTAATTCGTGCACATCGCTTGGGGGGCATGGGGTGGATGCTCCGTCCTTAATAACATAATTTGGTCCACATTAGAGAAAAGCAGGGAGAAGCCACGGGGGATTATTAGGAGTCGCACCCGGGTCCTGCTGTTGAGGGCCATTTACTGTATAAGGAGACACCAGTACATGGCAGGTGGGGGGGCCGATTGCAGGTTTTGCTTTGGGGCCCAAAAATGTACCCAACTAGGGAATTTAAAAAAGCAACCATAGATTAGAGAAACTGTTCATCTTGATCTGTCTGGTTCATTAACCTGTTCCCATTCCATGATGTGCTGCAGCTGCGTGTGCATGTAGATCCTGATGGGTAGGTGCCAGCTGTGTTACAAAGCCGGCACCAGCCTCTAACAGTTGGCTTCTGCAGCTACCTGCCTGTACTACCCAGCGTCGGCTGAGATCAGTGGAACAGCTTTTCTTCTTCCACTCTGCTCTGTCGATGGGGCAATCTTGGGATTGGCGAGGGGATGCCATGGTAGATAGGAGCATACTGAAGGCCCAATAGCCACCATATTGGCACTACTAGTATTGCAGAACATAGTACAAGTGATTCCATGCTCCAGTCCACTAGGGGGACTAAAATTAAAAATACATTTTGAAAAAATAAAAAAATTTAAAAGAAAACAACTAAATTTCAAATACCTCCCTTTTTCGTAATAAAAAAAAAGAAATTAAAATAAAAAAAATTAGCATATTGTCACGTGACTGTTGTTTGGTGTTAGCCTGGGTTTCCTCCGGGTTCTACAGTATCCTCCCACACTCCAAAGGCATACTGATAGGGAATTTAGATTGTGAGCCCCAATGGGGACAGTGCCGATAATGTCTGTAAAACTGTCTGAATTGTAAAGCGCTGCGGAATATGTTGGCACCTTATAAATAAAAAGATTATTATTATTATATCCTAGGTCTAGGGGCCCCTTCTCTATCCCTAAAGCTAGGGGTGCCCTAGTTATCCCTGCTCCCCAAATTACTTCTAATGGTGAAGATGCCAGGGCCACATACCTTGCTGAGCTCCTGAATCAGCCCTTATCTGTCCCCTCCCCCACCCAGGGAAGTGGGGAGAAGTTGTATATAACAATACACAAACCAGACTAACAAGGGAAGACGAACAGGGATAAATGAAAATATCAATCATACAAAGATGCACTCACAAGCAACAGAGTGGAAGTAGAAGGAAGGAAAAACCAAATAGGAGAGGATGAGGATATGCACACAGGCAAATCACCAAGCAACAGTCTTTTGAGCAACACTCTAAATGCCTCAATAACAAACACCTTCAACTCCACACCAGGCAGTATAAAACTAACACTGGCAATTCTGATTGCCAAAGGCAAGTATAAATAGCAGAGGGGAGTGGCCAATACTGAACAGCTGAGATCATCAAAGCAGGAAAGCTCCAGTGACTCTCAACAGAACAAATTCAACCCCTGCACTGCTAGCAGAAACCTGCACCCTTTAATATGATTGTGAAGTGCTTCTAATTAGTGCAGGAGTATGTGGAATCAGACACCGCAGTCTTCTGGCCTCTCTCGCGCGTGGTAAACCCGGGACACATATATGGAATTGATGCATCAATAAAAGTCTGATCTATGAAAATATAAAAAAATGTATCATTTGGTAAAGGCAGTAAAGAAAAAAATCAAAACGAAATAAGTGCTGTATTTCGGTTTTTGTGCTGTCCCTTAAAAATGCAATTAAGAGATCAAAACATTTGTACTCCAACATGGGAGCATTAAAAATTACAGCTTGCCATGCAAAAAAATATACAGGTTCATTGATCAAAAAATAAAAAAGTTATGGGTATTGGAAACATTTTTTTTTTACAAACTTCAGAATTTTAATAATAAAATTTCTATACAAGTTTGACATCACCGTAATGGTACTGGCCTGGAGAATCATGTTAGCAGGTCACTGTTACCACACAATGAATGCTGTTAAAAACAAAACCCATAAAACAATGGTGGAGCTGCGTTTTCTCCCCAGTTTGCATAATTTGGAAGTTTGGAATGATGATCGTCAATGACAAACAATGAGGAGGCAGTGGTACTTAACAAACACTATTTGACTAATACAAAAAGGAAAATCTATTTATTATTATTATTTATAAGTATATACTGTATATATACAAGTAATCACTATATTGCCAGTAACAGGGTTAATACAGTATATTATGACACAGCAATACGACTAGATACAATATCTATGCAATGTTAGTTAAATGACTGTTGATGCCTTTATGCCTCAACTTCACAGGCTTCACTCTCAGTACTAGGCCCATCCCTCTCATAGTCTCTATAAACACCTCCGATCATTACAATGGCCCTAGCGGGGGTCACTGGTATTTCCTACTAGGCCACGAGTCCTTGGTATGCGAGTCACTGGGTATACAGGGTGCTCGTCGCACTGGCCGTCTCCGTTCCCTGAAGCACGGCCCCAGCCCACACCCTGTACCGTACATCTAAGCTAGAAGTAACAGCACACAGGAACGGTCCCCTGCTACAGCCGGACCATCTCCCGAGTCTGGTTCGGATCTGATCACTCTTCTACTGGCACTGCTTACAAATCTTCTACTGGCACTGCTTACAGATCTTCTACTGGCACTGCTTACGGATCTTCCTCACAGCTCTGGCCTTCTCCAGCATCTGATCACTCTCGGACCCTTCTGTGGCGATGGTGGCTGTAAACCCACCTAGCAACCACATGACCTGTCCTGGTACAGGTTCTGGTGCTAACCCTCTCTCTTCAGCCTGGCCAGGCCTTTTATAATTAGTAACTGTGACACAGGTGTCACCTGACCTTGTGTTGTCTTCAAACTCTTCCTGTGGAAACATAGGTTCCCACTATTTGGTTCCTACTGCTGTAATTCTTCCTTAACTTTCACTTATGCCTTTTATCAGCAGATGTTTTCGCTTGCAGTTACTCACATAGGCATCAACTACGTTCATCTTCTCTCTTGTCTACTTCCTTACATTACTCTCTTCTATAACTTGCCAGTCCTTGGGTGATAGAATTCAGTTCAGACCTCATATGCTCTCTTTGGGGTTGGCCCCAGCGTAGCTAGTATCCGGGCGCACTCCTGTGCCTTTTGTACAATGTGCTGCCAGATGATTTCATCTTCTACGTACCTCGTGAATGAGACTCCAGCATTGGCATGCTCAGTTCTATGGGGTACTTCCTGACTTGCTCTTCAAGAGCACTTGGGCCTTCTTACTCTTCTCTCGCAGGCTCAGCCTCTGGCCTATTCTCTTGGTCAGTCAGAGGGATTGGAAACGTCTGTCTAGGCACTGTGGGTATCACCCATCATTCATCTTTGTCCTCTGTAGGCTTCCTTGCTACTGGGTTCCCCTGCTCTTTCGGAGGTTCGGGGACTCTCTTCCCCTTAGACACAGAGGGACGAAGCATGCTACGGTGTAGCACTCTTCCTGGTGCCTCTTCTTCTCCCTCTGGTTGAACCTCATACACTGGATTCTCACAGCGTAACCTTCTGGTGACCGGGTGGGCTCATCTCGATTTTACATGACAAGCCATCTCCGCATCGGTAGCCGATGTCGATTTTCATGCACCCAGGTGGCTGTGCTCATCCTGGTGATATCCTCCTCTGGGTCCAACTCGATTATTTTTCGGCCAGTACGGCCTAATAGCAACATGTAGGGTGTGTACCCGGTTATGGTTTGAGCTCGGTTGTTGTACACCCACACCATCTCCAGAACAAACTCAGGCCACCTCATTTTCCAACGTCCTTAGCATTTGTAGCAATGTCCTGTTGAAGCGTTCGCAGGCCCAGTTTCACTGAGGGTGGTAGGGCATTGTACTAGACTTCTCAGTGCCATAGAGTTAAAGTAGTTCCTCCATGATTTTTCACTGGAAGTAGGCCTCTTGATCTGAGTGGATCCTCTTTGAGCACCCATACACTCAGATGAAATCTCAGCAGATAGCTCGGGCTGCTGACTCAGCCATCTGGTCTCGGGTCGGGGTGACTACTGCGAACTTTCATGAAATGGTCTGTTATCACCAAGAAATAATCACAGCCGTTATCGGATGGGCTAATCATAAGGAAGTCCACCATTAACACTTCCAGCGGCTCAGATGTCCTTATTACTTGCGTGGGTGCCCTCTATTTTGGTGTCTTAGCCAATTCACACTGCCGGCACTTCTGACAAACTTCTTCCACCACCCGACATAGTTACAGCCAATATACAAGCTGCTGCAGCCATTGGAATGTCCTCTCTGTTCCGAAGTGCGAGCCCCTTTCATGTGTGGCGCCCCTGAGGGTTCAGTCGCCACAGACGTACTGCACCTCACCCAGAGGTGTGGTGTCTCCTTCTCTCAGGTAAGGAGGGAGTGCTGCCCGGAACCCCAACACCCACATTCAACACTACACTACTCCAGGCCGGCTGGAAGGGCAAGATGCACTCTGTTTCCTGCTGAGCCCGGCCCCTGGCTGGAGTGGGGGGAACCCAAAGGTAGGGGGAACCAGTAGTGGGTGTGGGTGGAGGAAGCAGTTTAGGGGAGCACTATAGAGTGAGATATAAAAAGGGAAGCCATCTTAGGGTGGCAGGTCAGTTAGTGAGAGAAGTCAGTCAGGGAGCAGAGTCTCTTTAGGAGCTCTGCTCCACAAGTAGGGTCCAGTCCTAGAGGCCCAGGAGGGGAGCAGAGGAGTAGGCTCCGATCTAAAGAAGGGATCCCAGTGGGTACGGCGAGTGCAGGATGGCACCCGTACGCCCCGAATCTGTCAGAAGACAGAGGGATCGTAGGCCGCAAGAAGGGGACTGGCCCCTGGTCCAGCCGTGTTACTCTAAGTCTCGGCTGGGAAAACCGGAGGCTTCTGGCTTATATAGTCAGTTGCTGAAGCCTCATTCTAATCCCCATGAGGGTCAAGCAGGTCCGGGAACTCCAACAAGACAGGAGGGACTTCAGAGCACCCGAGCGGGATTGAGAGTGGGAAGCGCAGGGCAGGAGGGAGAAAGACCCAGCGTAAAGACGGTCTACCTAGGAACACAAGAAAGTGGGGTTCTGTCAGGTGCTCCTAACCTGCCTGAGGAAGTGCTGAACCCCTGCCTGGTGAATGCAGCGCGACGTGGGAGGCTGGCACCCATACAGTGCACCAGCGGAATTGTCATTAGAACTGTAAGTAAAAACTCGGATGACTGCACCGTACTGCCTCCGTCCATTCTTTCATCTGAGCCCTCTTGCCTCCCGGCACTACAACGCCCAGCGCAACATACTCTTCCTACACTGCCCTGGAGCTAGCTCTACCTGTGGAGAGCCACACCATCCCTGCTGCCGTAAAACCAGCTCCAGAGGACTGCTCCGCAGCGGAGGCACCCTTTAGCCGCATTCCACAGGTGGCGTCACGAAAACTTCACAAATCCCCTATAAATAGAAAACCCCCCTTTTTATTGAACACCCTGGGTCACAGACCGGGCCAGCCACCGTGATACCCCCCCCACCAGCATCCATAGAGGCCCGGCTGCCGAGTAACCCACGACCCTGGGGGCACGTCACATGGGCCTCTTTTTTCACACTCGGCACCATACCTTCCGGGATCACCACTTGCTATGGAGTTCCGAACTCACTGGGCAACTGTATCCACCTGTATAACAGGCCATTCTTCATGAAGAGCCGCTCCCATTGTCCTAGCATCTGTAAGGCACCGATGGACAAAGTTGCTCTCTCTTCCCTGCTGTGCTTCTGGCCTATGGTCACCCACTTCCGTAGCTCTGATAGTTCTTGGTCCGACTGCTGCAGCTGTAACCATTCATCTCTTGGGAATCCCAGCACTCGTTTTGGTCAGTGTGCTTCTTTAAACCCTTGAGAGGCTATGAGAGCAGTCGCAAAGCATCAAATATGGAGGGTCTCATCACTTTCCAACTCTTTTTCCACATCCGGTCGTTCATTGGTCACTCTGGATAGTGCGTCCTTGTTGGTGTTTTCAGCCTTTGCTTGATAGGCTATCTTGTACCGATACGTGGACATCCTCGCAACCCACCCTTGTTCCAATGCTTTCAGTTTTGCATTTTCTAAATGGTCAAGTGGGTTGTTGTCAGTCCGCACATTAACTTCAGACCCCGACAGATATCCGCAAACTTTACGGTCATGGCCCATACCGGAGTCAACAATTCTAGTTTAAATGAGCTGTAGTTCTCAGGACTTCTCTCCAAATCCCGTAGGGATCTACTAGTGTAGGCAATCACCCGTTACTGTCTTTCGGGGACTGTTATGCCAAGTTTTTAGCAATAAGGTTCAGATACGGCTTCAAAGAAGGCAACCCTTTGCGATATAACGCAATTTTATTTATAATAGTTGATTTAAAAGGTAAAATACATAATTAAAGGAATAGTATGATATGATGATATTGCATACACTTTTGTATATGTTATAATACAAAGGTTAAGTACACATATATATATATATATATATATATATATATATATATATATATATACTCACTTCGTCACCAAGGTGCTTTTAAACATCATCCGTCTGGAACATCAGAGAAGCAATTTCACCAAGACAGAGAGACCCCTGGAAGTCTTCATAACACTGCATGGGCCGGTACATACAACACTACACATCTGTGCAGGTATAACTTATGGCTTCTGTCTGTATCATGATTCCAGTGACTTTTATAAGGCTTAGACAATGGAAGCATAAAACTGGTTAATGTTTATAAGTATGAGTCGTCGATAATACAGAATTGGCCAGGTTCTGTAATCTCGAGAAGTTTACCTATAAACATTGTTTTAGACAATAGATCTGTGTATTTCTTATGGAACATAATGGTAAGTGTACACACATTATCTGAATCAGTATTTTGGTTACAATAACACTATTTGTCAAAGCAAATATAACACTGGTCACTTGTGTACAAATCAGGATAATGAATCTTTGAAACACACAACTTCATAGACCATAGAACAATTAACATTGTCTTACTGTACTGACACATAGCAAACACTTTGTGGATAGCATGCATCAAGGACAGTTCATGTGAAAGAACTACTTTATCAGTATCAGAGTATATCAATGATATTACACTGCAGTATATTGCAATATATTCCACACTTGGTCTAATGACCACACTTTATCAAAGCATATAAACAATATGTTACAATATGTAGGCTATAAGATATCCATATTTTTATTAGCACTACAGGGACCTGGCTCAGCACTGCCCCTATTGCATAGAGACTTCCATCCATGTATAACACAAAGGGTTGCGAGAAGTCAGCATAAGCCAGGATAAGGGCATTCATCAATGCAAGCTTCAGTGCCTGAAAGGCCTCTTCATGTTTCGGCTCCCACTGGATAGACAGGCTCTTGGAACCTCCTGCTGTTCCCCATAGAAGCTCATGTAGTGGTGATGCAGTCTTTGCTAAACCCTAGATAAATCTTCTATAGTAACTTGGCCCAGGAATCCCCTTATATCTCTCAGCGTCGTGGGTGTAGGCCACTTCTGTACAGCAGCTACTTTCTCCTTTGTCGGGCAGACACCTTCACTGGAGACCGTATGCTCCAAGTACTCGATTTATTTTTGGAACAGATGACACTTCTGGGGCTTAAACTTCAGTCCGTGCTTCTGAAACTGTTCCAGCATTTGCCCGAGTCTACCAAGATGCTCCTCAGACGTGATGGAGTATATGATGATGTCATCCAGGTATATTAGCGTTGCCTCAAAATTCAGGTCTCCAAGGCATTTCTCCATCAACTTCTGGGATGTCCCTGGGGAATTAGTTAACCTGAACGGCATCCGATTGAACTCGAATAGTCCCATAGGGAGGATAAAAGCTGTCTTCTGCCGGTCTCACTCAGCCATCAGGACCTGCCAATAGCCACTGGCTAAATCAAGGGAGCAGAAGTATTTTGCTTTTCCCTATGCTGACAGGGATTCTCTATCCTCAACAAAGGATAGGCGTCTAGAACCGTGCAGGCGCTCATCCGCCAATAATCCACACAGAACCTCAGAGTCCCGTCCTTCTTCCAGACCAAAATAATGGGCGCAGATCCTTCACTTCCTGATACATCTGGGGCAGAATTTGACGATATCTTTCCCGAATGGGGGCCGCGCTTTCCTTAGGGATCTCATGCTGGATAGCCTCCCAGCACACCCAAAGTCATCGTCGTGACGAGCGAACACTTCCTGATATCGCCACAACAGGTCTTCCACTTGTCCCACTTCTCTGGGGGAAAACCTCAATAAGTCTACTTCCATCTGCTCCAGTATATCATGGCTGTCTCTTACTTTGAATTCCTTCTTCTTCCGGTCCACGGTTCTGCATTCACAGCGGTTAAGTTCATGACATTCAGTCTGGCGAGATTCTCCTGTATCACTTAGACTCACGCCACGTCCGTATCCTGGGAGTCAGCTGCAGCCTTGTCCCGCTGAAATTAATGCATCTCACCAACACACGTCCTTGCTGCACAGTTGCCAGGGTGCGGACAACCAGCAGTCCCTGCACTACTTCTCCTGTTCCCTGGGGTTCAATTTGCACCTCCACTGCTTCCAAGGGTGTCCGGGCCCGGACCGGCATAGTGAGAATTGTCTGACCATTTGGTGAAGTTAAGGCAGTAGTATGGGCTAGAATCACTTTTCCCAGGGGTTTAGAGATGCCTTGTGACCTCTGAAGCCGTTCCTGCAGTACGTGAACCCTGACACTGCTCCCTGCAGTACCTGGGCCAGACACCGCTCCCAGTGGTACCTGTTCTTGAAGCCGCACCCACGGTACGTGTACCCTGACACCATTCCCTGCAGTGCCTGAGCCTGACACCACTCCCTTCAGTACCTATGCCTGAAGCCTCATCCGCGGTACGTGAACCCTGACACTGCTCCCTGCAGTACCTGAGCCAGACACCGCTCCCAGTGGTACCTGTTCTTGAAGCCGCACCCACGGTACGTGTACCCTGACACCATTCCATGCAGTGTCTGAGCCTGACATCACTCCCTGCGGTACCTATGCCTGAATCCTCATCCGCGGTACGTGAACTCTGACACTGCCCCTTGCAGTACCTGAGCCTGAAGCCTCACCTGCAGTACCTGAACCCTAACACCACTCCTGTGGTTCCTAAACCTGAAGCCACTCCAGCAGCATCTGAATCTGCAACCGTTCTGACGGTACTTGAGTCAGCACCAAAGTCTTCCTGGTTAATGTTCCAGAGTCTGTACAGTCAGAGCCTGTTCCAGTATTCGAATCATATCCTGTCCAGAAACCCAGAATCCGTGCTGTCTTAACAGTGTCCATATCCTGTCCTGCCAGTGACTCCGAGCTTGTGTCCGTGTCTGCGATCCTGACCCCAGGGGTCTTATGCTGAGCACCAGGGACTGCCCTTGGAGTGGTACCTGGCGGTTGCATGCAGCTCAGGTCTAACTCCATCAGGAGCTCTAGTGAATACCAGGTAACCGCTTTGCTTAGACCGCCCTAGGTAAGCCCGGATGGTGGCACATTGGGTCCATGATCCACATGTGTTACATATACAGAATAAGCTGCCCTGTATGTGTACAAGAAGAATAACACTATTTCTAGCCATTGAATGACTTGTGTCCTACATTGCTCACCAGTTTTCTCATTTGCAGGCTCTCTCTCTTATTTGCAGCTGTCTCTAAGCTGGTGGATGGAGAATAGCTGCTATGATGTTTCCCATATACAGCACCCACAGACATTAGGGAGTCCTGCTTTCCTTCCCCTATGTACCACATGGTCAGAAGCAGCAGCAGCATGGAGGTTATTATATAGGTCATTATATAGCGATTCTGAGCAGTGTAGCTGGGGGGGTGAAATAAAACACTTACTAGGAAGCAGCAGCACAGTCTATTATCTGCTCATCCCTCAATAGGCTTTAATAGGCTGGAAATCCATCATGTTTTGAGCAAGACGGATTTCAACAGTTTTTCAGATTGGATGGTAAAGTCAGGGGAGAGGGGAAGAAGTGGCTTATAAATGGAGAAAGAAGCTTTTTGTATGATGTATTACAAAGTTTATATACAGTATATATATTATATACTTTGTAATATTATTTTATGTAAACTTTATTAAACAACAATTGCCATTTAATATAGGAGAGGCGAGTGGTTTGCTTTGCAAGCAATGTAATGTCCTTGGCTAAGTGTATTCCATGACATAGTTATTTCCTACCTGATATTATCTGACAATTCAGGCCCTTTCTTACATAAGTCATCCACATAATTGTATATTCATCCTCTGTATTAACAGCTGCTACTGGCAGTAATTATGGAAGCATTTGTGTCCTGTACCCCGATGAGACGTTCTGCTTCTGTGGGTTTAAATGGAACTTCTCAGTATGAATTTAGATCTAGAGGCGAAACATTCCAGGACCCCAGGGGTCTAATATAAAAATCATGAAGCAGGCTGTTCCCTGAGGACTGCAGCTAACGAAATCTCAGTTTGGCACTTCCCATAGCCTGGCTGTCAAGAAAACGACTAATCGGCATAGACAGGTGACCTGCTGAGGTGCAATTTTCAGAATTAGGAAGGAATAACAAGATGTTTTCCGTCTCCAGATTTGCACTTGCCACTTCCTCAAGATGTTTAGGCATAGAAATGGCAGTACCAGAACTTGTGAAGGCTGTTGTGTCTCAGAAACAAACTTTAAGAACTTGAAATACATCATCTCTATGCTCATTGATCACCTTAATTTCCAAAAAAATGAGCTGCTGAGGTGTCATAATGCTCTACACTCAAAATGTAAGGTGCCTCAGGAGCTCATGAACTGCAGTTTCTCAGCATGCGAGGAGACCTCGGTTCGCAACGTTTTTTGAGCAAGTTTGAGGTTTATGCTTGCCTTTAATTTATGCCACAAATAGTATTGGATACATTGGCATTTTTTTTTATGTTACATCACTAAAAATAAAACCTTTTACAGTGTGCTATCAATTTTTTTTTTAATTAGAAGGGTGCACACTAGACTATACAACAGGGAACTGAGCCGAAATCTCGATCTGCACATGCGCCATTTTATTAAAGTCCTGCGCACAGGAAGGCGGCTCTCACTGTGCACACAATGGTGGTGGTGGCGGAGCAGAATTTTAAAAAGAAGGCAGGTCACTGAATAATCAGTGACCGGCATAAGAAACAGAGGAGACTGGTGGGGAGGTGGAGAATGAGAAGAAGACCCTGCTCCCACGTTCCATCCCGGAGAACACTGAAGCACAGAAGACATTGTTTTCTGAAAACTTCATAAAGTGAGTATTGATCAGCTACTGAGCGGATCACTTCACATCAGGTATCATATTAATCAGCATTACAGTGCCATTATAGCCATCCTTTTAGTTTATAGGGCTAAATCCTGATGACAGGTTCTCTTTAAGCTCAAGCATGTCAATTTCTGTGGTGTTTTTTTTTGCTGCACCAACTTTTCGATCACAGTACTGCAATCACATAAATTAGACAAACCCTAAACTAAAGATGGAATGGGTATTTAAATTCATCCAGCAAGCAGGAATGAACATGGGTGCGTGCTATCACACTGGTCGCTACCCTCCTTCGGTAACAGTCAACTCATGGAGGAGGGGAGAATAGTTTTGCAATTGGAATCTCTTGGCCCCAACACCAAGGAATGGCTGAGGCCACCCTCCATCTATAAGGAATGGGAGCACGTTCCATCTATAAGGAACTGGAGCACGTTCCAACTATAAGGAACTGGAGCATGTTCCAACTATAAGGAACTGGAGCATGTTCCATCTATAAGGAACTTGAGCACGTTCCATCAATAAGGAACTGGAGCATGTTCCATCTATAAGGAACTGGAGCACGTTCCATCTATAAGGAACTGGAGCACGTTCCATCTATAAGGAACTGGAGCATGTTCCATCTATAAGGAACTTGAGCACGTTCCATCAATAAGGAACTGGAGCACGTTCCATCTATAAGGAACTGGAGCACGTTCCATCTATAAGGAACTGGAGCACGTTCCATCTATAAGGAACTGGAGCACATTCCATCTATAAGGAACTGGAGCACGTTCCATCTATAAGGAACTGGAGCACGTTCCATCTATAAGGAACTGGAGCACGTTCCATCTATAAGGAACTGGAGCACGTTCCATCTATAAGGAACTGGAGCACGTTCCATCTATAAGGAACTGGAGCACGTTCCATCTATAAGGAACTGGAGCACGTTCCAGGTATAATTGCAGTCTTGTACATACAATGTAAGGTCTAGTAAGTTATTTCTGATTGAATCTATGAATAATAGACTAAAGACAAGTGTTTGGCTCCAAATGGGGTTGTCTTCTCCTGCACCTTAAAGGGAACCTGATAGTAGAGTCATACTGACCAAACTATGGGCAGCATTAATCAGACACTGGTCATGTTATTGCCTCTGGGACTATGCGTCTCAGGTGACTAGCCCAAGTGACTGGTCCCCGGCTCCATCTTCCCGCCTCACTCCCCTAGACTGACAGGTCTCTCCCTATGTGTGTGTCTGGGGAGAGACAAATCAGTCTAGGAGAGTGTGGTAAGTGGTGTTATCCAAAACCTATAGTCCCTGGAGGCTTTTCAAAGTATACTTTCAGAGCAGGCCTGTTATGGACTAGTTGTGCAAAATGAATAGTCAGTTTTGGCTTTTAATAGTATACTTTCTGAGCAAAGTATACATGGCTGCAATAATGGTGTCTGATTCATGCTGCCTGAACCAAATCTACTGTCAGTATATGGATAGTAGTTCAGCTGACTGATACTAGATCTCGCTGACTACCCCGTACACATAAATGCTCAGTTTGGTCGACGGTGCATGTATTTTCAATGGAGTAAGGGGAGTATGTCACTGCCAGATGCTTTTGTCTCCACAAGACACCGCTGCTCTACTCTCAAGAAAACAAAAGGATCAGGCATAGAAAGTCAACATGGCCGATCTTTCAAGTTTCCCTCAAGTATCCCCCGTACACATCATATGGTCAGCTAGGACCCTAGGTGGGTGGTATTCTGGTGAGAAAAACTGTAAAACCTTGTGTGATGGCACATGGAGGCATAGAAAGACATTCTTGTATGAGCCTATATCAGCCTAGACGTGGCATATTACATATCTGTGCAACATGGATCAATTATAAAACCATTTGCACCAGTCCTTATCTTTACCCTAACCATTACGATCTCTGGAGACCCTATATTGGAAGAGCTAAACATGACATCAGTGGACATCCACATTAGATCATTTCTAGATATTTAATAGGTGTAGCAAAGCCAAGTAGGACTGGATTAAATCCTAACACTGCAAGTCTTAATTAGATGCACGTGCCTAGCTTTTTATTAGAAACCAGGGCCTGTGTTCATTAGATGTGTCAGTCTGCTGGATGGAGCAGAGTCGAGTGTGCTGCTGGTGAGAGATCAGCCAAAATGTGAGCTGTAGCTGAGAGAGTAACTCTCACTCTGAATGGAGACTGAATGGGTCAGCTAGGAAAGCTGAGCAGTCTGTGTGTGCAGAGCACCACGTAGAAACTGCAACCTGTTCAGTGTGAATTGTGCATGGAGTTGAATAATTCTGTTTGGCACTAAAAGCTGCTGGAGCTCGGGGTGAAGGTGATACCGAGATATGGTAGAAATGTACCTCTTATTCGAGACTGAAATCTGTTCGGGTGAGCACACACTGACATATATGTTTCTGCTAAATGAACTGTTTATTTGCAGTTATACTGTTGTGCCCAGAGGCTGTTGTTTTTGTTTTTGGTTTTTTTTAATCCCTTGAAATTTTATGAAAGCAATAAAACTGCATCTGTTTTGACCAAAGCGCATTGCCTGTGTGAACGCTACCTAATGCCTACCTGAGAGAATGAATCCCTACATAGGCTTTATATACTCTACAATTAATGTCCTTCCTGGGCAGTATAGAGAACAAATGGGGA
Organism: Phyllobates terribilis; assembly: GCF_046119375.1. Classification (NCBI taxonomy): domain Eukaryota; kingdom Metazoa; phylum Chordata; class Amphibia; order Anura; family Dendrobatidae; genus Phyllobates; species Phyllobates terribilis. The sequence goes on along the minus strand of NW_027362761.1, from coordinate 1,169,975,866 downwards.
CACGGGCTTTGCCCTGGAATAAACTTGAAGGGGTCCTAACCTTGTCATCGGTCCAGATTTCCAATTAATGAATTACTTTGACATGTTGTACAATTTTAATTTTTCTGCAGCGTTTCAGAGTCTGGGCAGTGAAAGGAGCCATTCATCATGTGTAAGGTCTCCATTCTATAGTAATTATCCAGAATAATATGGAAACAAATACTGGACATTCTGTGCTCGGACTAATGACGGGATGAGTTGTACCGGCCCAGACTGCATTTTACATGTCTGAAATATTTTAAATATAACCCAGAGGAGGGTATTTTCTCAGTAAAAACCTTGCTTCCTCCATGGGGTGGGAAAAAAAGCCCAAATAAAGTCTCATGTGTTATCCCAAACTCATATAATGATTTGTGATTTCTCCTTCTCTGTGCAGTTCTGTATACCATACAGGAAAGAAGGACAGGTATGGCATATGTGGCGTGTTTTATGTACGGGGGCAACATTTCAGATGGACGGTGTAGGGGCAGCTGTGAACCTAGCAAGAGATTCCCCATAAAAAGAAATCAACAAGGTCTCTGTGACAGTGCCAGCACCAGCAGTATCCCTAGAACTGTGCAACACTGCAGAGCCGGTCATAGGGATCTAATAATAGTAGTAGTCATAGTGCCCCCAAAACAATGCCAGCCCCAATACAAAATGACAGAGCCAGACAAACTGCCCTAATTATAATAATAGTGCCTCCATAACAGAGCCGGCCTTAGCACAACATCACAGTCATAGAGTCCTCACAATAGTAATAGTGCCTCCATAACAGAGCTGGCCTAAGCACAACATCACAGTCATAGTGTCCTGGTAAAGTAATATATCCTCCATAATAGAGCCAGGCTTAGCACAACATCATAGTCATAGTGTCCTAAAATTAGTAATAGTGCCCCCATAATAGACCCAACCATAGCACAATGTCAGTCATAGCGTCATGATAATAGTAATAGTGTTCCCATAACAGGGCTAGCAACAGCACAACTTCATAGTCATAGTGTCCTGATAACAGTAATAGTGCCCCCATAATAGAGCCAGCAACAGCACAACTTCATAGTCATAGTGTTCTGATAACAGTAATAGTGCCCCCATAATAGAGCCAGCAACAGCACAACTTCATAGTCATAGTGTCCTGATAATAGTAAAAGTGCCCCCCTAATAGATCCAGCCTTTGCACAACATCATAGTCATAGTATCCTGATAATAGTAAAAGTGCCCCCATAATAGAGCCAGCCTTAGCACGACATCATAGTCATAGTGTCTAGTGATGAGCAAACGGTGATGCTCGGATATGCTCGGCACTCAAAGAGCATTGGCTGGTGTTCGGATTTCAAGCTCGAATCCCCTCCCTGCATGTTTGCCGCCTATTACACAGCCAATAAACACGCGGACATTGCCTGCCAGTCACTGTAATGCCGTAGCCATCTTGGTAGTGGCATTATTGTGATTGGCTGGTCGCATTACCTATCTAGGGTCAGTCTGTATGTTGGTGGCTACATACCTCATTATCCCCTTTAAATTTCCCCTATACTTTTTAATGGGTTTTGTCTATATAATTTCATAATTGAGACTTTTAAATACATCCATTGAAAGTTTATTTTAAGGGGTTTCTTTTGTTTTGCCTTTGGTGGTATATTAAACTCCAAAACAACATTCAAAATTTTTTTCTGGATTGAATTTATCATCCATAAAGTTTTATGTGCTATGTGTTACATTGCAGTGGTATATTAAACTCCAAAAAACGGCTTTGCCTGTTGCAGGTGACCAACTTTTTTTTTTAATAAAAATAAACTTGGTTTCCCAAGACCTAGCAATTAAAAAATGCGTAAGGCGTGCGGTAAGGGATGGGGAAGTGGAAGTGCTGATGACGGCGCACGCAGACGCTGAGGACATACAGCAGGTGCGACTACGCCTGTTCCTGGAGCACAAGAAACACACCCATCCACGACACATAGCTTTCTGTCCCACTTTGCAGGGAGGCACAGGACACCACTTCGGAAGCGACATCAGTGCGAACAGATGATATGTTGGACAGCAGATAATTCTTCCAGCATGCTTGCCAGCACCACCCAGTCTTCCACATGGTCCAGTCTCACCAGCCAAGAGTCTGGATCACTTAAACCTCACCATGATCCTCCTTCCTCCCACCATGTTGAGTCCCAGGAGACCAGTGATCCAACACTAGGACACTCCGAGGAGTTATTTACAACATCATTTCTTGATTGTGGCCTTGACGCGCCCCCTGGGCCGTGTGTGTGTGGGGATACCCGGACCGGACCTCTTGTGGATGCTGGGGGTTGTAGTCCTCGTGGCGGCGATCCGGTCCGTGTCCAGGGCGGTCAAACCCAATGGCAGTCTATATACTGAATGTCCGACTACGCCACTCGTGGGTTGCGGTCAGAGTGAACCGCCGCTGCAGGGCAGACCGCTGAGGCTGGTGTTGTGGGTGCAGCAGAGGATAGTATAACGCCCCGCAGGAGGAGTATAGCCTCAGGGCAGCAAGTGTGGATGTTGGGGGTGATGGTGCGCGGGAGCAGCAGTAACGACACAGAGTCCTGTAATGCAGTCCAGGGTATTTAATCACAGTTCTTTATCCACGTTACCACAGCTGGTCATAACGTCCCTCGTCGCACTGTGCTCACCAGGTGAGGGGCTCGGCCTACTCCCAGATAACTTTGGAGCGTTTCACAGTGTGGCACCCCAGGGGTCTGGTTGCCACAGTAATAGAAATATTACGTCTGAGAGCAAGTGGGAGGTTTCTCTGGTCAGGAACCCTAAGCATGCAACATTTCCTGCCCAGACCTGGGAGGGGAGGAATCTGCCTTTATAAACTGGTTCTGGGGCGGGATTAGTCAGTCAGAGTCTGGGAGTCAGAGCCTGGAGAGGGAAAGTTGCAGCAGGAGCTCTGTAGGAGCTAGGAGCAGAAGACCAGGGGCTGGAAGCTAAGCAGAGATATAGCTCGCCCTGGCAGAAGAATCTGATAACCGGACACCGGAGTCCGAGGCTGTGGGGACTGATATTCACCCAGCAGCAGAAACCAGCCGGCAGGGGATTCCAGGTCCTCTGGCCATAGAAGCCCGGAGGCTCAGTCACAAGGAAGGGACCAGCACCGCCATCCAGGAGCGGAGGCTAACAGAAGGCCCCAAGTCACCAGCCATATGGGTGAGCACCACATTGTATACTCAGGGACGTGGGCTACTTCTACCCGCTTACAGCAAGGTAGCCAGAAAGAGTGCAGATAGATGGGGAGGCCTACAACTCCACCTGGCCAGGGGAACTCCTGTTTGCTCGCAGATTGACCAGGCCCCTTATGCTAGCCAGTACTCCCAGGAGGGTCTGCCTTAATATCACCAGTAAAGACCCAGAACTGCACTGCAAAGACTCTGAGTCGTTCCTGCTCATCGCCGCACCAGCACTACTAGTGCTGGGCCACCCGTGCACCTTCACTCCCATCATCCACATTCCCTGCCCTGAGGCCATACTCCTCCCGTGGGGAGTTATCCCATCTTTTGCTGTGCACACCACACCAGCCTCAGCGGACTGCCTCACAGCGGCAGTACACCCTGACCGCAATCCACGGGTGGCGTAGTCGGACAATTAACTTAAAAACCCTAAAATACCGCCATTGGCCTGACCACCCTGAGCCACGGGACCGGGTCACCGCCACGGATACTACAACTTCCAGAAGCCCGGTTCCGGGTGCCCCTCGGCCCAGGCGTAGCATGCAGGATTTCGTGCCCGCAACCACCGGGTACTGCGTGCCTTCAAAAGACTGTCATACCTGCAGTGGTGAAGGTCCCCGCCATCCGGAGCCATCTCCCGCCATCTTCAGTCGGTTCCCGCCATCCGGAGCCATTTCCCGCCGTCTTCAGTCGGTTCCCGCCATCCGGAGCCGTTTCCCGCCATCCGCAGCTGTTTTCCCGCCATCCGCAGTCGTTTTCCCGCCATCGGACGCCATTCGGGACGCCGCGCGTGAAGAAGAGGGGCGTGGACTCCAAAAGCGCGCGAGACCCAAAGCTCCGCCCCACGCATCAACGCTGCGCAAGGTCCTGGAAGGGAGAGAGAGCGACGCTGACGTCACCAGAGCGCGACGCAAGGTCCTCTACCCTGATGATCGTCTGCGGAGCCGCAGCCTATGGAGAAGAAGCAACAGAAGGTAGGCCACACTTAACTAGGGGGGAGGAAGATGACGGATACAGAGGGACCCTCTACCACCAGCACGGCCGCTGCCGCAGTAATGCCATTTACAATGCCCTATATCCCCGGAGCGGCCTGGCTGCCCCAGTACTCAGGGGAGTCGCATACCCTAAGCGACTTTAAAGAGAGACTGTACAGCCTGTTTAAGGTATACCCCCTGACAGAAGGACAAAAAGTGAGCATATTGGTAGGCCAGTTAACCGGGGCAGCCCAACGTGAAGTAAAGTCCTGGTCAGTCCGGGACAAGGAGACTGTAAAAGAAATCTTAACCAGTCTGAGGGACACTTTTGATACCCGTACCTCAGCAGAGATCAAAATGAAATTCTATGGGTGCAAGCAGCGGGCCCAAGACAGTATAAGAGACTATGCTTTGAATTTGCAAGAGGCCCTGGGAGCCATTAAACAGGTAGACCCTGACAGTGTGCGGAATGCAGATGAACTGTTAACTGAGCAATTCATTGAGGGTCTGCTGTCCAATGCCGACCGAACCCAGTTCCGCGCAATGGCCTTGCAGAACCCTGGTTTAGACTTTGCAAAATTCAAAGACAGGGCCATCCGGGTGCTCAGAGAACCGGCACCGGGTAGCGCTGTAACCCACCGGCGCCCTGCTAATACCTATCACCAGGAGGCGGCGCCCTTGTCTACAGACTCTGTAGGAGCTGGTGCGCAGGCTTTGGATACCAACCCGGCTACCGACCTGCACCATCAGGTCCAAAAGTTAACCAAAAGCGTAGCCGCGCTAACCAGAACTGTGCAGTCTTTACAGGTTTCCCCTCCAGGGAAGATCCAGCTGGCATCCGGACCGGAGGATGTCCCGTGGCGCCGACAGAGGAGGATCCCAACGTCCAGAGGAAGACCCAGCGACAGATACAATGAGGACGGACAACCCATCTGCCACCGCTGCAATCAACCCGGACACATGGCAAGGTACTGTCATTTAAACGGGCACAACCTGGGGTAGAGGGCCAACCCCCAGGCATAAGATCATCAGGCCCATCGAACTGGCATGATAAATACGTAGGTGGACGTCCGGTCTTGCCTGTGGTACTGGATGGCATTCCTATGAGTGCCCTACTGGACACTGGGTCACAGGTGACTACCATCCCATACGTGCTCTTTAAGCGGTACTGACATAACCCGCTACCCAGATCACGACCTGAGTATCATTGCCAGCAATGGTCAGCCCGTGCCGCAGGTGGGATTCAAGGAGGTGACCATTAAGGTCGGTAAAGTTGAACTGGCGGCACAAGGACTGATTATTGTGGACATAGACCATCATGAGAGCCACCCTAGAATAACCTTGGGAACTAATGTGATTGAAAATTGTCTTGCAGAGGTGATTCTCATTTTACAGCAGGTTGCCAAGAATGCCAGTTCCAGCCAGCAGCGTGTGCTCCAAAAAGAGATCCGGGCACTGATGAAGCGGCAACAAGTGGAACTATCTGGTGGTGAGATAGGTAGCGTGAGAATGTGTGACCCGTTCCCTATTGCCATGCCCCCGAAAAGTGAGATGATGATCTGGTGCCGGGCAGCTATTGGTCTAAGAGGTAGAGGCTACCAAGCAATGGTAGAACCCATCTACTCAGACAGTAGGCCCACCATTTTGACAGCACGGGGGGTGGTCGATGTACGCCATGGGAGGGTGCCCGTCCGCATCATAAATATCGGGGAGAGAGAAGTATACCTGCCCCGGTATGCCACGCTAGCCAAATTGTTCACCATAAACCAAAATTCTGTAAGGGCCGTGGAACCCTTGCCTCCACCTCAACCAGAGGAAGGTAACGGCTCTAAGAAACAAATGGAGGACTGGTGTCAGCAACAGCATTTGGGTACCGACTCCACTCCCTCACACCAAAAACAGGGAGTCTACCGGGTGGTTCAGGAGTATGAAAGAGTCTTTAGTAAACACCCGCTAGACTTCGGGCGAGTAAAGGGGGTAGAACATCACATCCCCACAGGAGACCATCCACCCATAAAGGAAAGATACCGACCTGTACCCCCTGCACACTATCAGCATGCAAAAGGGATGTTGCGGGACATGAAGGAGGCTGGGGTAATCAGGGACAGCTGTAGCCCCTGGGCAGCCCCACTAGTTCTAGTGAAAAAGAAGGACAACACCATGAGAATGTGTGTAGACTACAGAAAGGTCAACCGTATCACACACAAAGATGCGTACACGTTACCTAGAATAGAAAAATCTTTAGCGGCATTAAAATCTGCTAAATTCTTCTCCACTTTGGATCTTACTAGCGGGTACTGGCAGGTTCCTGTAGCAGAGACGGACAAGGAGAAGACTGCGTTCACCACCCCGATGGGTCTCAGCGAATTCAATTGTATGCCATTCGGGCTCTGCAACGCACCTGGAACCTTCCAGCGGTTGATGGAATGCTGTCTGGGACACCGGAACTTCGAGACGGTCCTGTTATACCTGTACGATGTCATCGTTTATTCCAAAACCTACGAGGACCACCTGAAACACCTGGCAGAAGTGTTTGACGCCCTGGCAAGCTACGGCCTAAAGGTGAAACCCTCCAAGTGTCACCTCCTGAAATCAAAGGTGCAGTACCTGGGACACGTGGTGAGTGCTGACGGAGTGGCTCCCAACCCCGATAAGATCACCGTGATTAAGGACTGGTCAAGACCCTCCAGCATAAAGGAAGTGCGGCAGTTCCTCGGGTTGGTAGGCTACTACCGAAGATTCATTCCCGGTTTCACCAAAATGGCAGCCCTTATGCAGGACCTCCTGATAGGTCAATCCAGGAAGGCCAAAAACCAGAAGCCGCCCTTCAGGTGGGAAAAGCTGGAAGAGGAGTCCTTCTGCCAGCTGAAGATGGCCCTCACGGGGGATGAAATCCTGGCGTACCCTGACTAAGGCCAGCCCTTTATCCTCCACACGGACGCGAGCAACATTGGGCTAGGAGCCGTACTATCCCAGATCCAGCAGGGGAAAGAACGGGTAATCGCTTACGCCAGCCGAAAACTACGGCCCACAGAGAGAAACCCTGAGAATTATAGCTCATTCAAGCTAGAGTTCCTGACAGTGGTGTGGGCAGTGACCGAACGTTTCAAGCATTACCTTGCCTCTTCCAAGTTCACCGTGTACACGGATAACAACCCGTTGACACTCCTGGACACTGCAAGACTTGGTACCCTGGAGCAGAGATGGATGGCCCGCCTGTCCAACTACGAATTCACCATCAAATACCTGTCCAGAATGCCAAACTTACCAGACGTAGGGGAAGATCCAGAAGATATGGAAGAAGTCGAACTCCCTGCGTTCCACCGTCATGGGATTACCCTGTTTTCCCACCGTGTGAAGGACAGGTGCTCTGCTACGTTCAATCCCTTACCCCACTACAGCTGGGCGGAGACACAAGACAGTGATCCCGCAGTCCATCTGGTGAAGGAAATGCTGACACAGGCTGATGCCCGTCTTGACCCAGACGCTCCGGTGGAGACCAAGCAACTGTGGATGGAGAAAAGTAAGCTGTTTGTCTACAGGGAGAAGCTGTGCCGGAGAATGGTCAACTCTCGAACACATGAGCTGACCTGGCAGGTAGTGGTCCCAAGACGAGACGCGGCTATGGTCCTGGAGGCATACCACAACGGAGCAGGACACTTCGGATGGAAAAAGCTGGAGTTCTTGTTGCGTGAACGGTTCTACTGGATAGGCATGAGAGGAGCCTTCAAGAGATGGTGCAGAGATAGTGGCCCGTGCAACCTAGGAAGAAAGGACCGTGCCAGCCAGAAGACTCCCCTGCAGTCCATCATCACCAGGCAGCCACTGGAACTGGTAGCCCTGGACCATGTGAAACTGGCTCCAAGCAGATCTGGGTACGTCTACGCCCTCACCATCGTAGATCACTTCTCCCGGTTCCTGGTGGTGGTCCCTGTCAAGGACTTAACGGCTCAAACAGCAGCTAGAGCCTTCCAGCAGCACTTCTGCCGTCCACACGGGTATCCGGAGCAAGTGTTGACGGACCAAGGACCAGCCTTCAAAGCGGAGGTCTTCCAGGAGTTCTGCAACCTGTATGGCTGCAAGAAGATAACAACAACGCCCTATCACCCTCAGACCAACGGACTATGTGAAAAAATGAACCAGGTGGTGATAGACTTGCTAAAAATGTTGCCCCTGGAAGAACGCAGACTGTGGCCTGAAAAACTGCCTGATTTGGTGGACTTGTACAATCACATCCCCGTAGGCTCCACCAACTGTACCCCGGCATACCTAATGAGAGCAAGACCTGGTAAGCTGCCTATTGACCTGGAAATGGGAGTCCTGACACCTGAGGACTCCTCACCAGAGGCAGACTGGGATACAGAACGGCAGCAGCAGTATCGGAAAGTACAGGAAAGCGTCGAGCGAAGTCTGTCTCAAGCAAGAGAAAGGCAAGAGAAGGCTTATAACCAGTATGCTCCCACTGTTCCCCTGGTACCTGAAGAGCAGGTCTTGAAGAGAAAGAGACGGCTCCACAAATTGGACGACCAGTGGGAGAAGGACCCGTACACCGTACTGCCCTCAAGCCATGACAATCCAAAAGTCTGTATAATCAGTAAGGATGGAGGAGAAACCACAGCCATTGTTTCCAGAGACCACCTGAAAAAGTGTCCCGAGCAGCTGCAAAGCCCTGGCGAAGATCAAGAGAACCCTCAACCCGCAGAGGAAAGGGAAGAAATGATCAGTACCGTACTCTGAGACTTTCCCCGGTCCTGGACTCAGATCAACAACGCAGTCGTGGTACCCGTCCTCACCTTTCTCCAGCCAGCCCCTCAAGGACCTACAGAAGAACAGGGAGTGTCAGAAGAGCAGCCGGCCCAGGAGGCAGAAGAATCCATACCAGCAGCCTAGGAGAATCAACCCTCTGCTAGTAGTGAGCCTGCCGTGCCCCTAGTAAGCCAAAGAGTACGCAGAAAGCTGCCCGACCTACCCGTAACACCTCCTACACCCTGTAGTGCAGAACCAGATAGTGGGCTACGTAGGTCCACCAGGAGCACTAGAGGACAGATGCCCGCTCGCTGGAGAATCTAAAATGTCATCTGTAACTTGCAAATGTTGAAAATAGTTTATGTTTTTGTTACCTGGTTACTAATTATGTTTCTCTAGTTACCCTTCAGGTTTATTTGGACTGACAGGTTATGGAACTACATGTAGATAGTTGCACCTTGATGCCTCTTGCGAAGATGGCCGCGGAAGAGAAAACCTGTCTGGCGTGGCCTCCTTGTGCCCAAAGTAGCTAGCCTCAGCCTTGCAGCCACACCCAGGGCCAACGCTTGGGGTTTGCTTTGGACAGGTCCCCTACTTTGTGCCAAGACTTCACCTTGTTGGGTGATATGGACACCCGGTTACGGACACGCCGTGACCTCTAAAGACTAAAGCTTCTTGGATATATGTTGTTGTATTATTGTTTATACCCTGTATTTGTGTTTTCTTAAAAATGTGTTTAGTCCCGGAGTACTAAAATTTACTAGGGGGGAATGTGGCACCCCAGGGGTCTGGTTGCCACAGTAATAGAAATATTACGTCTGAGAGCAAGTGGGAGGTTTCTCTGGTCAGGAGCCCTAAGCATGCAACATTTCCTGCCCAGACCTGGGAGGGGAGGAATCTGCCCTTATAAACTGGGTCTGTGGCGGGATTGGTCAGTCAGAGTCTGGGAGTCAGAGCCTGGAGAGGGAAAGTTACAGCAGGAGCTCTGTAGGAGCTAGGAGCAGAAGACCAGGGGCTGGAAGCTAAGCAGAGATATAGCTCGCCTTGGCAGAAGAATCTGATAACCGGACACCGGAGTCCGAGGCTGTGGGGACTGATATTCACCCAGCAGCAGAAACCAGCTGGCAGGGGATTCCAGGTCCTCTGGCCATAGAAGCCCAGAGGCTCAGTCACAAGGAAGGGACCAGCACCGCCATCCAGGAGCGGAGGCTAACAGAAGGCCCCAAGTCACCAGCCATACGGGTGAGCACCACATGGTATACTCAGGGACGTGGGCTACTTCTACCCGCTTACAGCAAGGTAGCCAGAAAGAGTGCAGATAGACGGGGAGGCCTACAACTCCACCTGGCCAGGGGAACTCCTGTTTGCTCGCAGACTGACCAGGCCCCTTATGCTAGCCAGTACTCCTGGGAGGGTCTGCCTTAATATCACCAGTAAAGACCCTGAACTGCACTGCAAAGACTCTGAGTCATTCCTGCTCATCGCCGCACCAGCACTACTAGTGCTAGGACGCCCGCGCACCATCACTCCCATCATCCACATTCCCTGCCCTGAGGCCATACTCCTCCCGTGGGGAGTTATCCCATCTTTTGCTGCGCACACCACACCAGCCTCAGCGGACTGCCTCGCAGCGGCGGTACACCCTGACCGCAATCCACGGGTGGCGTAGTCGGACAATTAACTTAAAACCCCTAAAATACCGCCATTGGCCTGACCACCCTGAGCCACGGGACCGGGTCACCGCCACGGATACTACAACCCCCAGAAGCCCGGTTCCGGGTGCCCCTCAGCCCAGGGGGCGAGTCAACAGGACCCCCTTTGTGTGTCCTTTCTCTGGCCTGTCGTACCCCGCCAGTAACCTCGTTTCTGTCCGGCTGCCTCGGGCCTTCTCTGGTAAACCTTGGCGCCAGTTTCCCTGACCCTATATGGTGCCCTCCTAGCAGGTGTAGCGAGGAGCTGCGCCACGTAAAATGTCACAGCCTCCGGTTTCTAGCTGAGGGTAGTTCCCCGCCTCCACTAGTTTCGGGGACCGGTCTCCCCCTTTGGCCTGACCCTTCTACGCAGGTAGATTCAGGCATGCGGTGGCGACTCGCCGGTCCTCACCCCTGGGGTCCCTTCGTTCCTTGTTCGTGGAGCCTCCTCCGCTCCTCTTCCTTCCTTCTCCTTCCTTCTGCTTCCTCCAGGCTCCGGCCTCTCTCTTAGGCCTGCCTGCGGAGCAGAGCCCATGCAGAGCCTCTGCTCCGGCCTCCTGCTCCCTCCTCTTCTCTGCCTGAACTCCCCTACTTCACACTGTCTCTAAGATGGTGCCCCCCTTTTATACCTCCTTCTAGGTGCACCCAGGAACTGCCCTCTCCCTCCTATGCACTACAGGGTTCCCCCTTCCTCGGTGTTCCCTCCCCCCCACTCCAGCCAGGGACAGGGACTGTCGTGCTCTACTTGGAGCATATTGGTCGCCCTGCCCCCCGGAAATGTGGTGTAATGCATGCAGGTGTCGGGGTCCTGATCCACACTCCATCCTTACCTGGAAGTGAGATATCGCACATCTGGCTGAGATGCAATACCTCTGTAGCAACCGAGCCCTCGGGGTGCTACAGCCTCTCACCCTGCATGTTCCAAAAGGAACAGGAGGACATGCTGTTTAGTGATGCACAAAACTTAGAGCAGCCACGGTCACAAGAAGATGACAGTGGGGAATGGCAAATTTTGTCTCAGGAGGTAGATGATGATGAGACACAGTTGCCGATAAGTCAGGTTGTTGTTAAGTCACCAAGTCAGGAGGACCAGGGTGCAGCGGTGGAAGACTATGTTGTGGTTGACCAAGTCACTGACCCAACCTGAGAAGCTGGCATGCAGAGTTTGGCCAGCAGCGCTGAGGGGGAGATATCAGCAGCACCGAAACAGGCAGGAAGAGTCAGTGGGGTGCCCAGAAGGAGAAGGTAGGTAACTATTCGGCAGAGCACCGACACTTGTGAATTTCTCTGTCAAAGAGTTAGGTGTTCCCCAGTCTGGGACTTTTTTTTTCTGAGACAAAAAAAATGGTCATTTGCAACCTGTGCCATGCCAATATCAGCAGGGGCATGATCACTAAGAGCCTAACCACCACCAGCATGATCAGGCACATGTCATCTAAGCACCCGACTCGGTGGGCCGAACGCCTGGGTCCATGATTGGTGCCAGAAGGTGGCACCACTGCCTCTTCCTCCTGCTCTAAGTGGTTGCCAATCCCCTGTCCATGACACTGGTGCAGATGCCTCCCGCCCTGCACCTGTCCTTGAACATTCTGAGACACCATCATCCGACACTTCCAAATTACTGTCCCAGCACATCGTTCAGCTGTCCCTACCCCAGGCTTTGGAACAAAAGAGAAAGTTCCCAAAAGGCCCAAACGCTAAACGGACAGCTTGGCAAGCCCACACATGTACCATGCTTGGCACACATGCTCAATTTGGTAGTTCAGTGGTTTCTGAAAACCTAACCAGATTTGCCAGAGCTTATGGTCAAGGTATGCCGCGTCAGAGCCCATTTCTGCAAGTCAGCTACAGCTGCCACTGCTCTGGTAGTGTTGCAGAAGCACATGCAAGTGCCAGCTCGACTGGTGTGCGTTGTGACCACAAGCAGGAACTCCACACTGCACATGCTGGCAAGGCTTTGTGAGCAGCTGAGGCCAGTTGTCGAATACCAGCTCCAAAATGCCCGTCGGTATTCTGGGCAGCCTCCGCACATAGCAACTGAAGAGTGGGCATGGATGTCTTACATTTGATTTATGCAGTTCTCCAAGACTTTGAGGACTCCACAAAGATGGCAAGTGCCATAATCAGAGCAATGATCCCACTTCTGTGCCTACTTAAACAATCACTGCTCACAATTAAACATGAAACTATGCATGCGCACCAGGTGGAGGTGGAGGAAGACATGAGACAGGGAGATACTTCCCAGCCCAGCCTCATCTCATCTGCTCAGCGTGGATTGGGTAACAATGAGGAGGTGAATGCTGAGGAGGAGGAGGAAGAGGTACAGGATCTGGTTGCTGGCACAACAGAGGCTAGTACCCACACAAGCTTCGTCTCGTCTCTCCTACGTGGATGGGCTGAGGAGGGGAATGAGGAGGAAAAGAGGGAGGAGGAGGCGATGGAGAGTCGTCATCATGGTGTCATGGTGAAGACAGAGAAGTGTTGGCTGTAGGGAGCTTGCCACATATAGCCGACTATGTACAGCTGCCTTTCCAGTGACCCTCGCGTTATATTCATCTTGGCCAAAAAAGAATATTGGTTGTTCACCCTACTAGACCCATGCTACAAGGAGAACCTTGCATCTCTCCTTCCTGAGGCAGAGAGGTCTACTAAAATGGTCGATACCAGTAGGCCATTGTGGAAAACATGTTGAAAAAATTTCCATCAGACAACGCTAGCGGCAGGGCGCAAGCTTCCTTGGCCAACCAAGGAGGAGAGGCGAGGGAGACACACACCAGGTACAGCAAAAGCACACTGTCATGACACCCTTCCAGCATCCAGGGCCTGATGACCGGGTATTTTTGACAAGGAGGGAAAAAATTTTAAAGATGGTCAAGCAATACCTGGCCGACAAAACCAGCATACTCTCTAATTCCTCTGTGACCTTCAACTATTGGGTCTCAAAGCTGGACACCTGGCATAAGCTGTCACTCTATGCCTTGTAGGTGTTGTGCTGCCCTGCCGCTAACGTCTTGTCTGAGTGCTGCCGGGGGGGAAGGGGTAATAACAGACAGGCGCTTTTGCCTGTCAACAGAAAATGCTGACAGGCTCACTCTGATGGGTTGGATTAGCCCCGACTTTTCCACCCCACCAGATAACAGCAGCACAGAAAGTGATTTATTCTTCAATATTTGAATGAGGCCATCCAGTTGTTGCCTTCTATGGTCTATGGATGACTGGATGACCCTCCTTATATTTTGATACTGGCTTTGCACTTTGTGCAGAGCCTTTATGAGTGTAGAAGTACATCAACTACACTTTCTTAATTTTTTTATGAGGCACTCAAGTCGTTGCCTTCAATTGTGTATGGCTGACCCTGCTTGTAATTTTTGGCAGGCTTTGCACTGTGCGCAGAGCTTTTATGAGTGTAGCAGAACCACAACTACACTTTGTTCACAGTATTTGAATTAGGCACTCCAATTGGTGCCTTCAAGGGTGTATGGATGATTCTGCTTGTAATTTTTGGCAGACTTTGCACTTAGTGCATAGCCTTTATGAGTCTAGGAGTAGCACTACTTGACAATTTGAACAGAATGTGTATGAGACCCTCCTTTATGTCCAATACAGGCTATATCTGAGTCCCTCTTCCATCATATATTCGGTAGTTCTTGCTTCCTTCATAAATTACACTGAAATTTCAAATTTTCGAATAAAAATTTAAATTTTGGTTTACGTAACCTTTTTTTTTTTAATCCTTTTTATATTTTGCCTTATATACAAGTCATTATACAGGAAAGCATGTTTCTTAACATTTTTCTTCCTGTAAACTCCAATTTCTCTTTGATTTTGAATGTTTTATTGTCAGTCCTTAAAGTAGAGTAAAAATGTGACACCATTGTTCTCAGCAGCGATCTGGGAGTCAGAGATGCTTCCAGGGGTCTTCCCCATGCTGTTCTCCTTCCATCCAGCACTCTTTTTTCTATCCATTGGAACATTTTAACTGCCCCCCCCCCCAGACCTCCTTGTAGGGTCTGCCGGAAAAATGCTGGAATTTCCCATTGACTCCCATTATACTCGTTACTCGAAACGAGCATCCAAGCATTTGGAATTGCTCGATTTGAGTAAGGAGCATTTTAATGCTCGCTCATCCCAAAGGCTATGTGCCCACGTTGCGGACCTGAAGCATATTTTTTACGCTTCTCCCTGGCGGAAAAATCGCATGCGGATATTACATGCGGTTTTCCCGCCAGGTAGAAGCGTTTGTGAGGCGTCTTTGCATGCATTTCCGCATGTGGGTTATCAAGCACTTCTCCAAGCATCACTTGGAAAAGTGCTTGACAACTTGTTCAGAATGGTAAAAAATAAAAAAATAAACTTTATACTCACCTTCTGATGCATTCTCTGCCCCGTCCGGAGGTTTGAGCGGCTCACGCTGTTGTGTGCAGGACCTGCGGTGACGTCATTGAGTCATGTGGTGGGTCACATGACTCAATGACGTGGCAGGTCCTTCAGACAACAGCACGACGGAGGGAAAACATCAGAAGATAAGTATAAACTTTATTTTATTCTTTTTTTTACAGGTTCTTTGGTACCCAGGTCTGGATGAGAGTCTCCTCTCATCCAGACTTGGGTACCATCCGCACATTGATTCCGCTGCGCTTCCGCAAAATTAATGAACATGCTGCGGATTTTTGACCGCAGCATATACGCTGTGGAAAAATCCGCAGCATGGGCATTGACATTGCGGAATGCCATTGGGGACCATGGGGTGCGGATATACATGCGTTTTTCAAGCGTTTATGCTGCGGAAATTGAAGGTGTTTTCTATGTGTTTCTATGTGTTTTTATTTGCCTGCCATTGGTTTTAACGGTGTTCAACGGTGTTCTAAGGTGTTCGACGAACAGTTCCACGAACATCCCGGTGTTCGACGAACCGAAACCGAACACTACGGGGGTGGCTCAACACTAGTAAATAATATGTTATCTTGACGGATTCCTAGACTCACAAATCAAAATAGACATCTCATCAAAATACATTGACGCATACAGGAAATTAAGTTAGGAGACTGTTGGAGGTCATTTAAATACTTTAGTGATTTTTTTCCTTGTATGTAAAAGATTTGATATATATGAGATATGAGCACCTCAGGCCACATCAGACCTCATGAACTACGCTGACTCTCGTCTCCTGCCCTCTCCTGACATAATGATGAATCTCATTATAGGACTGCCTGGAGCAACTCTGGTGCTACAAAACACTCTACAGGTTGTTTAGTAACATGGAGGAGATTTAGAGAAAGAAGTGACGGTAAAAATGAGTTGTGCGCAGTATTGGTAACCTGTTTTTTGGCTCATAGATCAAATAATAAATGGGTATGGAGTCTACTCTGTCATGGCCAACACTACTGTGGCGCCCCTGAGGGTTCGATAGCCACAGGAATGCTGCACTTCTTTAATGGAGTGTGGTGTTCCTCCTCTGAGGTAAGGCCGATGTGATGATAGTGACCTAGCCTTTTGCATCCAACACCACATTTCCACCAGAGGGAGCTAGTATGCACTAGGTGCTGCGCCCCCTGGTTACAGGGAGACTGGGGAACACAAAGTGGTAGGAACCAGTTAGTGGGCGTGGGTGGAGGAACAGTTAGTGAGTGACACTTCTAATTTCATATTTAATAGAATGCCATCTTTGATCTTGGTCCTTCGTTCCTTTTCGGTTCTTTCGGTCCATCTGACCTTTGTGGTCTCTGGCAGTCTGTCTGTCAAGTGGTCGTACTGTGTAGTCAAAATACTGTGTGTATAGTGACTTCCCTCCGGGAGCGCAGATCCTGTGTGGGCCTGCACCGGCATGGGACACAGCTCTTGTACCCCGATCTATGGGACGAGAGGTAGGTTGCAGACAAGGTATGTCTCAACCCGGCCAAGGACCAGGATCAAGAAGGCCCGGGAGCTTTAGAGTGTGGCTCCCTAGCAAATGGGTCCCGGGGAGGATGCAGACGGAGCGGAGCACGCCACCTGTCCTCGCCTACCTGATCTATTCAGAGGGATTCCGGCTGCAAGAGGGGTACCGGCCCCCGACACCCGACCTCGTACTCTACGTCCAGGACGGGGAAGCCTGGTTAGGCCCTGAGGATCCCGCCGGGCTTCGGATGGAGAGGAATTGCCACCCGAACCCTACACCTGAGAGGAGCTCAGAGGGAGACCCGGCCTATCTACGCACGCACAGACGGGAAAGGGTGAAGTCTGTAGTGCAGGAACACTCTGGTGTAGGGTCGCTACCGAACACTGGACTTTCTCGGAGGTAGTCGGATCCCCATCCCTGGTGGCCGCAGGACTCCGCGAGGAGCAGGGAGTCGCCTTCCCGCTAATATCTCTGAGTGAGTAAAGCCTTGGAAGTTCACCCCCATGGCCTCCGGACTGTTCATTACGCGCCATACCACGCGACGTGGTGCCCGCACTCCCTGCGCTACTGCTACCCCCCTTTATCCTGCCTTGCCTGCCCTGAGGCCACGCTCCGCCTGTGGGGAGCAGTGAGAACTCTAGCCGCCATGTCACCGGGCCTCAGCGGACTGCTAGCGGCGCTGGTGGTCCGTCACCAGACACCACAGGTGGCGTAGTCGACAAATACCACTCAACCCTGAAAGCCCTTACATCCTTTTTAATGTGACGGCCCTGGGCACGGAACAGGTCCAGGCCACGGCTGCATCCTCTCAACATCTGACCCGGCTCCGAGTATCCCCCATCTTCCCAGGGCAGGGCTGCGAGCGTCACATAATTGGCGTAGTCGGCAGGATATCGTGCCCGCAGCAACGGAGAAGAGTGCCCATTGCTATCGGGTACTGTGTGCCTTACACCTTGAACTGTTGTTTTACACTTAAAATGGCGCCCGCCCAAGAAGAACAGACGCCATAATGCTGAGAAAAGACTGTCTTTGAACGCCTCCCATCGTGGGCTGGGCTCCCGCTTGGCGCCAAAAGTGTGGACTGCCCCTTCCATCAGAAACTGTCCGCGGGGTAATGCCCGTCAAACTGGATGGGCTGAACGAAGGTGGGCCTGTCAGCATTCCGCCCGGGAACAGCCCCGAAAGAGAAGGAAGAAGAAGGAAAGTAACAAGGTGCGGCCATGTCAGTCGGAGCTTGGCAGTCAACGGAGGCAGAAATGGATGCCTCTGGGGAGCAAGTCCATGCAACTACTGAACCCGGTTCAGGCCCTTCACCCGGCAGAGAGCAAGGCGGCAGCGTGTTAACCCCGGGAGATATTGAATTTCTCCATAAAGAAGCTCCGGGACTCGCCAGGAGGCAGAAAGAGGCCCAGGAGGCGGCAACGGCAGCGTGGAAAGAGGAGATGCTGCTGCGTATCCGAGACCGCCGCCGAGGAGTGGAGGTTCCAGGACCAGTCGACTCGGAGACAGAGGTCGAGGGTGACCTCGCGGCGGGTGAGATTGCAACCCCTGCCCCGGCTGCAGAGCCAACAGAGACTATCCTGGACCTCATGGCGGAGTACATAGTCCCCCACGCGGTTGTAGCGCCCCGAGGGTTCGGTCGCTACAGGGGTATTGCACCTCAACCAGACGTGTGATATTCCACTCCCGGGTAAGGATGGAGTGTGGACCAGGGCTCGGTTAGCTGCATGCATCACACACACCCCATTTCCGGGGGACAGCTCAACGGTGCTCCCATTAGACAGTAATGCAGGCACGACAGAACCTGTCCCTGGCTGGAGTGGGGAGGGGGGAGGAAAACCCAGCGATGTAGGAGCAGATAGGGGTTGGGTCTCTGGGCATAGGTAGGAGCCCATTGGTTGCAAGTCACCTGGGCTCACACACAGAGAAGGAGGTATATAAGGTGGGCCCCATCTTAGTTCAGGGAGAAGTTCAGTCAGGAGGAGAAGAGAGGAGGAGTTCAGCCAGAGAGGGCTGACAGGGAGCTGTGGCTCAGTCTGGGCCCAGCTCCACGAGGCAGGTCTGGAGTGGAGGCCAGAACCAGCAGAGAGGACAGAAACAGAGAGGAACAGAAAGGAAAGGAAGAAAGGAACAGAACACCAAGAGAGGCCCAGAGACATGAAGGTAGAAGGAACCCTAAAGGCCCAGGAGATTGCGGGTGACAGGTTGGCAGAACAGGGTACCGGATCCCAAGTTGGTGGAGGCGACTAATCCTCAGCCAAGGACCAGCGGTCATGATCATATCTTGGTGCGACCCCTCACTACACCTACTAGAAAGGCACACCACATAGGGTCAGGGAAGTGGACACCCAGCCTCCCAAGAGAAGACCCGAGGCAGCTGGACAAAAGTAGTGTCACTGGTGGGGCACGGCCAGAGAAAGGAATAGAAGAGAGTCCTGTGCCACACTCTGGAATTACCTGGGGGTTGACCGAGCCCCCTGCCTGGTGGACGCAGCACGGCTTGTGCAGTGATTGTCGGCGGAGTGACTTGGAATATAAAGAACTGTGAGTAAAGAACTTGAACTGCAACCCCACATCTCTGTGCTTCATCGCCGCACCAGCACTACACTGCCCTGGGGCTGCCTCTTCCCGTGGGGAGTCACATTACCTTAGCTGCATACACCATCAGCCCCAGCGGTCTGCCTTGCAGCGGCTGTTCGCACTGACCGCAATCCACGGGTGGCGTAGTCGGACAATTAACCTAAAGCTTACAAATAGACTGCCACTGGTTTGACCACCCTGAGCCATGGGACCGGGTCGCCGCCACGGAGACCACAGCCCCCCAGAGACCTGGTTCCGGGTAACCCACACAAGTGCTCACACGCGGCCCAGGGGGCGAGTCAACTTTGGCGTAGTCGGCAGGATTCAAACCAACCAGCCCCAAACGGGTATTGCGTGCCTGAAAGAAACTTTGCACTTACCTGAGAGAAGTTTTCCCGCCATCCGGAGTCGTTTCCCGCCATCGGACGCCATCTTCAGTCGTTTCCCGCCATCTTCAGCGGTTTTTCCCGCCCCGGCAGAGCGGACGCCATTATGTGCGCGCCAAAAGACAGCAGGAGGCCACCTCCCATCGTGGGCCAGGTCCCAGAGTGGCGCCAAAAAGGAGCCCGCCCCCAACAGCCATGAGTGCAGCTGTGGAGATGTCCATCAACGTGGGGGGGCTGCCCCTGAAGGTGATTGTCAGCAGGTGGCCCCAAGACCACCCCCCATGGGGGCGGACAGGAAAGAAAACTGTGGGGCCGGGTGCGGCCTGGATCAGTCTGGACATACCGCACCCGGGAATGGAAGGAGCAACGAACTCCACCAGCACCCTGGCCCGTAGCCTGCTGCAGGTTGAACCACCGTGCAGCCTAACGGAGTTGCTGGCACAGCATCCCAGAGACCCGGAGTGTGCTCGAGCTGCGCTGGAGGATTTGGACCGGAGGATGGTCCGGGCGCAGCGAGATGTGTTTGCCGGGTGGAAGGAGGAGTTGGCCCGGCAGCATGTTACCCACCAGCAGGAAACATCACCAGGGCCGAGCAGCACGCTTGCCTCCAAGGGCGGTGAAGGTGGACCGGCGGCCGAGGACGACTCCGCGGAGGAGGCCACAGAGACCGAGGCAGGTAACGGGGACATCATCACCCCAAGCCCTGAGGCCGCAAGCCTGCCCCCACCTTCCGTTGCGGGACCCGAAGCCCCGGGGACCGTACCTGACACCACACCTCCGCCGCCACCAGCTAGGCCTCAGGCTGCAGGCGCTACTGTCACGCCCCGCCCCACGCTGTGCCCTTTGACCCTGGGCGCAATAAAGAAAGAGGCGCCACAGGCTGGGACGCAAGACCTAGTGCACCCGGGGAGCCGTTGACTCACCAGCGCCCCCTACCTTGACTGTGCCACTCCCGGGCATGACCAGCAGACGACCACCGGCCTGGTCGCAAGGCCGAGTGCCCCCGGGCGCTGCTCCCCGACTGGGGCCCCCTGCCATAGCACCCCTGGGCGCTGATCTATTCGCCAAGCACACCGGCCCGGATGGACTGTCCCTGGTGTGGCCGGCCGAGCTGATCAGCGGCTGCCCATGGAGAGCTCAACCCCCGCGCGAGCCCCTGATACCTGCTCCGGAGCCTGTGGAAGTCACCCAGCCCTCACTACAGGATGTCCAGTTCGAGTGGGACCCCACTGGCGAAAATCTAATGGGGTTCACCAAGAAACCTGGGCGGATGCAGCCCGTCGCCTGGAGTTCTGCCGTCAGCAGCTGGCGACCTTCGAGAGGGAGCGGCGAGAGCGGCGTACCAGGGAGGAGCGGCTCCAAGCACGGAGTGCGGAGCAAAAGAGGAGAGCCCGACAGGATCCCCAAGCCACCCGCGGTCCCCGAGCCACCGGGATAGTAGTAAAGTTTCAGCTGGAACACGGCTGGGGCTTCATTAGAGACCCGGAGGCCGCGAACGACATCTTCATGACAAGAAGGGATGTCGAGAGTCACCTGCCAGAGGGACATCACGGACGTGACCTGTATCCTGGTGATGTGGTCACCTACACCCGGCACAAGGGCGCCAAAGGACTGTACGCCCTCCACATCCACCGGCTAACAGAGGAGGAGCTCCAATACAACTATGGAGAGAGTCAAGAGGGTCCGGACGGGCCTGAAGACTACCCGGAGGAGCAAGGAGCATCAGGAGGACACCGTTATCTGTAAACGGTAAAGTGTGACTGTATATAGTTACCCGTCAGGGTATAAGAACTGTTGTGGGACTGATGTGGAACTGTTATTTGACTGTTGCCCGTTTTAAGTGCTCCCCTAAGTTACCTGGCTGAGGACTGAGAACAGCCATCCCCTTCCCTACCTGGCCGAGGACTGAGAGCAGCCATCCTGTAAATAGTTGCGCTTCTTAAAGTGCCCCCTACTGGTTTTATAAAAAGACTGCAACGTCTACCTCAGGACAAATTTACTGGACTGTTGCACCTTTAAGAGAAAGAATACCTGGTCGCAAGTTGCACAGCGGCCAGTACCCAAGAATATGTTTTACTTGAGAATGTTTTATACTGAAAAGTTTTGTATGCTGCTAAAAGAGTTTTATGGTATTTTATATGTGTGAAGAAAGTCTTGTAATACTTGTTAACAGAGAAAAGTGTACCAGTAACGTTAAAAGAGAAAAGTGCCTCCCATAAAGGGATGGGTTAACAGTTATTGTCTTATATGTGAATGCATTCTAAAATTTTGTATGTTTTGAATTGTCTTTTCTCTTTTCCAGCCCGAGGACGTGCTGTGGTTTACCGGGGGGGAATGTAGCGCCCTGAGGGTTCGGTCGCTACAGTGGTATTGCACCTCAACCAGAGGTGTGATATTCCACTCCCGGGTAAGGATGGAGTGTGGACCAGGGCTCGGTTAGCTGCATGCATCACACACACCCCATTTCCGGGGGACAGCTCAACGGTGCTCCCATTAGACAGTAATGCAGGCAGGACAGAACCTGTCCCTGGCTGGAGTGGGGAGGGGGGAGGAAAACCCAGTGATGTAGGAGCAGATAGGGGTTGGGTCTCTGGGCATAGGTAGGAGCCCATTGGTTGCAAGTCACCTGGGCTCACACACAGAGAGGGAGGTATATAAGGTGGGCACCATCTTAGTTCAGGGAGAAGTTCAGTCAGGAGGAGAAGAGAGGAGGAGTTCAGCCAGAGAGGGCTGACAGGGAGCTGTGGCTCAGTCTGGGCCCAGCTCCACGAGGCAGGCCTGAAGTGGAGGCCAGAACCAGCAGAGAGGACAGAAACAGAGAGGAACAGAAAGGAAAGGAAGAAAGGAACAGAACACCAAGAGAGGCCCAGAGACACTAAGGTAGAAGGAACCCTAAAGGCCCAGGAGATTGCGGGTGACGGGTTGGCAGAACAGGGTACCGGATCCCAAGTTGGTGGAGGCGACTAATCCTCAGCCAAGGACCGGCGGTCGTGATCATATCTTGGTGCGACCCCTCACTACACCTACTAGAAAGGCACACCACATAGGGTCAGGGAAGTGGACACCCAGCCTCCCAAGAGAAGACCCGAGGCAGCTGGACAAAAGTAGTGTCACTGGTGGGGCACGGCCAGAGAAAGGAATAGAAGGGAGTCCTGTGCCACACTCTGGAATTACCTGGGGGTTGACCGAGCCCCCTGCCTGGTGGACGCAGCACGGCTTGGGCAGTCATTGTCGGCGGAGTGACTTGGAATATAAAGAACTGTGAGTAAAGAACTTGAACTGCAACCCCACGTCTCTGTGCTTCATAGCTGCACCAGCACTACTAGTGCTGGGACGCCCGTGCACCATCACCCCCACCATTATCTACACTGCCCTGGGGCTGCGCTCTTCCCGTGGGGAGTCACACTATCTTAGCTGCATACACCATCAGCCCCAGCGGTCTGCCTTGCAGCGGCGGTTCGCACTGACCGCAATCCACGGGTGGCGTAGTCGGACAATTAACCTAAACCTTACAAATAGACTGCCACTGGTTTGACCACCCTGAGCCACTGGACCGGGTCGCCGCCACGGAGACTACAGCCCCCCAGAGACCTTGTTCCGGGTAACCCACACACGTGCGCACACGTGGCCCAGGGGGCGAGTCACGGTCACCTGGGAGCAAGCGCTAGCTCGTGAGCTGCAATCGGCAGCCATCGGTGGGGACCTGCGATGTCGCCCAAGCTCAGAAACGGAGGTGCCTGAAGCTGCGGAGGAGGCTACCGGCTCCAACCCGGACTGGTCCGCATCAATCGAGGACTCGCAGCAACCCGTCCTCACCCCGCTACCTGCACCAGCAGTAACCTGGCCCGAGGCTGAGGAGTGGGCCTGGGAAAACCAGGGGGGCGACCTAATGGGCTTCCCGCAGGAGACCCGATCTGAAGCGCGAAGGAGGAGCCAGTGGTGCAGAGACCAGATCTTCCAGCTAGCACGGGAGCAACATCGGCGGGAGCAACGCTGCGAGCGTCTCGAGGTCAGGACCAAGGCAGCAAAGACTCAGGGGCGTCAGGAGGAGGCCACCCGTCCCAGTCCTCGGTACGAAGGCCAAGTCATCCGATTTCACCATGAGGCGGGGTGGGGGTTCATCCGGTGTCCCCTGTTCCAGGACGATGTGTTCGTCAGCCGGCAGGACGTCGAGCCGCGCCTCAAGAAGGGACACCCCGGTCGGAACCTCACCTCCTCCCTGGCGACACAGTGACTTTCACTCGCCACCAGGGGGAGTGCGGGTGGTACGCCCTGGACGTCCACAAAGTGTCTGGGAGCGACGACGCCCCGCCCTCAGCCTCAGGTGACCGGCTAGCCTCCGTCGGGAGGAATGAGCCTTTTTCTAGACGAGAGCCTGAAGTCTAAAGCAGCCCCCGACTGCTGCTGTTGTAGTTGTTTAAAGTTTAGTTAAATGCTGCTATTTTTGTGTTTTTCCCTGTTTACAGAGACTTTGGTCCCTGCGGACTATGGCAGGCGGCGGACTGTGCATTGTATATAGTTATGCATCTATTTAGGTGCTTCCTATTGGTTTTATACAAAACCGTGTCTTTTCTTCTACCTCAGAAGCAAAACCTGTCTGGAGTGGCTTGTGTGGGGGTCCAACTCCGGATCTTCATGCCCTGCAGCCACCCCAGGGCCCACGTAGAGTGTTTAGGGCAGGTCCCTCTTGCTACTGAACTGACCGTCACCACTGTTAACCAGTCTGCTGCCATTGTCTAAAGTCTCTTGTCCAATTTGTGTTTTATACTTTTATAACTTTGTACTCTTGCACTTTTATACTTTTATACCTTGTTATGCAACGTTTAAGGAATGTGCCTCCCATAAAGGGATGATAGTTTTATTCGTTGATATAAAAAGAATTTTCCTGGGTGTTACTTCCTTTGCAGCCCGCGGACGTGCTGTGTTTTACCAGGGGGGAATGTGGCGCCCCTGAGGGTTCGATCGCCACAGGAATGCTGCACTTCTTTAATGGAGTGTGGTGTTCCTCCTCTGAGGTAAGGCCAATGTGATGGTAGTGACCTAGCCTTTTGCATCCAACACCACATTTCCACTAGAGGGAGCTAGTATGCACTAGGTGCTGCTCCCCCTGGTTACAGGGAGACTGGGGAACACAAAGTGGTAGGAACCAGTTAGTGGGCGTGGGTGGAGGAACAGTTAGTGAGTGACACTTCTAATTTCATATTTAATAGAATGCCATCTTTGATCTTGGTCCTTCGTTTCTTTTCGGTTCTTTCGGTCCATCTGACCTTTGTGGTCTCTGGCAGTCTGTCTGTCAAGTGGTCGTACTGTGTTGTCAAAATACTGTGTGTAAAGTGACTTCCGTCCGGGAGCGCAGATCCTGTGTGGGCCTGCACCGGCATGGGACACAGCTCTCGTACCCCGATCTATGGGACGAGAGGTAGGTTGCAGACAAGGAATGTCTCAACCCGGCCAAGGACCAGGATCAAGAAGGCCCGGGAGCTTTAGAGTGTGGTTCCCTAGCAAATGGGTCCCGGGGAGGATGCAGACGGAGCGGAGCACGCCACCTGTCCTCACCTACCTGATCTATTCAGAGGGATTCCGGCTGCAAGAGGGGTACCGGCCCCCGACACCCGACCTCGTACTCTACGTCCAGGACAGGAAAGCCCGGTTAGGCCCCGAGGATCCCGCTGGACTTCGGATGGAGAGGAATTGCCACCCGAGCCCTACACCTGAGAGGAGCTCAGAGGGAGACCCGGCCTATCTACACACGCACAGATGGGAAAGGGTGAAGTCTGTAGTGCAGGAACACTCTGGTGTAGGGTCACTACCGAACACTGGACTTTCTCGTAGGTAGTCGGACCCCCGTCCCTGGGGTCCGCAGGACTCCGCGAGGAGCAGGGAGTCGCCTTCCCACTAATATCTCTGAGTGAGTAAAGCCTTGGAAGTTCACCCCTATGGCCTCCGGACTGTTCATTACGCGCCATACCACGCGACGCGGTGTCCGTACTCCCTGCGCTACTGCTACCCCCTTTATCCTGCCTTGCCTGCCCTGAGGCCACGCTCCGCCTGTGGGGAGCAGTGAGAACTCTAGCCGCCATGTCACCAGGCCTCAGCGGACTGCTAGCGGCGCTGGTGGTCCGTCACCAGACACCACAGGTGGTGTAGTCGACAAATACCACTCAACCCTGAAAGCCCTTACATCCTTTTTAATGTGACGGCCCTGGGCACGGAACGGGTCCAGGCCACGGCTGCATTCCCTCAACATCTGACCCGGCTCCGAGTATCCCCCATCTTCCCAGGGCAGGGCTGCGAGCGTCACACTACCATCATGGGTTTTCAGGAAATAGGTTGGGCTTATTATGAGCGATGGTTTATCATGGATGGATGTTGCAGGCATTGTGTGAAGTGACGTATCTCAAATTATAGCCCAATGGGGCCCTTTTTTGTCCCGCTGTGTGCAAGTGTGCAAAGCTAGTTTTGGAAGTACCATATAAGTGAATGGAGAGAGACGCGCATCTGACGCGCCCCCTGGGCCAGTGCTGTAGTGTGGCGCACGTGTGCGCGGGGGAATACCCGGAGCCGGATCTGATGGGGGTAGTAGTCTCCGAGTGGCGGGGACCCGGTCCGTGCCCAGGGTGGTCAAACTAAGTGTGTGGCAGTCTTTGTAGATGTTTAAGTGTCGACTACGCCACCCGTTGATTTGCGGTCGCAAGGCCGCCGCTGCAGAACAGTCCGCTGAGGCCGGTGGTATGTGTGCAGCAATGGTGGTATAACCCCCAACGGGAGAGGTATGGCCTCAGGGCAGCTGGTGCGGGTGAAGGGGGTGATAGAAAGGGCGTCCCGGTACCTTTAGTGCTGGTAGTGCGATGGAACACAGAGACTGATTGCAGTTTTCAATGCTTTACTCACAGATGTTATCAGTGTCAGTCCTGCAGGTGATGACGACCCGAGCCGTGCTGCGTCCACCAGGTACGGGGCTCGACCAACCCCCAGGCAGTTCCAGAGTGTGACCTTGAACTCCTTTCTCTGTTCCTTTCTCTGGCCGTCCCCACTAGGGACCCACCCATGTCCAGCTTCCTCGGGCCTTCTGGTGGCGAAACCTATCTCCGGTTTCCCTGACCCTATGTGGCGTGCCTTCGTGGTGAGTGTAGTGAGTGGTCGCGCCAAAACGTGGCCACGACCTCCGGTTCCTGGCTGAGGATAAGTGGCCTCCACCAGTTCGGGATCCGGTACCCTGATCTGCCAACCCTTCACCCGCTGACTCCTAGCGTGTTCGGGTTCCCTCTTCCTTCATGTCTCTGGGCCTTTCTCCAGGTTCCATTCCTTCCTTGTTCCTTGTTCCTTTCCTCTTGTCTTTCTCTCTCTTGCTCCCTTCAGGAGCAGCACCCAGACAGGGCTGCTGCTCCCTGTCACTACTCTTCTCCTCTTCTTCTGTCTGACTGAACTCCTAAGATGGTGCCCACCTTTTATACTCCCTCTGACACCCGAGCCCAGGTGACTAGCCACCAATGGGCTCCTTCCTATGCCCAGAGTCCCTCCCCTCTCTGCTCCTGCACCACTGGGATATTCCTCCCCCCCTCCCACTCCAGCCAGGGACAGACGCTGTCGTACCTGCACATCTATCTGGTGGGAGTACCGTTGATCTGTCCCCCGGAAATGGGATGTATGTGGTGCATGCAGCTAACTGAGTTCTAGTCCACACTCCATCCTTACCCGGGAGTGGAATACCACACCTCTGGTTCGAGGTGCAATACCCCTGTAGCAGCCGAGCCCTCGGGGTGCTACATTCCCCCCTGGTAAACCACAGCACGTCCTCGGGCTGAAATAGAGTAAAAACAATTTTTAAAGTGTACGTACACATAAAACACATCAACTTTCATCCATCCCTTTATGGGAGGTTTTCTCAACAGCTGGCTAATGCCACCGGAACTCTTTTACAAAAACACTATGTAAAACTTTGGCATCATATCAAATTTCACATTAAGGCATTCTCAAATAAAACATTCTTGAATTCTCGGGTTCTTGGGATCTTGGGATCTGGCCGCTCTCAGTCTTCGGCCAGGTAGAGGGAAGGGATGACCGCTCTCAGTCCTCGGTCAGGTTAGGGATTAGGGCAAAAATAGGCAACAGTTCTCTTTCTGTCCCAACGGGGACCACACTCTTAGTGGAAACAGTCCCACAACAGTCCTTATACCCGGTCGGGTAACTATTTACATCTCCTCTTTTACCGTTTACGATTAACGGTGTGCTCCACACGCTCCTTTCTCTTCCTCAGGTTCAGACCCGTCCGGGCCCTCTTTCTCCTCCTCCTCCTGGTACGATTGCTCCTCTTCTTCCTTGACCCGGTGGACATGAAGGGCGTACCACCCCTTCACTCCCTTATGCCTGGTATAGGTGACGGTATCTCCAGGCACCAGGTCCCGTCCACTGTGCCCCTCCGGTAGGTGGGACTCTACGTCGCTCCTGTTTACAAACACCTGGCTTATGGTCTTCGGGTCTTGGATGATGCCCCAGCCACATGCCATGTGAAACTTAACAACAGTCCCGGTGACTCGGGGACCGTGAGCTGTACGGGGGATCCTGGCGGGCCCTTGTCTTCTGCTAAACGTTTTTAATGTGGAGCCACTCCTCCTTCACTTTCCTCTCTCTCCGCTCCCGCTCAAACGTTGCCAGTTGTTGGCGGCAGGTCTCATAGCGCCGGGCGGCGCCCGCCCGGGTCTCCTGAGTGAACCCCATCAGGTCTTCTCCAGTGGGGTCCCCCTCGAATTGAGCGTCTTCCAGCGGGGGTGAAGAGAGGTCCACGGGCTCCGGAGCTGGGATTAGCGGTTCATCTGGGGCCCTTGCTCCTACGGGATGACTCTTCCTGGAGCGGGGGTTGGTGTACACAGGCGGCCAGACGAATGGTGTCCCATCCGGGTAGGTGTGCTGCTCATACAGGTCTTTCCCCAATGATGGCATGACTGGGGGCCCCGGCTGGGGTGCAGCGCCCGCGGGCACTCGGCCTTTTAACCAGGCCGGTGACTTTCTGATCGTGCCCGGTGTTGGGGAGCACGGTTCAGGGCAAGGCTCCGCTGCAGAGCTTGCTGCTGGAGGGCTGACTACTGGTGGTGGAGGTACGGTGGGCGGTGCGGCACCCAGAGCTTCGGGTCCCGCGGCGGGAGGTAGGGGCAGGTCCGCGGCCTCAGGGCCCGGAGTAACGGCGTTCCCCTTACTTGTCGTTGCGGCCTCCCCCGCGGCGTCGTCCCCGGCCTCCGGTCCGCTTCTGCTGCCTCTCGGGATCGACGCGGTGCTGGATGGTGGCTGCACCTCCGGTTGGCAGGTCAGCGTGCGCCGGGTCAACTCCTCCTTCCACCCGGCGAGCACGTCTCGTTGCGCCCAGATCATCCTCCTGTTCAGCTCTTCCAGCGCGGCCTGCGCGTACTCCGGTTCTTCCTTCTGGAGCACCGCTAGCAGCTCTGCAATCTGGTATGGCGGCTGTGGCGGTGAAGCTCTCCTCCGTATCCGACATCCCCCTCCCCCCTAGTGGACCGTGGCCTACCTGGCGATGATCCTCTTCCGTAGGCCGCGGCTCCGCAGTGGATCGTCAGGGTTGAGGACCTTCCGTCGCGCTCCTGTGACGTCGGCGTCACTGGGCTCCTTCCAGGACCTTACGCAACGTCCGGACGTGAGGCGGGGCTTCAGTTCTCGCGGGCTTTCGGAGTCCACACCCCTCTTCTTCCCGCGCGGCGTCCTCAAGATGACGCCCAATGGCGGGAAAACTCCACGGATGGCGGGAAGAAGGCAGAAGATGGCGTCGGATGGCGGGAATCGGCTCCGGATGGCGGGAAACGACTCCGGACGGCGGGAAACTTCACCACAGGTAAGTAAAAAGTCTCTTTTTCAGGCACGCAGTACCCGGTGGTTACGGGCACGAGATCCTGCCGACTACGCCAAAGTTGACGCGCCCCCTGGGCCAGTGCTGTAGTGCGGCGCACGTGTGCACGGGGGAATACCCGGAGCCGGATCCGATGGGGGTAGTAGTCTCCGAGTGGCGGGGACCCGGTCCGTGCCCAGGGTGGTCAAACTAAGTGTGTGGCAGTCTTTGTAGATGTTGTTTAAGTGTCGACTACGCCACCCGTTGATTTGCGGTCGCAAGGCCGCCGCTGCAGAACAGTCCGCTGAGGCCGGTGGTATGTGTGCAGCAATGGTGGTATAACCCCCAACGGGAGAGGTATGGCCTCAGGGCAGCTGGTGCGGGTGAAGGGGGTGATAGAAAGGGCGTCCCGGTACCTTTAGTGCTGGTAGTGCGATGGAACACAGAGACTGATTGCAGTTTTCAATGCTTTACTCACAGATGTTATCAGTGTCAGTCCTGCAGGTGATGACGACCCGAGCCGTGCTGCGTCCACCAGGTACGGGGCTCGACCAACCCCCAGGCAGTTCCAGAGTGTGACCTTGAACTCCTTTCTCCGTTCCTTTCTCTGGCCGTCCCCACTAGGGACCCACCCATGTCCAGCTTCCTCGGGCCTTCTGGTGGCGAAACCTATCTCCGGTTTCCCTGACCCTATGTGGCGTGCCTTCGTGGTGAGTGTAGTGAGTGGTCGCACCAAGACGTGGCCACGACCTCCGGTTCCTGGCTGAGGATAAGTGGCCTCCACCAGTTCGGGATCCGGTACCCTGATCTGCCAACCCTTCACCCGCTGACTCCTAGCGTGTTCGGGTTCCCTCTTCCTTCATGTCTCTGGGCCTTTCTCCAGGTTCCATTCCTTCCTTGTTCCTTGTTCCTTTCCTCTTGTCTTTCTCTCTCTTGCTCCCTTCAGGAGCAGCACCCAGACAGGGCTGCTGCTCCCTGTCACTACTCTTCTCCTCTTCTTCTGTCTGACTGAACTCCTAAGATGGTGCCCACCTTTTATACTCCCTCTGACACCCGAGCCCAGGTGACTAGCCACCAATGGGCTCCTTCCTATGCCCAGAGTCCCTCCCCTCTCTGCTCCTGCACCACTGGGATATTCCTCCCCCCCTCCCACTCCAGCCAGGGATAGACGCTGTCGTACCTGCACATCTATCTGGTAGGAGTACCGTTGATCTGTCCCCCGGAAATGGGATGTATGTGGTGCATGCAGCTAACTGAGTTCTAGTCCACACTCCATCCTTACCCGGGAGTGGAATACCACACCTCTGGTTCGAGGTGCAATACCCCTGTAGCAGCCGAGCCCTCGGGGTGCTACACATCCACATCTCCTTTATAGTGGTCTCACAAGAATCACGGACCCTAGGTGGCACAGCTTAATTCCATCACCTCTTCAGTGCCACTAAAATTCAGAAAAATCAACAAATCTCAAAACAATCCCAACAATTTGATCAAGGAAAACCCAGCTGGAGATTCCAGGCCAGCCGTCCACAATTAAAGGGAATCAGTCAGTAAGCTCAAACCGCATATTTGGACATGGAGGTCCTTAAAAGCTAAATCCATCGACACCTTTATATGTTCTATCTGTTGCTGCCTTCCTGAGAAATCAGCACTTTTAATTCATATGCAAATGATGCATTAAGTGCTTTGGGCATAACAGACATAGGCGGATTATAATGAGGGCAATCCGGGCGACCGCCCGGGGCCCCGAGCCTCCAGAGGGCCCGCGGCTCCGAGCGGGGTGTCTAATGCCAGATTGCCCTCATTATATGTGCGGGCCGCCGCGGCACATACCGGTAGCAGTGGCGGGAGGGGGGGCCCGTACCGCTCCCCCAGCAGCGGCCGCCGCTACTTCTTCATCGGCCGGGCCAGCACTGCAGCAGTTAACTTCCCTGTGCTGGCCCGGCCGCGTCACTGCTAGGAGACACGGCCCTGTGCGCGGCCGTGTCTCCTAGCTGTGACGTCACGCAGTGCGCACGCGGCCTGCACTGCTGCACCGAAGAGCCTGAGGACTGGAGCCGAGCCGGGGGATGGTGAGTGTGTATGTGTATGTGTGTGTGTGTGTATGTGTGTGTATGTATGTGTGTGTGTGTATGTGTGTGTGTGTGTGTGTGTGTGTGTATGTGTGTGTATGATGTCTGTTTGTATGTGTGTGGGAGGGGCAGATGTCATTGTGTGATGTCTGTTTGTGTGTGTGTGGGCAGATGTCATTGTGTGATATCTGTTTGTGTGTGTGTATGTGTGTGTGTGTGTGTGTGTGTGTGTGTGTGTGTGTGGGCAGATGTCATTGTGTGATGTATGTGTGTGTATGTGTGTGTGTGTGTGGGCAGATGTCACTGTGTGATGTCTGTGTGTGTGTGTGTGTGTGTGTGTGTGGGCAGATGTCAGTGTGATGTCTGTTTGTGTGTGTGTGGGCAGATGTCATTATGTGATGTCTGTGTGTGTGTGTGTGTGTGTGGGCAGATGTCACTGTGTGATGTCTGTGTGTGTGTGTGTGTGTGTGTGGGCAGATGTCAGTGTGATGTCTGTTTGTGTGTGTGTGGGCAGATGTCATTGTGTGATGTCTGTTTGTGTGTGTGTGTGTGTGTGTGGGCAGATGTCATTGTGTGATGTCTGTGTGTGTGTGTGTGTGTGTGTGTGTGTGTGGGCAGATGTCATTGTGCGATGTCTGTTTGTGTGTGTGTGTGTGTGTGGGCAGATGTCATTGTGTGATGTCTGTTTGTATGTGTGTGTGTGTGTGTGTGTGGGCAGATGTCATTGTGCGATGTCTGCGTGTGTGTGTGTGGGCAGATGTCATTGTGTGATGTCTGTTTGTGTGTGTGTGTGGGCAGATGTCATTGTGTGATGTCTGTTTGTGTGTGTGTGTGTAGGCAGATGTCATTGTGTGATGTCTGTTTGTGTGTGTGTGGGCAGATGTCATTGTGTGATGTCTGTTTGTATGTGTGTGGGGGGGGGCAGATATCATTGTGTGATGTCTGCTTGTGTGTGTGTGGGCAGATGTCATTGTGTGATGTCTGTTTATATGTATTTTTGTGTTTCAAATGTGTTTATGCGTGTATGTATATGTCTGTATATGTTTGTGTGTGTGCGTGACTGCGTGCGGCCACCTGCTGAGTATAGTTGTCGCCGTGCGGCCTCCTGCTGTATCTGGGGGGGGCGCCGTGCGGCCCCCCGCTGTGTATAGATGGCTACGTGCGGCCCCCCGCTGTGTATAGATGGCTACGTGCGGCCCCCCGCTGTGTATAGATGGCTACGTGCGGCCCCCCTCTGTGTATAGATGGTGCCGTGGGCCCCCCGCCGTGTATTGATGGCGTCGTGCGGCCCCCTGCTGTGTAGAGATGGCGCCGTGCGGCTCCCCGCTGTGTATAGATGGCTACGTGCAGCCTCCCGCTGAGTATAGATGGCGCTGTGCGGCCTCCTGCTGTCTCTGGGGGGCGCCGTGCGGCCTCCCGCTGTGTATAGATGGCTACGTGTGGCCTCCCGCTGAGTATAGATGGCGCTGTGCGGCCTCCTGCTGTCTCTAGGGGGGGTGCTGTGCGGCATCTATACTCAGCAGAAGGCCGTACGTAGCCATCTATACACGTATACTCAGCAGGAGGCCGCACGTAGCCATCTATACGGTGCCATCTATACACAGCGGGAGGCTGCACGTGGCCATCTATACACAGCGGGAGGCCGCACAGCGCCATCTATACACAGCGGGAGGCCGCACGGCGCCATCTATACACAGCGGGAGGCCGCACGGCGCCATCTATACACGTATACTCAGCAGGAGGCCGCACGTAGCCATCTATACACTGCGGGAGTCTCAGTGCTTTGCAAGAGCAGTCAATAAATTCTGCTTGACTAATTCTGAGCACCATAAAGTCTGGTTCGCTTCTAACCTGCTGTCTTCATTTTCAGCTTGCTGAATTCTAACTCATTTACTGTCATTCGAGACGATGCCTTTGCTGGTCTTTCACCTTGAATACCTGTAAGTGCTCCACTTAATGTCATATTTTTGATTCTGTTCTTCTTCATCTTTTGGCATGTGCAATTGTATGAGCAAGTATTCATATGAATTTATGACCTACTTAAACCTTCGAGGACCTTAAATTTTATTCAATCAAATTTTTTTCCAGTTTAAAACTATGGGACATATATGTGCCTTGGTCCTCAAAGGGTTTTTAAAGGGGCTGCAAACATAAATACGAAAAAAATAATTCAGTTAGTGCTTTTTGTGTTCATTTAATTTTTATTTGAAGTCCATTTTTTTTATATACCTTGAAATTAAGCCCTACCCCATGGAATGAAGCCCTACCTACATGACATCTGAGAGCTACATGGATCCCGCTTGTGAGGTGCCTGTCCGTCACTACTATTCAGTTTTAGGGTCCACTCACTAAGCCATATATTCTCTCATGCAAGAGAATAGGGCCAATTATGCTAATGACACTCGGCTCAAACTCTGTCAGAGCTTCAACTGAGTGTGATCCGATTCTCTCGCAGCACAGATATGGAGAAGATGGAGAACTTACTTTCTCCATCTTCTCCATAGTCTCTGTGAGTGTTCATCAGACTGCACTTGGATGACATCCGAGTGCAGTCCAATGTTTTACGTGTACCCATAGACTTGTATGGGTGCACATGGTCCGAATATCGAATGAGATTATTTTCTCATGCCGATAATCGCAGATCTGCACTGTCCCATAGTATAACATAGGGCCGAGTCCTATCCGATAAAACATCACATAGCATTCGGCCGTGTTATACGACAGTGTGAGCGAGCCCTTAGAGTCAAGGAATATTTACATGCAGATGATGATATTACTCTCCAAGTGTATATTTTTTTAGGCGAGTTCATAGTAAATGCTTTGCCTTTTTGACATGTGATCAACTAAAGAACAAGAAAGATTTAGGACCTCCCCTATAGAGAAACGGAAAATAGTTTGGAAGACTTGCATGTCCTTTTTTATTTATTATGAGAAAATCATAAAAGATCCCATTTTTTAACAATGCTGTGACTTTCTGCTGAGGGAGAGGGAGAGAGCTGCCCTATTCAGAGTCTGTAATAAGACCTACTGACAAAAGTGTTGAAGATACAGTCTAATGTGAATTAACAATGAAAAAAAGTTAATTTCACAAATGGCTTGTATTTTTTTTAATACAAACTTTTTTGTGTTTACAGCTCCTTTAAAGGGAATCTGTCATCAGGTTTTCGCCACCTAATCTGAGAGCAGCATAATGTAGGGTTAGAGGCACTGATTCCAGTAATGTGTCACTTACTGGGCTGCTTAGTGTTGTTTTGATAAAATCATTGATTTGTCAGAAGGTAATTATTACTAGATGACTAGTAAGTTCTGTAGGACCCCACCCCCATCACTGATCAGTAGATTTCTGTGTACACTGAGCATGGGCAGAAAGCTGCCAATCAGTGGTGTGGGTGGGGCTATACAGAGCGCAGCATTCAGAGAGCTGCTAGATCTGCAGCAGATGAAACGGTGATTTTCTCAAAATGACGACAAGCAGCTGAAAAAGTGACACATCGCTGGAATCAGGGTATCTGCCCCAATATTGTGCTGCTCTCAGATGAGGCAGCACAATTAATATTGTGCCAAATTAATTTCCCGTGAACTATCACATGATCTATCACAGGGGATCATGTGACATGTCACGTGATAAATCAGGTGTGGGGGGGGGGGGCGCGCCTTCTAAACTGCCCGGGGCCCTTGCTACTCTTAATCCACCCCTGATAACAGAGGACTTCCCAAGCCACTGCCTCTCAAGGATGTTTCCCTACCCAGCCTCTTTAGCTTAATTGACAGCTCACTGTCTGATTTCCTTGCCTGCTGTCTGACATCACACCTAGAGCTATCAATAAAGCTAAAGAGGCTGATTCTGGACGGGAAAACAACTGGGAGAGCAAGAGGCTCAGAAAGTGCTCTGTCACGCCCAGAGCACTTAATGCCTCATTTGCATATGAATCTATATGCTGATTTCTTGGGAATGCAGCAACAGATAGAAGATATAATGGTATGAATGAATTTTGCTTTCAATTACTTGCAAGCCCATATATATTTGTGGGGTTGAGCTTACTTATAGATTCCATTTAAAGGGGATGGTCTAGTATGAGATCATTTAGCCAACATTCGTTATGGACAAATTTACTTGCATAGAGTAAATTGAGCAAAATTTGAGTAGATATTCTTGAACGCATGAGCTAGAAGTCTTACTGGATTAGAGTACATTGTGATTGGCAGGTGGTAATTACAACCTGTCCTAGCTAATACATATTATAGTGCTGTAGAGTCTATGGATTTATACTCCACCTCTGGGGTGACCTTGCACATCGGCTGATGAGCAGTCAATAATGTACATTCTCCACTTTGCGGAGACAAGAAGACACAATCACATTCACTCCCTAGACATGAGCGTGCAAGTGAAGCTGCTTTACTCTGATGGCCGACACAATGGAAGGAAAATGAAAAGACTTAAGCAGATTGTTATGTTTCTCCAGGGAGAGATTTAAGTGGCAATATCCAAAAAACTATTCCAAGAGGCATAGACAGGAGACATCACAAAATTCCATGTATGGGATTATCGATGAGAGTGAGTGTTCATCCTGATCCTTCTGGTGCTTAAAGAGTCACTGTCATTTCAGCAATAGAAAAAGTGAATATATGTAAATAGCCCCTTCACAGAGGTATGGGACTGAAGTGCCACTTATGGGAAGTAGCAATCCTAAAAAGCAATATTGACTCTTTACAGAGTCTTGCCACATGACTTAAAATGAGAAACCAAACCAGAAACTGCATTTGCAAACATGTGACTCAGGGTTTTTGCCCCTCATCAATGCAAAGTGGGATAACTGAATGGCTGGGTTAGAGACATCTGACAAGGGGTTTAAAGAGTAAAGTATTTTCCTTCTGGAGGGCACTTAGTTGGCAAAGGGAGATTTATAGGTCACGTAGTACTCCCCTGGGAACTTCTCCTGATTTGCATTGATGAGGGGCATAAACCCAAAACACGTGTCTGCAAATGGAGTTTCTAGTATAGCTGTATATTAGAGATGGGAAAATTTATTCGAGTGGAACTGAATTCTAGTTGAATCTCACAAAAGTCCATATTCTCCAGAATTTGAATTTCTTGTAATTTGCTTCTCACAAATTCATCAAAATGGCGGTCAGTTTTAGAGGGCCAGCAAAAGTGTTTAAAAACAAACAAAACATGATACCACATCACTGCTCATCTGTCCTGGCACCCCCGCTGCCTCCGGTGCTTGCTGCTTCCATCCGGTCTCCAGGGCTTCTTCTTTCCACACACACCGATGACTTCCCCCTAGAACAGGACTTCCGGCCATGACCAGGCCATGAGGTCATGACATCATGATGTTATGACCCGCTGTGACCTCCAAAGCCTGATCGTGGCTGAAAGTTCTGTTATGGAGTGAAGACACTAGGCGTCCTATGAAACGTTTGTGTGCGATAATTGTGCAGTGTAAACAGGTTGCCAATCACCCAAAAAGTGAGCAAAATGCTTGTGTAAACAGGACTCGGGTTGCCAAGAACATTTGCACTGAGTAATCTATTATAGATCAGACAGTGGAGTTGGCCAAAAGGGTGGATATTGACTTTTACGATTGCTTCTTCCAAAAGGTAGCACTAAAGTCCCCAGTCCTCTTCCTCTCAGAAGTGGCTATTTATATATTTATTTTCCCAAGGGAGCATTGCATGGCCTATAAGTCTCCACACCACAACTTTGTGCTCTCCACAAGGGGAAACATTACCCTATAATAAACTTTGTCATATATTACAATCTACAGTATGTTAATAGATCACAGGCCTTTCAATGCTACTCTCCTTGAATTAATCTTCTCCTTTATATATCACTTGTACTCACAAAAAGTAAGCAGAAGGCCAGAGCTGTCCTATGGTGACTGTGAGGAGCTGGCCTTGTTCTAAGACTATTGGACCAATGCACGTAGAGCAGAGTCCACGGCTCTAAGAGATGCAGACTTTTTCCACCATGGAGCACCGATACTGTCGATTTAATTATTGTGTTTTATTTGTGTTTTGCTTGCTCGTCAGTTTAATTGCACTAATTTCACTTGGAAAGGGTTCAACTTCAGGAATCAATGTTTTCATTCTATGCCAGTAAGCTTTGGAAGACGTGTTGGTTGGATCGTATGTGTACATAAGGCCACATAAGAGATTTCTAAAGGTAAAGCAATCATTCCATTAATCTCATCAGTATCTCAGGGGCCTCAAGTCATTGTTCTCCCAGCCACTAGTCTCATTGTGTGGATGGGGAAAGTAGACCTGGCGGAGCCATCGCCACAGGGAGTCTCAAATGCAGTCCCAGGTGATGGGCTTCTCGAATATTCTTCATTCTTTGATCTAAAAACAAATGTTAAACAGGGAGGGTGTGGACACTTTTGTCCCTCCAGGGGGCTGATCCCAGGAGAGGGTGGACAATTAAGCCATGTGTTTTAGTGGTAGTTGGTAGAATGACGCCAAAGGGAGAGGATCTAGTCTGAGGTCCTGGAGCCCATGGATGGATCGGCTATGGAGTTTGGAGATCCGTTGCCAACTGGGCTAGATAAACATGCTACAGTTGTGGGATTTGTTGTCTGGATTTGATGAACTTTCTTAAGGACTGTTGCTACTGGATACCTGTGTTTCTATCATTTTATCTGTCATCTGGAGGAGCGTGGAATGTGAATACAGACTATATTGGCTGAAGATGAGAAATCTGTGAGCCAACCAAAAGTTGGGAGACAGTGAGTATCACCTGTGTGAGATAGTGAGGGGGATCATATGCGAGGGATGGTATGTATCCCACAGGATGCACATAGAGGATTATTGAACCCACTGGAATGCATTGCAATCACAGAAACAGCTGTGGTTGCAGTGCAAAATAAAAGTTTGGATTTGGTCAAGCTATTGGACCAAGTCGGATTTAAGAAAACGCGGCATGGGCTTTTATTTTTGGAGTGATCTACAGGATGGTAGTAGGGCGGATCACTCCCTTCACTCCGGGCCTTACAAGTGGCTCAAGGCCACAGTTTTCATTTAAAAACCTGCAGCAAAGGTTTGGGTGTGTCAGGGATTTGTTTGTCAGCTGCAGAGCAGGAGGCTTTGTGCACTGCAAGCCTGTGTGAAGGCATAACACAGGCCTGTGAAGGCAACTTAACTGGCACACCTCAGAGCAAAACGGCTCGGCCGTCACCAACGCCAACAAGATTACACAGACTGTTTGGACTACCCGGCTGCGATCCGGACATCATTTGCATTTGAGTTGCGAGTTTTTGCAAATAAAGTCATTTAAATTGAATTTTCCTTGCCTCATTGTCACTGCCTCATTACCGGACAGTGTAAACACCGCCGCACTACACCTGGTACAAAGGCAGTGGAATTACTGCCCTGGGGAGGGTATCTTGTGGACTCTGGGCAATGTATTTTGGCCATTTACCTGGAGTTGTTGAAAAGCCTTGGATGCAAGGGATAAAATATTGCTGCATCGTTAACCTGCCTAGGTGATTATTACAACCCATAACCTCAGATTTTCACAGTGACCATAATCCTAAAGTTGTTGCGAAATCTTACAGTCTTCCACATGACAACTTTGTCTGCAGGGGTGTACATAGAAATCACGGGGTCCATAGCAGAAGTTCTAATTGAGCCCCCTTCCCAAAAAAAAAGAATATTCAGCGGGGTCACAGAAGGGCATATCTCACAACTTTGCAGCTCTTACAGAGTAATTGTCCTACTTTTGAAGCCCCCAGATTCTCCTTTCATTGCCCCCATAAGGTATGATGCCAACAAAAGTGCTCCCCAAACAGAGTATCTTACCCCCACAGTGAATTCCTCTACACATGTGTGGCGCCCCTGAGAGTTCAGTCGCCACAGAGGTACTGCACCTTACCCAGAGGTGTGGCATCTCCTTCTCTCAGGTAAGGAGGGAGTGCTGTACGGAACCCCAACACCTGCACTCAACACTACACTACTCCAGGCCGGCTGGAAGGGCATTATGCACTGCTTTCTGCTGCCCTGTCCCTGGCTGGAGTGGGGGGAACCAAAGAGAGGGGGAACCAGTAGTGGGTGTGGGTGGAGGATGTAGAACAGGGGAGCACTTAGAGAATAGATATATATATATAGGAAGCCATCTTAGAGTAGTCAGTGCAGTGCAGTAAGTAAGGAACAGCAAGAGGAGAGGAGGGGAGCAGAGTCTCTTCAGGAGCTCTGTTCCAAAGTGGGGGCCTAGTGAGAGAGGCCCAGGAGAGGAGTGGGAGCAAGGGAGGAATGCTCTGGGAACAGAAGGGATCCCAGGGGGTACGGAGAGTGCAGGATGGCACCCGTACGCCCGAATCTGCCAAGAGTCAGGGGGATCAGGCCGCAGGAAGGGAACCGGTCCCTGGACCAGCCGTGTTACTCCAGGTCTCGGCTGGAAAACCGGAGGCTTCTGCACTTCCATGGTGCAGTTGCCACAGCCTCACCCTAGTCGCCGTGAAGGGCACCAAGTAGGGTCCGGGAACTCCAGGTTGCCCAGAGGGATCTCAGAGTACCCGATCGGGACTGTGTGTGGGGAGCGCAGGGCAGGAGGGAGAAGACCCAGCGTGGGAAGTCGGCCAAGGAAGGAACATAAAGGAAGTGGGTCCCGTTATGTGCTTCTAATATACCTGAAGGAGTGCTGAACCCCTGCCTGGCAAACACAGTGCGACGCGGGAGTCTGACACCTGGACAGTGTGCCCGAGGAACCTAAAAAGAACTGTGAGTAAACTCGGATTACTGCACTCCACTGTCTCTGTCAGTTATTTCCACCGCGCTACCGCGCCTGCACTACAACGCCCAGCATTACCATCTGCAACTACACTGCCCCGGGGGCCCGCTCCGCCTGTGGGGAGCAGAAACATCCCAGCTGCCATCCCATCACCCCCGGAGGTCTGCAGCAGCGCCGGTACCCATTACCGGGAACCACAGGTGGTGTCACGAGACAAAACTGTTAACAAAAACAAAACCCCTTTTTAAAGAGTGAGCCCAGGGTACGGGCCCAGGAGCTGACTGCCGTGACATCCCAAGAAGGTAAAGGCCCGGGTACCGAGTCTCCCCATATCCTCCCCCTGGGCGCGTCACATGCACAGTGTGATAATCCTACTGTAACCCCCAACACAGTATGATGCCCCAACTGTGACCCCAATACAGCCCTCTATACAGTATAATAGCCCCAACACAACCCTCCACACAATATGAAGGCCATAACTAGCTCTCCAAACAGCATAATGGCCCCAACAAAGCCTTCCAAACAGCATAATGGCACCCACACAGTCCTCCAAACAGCATAATGGCCCCACACAGTCCTCCAAACAGAATAATGGCCCCACACAGTCCTCCAAACAGAATAATTGCCCCCATACAGCTATCCACACAGTATGATAGACCCCACATAAACCTTCACAATGTCGGAAATCAATGGGAAGTGCAGGGACTCCACTCACTGCCAACATTTTCTGAATACCTGGGGCCCACAGCCTCTCACCGCCTGGCCACCCCCTCATCACAGCCGAAGGACCGCAGCATTGCCCCCTGCTGCCGCCGCTAGCAACATCTCCTGCCTCCTGCAGCAGCAACCTTGCCTCCTGTGACCCCGCTCCACTGCAGCTGCCTCCCCCACGGTAAGCTACATTCGGATTATAAGACACCCCCCATTTTCCTCCCAAATTTGGGGGGGGGGAGTGCATCATATAATCCGAAAAATATGGTAATTGCTCTCATACAGTATAATGGCCCTTCAAACAGTATAACGGCCCACACATAGCCATGCAAACAGTATAATGGAACCCCACATAACCCTACAAACCATATAATGGCCTTCTCAGAGCCCTGCAAATAGTATAATGGCCCCAACATAGCCCTGCAAACAGTATAATGGCCGCCGGCATAGCCCTGCAAACCATATAATGCCACCTGACAAAAGTGTAATGGGCCCAACATAGCCGTCCATATAATATAATGGCTCCCACATAGCCCTCCAAATATTATAATGGCCCCACATTGCCATTTATTATAATGAGCCCCACATAGCCCTCCATGTAGTATAATGGGCCCCACATAGCTCTCTATATAGAATAATGAGCCCTACATTGTCCTCCATACAGTATAATGGGCCCCCATAGTCCTCCATGTAGTATAATGGGCCCACATTGCTTTACATATAGTATATTGGGCCCCACATTGCCTTCCATACAGTATAATGGGCCCCACATTGTCCGCCATGGAGTATAATGGGTCCCACAGTGCCTTCCGTATAGTGTAACTAGCCCCACATAGCCCCCCATGTAATATCATGTACCCCACATTGTCCTCCATGCAGCATAATGGCCCCCACATAGCCCTGCAAACAGTATAATGGCCCCCGACATAGCCCTTCAAATATTATAATTGCCCCCACATAGCCTTCATTATAGTGTAATGGGAATAACATAGCCGTCCATATAATATAATGGCTCCCATATAGCTTTCCAAATATTATAATGGCCCCACATTGTCTTCCAATTATTATAATGAGCTCCACATAGCCCTCCATGTAGTATAAAGTGCCCCATATAGCCCTCCATGTAGTATAATGGGCCACACATTGTCTTCCATGTAGTATAATGGGCTCCACATAGCCCTCCATATAGTATAATGAGCCCCACATTGTCCTCCATACAGTATAATGTGCCCCACATAGTTCTCCATGTAGAATAATGGGCCCCACATTGTCCTCCATATAGTATAATGGGCCCTACATTGTCCTCCATACAGTATAATAGGCCCCCATAGTCGTCCATGTAGTATAATGGACCCCTATTGCTTTCCATTTAGTATAATGGGCCCCACATTGCCTTCCATACAGAATAATGGGCACTGCATTGTCCTCCATGCAGTATAATGGGTCCCACAATGCCTTCCATAAAGTGCAACTAGCCCCACATAGCCCCCCATGTAATATCATGCACCTCACATTGTCCTCCATGTAGTATAATGGACCCCACATAGCTGTCAATAGAGTATAATGAGCCCTACATTGTTCTCCATACAGTATAAAGGGCCCCACATAGTCCTCTATGCAGTATAATGGATCTCCATTGCCTAGTATACAATATAATGGGCCCCACATTGTCCTCCATGCAGTATAATGGGCCCCACATAGTCCTCCATGTAGCTTAACGGGCCCCACATAGTCCTTCATGTAATGTAATACACCCACATTGTCCTCCATGTAGTATAATGCATCCCACATTGTCCTACATGTAGCATAATGGACCCCATATAGTCCTCCATACAGTATAATGGGCCCCACATTGCCCTTCATCTAGTATAATGGGCCCCACATTGCCCTTCATGTAGTATAATGGACCTCACATTGTCCTTCATGCAGTATAATGGGCTTCACATAGTCCTCCATGTAGTATAATGGACCCCACATAGTCCTCCATACAGAATAATGGGCTCTACATTGTCCTTCATGTAGTATAATTGACCTCACATTGTCCTTCATGCAGTATAATGGGCTCCACATAGTCCTTCATGTAACATAATGGGCCTCGCATTGTCCTTCATGCAGTATTATGGGCCCCACATAGTCATCCATGTAGTATGATGGGCCCCCATTGCCTTCCATAAAGTATAATAGACCCCACATTGCCCCCGTGTAGTATAATGCACCCCACACTGTCCTCCATGCAGTATAATTGGCCCCACA
Organism: Phyllobates terribilis; assembly: GCF_046119375.1. NCBI lineage: Eukaryota > Metazoa > Chordata > Amphibia > Anura > Dendrobatidae > Phyllobates > Phyllobates terribilis. The sequence continues at coordinate 1,169,932,815 of NW_027362761.1, read as the reverse complement.
TTGTCCTCTATGTAGTATAATGGGCCCCTATTGCCTTCCATACTGAATAATGGGCCCCACATTGTGTCTCCTTGTCATATAATGGGCCCACATTGTCCTCCATGTAATATAATGGGCCCACATTGTAATCCATGTAGTATAATGCACCCCACATTGGCTCCCTCTTTGATCATTGCTTTTAACTATATCGGCATCTAGGATGCCAACACAGTTGAACGTGCAATGATGAGCAGGGAGGGCACGCTGCCGGCACTGGCCCCGGGCCCCTCAGACTCACGGGCCCCATGGTGGATGCGTGGTCTATCGCCATTGGTGGTACAACACTGTTTGTATGCACAAATGACCAATAGATGCAGAGCTTTTCCCTTACGAAACATAAAATCTTTTGCACATATTATCAAATCATTAATGTATCCAGTATGCAACAATTGAAATCAAAGTTGAGTGTGATTGATCCAATAAGTTTTACCTTTTTGACACACACAAGTGCTCCCAAAAATGCCCACACACACACACTGAGTATGGTATCCCCACAGTGTATTCCCAACCCCCACAGTTATATACAGTATATAACGTAATGACTCCACTGCGCCACCAACACAATATAATACCCCACAGCATGATGCACCTAAAGTAACCCCCTGTAGTATGATATCCCAATAGTTCCAAAAACACAAACAGTGTCAGCCCCTTAGTCAGTATATAGCGGCCTCAATAACCCGCTACTCAATATGAGGGCCCTAAAAGTCCATCACACAGCTCCCACACAGAATGAGGGTCCCCATAGTCCCCAAGTCATTAAGGGGGCTCTCACAGTCCTCAACTCAATATGGAGGTTCTCACAGTCTACAGCTCAATATGGGGGCTCACAGTCCCCCACAGGCCCTCACACAGTATTATGGCTCCCACCAGCCCCTACTCAGTATAATTCCTCCACTCAGTATTATAGCCCCCTTCAGCTCTCCACTCATATTATGGTCTCACCAGCCCCCATTCAGTATGATTGGCCCCTACAAGCCCCCATTCAGTATGACTGGTCCCCACCGGACCCACATTCAGCATGATTGGCATGATTGACCCCCACCAGCCACCCATTCAGTATTATTGGCCCCCACAAGCCCTCCATTCAGCATGATTGGCCCCCACAAACCCTCATTCAGTATTATTGGCCCCCACCAACCCCCGATTCAGTATGATTGGCACTCACCAGCTCTTAATTCAGTATGATTGGTCCCCACTAAGCCATCATGCAGTATGATGACCCTTACTATTACTCACATAAAAAAACACTACTCACCTTCCCTGCCGCGCTTCTCTGGTCTGTACAGTGTGCGCACTGAGGCTTCAGTGCAGCAGGCGCAATGTAGTGATGTCATTGCAACTGCAGTGCACGGAGTCTCAGATTCACCGGCATAGGCTGAACGATGGATAAGGGGCTCCCTGATCCACCAATCTATTCAACAGTATCGGCATCCTGGAGACGCGGATACTGCTGAAATTGGGATGACAGGAGGAATGGCATCGCGAACCCCAAACTCGGGTCTCATAGTGGTCGCAGGGACTGCCATTATGGATGGTACACTCCTGTTTGTGGCATATGTCGAGGGAATACTTAAATTTTACTGTAAGCCCTGGCCTAATATTCTTACCAGTCTCCCTGGGAAAAATGTGTACGAACCAAATTGGCTGATGTTATAGCTGCCACGGAGTTTATCAATCAATTTTCTTAAAGCCAAGTACAAAAATGCCAAATTTTACATTATTACTATAGAAATGGACAAGAGTCAGCATCGGCACAGTGGCCAGACAAGGCTACAGTAGCTCTTCTGTGGGATTAGACCAGATTAAACTTCACTTTCTATGTGTATCAGGCTTGAGATGCCGTGACCCTGTCCCCGGTTTACCAATTGTCCTTTCTTGGATCACGTTTGGTGACTACTTCCCACTGCATATGATGAAAACCCCCAAGATTACCTGGTTTGGAGGTTCTAAAGCCTAGTTGTCATCACAATCTGGCTCTTCTCACAGACGTTAATTTTTTCTGCTTCCAGGTCTAAGGTTCCAAAAACTCACATTCAAGAACTGATTGGTCACCTAATATATCCTACTCCTGACAGGTTCAATCGCACAAGATAACCAATGTTTTTGGCTTTTAACGTTATAGCTGATTTATGTATAAGAGGCAATTTATTTTGGGCCATAGATATTCTTTATATATTTATCTATGGGTGCAATAAGTACTAGTATGGCCAAGCGGAGACCGATTACACCGGTAGCAGGATGCTATTGCTGAAGGTGATCACTTGTAGGTTGTGTGGCACCCTGCTACCACAGGTACCACAGGACCCAAAAGGATGCATGGATGGACTTCACCACAAGAGGCCCTCACTACAAACAGACACCTCCACCCTTCCACCTCAGACCACCAGAGGGAGCCCTGTTAGGGATATATAAACTGGTGGGTGGAGTCAGTTAGGGGGTAGTCGTCAGTTAGTCAGTCAGAGAGTGTGCTGACACTGAGAGCAGTGAAGACGCAGCACGTCTGCTGCTGTGTTGAGGGCCCCGAGTGTGGCCGAGGAAAGGAGAGAGAGAAGAGAGGAGTTAAGGGGGCAGAGGAGCGCCTGAAGCTTTCCCCAAGACACAAGCCGGACACCGGGTCCGCGCCTACAGGGTTATCTACACCCAGTAGGGACAACTGACATACCAGGAGGCTTCCAGACCCCTGGTCATCCTGAAGCTGCCATCAATTACAGGACTAAGAACCACAAAGGCCCCCACGTCCAGGGATAGTGGCTGCCAGAGAAAAGTCCTACCACCAAGCAGTCAGGTGAGAGCAAAACAATATAGAAGCTAGGCCAAGTTACAGGCTGGCCAGAAGCTTAGAGAGAGGAAGACACGGACCAGGAGGCCTACAACACGCTCACTGGGGAGAGTTCTGAAGTGCACCCTATTAAGTACCCAGGACCCTACCTGCCATTACACCAGTAAAAGTACTGAAGCGAATCCCCTGTGTGCGTGTCCGTGATTCCCCCTGACCCGACCGGGTCACCCCTCACCTGCATCCCTACCGTCAACCCTGCCCCGGGGGCCCGCTCCGCCTGTGGGGAGTAGAAACATCTCAGCTGCCATCCCATCACCCCCGGAGGTCTGCAGCAGCGCCAGTATTAATTACCGGGAACCACATGTGGCGTCACGAGACGAACTGTTAACAAAAACCCCCTTTTAAAGAGTGACCCCAGAGGACGGGCCCGGGAGCCGACTGCCGTGACATCCTACAAAGAAGGTAAAGGCCCGGGTACCGAGTCCCCCATATCCCCCTGGGCGAGTCAGTTGAACTTCAAGAACTTCCTATTTCCATGGCCGGTGAACTTGGTACATGATTAATTGTCCTCCTAAGGATGTGCAGCTGTGTTGAAGAGATGACGGCGGTCTCATAGGAAGAAGGTTCATCCTAGCATAGAGCTGTGCAAGCATAAATAGTGGCTGCTGTTACGGGAATTACCAGCTTGTGCTGTTTAGGGTGTAAATATGAGCAGCTGTAAGGATGTTTTACACTGCGGTCAAGTCACCGGTGCTAATTACACTACATAAACCAAAGAACTGAAGACTAATGAAGTGGCATTCCTAAAGATTCACTACAAACATATAAGCAAGGTCAAAAAATTACACTTGGTAGTACAAATCACTTGCCCATGCACTTAGAGAAACTGGCCAACCCCAAGATTTACAAAAAAAACTTTCAGTGATCCATTAAACATTATGGCTGTAGGTTACTTCTGGTCACGGGCTCTTGGACACTGCCCTAAAGCCTAAATGGTCCATCTTTCCCTGGGTCTGACTGTAGTTAAAAAAATATACAAATATCCCTCTAATCTCTACATCACATTTACATGAGTCCAGGAAGCCAAGATGCAAGGAGCTCATAGAATCATAGAATGGTAGTGTTGGAAGGGACCTCCTGGGTCATCTGGTCCAACCCCCTGCTCAAAGCAGGATTCACTAAATCATCCCAGACTATTTTTGGTGGAAAGCAGGTGGAAAGCAGACAGCTGTTTGGTGGAAAGCTGTTGTACATTTTAGCCCATGAAAAGGGGAGAACCCTGCAATCACCATAGAAATTCTTCCACTGCCGATCAAAAATAATGAGCAAAGCAGTAGAGATGATCGAATAAAAATTTGGATTGGGCAGAATCCGAATTTCTTGTGATTCGATTCATTCGAATCAAGCAAATGGAGTCCATGCATCATTTTGCTGTATTCGAAAGTGGCAGTAAGGGGTTATAAAAAATGTAAAAAAAATAAATAAATAATACTTCCCGGGCTCTCGCTTGTCTTTTTTGGTCAGATCACCAGTTGTGGCTTCACTGGGCCATCTTCGGCGTCTTCTAGCACCCGGCATCTCTGACATTTCCATGATTTCATTATGTCGTTGGTTTATTCGACTCATGAAACGTTGAAGATGCCTGGGACCAGAAGACACCAAAATGTTTGAGGAGGAATACGCCAAAGATGCCAAGTGCTGAAAGACGCCAAAGATGCCGGGTGCTGGAAGACACCGAAGATAGTCCAGTGAAGTGTGGAGGGATTGGTGAAGGCCTGACAAGTGATTTCCTAGCCAAATTCGAGCTAACTACCAAATTTGAATTTTGGCAGATTTGCTCCTCATTACTCTACAGAGTTAAAGGAGATATCTGGGATATTCCTTATTCTGGCTCAGGTAGTGAATCTCTGGCTTCATTTGACTTCACATCAACAGAACAGCTCTTCCTCTTCAGGTATGCTCTGTCAACAGTGTGACACACCCCCAGGGCCGTGGGGTACTCGGCAGCCAGGCCTCTAGTTGCCGGGAGATATCACGGTGGCTGGCCCGGTCCGTGACCCAAGGCAGTCAGTGAAAAGGGGAACTTCTATTATATGGGTTTTTTGGGATTATTCGTGACGCCACCTGTGGAATGCGGCTACGGGGTGCCGCCGCTGCGGAGCAGTCCTCTGACGCAGATGGTAGGGCAGCTTGTGATGGAATGGCTCCCCACAGGTGGAGCTGGCCTCAAGGCAGCGTGGGGGATGTACTGGATGGTGGTGCAAGGGAGGGACAGCAGGTTGGTCCCGGAGGAAGGATGGACACTCACACAGGGGTAAGCTTCAGTACCTTTACTGGCGATGCTGCAGGCACGGTCCAGGGTACTCCAGATGAAGGGCGCACTTCTGGACTCTCCCCAGTGAGCGGGTATAGGGCCTCCTGATCCATTGCTTTATTCTCTAAGCTTTTGGCCTGCCTGGAGCTGGGCCTAGCTTGGTTACTGTCTCTCTCTGCACTTGCTGACCTGGTGGTAGGGCCTTCTCTTTGGAGATCACTCTCCCTGGACGCTGGGACCTCCGTGACTCCTAGCCCTGATACTTTAGTCAGTGTTTGGTGATCCTGGGACCTGTAGTCCTCCAGGGATTCCGTTGATTCCTACTGGGTGTAAAGGGTCCCTGCAGGCGCGGACCCGGTGTCCGGTATATATATCGGGGTGAGCCTGATATGCTCCTCTGCCCCCTCACTACTTCTTCTTTCCCCTCTCGCCTTCGGCCCACTCAAGGCCCTCACTAGGCTTCCACACGTGCTGTAGGCCTTGGCTCGCCTAAGCACAGCAGCCAGCTTGCTGCTTTCTTCACTGCTCTCAGAGCGTCAGCACACTCTCAGCTCACTCTGAGCTCTGTCCCTCTCTGTATCTCAGCAGGAACTAATCTCTACCTAACTGAGATGCCTGCCTCCACCCTCCCTTTATATATCCTTATCAGGGCTCCCTCTGGTGGTCTGAGGTGGTAGGGTGGAGGTGTGTGAATGTGTGAGGGCCTCTTGTGGAGAAGTCCATCCATGTACCCTTCTGGGTTCTGTGGCACCAATGCCACAAGGGCGTCACTGCTTACATCATGCTGATTGACAGCCAGCTCCCCGCAATTAATGTGAAATCAGCTGTCAATCATTGTGACGCCAAGTTGACAGATCAGAGCAGAAGCGAAGAGGGTGCTCTGTTGATGTGACATGACGGGAAGCAGCAGAATTGCTGGCAGGAGTGGTCCATGACCACTCTGAGCTGGCAGAGATTGAGGCGGGTCAGAAAAGGCAGGTAGTTAGCAACTACCCTGCCTGTAAATTCTTAACCCCATATGAAAAAATAAGCAAAATTCTGGATAAACCCTTGAAGGGTGTATTGTTGAGGTTAAAGAGGTTCTTTATATTGGACAATCCTTATTTGTTAGGAAGGGACTATGACAGTAATTAAATCATAAAATCCCCATTGCTGAAACTGCCAGTTCCCAGCTGTAATCTCTAGGAAAACCTGAAAAAGTAACATAAGTGTAGAAAAATTACATAGCACTATACGTCACTCCATGTGATTTGTGGTGCCTGAGTAGGGATCCTGTCCATAACACAAATAAAGGAAAAACTCGGCACTCAGTGGTTGAGTAGTAGAATAGTGAAAATATTTAATTAGACAATCCAATTGCACAAAATATTAACGTTTTGGTTCTAGACCTCAGACCTTCATCAGAAGAGAACGAATATCTACAGCAATCCATTGCCTTCTGATGAGGCTCCGAAAAGTTAATGTTTTGTGCAATTGGATTGTGTAATTAAAATATTTTCACTAGTCTACTACTCATCCTCTGAATGCCGAATTTTTCCTCTTTAAGTGTAGCAAAAGACATGGACCGCACATCCAAAACTCAAACATTGACCTATTGCGGCTAAGCCAAAAGTTTCAAAGCTGAACATGGGGTACTTAGTTAACATTCTGATCAGATTGTATGGAGCTCACTACCACGTCAAGGCAAAGATTTTAGTTGGTCCCTAACTTTAAAGGTGTGGTGACCACTGTCAAAGAGATACCACACCAGCTGTGGAGTGATCCAGGTGGCCCACAGCACCCATGCTGCAAGGCTGAACCCTCACAGCTCCATGTCCTGCCACCCCAAAGGCACAGCACCACAGCAACAATGGCTACTACACAGCACCAACACCAAGTGAGTAGATAAAAAAACTTCCACATGGACAGTAAGTCTTTGGTGCGTGAGAGGAAACCCAGGCTAACACGGGGAGAACATATAAACTCCTTACAGATGTTGCCCTTTGTGGAATTTGAACCCAGGACCCCAGAGCTGCAAAACAACAGTGCTAACCACTGAGCCACCATACAGTGCTAACCAGTGAGCCACCATGATTCTTTTCTACTCTAAAGATAAGCTATCACCAGAGCAGTCTGGCAGCGGCTCTCTGAAAACAAAGGGGTGCTTGGCTCCTGTGTATGGGAGAACCGGGTGAGATAGCTGCCCACTGAACCGTCGATCGAACCATCGTTTAACCAATATCTATCTAAAGTGTATGGGAGGCTTTACTCAGTACAAAAAAACAACTGTGGGTAGTTCTTAAGAGGAAGTTTGGAAAACACAGTCAATTTAAAGAGAGCCTTTGGTCATCTTGAAAGGTTGACCATGTTCAAATGCTTCACTCATGGGGCAAGTTGCATTATCATGGGCATACAATGGGCCAGATCATTACCATACAATGACTAGACAGACAGAAGATACTTCCGGAATTACAAAATTGAAATTCTTCTAACTTCATACAGGAGGACAACCCATAGACAACACAATGTTTTTGGAAGAAATACTCTTTAATCTACTTTGCCTGAGCATGTCTTAATCCTGACCATTGAACAGGAGTAATTACACCTTCTAAGTGAAGATTACATTGAATATGCGAATGTCTCGGAAAGCCCACCATCTCAAATTATTATTAATATCATCCAAATCCAGAAAGTTGGCAAGTATCGTGATCTTACTCAGACATCAGAAGAGCTCTGTCTGGGACGTGTGTGGTTCCAAAAAGAGAACTGTTAAAGCCCTTAATCATTGTGCACTAAATAGTACTTGATATCAAGCCACACGGGGACAGTAACTCTACAATACCTCTGTTGTTCTCAACAGATCTTCATTTCCATAGTCTACTCTGGCTATTGTAGCTCTCTGCTGGGCTCGGAAAGTACAACAGGCGTCCACAGACGATCGTACCCTCCAGGCAACAGGTGTCAGGTTCCTCGAGCACCCAAACAACATTTATCTCAGTGTAGCAGCATCTCTGTGAGAACATGAAGAGACAAGAGAGAAATTCCAATTATAAGGGGCTAATTCATTAATATTGATCAGGTTGTGGCTTCTAAGATCCTTGATTTAGGATACCTGCTTGGTATTGTTAGAGTCGACAAATCTGAAATCCTACATGACCATCAGAGGCAATACATACCATCTTACAGATCTTACAGGTGCTATGGAGCCGGTGGGGAAGACCACTGGCCCAGTGTGGGTGCAAAAACTCTTTTAAGTACAAAATTAGGTGGCATTACTATCGCCGAAAATCTTGGCCAATGCTCATGTCTTGGACTTCTCCAGATCTCTGGTTAGTGCCACTTTGCACTGTATCGCTTCAACATAATGGTGATAGAATTAGATCCTGTTTTAGAGTAGGAAGCCAAGGGGTCATAAATAGGGCATTATTACTTTTGAAGAGTTCCCTCTTTTTGTTTCTCCTCATTGCTGGTGACATAGCTCCCAATCCTGGACCTCCACAGGTGAACCCCCCCCCAACTAAATCTCTCTCCTATCATTTACCACCTACTAGAAAATACCTCAATACCTGCAACATAAAACCCATTTCTTTGAAATCCACTCCACCACAACCTGTTTTTGGAGCTCTTTGGAACACCCATTCCGTACGCAATAAGCTCCACGTCATCTACAACTCTTTATCTTTTCAATTTATCCTTCCTGGGCCTCACAGAAACATGGCTGACACCCTTTGACACAGTCTCCCCTGCTGCCTTGTTTTATGCTGGCCTTCACTTCGCCCAAACTCCTCGTCCTGGCAATAGACATGGTGGAGAAATGGGCTGTCTCCTTTCTAACAACTGAATCTTCAATTGAATCCCACATCTACCCTTCCTTATACTCCCCTCCTTTGAAGTACATTCTGTCCATATCTACTCTCCCTCCAACCATCAAGTGGCTGTCATATACCGACCCCCGGGTCAGGCCACTGCCTTCATTGACCACTTCTCTACCTGGCTTCTACACTTCCTCTCTACTGACATTCCCACCATCATCATGGGTGACTTCAACATCCCCATTAACACCTGCCAGTTTGCAGCCTCCAAACTTCTGTCACTTGCTTCATCCTTTGGTCTTACTCAGTGGTCCTACACAGCCATCAACACAGATGGATATACACTAGACCTTATCTTCACCCACCTCTGCTCCCTATCTAGCCTCACAACCTCCCCTTTCCCCCCTATCTGATGACCATCTATTAAGTTTGACGCGGACCCCGGGGCAATGGGGTACTTGGCAGCCGGGCCTATGGATGCTGGTGGGGGATAGATCACAGTGGCCGGCCCGGTCCATGGCCCAGGGCGGTCAACCAAAAAGGGGGAATTGTAACTTGGATAGGAAAAATAAAATAAACAGTTCGTGACGCCACCTGTGGTACCTGGTAAGGTTTACCAGCGCTGCTGCAGACCTCCGGGAAGTGATGGGATGGCAGCTGAGGTGTTTCTCCTCCCCACAGGTGGAGCGGGCCCCCGGGGCAGGGATGGTATGAAAGGATGCAGGAGAGAGGGGACCCAGTCGGGTCAGAGGAAGAACAGACACGCACACAGGGGTTCGCTTCAGTACCTTTACTGATGATGGCAGTCAGGTATGGTCCGGTGTACTTGTAGGTGGTGTGCACTTCTGGTCTTGCTCCCCAATGAGCGGGTGTAAGGCCTCCTTTCTGTATCTTCCTGTCTCTCTCCCTGGAGCTTCTGACCTGCCTGGAACAGGGTCTAGCTCCCTTGATGTTTCTCTCACACGTCTTGCTTAGCGGCGAGGGCTTTCCCACTGGTTACCACGATCCCTGGACGCTGGGGCCTTCGTGGTACCTAGTCCTCTGAATGTGCGCTATTCACGGGTGGACTGAGGGATATGAAATCCTCCTCAGTATGCCGGATTCCCTACTGGGCATAGAGATCCCAGTAGGCTCGGGCCCGGTGCCCAGCTTGCATCAGGGGACGAACCCTCTGTGGTTCCTCTGTCCCAGGTGGCTCTTCTCCTCTACTCTATCTTCTGGCCCACTCTAGGCCCTCACTGGCCAGAATAGCCCGCAGCCGGGGCAGTGTAGGTGCAGATGGTGGTGATGCTGGGACTTGTGGTGCAGTAGAGATGGCGCAGCGGAAATAACTGACAGAGGCAGTGCAGTGCAGTCATCCGAGTTTTAATCACAGTTCTTGTTCAAGGTTCTCAGGTACACTGTACAGGTGTCAGCCTCCGCGTCACACTGCGTTCACGAGACCAGGGGTTCAGCACTTTCTCGAATATATTAGGGGCGCTTGACGGAACCCCGCTTTCTTTATGTTCCTTACTAGACCGACTTCTCGCTCTGGGTCTTCTCCCTCCTGCCCTGCGCTTCCCACACACAGTCCCGATCGGGTGCTCTGAAGTCCCTCTGGGCAACTTGGAGTTCCCGGACCTACTTGGCCCTCACGGTGACTAGGGTGAGACAGTGGCGACTGCACCATGGAAGTGCAGAAGCCTCCGTTTTTTCCAGCCGAGACCTGGAGTAACACGGCTGGTGGAGGGACCGGTTCCCTTCCTGCGGCCTGATCCCTCTGACACCTGGTAGATTCGGGGCGTACGGGTGCCGTCCTGCACTCACCGTACCCCCTGGGATCCCTTCTGTAAAACGGAGCCTTTCTCCTCTGCTCCCCTCCTGGGCCTCTAGTACTAGGCCCCACACATGGAGCAGAGCTCCTGAAGAGACTCTGCTCCCCTCCTCTCCTTTCACTGACTTCTCTGTCTCACTGTCCTTCTGTTCTGTTCTGCCACCCTAAGAAGGCTTCCCTTTTTATACCTATAATGGTGCTCCCCTACTCTACATCCTCCACCCACACCCACTACTGGTTCCCCCTCTCTTTGGTTCCCTCCACTCCAGCCAGGGACAGGGCTCAGCAGAACACAGTGCATCTTGCCCTTCCAGCCGGCCTGGAGTAGTGTAGTGTTGGATGCAGGTGTTGGGGTTCCAGGCAGCACTCCCTCCTTACCTGAGAGAAGGAGGCACCACACCTCTGGTTGAGGTGCAGTACCTCTGTGGCGACTGAACCCTCAGGGGCGCCACAAGTTTCTGATCATTGTCCTCCTCAAATGCCCCCCCCATGTCTAGAAACTAGCGCACTCCCGCAGAAACTTGCCACATTTGGCATCCACACACTCCGTGACTCTATTCTACTGCTATCATCCATATCTTTACTCCATGATACACAGTGCCAACGTTTTCTAGAACGGTACCACTCGCATCAGCTATTGACTCAGTCGCCCCTCTCATGCATGGCCGAGTGCGATGAATCAATAGACAACCTTGACACACAACCTCATGAAAAAGCTTCGGCAAGTGCCCAGAGTTGCGTAGAGGTGCTGGAAGAAAACACACTCACAGGAAGACTCCACCACATTCAAACAAGCAACTTTCACATTCAAGTCGGCCTTCACCTCTACTAAACAGGACTACTTCACCACCCTAGTATCTTCTTTATCCCACAACCTCTAACAGCTATTCAACACCTTTAACTGCCTCATCCGCCCCCCAATCTTTTCAGAAAGCTTTGCCGTACATTTCAAAAGTACGATAAACCAAACAAAGCATATCTTTACTGCTCATCCACCCCAAGCCATATGTGTTAGAACTCTCCTGTAAGTTTTTTCTATTTTGGTCACGTGACCTGCTGCCTATTTATTCCAGCTCCGCCCTTCTGGCTTTGCTGGACTTCAGTGTTATTTGACTCTCTATCTAGCCAGGTGCTTTTGTACCTATCTCTCTAGTTCGTTTGGTCCTTTGGACCTCTAAGTACTTTTTGTCTGTTTGTCTTTTTGCTCCACTACAACATCTGCTAGGAGGTGTCCAATTTTGTCCCAGTCCTTAGTTCTTTTAGGGACCCCTCCCTTTATTCTATAGGTCTGCGTTCAGACTAGCTGAGGACGAAGGCGGGTCTGTTCACAAGGAACAGGTCGCCCGCTGCAACGTAGGGAATCAGCTTAGTCTTATTGTAGGGACAGATTCCCTTTCTTTCCTTAGTTCTGTAGCAGATCATAACAGTAAGTCCAGCCCAAAACTAAACTTGGAAAGAAATCCTGGGATCAGTATGGTGTCTGTTCAAGAGTTGGCTCAACGCCTGCAGGGATTGTCTCTAGAGGTGGCCGATCTCTAGCAACACATGAGTAGCTGTCCTGGAGCGCATTTTGTGGAACCAAAGGTAGGACTGCCTGATATTTTTGATGGTAAACAACAAGATTTTTTTTCCTTTAAAAATGCTTGTTTATTATATTTTCATTTGAGACCCAGGTCCTCTGGGAATGAATCACAGCGCATTGGGTTTATCATGTCACTTTTGCGCAAGGAACCACAGGGGTGGGCCTTTTCTCTCCAACCTAATGATCTGTGTTTTAGATCAGTGGAGGATTTTTTTTCTGCTATGGGGTTATTGTATGACGATCCTGATCGAGTCTCATCTGCTGAGACAGAACTGAGACGTTGGAAGCAGGGGTCAGGTGATGTTGAAAATTATTGTACACACTTCAGAAGGTGGTCTTCAGAAGTGAAATGGAATGATTCGGCGTTAAAATGTTCGTTTCTTGCCGGTCTAAGTGAAAGGGTTAAAGATCTGCTGATTGCATTTCCTGCACCTGTGACATTGCAAGAGGCCATGCAATTAGCTATACATGTGGACAGGAGACTGCGTGCCAGGGTAAATGATGAGAAAATTCCTGCAATGGCAGCTCCTAGTCCTCAGAGGGTTTGCTCGGACGGCGGAGAACCGATGGAGGTTGGGGCGATGTCACTCCGCTCTCAGGAAAGAGACCGCAGGTTTTCCAAGAGATTGTGTTTTTACTGTGGTAAATCTGACCATTTAATTAAGAACTGCGAGCTTCGTTTAAGCAAAGAAAAAAAAAAGGTCAGTTACGCCCGTATTGCTTGTTTGAATTCTAAGGGAGTATTTCTTTCAGGGAGTACCTTATTGCAGGAAGATTTGATTGAATTTCAGGTATTTGAGGATTTTGGTTCAACACTGAATGTGATTGATAAGGGGTTTTTGGAAAAACTTAAATTGGAATTGAAACCTTTGTCATCACCTATTTCTGTGATTGCTATTGACAACACTCCTTTGAACTGTATTACTCACAAGGTTGCTGAATTTCCCCTCACTATCAATGGTATTCACCAGGAAAATTTGTATTTGGTGGTATTAAATAATTTACCTTCTCCAGTAGTTTTAGGTTTGCCTTGGTTAAAACTGCACAATCTTTTACTGGACTGGCCTACTAATGAGATTAAGTCATGGAGTCCTAAGTGCTATGATAAGTGTTGTAACGGTCGCATTGCGGCTGTGGAAAAAGGCTGATGTATCGGATAGGCATGCTACTGTCACAGTTCCTCCGGTGGTGGAAGACGGCGAATATGAAATTTCTCGTATCCTGATTTCCAGAAGACATAGAGGGAGATTGCAGTATCTCATCGCTTGGAAAGGTTTCGGTCCCGAGGATAACTCCTGGGTAGAGGCAGATGATGTCTCTGCCCCTAGACTTGTCAGAGCGTTCCACAGGAGGTTTCCTGATAGGCCCGGGCCTGGAGGATCCGGAGGATCCTCATAGAAGAGGGGGTACTGTTAGAACTCTCCTGTTAGTTTTTTCTATTTTGGTCATGTGACCTCCTGCCTATTTATTCCCGCTCCGCCCTTCTGGCTTTGCTGGACTTCAGTGTTATTTGACTCTCTATCTAGCCAGGTGCTTTTGTACCTATCTCTCTAGTTCGTTTGGTCCTTTGGACCTCTTAGTACTTTTGTCTGTTTGTCTTTTTGCTCCGCTACAACATCTGCTAGGAGGTGTCCAATTTTGTCCCAGTCCTTAGTTCTTTTAGGGACCCCTCCCTTTATTCTATAGGTCTGCGTTCAGACTAGCTGAGGACGAAGGTGGGTCTGTTAACAAGGAACAGGTCGCCCGCTGCAACGTAGGGAATCAGCTTAGTCTTATTGTATGGACAGATTCCCTTTCTTTCCTTAGTTCTGTAGCAGATCATAACAATATGTATAACAGGCCACTGACCCTTCCCCATAATATTCCTCCCCACCATCACTGAAGGACAGCTTACTCATCTCCTCTCCAAAGCAACCTCACCACTTGTGCACTTGACCCAATACGATCTCACCTCTTCACCACCATGCTTACCCAGGCACTAACCCATCTCTTCAACCTATCGGTAACTTCCCTTCTGCCTTTGAACATGTCATGATCACATCTATCCTGAAGAAGCTATCCTTCGACCAGACTTCTATGTCTAGCTATCGTCCCGTATCGCTACTCTTGTTCACCTCCAAACTCCTCAAACATAATGTCCATGCTGAACTTTCTTCCCCTCTCTCATCTAACTCACTCTTTGTTGACCTGCAATCCAGCTTCCATCCCCACCATTCCATCAAAACTGCCCTGACCAAAATTACTAACAACTTACTGACAAAGGTAACAGACAATTCTCTATACTTCTCCTTGTAGACCTGTCCTCTGCCTTCGACACAGTCGACCACTCCCTCCTACTACTTTGGCTTCAAAGACTTTGCCACCCTCTCCTGGATCTCGTCATACCTTTCTAACAGCACATTTACCGTCTCCCGCTTCCACCCTACCTCTTCATCCCAATCTTTCTCTGTCTGTGTCCCTCAGTCCTGGGGCCCCTACTCTTCTCAATCTATACCTTTGACATGGGACAACTCATAAAGTCCCATGGCTGCCAGTACCATCTATAAGCTGATGATTCTCAGATCTAACCCTCCGGCCTAGATGTCTGCTGTCCAGAATCCCAGAGGGTCTATCAGCCATATCCCCTTTCTTCTAATCACGCTTCTTAAAGTTCAGTGTGAACAAAATTTAACTCATCATCTTGCTTCCATCTCTCGTATCTTCCCTACCTGATCATTCTATTACAATAAATGACACCATCCTTTTCCCAGTACCGGATGTCAGCTGCATCGGAGTAACTCTCAACTCTGCCCTATCCTTCAAACTGCACATCCAAGCTCTCACCACCTACTGTCGCCTCCAACTCAAGAATATTTCCAGAATCCATCCTTTCTCAACCCTGAATCTCCTAAAATGATAGTCCATGCCCTGATCATCTCCTGCCTTGACTACTTCAATATCCTCCTCTATGGCTAACACTCTCGCACCTCTCCAATCCATCTTTAACTCTGCTGCCCGACTAATCCACCTTACTCCTCGCTACTCCTATGCTTCTCCCCTCTGCAAATCTCTTCATTGGTTCCCAATTCCCTAGCATATCCAGTTCAAACTACCAGCATTTACCTACAAAGCGTCCATAATCAGTCTCCTCCTTATATATCTACAAACTAATCTCCCCATATCTTCCAAAATGGAACTTCAGGTCTACTAAAGACCTCCTTCTGTCCTCCAAACTTATATGCTCCTCACCCATCCACCTCCCAGACTTCTCCTGGGTATCCCCCATCTTCTGGAATTTTGTGCCCCAACACGTCCGATTATTAGCCACATTCGGAATTTTGAGAAGGAACTTGAAAACCCATCTCTTCAAGAAAAGTTATGTAGCGCCCCGAGGGTTCGGTCGCTACAGAGGTATTGCATCTCACCCAGAGGTGTGATATCTCACTTCCAGGTAAGGATGGAATGTGGCTCAGGACCCTAACACCCACATGCACTACACCACATTTCCGGGGGACAGGGCGACAATGCTCCCAAGGGTGAGCACAACTGCCCCTGTCCCTGGCTGGAGTGGGGGGAGAGAACACCTAGAAAGGGGGAACCCGGTAGTGTGTGGGTGGGGAGAGTAGATTCTGGGTGCACTGAAAAGTAGGAGTATATAAGGTGGGAGCCATCTTAGAGACAGTGTTCAGTCAGAGGGAAGAAGTGACAGAGCAGGGCCTCTGTGGGGCTCTGCTCCGGAGGCGGGCCTAGCCTGTGAGGCCCTGCCAGGACTGAGAGAAGAGTGGAGAAGTAGAGGGAGCAGAATGAGAGAAGGAGGCTGGAGCAGGGGCTCTGTGTGGGCTCTGCTCCACAGGCAGGCCCAGCCTCAAGGCCTGAGCCTGGAGAGAGAGAAAGCAGAAAGGAGAGGAGAGGAACGGAGGAGGCTCCAGGAGTGGAGTGAAGGGACCCCAGGGATGCGGACCGGCCAGCCGCCACCGCACGCCCGCCGCTACCAGAGTAGGGGGGTCAGGCCAAGAAAGGGAACCGGATCCCTCATCTAGTGGAGGAGAGCAACTACCCTCAGCTAGTAACCGGAGGCCGTGGCATTGCACGTGTACGGCCCCTCACTACACCCGTTAGGAAGGCACCATATAGGACCTCGGGAAACGGAACATACGTTTGCCCGCCAAGGCCCGAGACAGCTGGACAGAAACGTGGTCACTTGTGGGGTACGACAGGCCAGAGAAAGGACACACAAAGGGGGTTCTGAAAAGCATTCCAAAGGTACCTGGGAGTTGGCCGAGCCCCTCACCTGGTGAGCACGGTACGACGTGGGCAGCCATTACCTGCAGAAGTGGCTTGGAGTGTAAAACTGTGAGTAAAGACCCAGGACTGCATCACTGGACTCTGAGTCATTACTGTTGCTCCCGCGCACCATCACCCCCACCATCTGCACTCACTGCCCTGAGGCTATACTCCTCCCGTGGGGAGTTATACTACCCTCTGCTGCACACACAACATTAGCCTCAGCGGTCTGCCCCGCAGCGGCGGTTCTCAGTGACCGCAATCCACGGGTGGCGTAGTCGGACACTTAAACATTACAAAACCAAATAAACAGATCCGCCACTGGTTTGACCACCCTGAGCCACGGGACCGGGTCGCCGCCACGGAGACTACAACCCCCAGCATTACACAGAGACCTGGCTCCGGGTATACCCCCACACACACGGCCCAGGGGGTGCGTCACTTACAATCTGCACTGATCATGCTGCCTCCTCACAACCACTGGAGCTGCTGCAAACCCCCAACCTACTGTCTCCTTCCCCATTATCCTGTAGACTGTAAGGCCACAAGGGCTGGGCCCTCTCCTTTCTGTACCAGTCTGTCATTGTAGCTTGATCACTGTAATTTATATTGTATTTTGTAAGTACCTCCTTCTCAAGTACAGCACCAGGGAGTCAATGGTGCTCTTAAAATAAATAATAATATAATTCAAAACTACAATTCGTCCTGCAAAAAATGAAGCCCTCATATGGCTAGGTCAATGAAAAAAATGAAAAAAAAGAGTTTTGGCTCTTTGAAGGAGGGGAGGAAAAGAACGAAAGTGTGAAAATGAAAAATGTTCAGGTCCTTAAAGGGTTTCTACACATTTATGCAGTGATCGCCTTCTAGTGGTGACTTCAGGAAGATAGAATTTTATCAGTTAATTCAGCAGGGAATTTAGACCTCGAAATTAGGAAAAAAAAACAGAGATTTGAAAAATTAATGAGCACAGATTTTGGAGCATAACGAGATACAGTTCAAGCTTCGTTTGTAGGTCTTCAGCAGTGCAGTGAATGTTGTTTACCTGCGTGCTGACATCTCCGCTCATTGATGTTCTCTCCAGCTCATAATTAACACATGATCTGATGTCAGTAGAGAAAAAAACAGTAATAAAATTCAGCTTTAATGTCTTCTACGGAGGAGACTGACAGGAGAACACGTGTTACTTGTTTGGGGAAGATTTACATATTTAGCCTCTGATCTCTCGCAGTCGTGAACTGTCATGTCACTACTGAGGAATCTTCTCATTAAAGTCTGTATGGTCTACGCTCAACTAGTGCAATGAAATGACTAATGAGCACAACTCACCTCATTAACATACATAATCCAGGGAAGGCTCTCCACTGACCCTGTGTGACTCGATTAAAGGACAGAGTTATGGGAATTCTAGAAAGCAATGCTATGACAATTTTTCTATAAGATGGCAATACAGGCTTTCATTTGTGTCAAGTTGGATTTGGGTGGGGTGGAACCTCTTTACTAGAGATGATGAGCTTCTTTAAATATTATAGGATGTAGTGGCACTTGCTGGTAAACATGTTCCTCATTCAGATGGCAAAAAGATGAAATAAGTGCACAGAATACTCACAAGGAGGCAATAGCTTAATAGTTACACTGTAACTATTAAGCTATGGGCTGACTTGAAAAGAAGTAGACAGTTGACACTTTGCTGACATTTGTGTCTGTCTGCTGGCAATTTCTTCAGCAGCAGCTCCATCTCTCTTCCTCTCTATTCTCTCCTTACTCTTCACATTTACCATGTCACAGTTCCTCACAAACAGGCACAATCAAAATGAAAGAAAAATCTTTACCATTTTTGTGCTTGTTTAAAGCAAAAATTTGCATGTTCCTTTAAAATGTTGCACGTTAGTCTTCAGATGCGCAAAACTAAAAATGAGTCAGACTTTATTCTCCATTAGGGCACTGGGCTAGAGTTGGGCCAAAATATTCCTACATTTTGACATGTCACAAATGATGGAATAGGCTAAAACATCGGAATAAGAAAAAAGGTGCCCATATGCTAATCTCCTCCACCCCCCCCAAAAAAAAAAATACAAAACTGATGAAACAAAGTAAAGTTTATTTTTTTTAAAAAAATAAAGCAAACTAAATAATGAATAAGGTGCAAAAATATAAGTCAATATTAAAACCAGTTTCACTCCAAAAAAAAGGTGCAAAGACGATGATGAATCGATGATCAAAGTGTCTGACGGACAGGCCCCTTAATGTTCAATGCTCCCATTTGCTAAAATGAAACAGACAAAGTGTGAACAGAACTTAAGTAATTTTTTATTTTTTATTTTTATTGGAAGCGAATTAAAAACAATTATGTCACCCAAACTTGCTTAAATCTAAAGACAGGTTGTTTTGGAGCTAAAAGAAGACATTTGTCTATCGTGGTTGAGACAATGGTGGATTTAGGCAATAATCTCCCTTACTTTTCTCGTCTGACTCACAGACATTACTCAAGTTCCTGTGAAGTTTGAGCTGCACTGATGGATTTTTATCCCACAAGAAGCAGGACTCGCTCACATACAAGAACGCTCCGCCGCCCGCTTTATAAAAGGATTTGCTCATAATGCACTAAAAAAAAAATTACTGAAATGCAGATTGATGCACCTCGCCATAATTATACAGGGGATTTCACTCACTATATTTCCAGGAATTACATCTTGGTTTGAATGTGTTCTCTTTGTAGGCAGCATAAATATTGAATTTATAGTAAGAAAAAAAAATAGGCATATACAAAAGAGTGGGACCTCGCTATAATATAGATTATTTTTTTACCATTGCCCATAATATATTTATAGAGGTCAGAGCTAAAAAAATTTGGCACACAGCACCATAGAAATAAATAAAATTCTAGTTACCTTCAGCCACCACTAGAGGGAGCTTACTGTATACTGCTATAGCATTGGGTTTAATGTATAATTAATATGCAATAAGTGCCCTCTACTGGTGGCTGCAAGTAACTAGAATTTTATTATTTACTTCTGTGGAAAACTTTTGTGGTTTTGTACGTCAATCTTACTAGAAGTTATGAAGTTAGCTAGAGGGACATTCTCCTAAATCAGTAAGAGGCACAGACCTCTTTGGCACTTATCTGTTGTGACATGCAAAAGTAGCGCTGTTGCTTCAAAAGAATCCAGCAACTATAAGAGTTGACACAGTCACAAGAGACAGGAAGTGTTTAGTAGAGCCCCAGGGGGATTGTGAGGAACTTGTCTGACTAAAGCCGAAGAGAAAGGTGGTGTGTTATCTGTATCTCACAGAAGGCAAGTGAACAGAATTCAGGTCAGGAGGGAAGCTAAACACGGGTAAGATAGACTCCTTAAACTAACAGTGCAGAGTATTATTGGGCAGAAAGATAAGGACTGGAAGGAATCGTGTCACAGGGATCATCTCCCTCATCAAACCCCCCAGCCCTCCATCTCCATGCAGGATAAAGAATGATGTGTACTATTGTGTCCTTGTGAAGGAAAAATCTGTGGTTGTGTATCCATAGAAGTGTGCTGCAAAGAAATCTAATCTGTGCTGAATTATGCTACTGAAGAGACTGATGTTACTGTGCCTGCTTTAATAGACTGTCCTGTGGTGAAGCCTGTTGCTTCAAAGAGTTAAATGGTACTGGCCATACTTGATTAAACTCCACTGTTCAACTGTTTATGAAGACTCTTGTCAGATGTGTCTGCTCAGCAATTGAATCTATTGTGTGCCTGGGAGAAGCTGCAGCACATGGTCTATGGTCGCCCTGAGTAACGGTTCCCCCAGGATTCCAAAGAATTCATGAAACCGTCTCGCCCTATCTGAACCTAGCGGCGTTCGTGTAACACTGTGTCAAAATCTATCCTACAGATGAGCAGATATAGATATGTGCTCTAATTAACACCCGTTTCTGGAGTAAATTGTTGCAAAAATTTGGTGAAAGTGCATAAAATAATGGAAAAATCACAAATTATTTAGTAAATATGGCAATCGGCATAACTTGCCAAAACAGGCGTATAGCCATCAATAGACTCCCTCCTAATGTCCTCATATTCCTGGTACACAACTTGACTGCAGGAAGCTTTTTAGTCAAGAATTTCCCTTGTGCTCAGACTATGATGACAGTGTAGGTGACTAATCCATTAATTACTGTGTAATCTATAGAGAGTCTTATACAGTGCCTACAAGTAGTATTCAACCCCCTGCAGATTTAGCTGGTTTGATAAGATGCAAATAAGTTAGAGCCTTCAAACTGCAAACGAGAGTAGGTTTTATGAACAGAAGCATAAATCTTACAAACCAAAAAGTTATGTTGCTCAGTTGAATTTTATTAAATTTTAAACATAAAAGTGTGGGTCAATTAGTATACAACCCCTATGTTTAATATTTTGTGGAATAATCCTTGTTTGCAATTACAGCTAATAATCGTCTTTTATAAGACCTGATCAGGCCGGCACAGGTCTGTGGAGTTATCTTGGCCCACTCCTCCATGCAGATCTTCTCCAAGTTATCTAGGTTCTTTGGGTGTCTCATGTGGACTTTATTCTTGAGCTCCTTCCACAAGTTTTCAATTGGGTTAAGGTCAGGAGACTGACTAGGCCACTCCAACACCTTGACTTTTTCCCTCTTGTACCAGGCCTTGGTTTTCTTGGCTGTGTGCTTTGGGTCGTTGTCTTGTTGGAAGATGAAATTACGACCCATCTTAAGATCCTTGATGGAGGAGCGGAAGTTCTTGGCCAAAATCTCCAGGTAGGCCGTGCTTTCCATCTTCCCATGGATGCGGACCAGATGGCCAAGCCCCTTGGCTGAGAAACAGCCCCACAGCATGATGCTGCCACCACCATGCTTGACTGTAGGGATGGTATTCTTGGGGTCGTATGCAGTGCCATCCAGTCTCTAAACGTCACGTGTGTGGTTGGCACCAAAGATCTCGATCTTGGTCTCATCAGACCATAGAACCTTGAACCAGTCTGTCTCAGAGTCCTCCAAGTGATCATGAGCAAACTGTAGACGAGCCTTGACATGACGCTTTGAAAGTAAAGATACCTTACGGGCTCGTCTGGAACGGAGACCATTGCGGTGGAGTACGTTACTTATGGTATTGACTGAAACCAATGTCCCCACTGCCATGAGATCTTCCCGGAGCTCCTTCCTTGTTGTCCTTGGGTTAGCCTTGACTCTTTGGACAAGCCTGGCCTCGGCACGGGAGGACACTTTCAAAGGCTGTCCAGGCCGTGGAAGGCTAACAGTAGTTCCATAAGCCTTCCACTTTCGGATGATGCTCCCAACAGTGGAGACAGGTAGGCCCAACTCCTTGGAAAGGGTTTTGTACCCCTTGCCAGCCTTGTGACCCTCCACGATCTTGTCTCTGATGGCCTTGGAATGCTCCTTTGTCTTTCCCATGTTGACCATGTCTGAGTGCTGTTCACAAGTTTGGGGAGGGTCTTAAATAGTCAGAAAAGGCTGGCAAAAGAGATCTTTAATCCACACATGTGAAGCTCATTATTCTTGGTGCCTGAACTACTTATTAATACTTTAGGGGGACCAAACAGAATTCTTGTGGTTTGAGGGGTTGAATAATAAATGACACTCTGAATTAACTTTTAACGTTTTAAAAGAAAAAAAAATAAAAAAGTTGCTGCAGTGCATTTCCCACTTCCAGGCTGATCTACAGTACAAATGTCACAATGCCAAGTTAATTCCGCATGTGTCAACCAGCTAAATCTGCAGGGGGTTGAATACTACTTGTAGGCACTGTATCTGTCCCCAGCATGCTCACGAAATTGGAGTTGTATATTCCAATTAGACTTATATCCATCCCTGATCTGAGAACCATGGATATGAGGACTAACCTGCTATATATCCATGTAATTCAGAGGTACAAACCAATCCCAATAGATGATTAAAATTAGGCCCCTTTCCAGGAGCTACTTGACACCGGCACACAGCCGTGTACCCAAGAGCCGAGGTCCTAGTGTTGTCTACCTGTTTTCGTCTCTCAAGTACTTTTTTTACTTCCATGCTTGCCAACATTGAAGCATCTGTGGATACTATAGGCCTGAGTCATTAACACTGGCGTTTCACACCCCAGTCTTAATGAAAGGCGTGCAGGAATGAGATGAACCAAATTCATTAAAAGGCGAACGTTACTAAGTGAATTCATCACATCTTATAAGTGGCGGGTGCCTCCGTCCATCTTGCCAGAAATGTTACTCCAATGAGGGAATGGAGCAGAATGGCAGAATGTACGCCACCACTTTTGATTAATTTGTTGGGTAGGTGATACAACGTTCCTACTCACCAAAGATGCCTGAAAGTGGAGCTTTGGCGGAGCTGCCCAAAAGTGAAGTAAAAATGCCAAAATTCGCAATTTTTTTTACTCAACTTCTCGTTATGCAAAACTTTAGCTACTTTTCAAATTGTTTTTCATGCCAGAACACTTTGATGAATCAGGGTCTATATCCGTCTCTGGGTTCTCACCACCCACTAAAACAAGGATCAAGTCCAACGTGGAGTGGGCCGCTCTATCAGGTGTTGAGTTGGTGGCCTCTATGGAGCATATGATTTTGTGCAGAGCAGACATTCTTCTGAGGATTTTTTAAGGACAGCATTAATTTTAGAAGGGAAGGGTTTGTGTCTTATATCTTTACTCCAGCACATCAAAAATGACAAGGCCAGGATTTGATGTCCAACCTCCAAGTTTTGCGCCAGCTCATTTACTGATTCTGTCATGGGAGAGTCAGAAGGTCCCGATTGTCAGACATCCTTCGTTGATATCAGTGGGTTCGGCTGACTTTAGTCTAATGTGCATGGTGGCCTTTAGAGTCCTCGGATTAGTTATCGTTAAAACAATTGCAGTTACAGGATCCACTTACCAGTGAGAACCAATTGCAATGTATACTGGGTCCAAGAGTTCATGGGATCAGAAACATTTCACAATCACCTTCGAAAACATCTAAATGACTTCCCACAGGTTCCTTCAACACTTAAAAATCAAAATCAATCCAAGACGACCAAAAATGATTGAACCTCTTCTATGACTTTCCTCTTATCCTGTAAGTAATTGACCTTTTATCCATTACAACCATCTGGTTGTGTAGATCATAATATGTCTAAACTATGAGGGTAAAGCAACTTTTCCAATAGTCTTAGATGAAAAATAACCTACCTTTGTGTGTATACAGCTTTTCCTGCGAAACCTCTTGATAAGTTGGATGATATAGTCTGAAGGAAGTAAGACCTAACTGTAGAATCAAGACTACAGATGGTTTGTACGTAGTCTGTAATCATGGGGACACATAGCTCTACACAGGAGCTGCATACACAAAATGTTCAGATGTTTTGAATCAAAACTATACGCTGCATAGTTTTTGGAGTACAGATTTGTCTTTCCTTACCTTTCCTCGTGGCTTGACTTATTCCAAGAAAAACAACTTTGAAAAAAAAACGATTTTGTGATACTCTGCTGGGGGATATTTATGTTATATTTATCTATGTGTGGCCACCCAGTGGTTGTAATGTGAATGGCAGCCTCTCTATGGTATTTCTAGTATGATGAGAACTTGGAAATTTGTGGATTGTTAAAGGGTAAAGGGAATCCATCTGTAGACTTCAGTTCAGTTTGGGGGGCGGTATAAGCAGTGGACGGTTGCCCCCCCCGGTCAATCCTCTTCTGGAGGTAAATGACAGACTCATTGAGGGCCAATCCTAATGGGATTACAAAGTACAAAACATGCTACAGGAATAACAGAAGTGTCTCTAATAGGATTAGATGTATAGTACACAGTGTAATAGCAGTCACCTTACATCGCAACGGAGAAATCCTGCAGGGTAAGCACCGGGCAGGTCAGGCTTCTGGTCTCTCGTCTCTCAGCCATTTCCACCATCTTCCTTCTCTACATCTTCTTGGCCAGACTACAAAGGATCCCGAGCCTCCATGGTGTGACAGGAAGAGTCTGCTAATCCCGTCACCGACACTCCCAGCACCGGGGAAGTTACTGAAGATCATATGAGCCAGCATATCAAAGGGCTGTCATTATTTCATTAGTGGCAAGAATCCATGCCTAGAATTATCTCTTCAGGAAACAGCCCTCACGGTTGCTCTTTTACTCTCCAGATGTAATTTGTGGAGGCCGATTTTTCTTCTACCACTGTCTTCTGCGATGTAATTTTTTTTCCATATCATGGAAAAGGGTATGTCAGTGTATAATCAGCAGGGTTTCGACCATCAAGATCTCTAACGATCAGCAGAATGACTGCTGGTGATGTTAAACACTTGTCCCGGGTATCCCGGTCTCTGCTTCCTTCCCCTGGGTCCACTGCCCTCTGTTGTGCTCCACGTCGGGTTTTTTAAGTTGCCTGGATCTGTGACATAATTTCCCTAGGCCTATTTGATGCCCATTAAGACACAGATCTGTGTCTTGGGATTGAGGCTCTTGTCTTATGTTTGGTGTGCTCCACCATCTGTTTGAATTCATCCCTACTGAATTCCACTTCATCCACCCTGCTGTTCCTGAGATTGCTGAGTGTGCCATGTACTCGCTGCCCAAGTGCCTTCCTGCTTGCTGCATTGATGTCCAGGATCTATGTGCCCACCTGGAACGGAGGATTAGAGAATCCACCTCACCTGTGCCTGGTATGGCAGCTCAAATCTACTGAGTCCCGTTCATTTCAATAGGCTAAGCTGCAGCAGCAGACACAGTCACACTGAATGCAACAGTGGCGGGTACTGCAGTGAAGAAGTGCAAATGTCCATCCTCTTCTTCTACAGATCTGAGGTCATACTCCAACAATTACATTTTAATAGTAGGAAACCCCCTTTAAAAAAAATTTAAGTCCTATGTAATCTCGCTGGAACTTAAAAAACTAGAAGGATCTAGGAGGTGAAGACTCCTATGCAACTGGTAATTTTACCCCCAGTATAATCTAACCCTAGATCCAATGTTTGAATTAAACCTTAAGACCACTGGAATGTAGAGAGCTCAAATCAAATAATTTTTCATGTTCTCAAAGTCAAAATATACCTGTTCAGTAAAAGTTATGTAAAACTTTGCACAAAAACTTTTTATGATTCATTTCCCTCAGAGCTACGGCTCCTGTTTTTTTCTCATCTCTCTCTGCTCTCCCCCTCGCCTTTTCTCAGTTTTATAGATTTCAGCAAGGACAGAGAGGAAAGAAAGCATGTACAGTCTCAGGGGGGGCAGAGAAAACAGGCTATAGACATGGAGAAAAGCGCAAAAAGGAGGAAATAAATGTAGGATATAAGTTGTGCTGACTTATTAGTCAATGAATACAGCAGCACCCTTGATAAACACAGACCTTTCATACAACCTATATTACAGGGAGAGACACTCCCACAAGAGAAAAATCTGGAAATTGGATCAGGCTGTAAACTGCATTTGACCACTGTAGACAATTAATGGATTTGGTGATCAATTCATTGATGTTGTCACACCAGTTCTTCACTGGAGCGTGATAAGCAGAACCTCTTGGAGGATCAGGGAAGAATTGGAACAGAAGCGGCAAGGGATTGGTAAGATTAGTGTTACTACTTTTCTTATTTTTGATTACTGTAAGCAGTTTGCAAAAAAAACAGTCTTATTATCAGTTTTCATAAATGAGGAAATAAATATATATAACATTATATTTTACAATATGCTGGCACACTTTTATATTTTAGGTGAACATACACTGGCACCTATGAGGACATAGCATGGGCTTGTAAAGTAGGTAGTCCCCGGGGACCTTAGCCAGGTCCAAAGTTGTCTACATAGAAACACCAACACCAGCTATAAGAGGGTCTCCTGTGTATGGTATTGAAGTCAAATCTGAAAAAGTTAACAGCCGGGATCTGAGTTTTCTCCAATCTTGACAGTTTGGACAAAAGCAAGATGTTACAAATTACTAAAATATATATTATAGAATTATATTGTATTGACACCGGGAAAAGTGGCACCTCCGACCTAAAACCCCAAGAGATCTTGAGAATGAAGGAACTCATTTTAGATCCTTCAGGCTGGACCCCACCAATCATAAAGTGATGGCTTATCCTAGCAATATGCCAACACTGTATATGTTGCGGATAGACAGTCGTCTAGTTATACGGCATGTGATGGCATGTCGCATAGAAGGAAACCTGGGTGCCTCAGGGAGATATTGAGGGTATGCACAGTGGCCTATGGTCACTGCACTTTTACGCTTCTATTGCTTATTTTTGTATGTGTGTCACCCTACCTGGATGCCACAAGTGTAATAAAGCTGTGTCTGAGAGCAAGGGGGAGGTTTTCTGGTTAGGGGAACATTAGCATGCAATGCCTCCTGTCTCAGGCCAGTAGGGGGAGCTGGCTACCCCTATAAAAGCTGGTACTGAGGGCAGGGTTAGAGAGAACTGGATTGCCTGTCTCAGCTCTGAGACGTGTCCCAGAGTGGAGCAGGGACAGAAAGTTGATTGCACCTAAGAGGAAGTGTGGCAGTAGGAGAGAGCCACCAGCCAGAGACAAGAGGCGAAGAGAGCCTGTCTTGGCAGATAAAGACTTTTACTTTACCAGACTTTGGTGTCTGAGGCTGGAAGGATTCCACATCCCCCAGCAGATAACCAGTCCGCAAGGGACTGTACATTCCTTGGCCTAAGAAGCCTGGAGGCCCTGCCACAACCGAAGGGACCAGTAAAGCCGTACAAGGCTGGGAGCAGAAAGGAACCCACGTCACAGGCCATACAGGCGAGAAAACACGGAAAGCTCGGAAACGTGGGCTGTTACCCTATCAGGAGGACATAGCCAGAAGGAGCGCAGAAAGCACGGTAGGCCTACACCCTCACCCTGACCAGGGCCAATTTCCCCGTTGCTCTCAGACATCCAGGTCCCCTCCTAGCTGGGACTGTTTGTGGGTCAGTTTACCTGTTCAAGTAAAGACCCTGGACTGCAATCTGTTGTCTGTGTGCTCCTTGCTCCTCCAGCACTACCAGCACTGGAACTCCCACTACCATCACTCCCACCATCCACTATACTGCCCTGGGGCCGCACTCTTCCCATGGGGAGTCACACTACCCTAGCTGCACACCTCATCAGCCCCAGCGGTCTGCATGCAGCGGCGGTTCCTAATAACCGCAATCCACGGGTGGCGTAGTCGGACATAATTAATAACACATAACGGACTACCAGTGGCCTGACCACCCTGAGCCACGGAACCGGGTTGCCACTACTACCCCCATCGTTCCCTATTGCCCGGATCCGAGTGCCCCACGGCCCAGGGGGCGAGTCAGCTTTGGCGTAGTCGGCAGGATTTCGTGCCCGCAACCACCGGGTACTGCGTGCCTGAAAAAGACTTTTGTAACTTACCTGTGGCGAAGTTTCCCGCCATCAGACGCCATCTCGGACCGTTTCCCACCGTCCGGAGTCGTTTCCCGCCATCCGGAGCCGATTCCCGCCATCAGACGCCATCTTGGACCGCTTCCCGCCGTCTTCTGCCGTCTTCCCGCCATCGGACGCCATCTTCAGGACGCCGCGGGGGAAGAAGAGGGGTGTGGACGTCAAAACCTCGCGAGATCCGAAGCTCCGCCCCACGCACCGACGCTGCGCAAGGTCCTGGAAGGGAGAGAGAGCGACGCTGACGTCATCAGGACGCGACGCCAGGTCCTCATCCAGAGCAGCAGCAGCGGAGCCGCGGCCTACAGAAGAGGATCGTCGGAAGGTAGGCCACGTTTAACTAGGGGGGAGGAAGATGTCGGACACAGAGGCGCCCACTACCACCAACGCAGCTGCAGCAGCGGTGATGCCCTTTTCCTTGCCCTACATCCCTGGAGCGGCCTGGCTGCTCAAATACTCAGGGGAGCCCCATGCCCTAACTGACTTCAAGGAAAGACTGTATAGTTTGTTCCAAGTTTACCCCCTGACTGTCACGGGTGTGTCGCCACGAAGATCGTCACGATTACACAGCCTGACTTCTCGCAGCTGACTTTTTGGTGCTTTGTGTTTTCGGCAGTGAGGGAGTTAATTCTCTCTCTCTCTGTGCTAGACGAGGTCCAGCCTCGCCCAGCTGCAATCAATGCTGCTGTAGTGAGTCTCCTTCAAATGCCTGCTGGTCTGTTTGGGAAGTGTCGGTGAAAGCATTTCATACAGACTTACAGAGCGGATCGTGGTATTTGGAGTTTCTGAGATAAGTGTATTTGGAGTGTTTTTTCCCTTCCTCGCTTTATCATTTATCTCCTTTCCCGTTGGTGTTCCCTCTGTTGTAGTTGTGTAGTTTTTGTATGCAAGGTGGTTTTGGTTTTTCCCTTGTACTGTCTCGTTCGTCTAAGTACTGTGTGTGGGCATATTATTACTTGTCCTCTTTTGTTGTGATCGGGGTCCTTCTCAGGACTAGATTACTTAGGTGCAAGGATCCTCAGGAGGTAGGGGTTACGCTGGCGGCCTGGACCTCTGTACCTTTAACAGTACCTCCAGGTTGAGGGATTAGTCAGGGCCCCAGCTTAGGGTCAGCTTAGGCCCCCTACCTCCAGTATACAGAGACAGCGTGACATTTTCACCGACCCACTTAGTTTTTCTCCAGCTACCATGGATCCAGTAGCCGGTCTAGCTCGGCAGTTGCAGAGTTTGTCCATGGAGCTGGCGGACGTTAGGTCCAAGGTTTTGCATCCTCGGGAGCAAGCCGGACCAGAACCTAAAGTAACTCTCCCTGACAGGTTCACTGGGGGGCGGGACAAGTTTTTTGTTTTCCGGGAGGCATGCAAATTGTACTTTCGGCTGCGGCCTCGGTCATCGGGGAGTGAAGAACAAAGGGTGGGAATTGTCATCTCGCTCCTACAAGGGGACCCACAATCTTGGGCGTTCTCTCTTCCCCCGGGCTCCCCGGCTCTCCAGTCAGTGGATAGGTTTTTCGCTGCTCTGGGACTCGTATATGATGACCCAGATCGGATCTCCCTTGCTGAGTCTAAGTTACGTAGGATCCAGCAGGGAGATCGTCCGGCGGAGGAATTCTGTTCGGAGTTCCGTAGGTGGGCCACGGACACCCAGTGGAATGACCCGGCTCTTAGGAGCCAGTTTTGTCAAGGTTTATCCGACAAATTACAGGATGTGTTGGCACAGTATGACTCTCCCGCGTCACTGGAAGCCGCTATGGCCCTGGCTATTCGCGTTGACAGACGGCTTCGGGAGAGGTGCGGGATAACTCGACCCCCTGTGATGACTCCACCTCCTACAAGGTCCCCTCATATGGTGGTTCCCCTGGTCAGTCCAGAGGAGCCTATGCAATTAGGAGGGACATCATTTCGGGGGAGGGGACCGGTGGTGCGCCATAAGACAGGAAGGTGTTTCTTCTGCGGGAGAAAGGGACATTTTATTGGGGGGTGTCCATCCCGTCCCTTGCAGAGTGAAGAGTCGTCGGAAAACTGGGAGTAGGTATTTCGTCCCTAGGTTCGTCTCAGTTTCTCGTACCGGCGGAGGTGGTGGTGGGTACGAGAACTGAGAGGATATCTGTTCTTCTGGATAGTGGGGCCGGGGCTAATCTGGTTGATGCTCGGTTTGCCCGGGTTCAAGGTATGCGATTGAGTGAGTTGGCTAAACCCATCCCCATATTCTCGATCGATGCCAGGCCTCTCGGTCAGGGAAGTTTTTTGCAAGCTGTGCATGACGTAAAACTTCAAGTGGGGGCGATACATAAAGAACTGTTGTCTTGCTACGTGTTGGAGGGTCTTCCCACTCCTATAGTGTTGGGCCTTCCTTGGTTAACTAAGCATAACCCGGTTATTAATTGGCAAACCAGAGAGATAAGCCAATGGAGTAAATTCTGTAATAAAAACTGCATGAACACGGTCATCGGTGCGGTTACTCCTTGGGTCTTACCTCCATTTCTGGCGGACTTTGAGGATGTATTCTCGGAGAAAGGGTGTCAGGAACTACCTCCTCATCGCGAGTATGACTGTTCTGTAAAACTGCTCCCTGAGGCCAAGTTACCTAAAGCTAGGTTGTATAACCTTTCTGGTCCTGAGAGGCAGGCCATGAAGGATTATATTTCAGAAAGTCTGGCTAAGGGGCATATTAGACCTTCATCTTCACCGGTGGCTGCGGGGTTCTTCTTTGTTAAGAAGAAAGATGGAGGCCTACGCCCTTGCCTGGATTTCCGTGAACTTAATCGGATTATGGTCCGAGATCCGTATCCACTCCCACTTATTCCCGATCTCTTTAATCAGATCGTGGGTGCCAAATGGTTCTCTAAGTTGGATCTCA
Source organism: Phyllobates terribilis (assembly GCF_046119375.1). Classification (NCBI taxonomy): domain Eukaryota; kingdom Metazoa; phylum Chordata; class Amphibia; order Anura; family Dendrobatidae; genus Phyllobates; species Phyllobates terribilis. Next base: position 1,169,902,006 of record NW_027362761.1, on the reverse strand, counting down.
GGGGGGCGTACAATCTGATTAGGATGAAGGAGGGGGATGAGTGGAAGACGGCGTTTAACACTCCGGAGGGGCATTATGAGAACCTTGTCATGCCATTCGGTCTGACTAATGCCCCGGCGGTGTTCCAACACTTTGTTAATGACATTTTTCGCCGCCTGGTGGGACAGTTTGTTGTCATATATCTGGATGATATCTTAATTTACTCGCCGGATCTGGTGTCTCATCAGGAGCACGTTAGGCAGGTGTTACAGATCTTGCGGGATAATAAACTGTATGCCAAATGGGAAAAGTGTGTGTTCGCCGACAGGAACTCCAGTTTTTAGGCTTCCTGGTTTCAGCGTCCGGTTTTCGTATGGACCCTGGGAAAGTGCGGGCAGTTCTTGAGTGGGATCGGCCAGAGAATCTTAAGGCACTACAACGTTTCCTGGGGTTTGCTAATTATTACCGGAAGTTCATTCGTAATTTCTCGTCCATGGTTAAGCCTCTCACAGACATGACTAAAAAGGGGACGGATTTTTCTAGGTGGTCTGACAAGGCTTGTCAAGCATTCTCCTGCTTGAAAAAATGTTTTGCCTCGGCACCCATACTCATTCAACCTGATGCGTCACAGCCATTCATTGTAGAGGTAGACGCTTCCGAGGTAGGGGTGGGAGCAGTATTGTCACAAGGTTCGTCCCCTGGTAAGTGGCATCCGTGCGCCTTTTTCTCTAAAAAATTGTCGTCCGCTGAGAGGAATTACGATGTCGGCAATAGGGAACTCTTGGCCATTAAGTTAGCTTTTGAGGAGTGGCGCCATTTTTTGGAGGGGGCAGTCCATCCGGTCACCGTCATCACCGATCACAAGAACCTGCTATATCTGGAGTCCGCGAAACGTCTGAATCCCAGACAAGCTAGGTGGTCATTGTTTTTTACCAGGTTTAATTTTGTCGTTACATATCGTCCTGGGTCAAAAAATGTAAAGGCGGATGCCTTATCTCGCAGTTTCCCTGGGGCCGGGAATACGGACGACCCGATTCCTATCCTTCAGGAGGGGGTGGTGGTTTCGGCAGTATGCTCTGAGCTGGAGGAGGAGGTATTGGAGGCTCAGGGGGACGCCCCTGTTGGACCTCCGGGGAGACTGTTTGTTCCAGATCAGTTGCGACAAAAGGTGATCGAGGCACACCATAACTCAGTTTTGGCAGGACACCCGGGGAGTAAAGCAACTGTGGATCTCCTCTCGCGTCGGTTTTGGTGGCCTAACTTACATAAGGAGGTGGTAACTTTTGTCGCGTCCTGTGGGGTTTGTGCGCGCTCTAAGACCTCACATACCCGTCCGTCTGGGGCCCTCTTACCTTTGAAGATCCCGGAGCGTCCTTGGACTCATCTGTCTATGGACTTTATTACGGACCTCCCTCCGTCTTCGGGTAAAACGGTCATACTCGTTGTAGTGGACAGGTTCAGCAAGATGGCACATTTTATCGCTCTTCCGGCTCTCCCTAATGCTAAAACTCTTGCGCAGGTGTTCATTGGGGAGATTGTGAGGCTTCACGGGGTACCCTCCGATGTGGTGTCTGATCGGGGGTCTCAGTTTGTGTCCAAGTTCTGGAAGGCGTTTTGTGCACGGCGGGGGATGCATTTGTCATTCTCATCGGCTTTTCACCCTCAGACCAATGGTCAGACGGAACGTATGAACCAGAGCTTGGAGACATATCTCCGGTGTTTTGTGTCAGAGAACCAGGAGGACTGGGCTTCTTTCTTACCTCTGGCAGAGTTTGCTCTTAATAATAGGCGGAGCGAGTCCACTGGTAAGTCCCCGTTTTTTGGGGCATATGGTTTTCACCCCCAGTTTTGTACTTTCAGTAGGGGGGGCTCTTCGGGGGTTCCTGAGGAGGAACGATTTTCCTCATCACTCGCTTCAGTATGGAGAGGGGTGCTGAAGAATCTGAATACTATGGGGAACCGATACAAACGTATGGCTGATAGGAGGAGAGTGTCTGGTCCGGACCTAAGTGTGAACGATCGGGTATGGTTGTCTACCAGGAATATTAAACTTAAGGTTCCCTCCTGGAAACTGGGTCCCAGGTTCATCGGGCCGTACAGAATCAGTTCTATTATTAATCCGGTGGCATTCCATCTTGACCTCCCCCCTACGTTTAAAATTCACAACGTGTTCCACAGATCGTTGCTTAAGAGGTATGTGGCGCCGGTGGTACCGTCACCTTTACCTCCCCCTCCAGTGGTGGTCAATGGTAACTTGGAGTTCCAGGTATCAAGGGTCATCGATTCACGTTTTAATCGCCGGTCCCTTCAGTACCTGGTTCATTGGAAAGGGTATGGTCCTGAGGAGAGGATGTGGGTTCCTGCGTCGGATATTAACGCAGACCGATTAGTTCGGGCCTTCCACACGACTCACCCGGATAAACCTGGCCCTGAGGGTCCGGAGGCCCCTCGTAGAAGGGGGGGTACTGTCACGGGTGTGTCGCCACGAAGATCGTCACGATTACACAGCCTGACTTCTCGCAGCTGACTTTTTGGTGCTTTGTGTTTTCGGCAGTGAGGGAGTTAATTCTCTCTCTCTCTGTGCTAGACGAGGTCCAGCCTCGCCCAGCTGCAATCAATGCTGCTGTAGTGAGTCTCCTTCAAATGCCTGCTGGTCTGTTTGGGAAGTGTCGGTGAAAGCATTTCATACAGACTTACAGAGCGGATCGTGGTATTTGGAGTTTCTGAGATAAGTGTATTTGGAGTGTTTTTTCCCTTCCTCGCTTTATCATTTATCTCCTTTCCCGTTGGTGTTCCCTCTGTTGTAGTTGTGTAGTTTTTGTATGCAAGGTGGTTTTGGTTTTTCCCTTGTACTGTCTCGTTCGTCTAAGTACTGTGTGTGGGCATATTATTTCTTGTCCCCTTTTGTTGTGATCGGGGTCCTTCTCAGGACTAGATTACTTAGGTGCAGGGATCCTCAGGAGGTAGGGGTTACGCTGGCGGCCTGGACCTCTGTACCTTTAACAGTACCTCCAGGTTGAGGGATTAGTCAGGACCCCAGCTTAGGGTCAGCTTAGGCCCCCTACCTCCAGTATACAGAGACAGCGTGACACTGACAGAGGAACAGAAGGTCAGCATATTGACAGGGCAGTTACCTGGCGCAGCCCAAAGGGAGGTAAAATCATGGCCCATTGAGGAGAAAGGGACTGTGAAGGGTATTCTGGCCCAGCTGCGGGGTACCTTTGATACACGTACCTCCGCTGAGATTAAAATGAGGTTTTATGGATGTAAGCAGCGGGCACAGGACAGCATCAGAGACTATGCCCTAAATCTGCAGGAAGCCTTGAGGGCTATTCAACAAACTGACCCTGGCAGTGTGCAGGAAACCGATAAGCTGCTAACAGAACAATTCATAGAGGGTCTGCTGTCTAGCGCCCACAGGGCCCAACTGCGCCTCATGTTCTTTCAGAACCCCGACCTGACCTTTGCCCAATTTAAGGACAGGGCCATAAGGGTGCTCCGTGAATCTGCAACCAGTGGCGCTATAAACCCCCGGCGCCCTGCTATCACCTACCACCAGGAGGCGGCACCCTCCTCTATGGACTCCGTGGAGGCTGATGCACAGGCCCTGAACCAAGCCCCGTCGAAAGGCCTGCACCACCAAGTCCAGGAGCTGACCAGGAGCGTCGCGGCGTTGACCAGGACCGTCCAGGCGTTGCAAGTGGACCCGTCAAGACCCATCGAGCTGGCTTCAAGTCCGGAGGATGTCCCGTGGCGTCGACAGAGGAGGATCCCGTCGTTCCGAGGGAGGCCCACAGACCATTACGCAGAAGATGGACAGCCCATTTGCCGTCGATGCAACCAGCCCGGACACATTTCCAGGTACTGTAATTTAAACGGGTCCAACCTGGGGCAGAGGGCCGACCCCCAGGCATAAGATCACCAGGCCCTTACGATTGGCTTGATAAGTACGTTGGGGGGCGCCCGGTTTTACCCGTGGTGCTGGACGGTATCCCCATGAGCGCCTTGCTGGATACTAGGTCGCAAGTAACCACAATCCCTTATGTACTTTTTAAGCAGTATTGGACTGATGCTGATATCACACGGTATCCAGACAGTAACTTGAGCATCATCGCCAGTAATGGCTTACCCATGCCGCAGATGGGGTTCAAGGAGATGACCATTAAAATTGGTAAAGTTGAACTGCCGGCACAGGGAGTGATTATTGTGGACATTGACCGTCATGAAAGTCACCCTAAAATAACTGTGGGTACTAACATAATTGAAAATTGTCTTTCAGAGGTAATTGTAATTCTACAACAGGTGGCGGTGAATGCTAGTTCCAGCCAACAGAGAGTCCTCAACAAGGAGATAAAAGCCCTGATGAGACGGCAGCAGGTAGAACTGTCTGGTGGTGAGATCGGTAGCGTAAGACTCAGTGATCCATTCCCCATTTCCATGCCTCCCAAAAGTGAAATGATGATCTGGTGTCGGACTGCAATCGGGTTGAGAGGTAGAGACTACTAAGCCATGGTAGAACCCGTGTACTCAGACAGCAGGCCCACCATTTTGACAGCCCGGGGGGTGGTTGATGTCCGTCATGGGAGGGTGCCCGTCCGCATCCTCAACATTGGGGAGAGGGAAGTACACTTACCCAGGTACGCTACACTCGCCAAACTGTTTGTCGTCGAACACAAAGCTATCAGGGCCGTGGAACCCTTGCCTCCATCTCCACAGGCGGAGGGTAATGGCTCCCAGAAACAAAAGGAGGACTGGTGCCAGAAACTCCACGTGGGTGCTGACTCCACTCCCCTGCACCAAAAACAAGGAGTCTACCGGGTGGTACGGGAGTACGAGAGAGTCTTTAGTAAGCACCCGCTAGACTTCAGCAGAGTAAAAGGGATAGAACACCACATCCCCACAGGGAGCCACCCACCAATAAAAGAGAGGCACAGACCTGTACCCCCTGCACATTATCAGAACGCCAAGGGTATGCTAAGGGAGATGAAAGAAGCTGGGGTCATTAGAGACAGCTGTAGCCCCTGGGCAGCCCCCTTGGTTCTGGTCAAAAAGAAAGACGGCACCATGAGAATGTGCGTGGACTATAGACAAATCAACCGTATCACCCACAAAGACGCATATCCGCTGCCTAGAATAGAAGAGCCTTTAGCCGCACTAAAATCTGCTAACTTCTTTTCTACTTTGGACCTTACTAGCGGGTACTGGCAAGTTCCTGTGGCAGAGGCTGACAAGGAGAAGACCGCCTTCACCACCCCGATGGGACTGAGCGAATTCAACTGTATGCCTTTCGGGCTCTGCAACGCACGAGGGACCTTCCAGCGGCTGATGGAATGCTGTCTAGGGCACCGAAACTTCGAGACGGTCCTCCTTTACCTGGACGACGTGATCGTCTATTCGAAGACCTACGAGGACCATCTCAAGCACCTGGCTGAGGTGTTCGAAGCCCTGGCAGGCTATGGCCTGAAGGTGAAACCATCGAAGTGCCACCTGCTGAAACCAAAGGTCCAGTACCTAGGGCACGTGGTAAGCGCGGAAGGAGTGGCCCCCGACCCTGACAAGGTCACGGCAATCAAGAGCTGGCCAAGTCCCTCTAACATCAAAGAGGTGAGACATTTTCTCGGGTTGGTAGGCTACTACCGAAGGTTCATCCCCGGGTTCACTAAGATGGCAGCTCCTATGCAGGACCTCCTGATCGGACAGTCCAAGTCCAGAAGTCAAAAGCCACCCTTCAAGTGGGATAAACCGGAAGAGGAGTCCTTCCGCCAGCTAAAGATGGCCCTCACGGGGGATGAGATCCTGGCCTACCCTGATTACGGCCAGCCTTTCATTCTCCACACAGATGCCAGTAATGTGGGACTGGGAGCCGTACTGTCCCAAAACCAACAGGGCAGAGAACGGGTGATCGCATACGCCAGTCGGAAGCTGAGGCCCACCGAGAGGAACCCAGAGAATTACAGCTGCTTCAAGCTAGAATTCTTGGCGGTGGTGTGGGCTGTGACGGAACGCTTCAAGCATTACCTGGCCTCCGCAAAGTTCACCGTGTACACGGACAACAACCCGTTGACACACCTGGACAATGCAAGACTGGGTGCCCTGGAACAGCGGTGGATGGCCCGTCTCTCCAACTATGACTTCGTGATCAAGTACCGGGCAGGCAAAACCAACGCCAACGCGGACGCCCTATCAAGAATGCCTCACTTACCTGAAGGTGACGAAGACCCAGAAGAGCTGGAAGAGGTAGAACTCCCCGCGTTTCACCGGTATGGAGCCGCTCAACACTCTCACCGCGTGAAGGAGGAGGATCTAACAACTGTGATGATGAATCCCCTACCTCACCACAGCTGGGCCGAAACCCAAGATAGTGACCCTGCAGTCCGCCTGGTGAAAGATCTGCTGACCAGGGAAGACGCCCGCCTAGATCCAGATGCCCCAGAGGAAGCCAAGCAGCTATGGAAGGAGAAGAACAAGCTGTTCCTCTACGAAGGCAAGTTGTGCAGAAGGATTGTTAACCACCGGACGCACGAGCTGACCTGGCAAGACGTGGTCCCAAGGCGAGATGCAGCTATGGTCCTGGGGGCTTACCATGACAGAGCGGGACACTTTGGTTGGAAGAAACTGGAGTTCCTACTAAGAGGAAGGTTCTTTTGGGTCGGCATGAGAGGAGCTGTGGAAAAATGGTGCAGAGACTGTGGCCCTTGTCACCTAAGGAGGAAGGACCGCACCAGCCAGAAGACACCCTTGAGGCCCATCGTCACCACGCAGCCTCTTGAGCTGGTAGCTCTGGACCACATCAAATTGGCTCCAAGCCGGTCAGGATACATCTATGCCCTGACAATCGTGGACCACTATTCCCGTTTTCTAGTGGTGGTCCCGGTAAAGGACTTGACAGCCCAAACAGCGGCCAGAGCCTTCCAGCAATACTTCTGCCGTCCACACGGGTATCCGGAACAGGTCCTGACAGACCAGGGTCCAGCGTTTGAAGCTGAAATCTTCCAGGAGTTCTGCAACCTCTATGGCTGTAAGAAGATTCGTACAACGCCTTACCACCCCCAAACCAACGGGATGTGTGAGAAAATGAACAATATAGTCATTGATCTCCTGAAGTCGTTGCCCCTGGAGGAACGCAGCCTGTGGCCAGAAAAACTGCCGGACCTGGTAGACATGTACAACAATATCCCGGTGAATGCTACAAACTGCACCCCGGCTTACCTGATGCGAGCCAGACCGGGTAAGCTGCCCGTAGACCTGGAGATGGGAGTCCTAATACCTGAGGACACCTCCCCGGATGCGGACTGGGATACGGAAAGGCAACTGCAGTACAAGAAGGTACAGGAGAGTGTGGAGAAGAGCCTGGCCCAGGTGAGAGAGAAGCAAGAAAGACTCTTCAATCAACACGCCCCTGCTAGTCCCCTAGAACCTGGTGAGCAAGTCCTAAAGCGAAAAAGAAGACTACATAAGTTGGACGACCAGTGGGAAAGGGAACCCTACACCATACTGCAGTCTGACCACGACAACCCAAAGGTGTGCGTAATCACCAAGGAGGGAGGAGAAACCACTAGTGTCTTCTCCAGAGACCACCTCAAAAGGTGCCCCGAGCAACTCTGTAGTGCAGAAGAGGATCAGAGTGACCTTGAACCCGCAGAGGACAAGGAAGAAATGATCAGCACCGTTCTCGGAGAGTTCCCTCAGTCCTGGACGCGCATAAATGATGCCATAGTGGTACCTGTCCTGCATTTCCTGCAACCGGCCCAGCAACAACCAACACCAAAGCCGGAAGGTGAAGAGGAGCAAGCGGTTCCAGAGGCAGAAGAGCCTGTACCAGCAGCCCAGGAGAGTCAACCCTCTGCTGACAGTGAGCCTGCCATGCCTGCGGTAAGCCAAAGGACCCGAAGACAGCTGCCTGCCTTACCTGTCAACCCAGCTGGTAGCTGTACCCCTAACACTAGTGGGGAAAGCCAGGTTGGTCCACCACCAGACAGTGGGCTACGTAGGTCAACCAGGAGCACAAAGGGGCAGATACCCGCTCGCTGGAGAATATAGAGTGTACTAAATTGTAAATAACCCTGTTGCCAAATGTTGAATTGTTTGCCAAGTTACATGCTTGTTTGGTAATTCTGTGTTTCAGTTTCTTGCAGCTACCGTAAGGACTCAAAGGTTATGGACTTTTTATAACCGGGACCTTGTATGGACTGCATTCTGAGCCTAACCCAGGAATGAACTAAGACTGTGAAGGACTTGGAGTAGGACAGACCCCCACCTGGTTAAGGCTCCCGTTGTTTTGGTGATATGGACACCCGGTCACAGGCCACACTGTGACCTAAAGAACTCAATTTGTGCGTCATCTGTCTATTAATGTTTTATGGTTATGCATATTGTCTTTGTTTATTGTTTAGTCCTGGAGTACTAAATTTCACTAGGGGGGAATGTGTCACCCTACCTGGATGCCACAAGTGTAATAAAGCTGTGTCTGAGAGCAAGGGGGAGGTTCTCTGGTTAGGGGAACATTAGCATGCAATGCCTCCTGTCTCAGGCCAGTAGGGGGAGCTGGCTGCCCCTATAAAAGCTGGTACTGAGGGCAGGGTTAGAGAGAACTGGATTGCCTGTCTCAGCTCTGAGACGTGTCCCAGAGTGGAGCAGGGACAGAAAGTTGATTGCACCTAAGAGGAAGTGTGGCAGTAGGAGAGAGCCACCAGCCAGAGACAAGAGGCGAAGAGAGCCTGTCTTGGCAGATAAAGACTTACTTTACCAGACTTTGGTGTCTGAGGCTGGAAGGATTCTACATCCCCCAGCAGAGAACCAGTCCGCAAGGGACTGTACATTCCTTGGCCTAAGAAGCCTGGAGGCCCTGCCACAACCGAAGGGACCAGTAAAGCCGTACAAGGCTCGGAGCAGAAAGGAACCCACGTCGCAGGCCATAAAGGCGAGAAAGCACGGAAGCTCGGAAACGTGGGCTGTTACTCTATAAGGAGGGGATAGCCAGAAGGAGCGCAGAAAGCACGGTAGGCCTACACCCTCACCCTGACCAGGGCCAATTTCCCCGTTGCTCTCAGACATCCAGGTCCCCTCCTAGATGGGACTGTTTGTGGGTCAGTTTACCTGTTCAAGTAAAGACCCTGGACTGCAACCTGTTGTCTGTGTGCTCCTTGCTTCTCCAGCACTACCAGCACTGGAACTCCCACTACCATCACTCCCACCATCCACTATACTGCCCTGGGGCCGCACTCTTCCCGTGGGGAGTCACACTACCCTAGCTGCACACCTCATCAGCCCCAGCGGTCTGCATGCAGCGGCGGTTCCTAATAACCGCAATCCACGGGTGGCGTAGTCGGACATAATTAATAACACATAACGGACTACCACTGGCCTGACCACCCTGAGCCACGGAACCGGGTTGCCACTACTACCCCCATCGTTCCCTATTGCCCGGATCCGAGTGCCCCACGGCCCAGGGGGCGAGTCATATGCGATCAGGAATTTTTCCACGGACAGCAAGCAGAAATCTCAAAATTAGTGAGGAACTGGAAGACAAAACATAAGTGCAATGTGTTGAAGAAGCATAGCCAGGAATGCAATTTTGATATTAGGAGTCTAATGATAGAGTTAATTGCATGCCATTAGCATGGTAATGAGCCCCCTCCCAGGTTCATTACAGGTGCCCTCTTTGGATGCAGGCTTGTTGTTTGCATGTCAATCAGTCTCCAGCCCTATCAGCCAGCAGATCTCTGCAGTCAGTAGCTGCCCTCCTCTCTCATTCCTACTTAATTGGTGTGAAATTGGAGCAAGTCCTCAGGTGATAATGTGTCTGCATTTACCGCCTGACTGATCCGCCCAAGATCTTCCATTCCAGCTTCATTAAATGCCCACTGTTGGCCATTGGTCGGTGCCCCCCAGCTGTGAGTGTCAGGCTTGGTTTCCTGAGTTCTAGACACACAGCGCAGCGCTTTGTAGGTGTCCGCTTTGGCGAGATGTAGGGTTATGCACAGGTGAAGGACATTTCCAGCTACTGTGAATATTAATGGTCCATTTACATTGCAAGTATATTCCTAAGGGCGATAATCTTTCAGTCTAAACAGGCTGCCAGGATGCACAATAAATCAGCATTCTCGGCAGCACATCCTTTTGTGTAAAAAGTGCTGCTGAGAACAATGGAGGACTATGAGCACAGACAATCTATTGTAGACCTCTCAGTGTGCATGTGAAGCGCGGTCTGTCTGTAAACAGGTGGCTAAACAACCGCCAATCTGTAAATATTTTCCAATCGGCAGTCCATTTAATGCCGCACAGTAAAGTAATGTAAACCCACCATAGTATGGAAGTGGTAAATGAGCACAGGGCACAGGTAACACCAATTAACGATTATAATTGCTGTAATTGATAAGGTACACAGTACACATGGCTGGTATACAACCTCAAGGATCTTAGAACAGCGCCGGCGCCCCTGCATGGATCCCCTTCCCCCTCCCTGCAGGGATGTCGGCATGTTCACTTACCTGTCCTCATTCCCTCAGCATCTATGTACTCCCAGGACCTGCGCACACAGGTCTCCTGGGAGTATGAATTAGGTGTGCGCACTTCTGAAAACATCCCCAGCCAATAGCTGGGAGAAGTCTGATATTTAAGGCACCCTACCCTATTGGGAGGTGCCTTAGCAACCTCAGTATCCAGTCTGTTTTCGGCTACCAAGTTGTAAGGTCACTGTACGTGTGTTTCCTGAACCTGTCCCTGCCTGATCCTGCGTGCTCTGTCTATCTTGCCTGCACCCGATTCTGTCTGGCTTGCTGTATCCTATTCCTGAGCCCGTCCTGCCTCTACAAAGTCCTGAGCCTCATTTGCCTTGTCCGCACCTATACCGCTACCTTCACCAATCCAGTCTGAACCTGCACCTGTGATCCTGTACCTGAGGCCGTCCTGTGTTCCTGAACTAACCCTGCCAGTCGCTGAACCTGTAGAAGTTCTGTCTACCTGCCGCATGTCCTCCTGTGTTTCAGTTCCTGGCCGGTCCTGCTTCCCTGCCCATTTGGGGGTCAGTTGCAGCGGCTCCGGGCTCTGTCCTGGAGTAGCACCTGGTGTCCACCTGGGCTCAAGTCTAAACACATCATAAGGGGCCCTAGGGAAGAACCAGGTGTTCGCTTAGTTACCCCCCTCCACGATCTCCCTGGAACATGGCCCAGTGGTTCCACAACCACGTGCGTAACAATGGTCATGATAAACCTGAAGAAGGGCAACTCTCGGAGGTGTAGACGTGGCAGTCACATGAGAGTCACAATTGCAGAGGGTGCAAAATACCCCTTTGCCCAATAAAAAGACACAAGTATTATAAATAGCACATGATAGGTGGGGGCCCTATTACAGATTTTTCACTGGGGCCCAGAAGTTTCAAGTTAAACTTCAGCCCTTCCACCATAAACTAAGGCTCCATTACTGTACTTGGCAAGTGATAGTTCAGGGTCAGAGCATACATTTTTGGTCCTGATTTTGGACTGTACATCATTAATCATACAAGGAGGAATTAGCTGTCAGGTGACAGCCCAACCTTCTATATCCGTAAAAGGAACCGCTGCCAAATGACAGCAGTGATGGCCATGAGCCATGAAATGCACATGGTATGATGCTGAGGACAGGGGACCCCCCTGTGACTGTCGCCCAAGGGGCCCACATGCATCTAGATCTGGCCATAATAGACCCTAATAGTTTATGTACCCTCCACATCAACTATTTGATCTCTGCATATCTGTAATGGCAGCCATTTTGGTTGCTACTCAGATTCCATAGCAACAGAATAATTATGAATTCCTCTGCGATCCCCATTGTTGTGACATTGGAGGGTCCTGAGATGAGGAGCGGGGATGATGTCATGAGAATCGTAGTATAAGTATCACTCTGCCGGATGTGACACGATGAAGGATTGCTTCAGACATGACTGCCTAGAGGAATTCTCCTGTGATCACAAGCAGAACAGCATGTAAGATCCAGCTGGACCCTCATCCAGCCGTGAGCCAGGTGCCCGGCCGAAAGAAGCCACCACCGCTGTGGGAGAGGATGGGGTGGATGAGTCTATAGTAAACACTCCATGGAGTGCCATCATATGCCCGACCACCTGTACTCATACTGTAGAGATCATTAAAGGGTATCCAACTCTGGACATCTTAGATGGAGATACAATAAAGGGACACAAGTATTTTCCCCTCCACATTGCACCTCCAAGGAGCTTTTCTCACCTCCCATGCTACATCCATAGACATTAATATGGAGTCAGCCTCGGCAGATATAACCACTCCTGCTCTTCTGGGAAGATTTGGGAGGCGTCTGTGGGAATTTTTGAGCATTTGTGAGGTCAGACCCCGATGTTGGGGAGAGGCCGGGATCACAATATCCATTATAGGTGTTTTATGTGGCATTCAGACTCTGTGAGGCCGCTCATGTCCCCCCACCCCGTGTCTGTATGGAGCTTGTGCACTGGGCACAGTCATGGGGAACAGAAAAGAGACTTTCCCAAACTGTTCCCACAATGCTGGAAGCTACAATTGTCCACAATGTCTTGTGCTGAAATATTAAGATTTCCCGTCACTGGAACTAAAGGGCCCAAGGCCGACCCCTGATAACAGCCCATAGTATTATCCCTCCCCCACCATCTGTACAGTGGGCACAATGCAGTCAGGGGGTAATGTTCTCCTGGAATCACCAAACCCAGACTCTTCCATCAGACGCAGATAGAGAAGTGTGATCCGTCACTGCACAGAACATGTTTCCTCCAGAGTCCAGTGGTGGTGGCTTTACACCACTCCATCCAACGCTCAGCATTGTGCTTGGTGATGTACGGCTGCATGCAGCTGTTTGGCCATGAAGCTCTCGGTGGGGGCGCAGTGTTTGTGCTGATGTTATACCAGAGGTGGTCTATACTCTGCAGTTATGGGGTCAGCAGAGCGTTGGTGACTTTTCTGCTCTTTGCTCCTCAGCGATCAGCCCCCCGCTCTGTAACGTTACTGGTGGAGTTGCTGTGATTCCTTCCTCTCAATAATATCACTCACAGGAGATGGAGGAAGATTGAGAAGGAAGAAATGTCATGAACGGTTACACTGGTGGCTCCAGGACCATGCTGGTATCAGTGAGCTCTGCACCACCAGCCATTCTGTCACATGTCACAGATAGCATGGCAGGGGGCGGAAGCTATACACCGAAGGACAATGGGGCAGGATTTTATAAACCGTGGCCAATGGGGCCGGATGATATTCACCCGTAGCAATGGGGCGGAATGAAAAAATCACTGTTCATTATATTCATGAATAGAATAATTACAGTAAAGACTGACACTTTTCTGGTCCAGTAAGGGGATATAATGAATACAAACATGTAGATGTGTAGGGTCCGTATAAAGCTGGTGGTATCCACTATAGGTCCATGCACATCATAAAAGTGGCTAAATGTTACATTAACATCTTCATAACAAGTGACATCAATCATCACGTCACACTTTTGATTCTGGAGTATGGAGCGAAGAATTATATGGCCTGTAACAGCAGCAACCAGATCTGGCTCCAATCGCTGCTGTTTAACCATTAAAATGCCACTCTCAGTCACTGAACGATGCAATCAGGGGGTGCCGATGGCTGCCATCTATGTCTGTGAAGCGCAGTCTGTGTTGGGCTTCATTGGAGAATATCATTTTGGCTACATACTCCCATTCTGTAGTATTGCAGCATATAGAACAAGCGATGAAATGATTGAAGGTTCAAGTCCCCTAATGGGACTAAAAAATAAAGTAAAAAGTTTAAAATCTTTTTTTTTTTTAAATATTAGAAATATATATAAAATATTAAAATATATTTTATATTTATTATAAATATATTTTATTATATAAAATATAAAAAAAAATTTAAAAAATGCAATAAATATAAAATTTCAAATCACCCTCCATTTTCCCACATTAAAAGTAAATAATTTAAAAAAAATAATAATATATTTGGAATTGTTGCATCCTTGAAAAACATATAATTAAGTAACTTGTACGGTAATCATGTACCTGATCATTTTTACAGCAAAATGTAATAGCAAAAACCCCAAAAATAATTGTGGAATTGCAGGGGATTTTTTTTTGCAATTTCACTGGACTTGAAAAAAACAAAGGTGGAAAGAAAAAAAACTGGCAGTGGTAGGACGGGGTTAAACAATTTCTGTAAGTCTTTTTTTTTATTCTTTTCATATCTGCTGTATATATTCAGTAAATATTACAGCTTTTCCCATTAACTCTCTTACTTAGAACTACAAATCCCAGCATGTAATGACTTGCTGAGGTTTATGGTTTTCGACAGCCAGAGAGATACAGGTTGGAGATGACTGGTATGCAGCAATAGGCAATAGAAAATGACTGTATGTTGCTCCCTGTTGGTCAGATGTGGTACTGCAATAGATATTATTATTTGTGCTTTGATGTGAGCAGATCCCTGGTTTGCAGATGCTTTATTTTAATAACAGTTCTTCCCAATGCCATGTAGGTTCAAAGAAACACCCGATGGGTCTTATTGCACTGTTTGTTCTAAACTTTCCAGGTCAAGAATAGTCAAAGCTGAAGTGAAAATTGAAACATGTAAAAGTCATAAATTCTTGCAATTTTAGATCATTTAGAACTTTGATCTCCATTGCCCACATAATGCTCTAATACAATGCCTAAATTATAGTAAAAATATAATAATACTGCCATACAGTATGCATGCTGAGAATAAAGTGCAACATGAAACACTAATAGCTAAGCCAAAAACATTTCTTAAAACACACAATATCATCATAATAGTGGCTATATAATCCCAATAAAATAGTGATTGCATAATACTGCCATACAGTGCTGACATAATACTGTCATATCATTTTTACATTTTACCTTCATACAGGGGTGACATATTACCGTCATATAGCGTTTACATAATAATATCATATAGTGCTTACATTTTACCATCATACAGCGGTTATATAATACTGTTATATAGTGCTACATTATACTGTCATACAGTGCTTACATTATACCGCCATACTGTGCTTTCCTAATACCATCATATAATGCTTACATTATACAAACATACAGTGCTTACAAAATGCAGTCATATAGTGCTCAGCTTACATAATAATATCATATAGTGCTTACATTTTACAGTCGTACAGTGCTTTCATTATACCATCATTCAGTGCTTTCCTAATACTATCATATATTACTTATATTATACCATCATTCATATAGTGCTTACATTATATCTTCATACAGTGGTTACATATTACCATCATATAGCGCATACCTAATATTATCATGTAGTGCTTATATTTTACCGCCATACATTGGTTATATAATACTGTCATATAGTGCTTATATTATATTGTCATACAGTGCTTACATAATACTATCATTTAATGCTTACATTATACCGTCATACAGTGCTTACATAATGCAGTCATATAGGGCTTACATTATACTTTCATACAGTGGTTACATAATAATATCATATAGCGCTTACATTTTACCGTCATACAGTGGTTGCATAATACTGTCATATAGTGCTTACATAATACAGTCATACATTGCTTACATTATACCGTCATACAGTGCTTTCCTAATACTATTATATATTGCTTACATTACACCATCGTACAGTCCTTACAAAATGCAGTCATATTATGCTTACATTATACCTTGATACAGTGGTTACATATTACCACCATATAGCGCTTACATAATAATATCATATAGTGCTTCCATTTTACCATCATACAGTGCTTACATAATACTGTCATATAGGCTTTCATTATATCGTCATACAGTGGTTACATAATACCATCATACAGTGCTTACACAGTACTGTCACATAGTGCTTACATACAGTAATACTGTCATATAGTGCTTACATTATACCATCATACAGTGGTTGCTTAACACAATTATACAGTGCTTACCTTATACCATTGTACAGTGCTTACATTATACCATCATAGAATGGTTTCATAATACCGTCATATAGCTTACATAGTACTGTCACATAATGCTTACATACAGTAATACTGTCATGTAGTGCTTACATTATACCATCATACAGTGGTTACATAATATCGTCATATGGCATTTACATAATACCGTCATATAGCATTTACATAATACTGTCATATATTGCTTACATAGTACTATCACAAAATGCTTACATGCAGTAATACTGTCATGTAGTGCTTACATTATACCATCATACACTGGTCATATAGCATTTACATAATACCGTCATATATTGCCTACAAAATTGTTCCGCAATACAATACCTCACATAACTAAAATGTGGCAAAAATCACATTGCTGTAGGATGAAGCCTAATAGTGCTATAGACCACCAGTATAGCCGACTACAGCCAGTGTCATGAATTAATGGATTTGGAAACTTTCAGGGCTGACTGGGTTTTTTTTATATAATTTTCATAACATTTTCAATAAAAAATTTGCAATCGGGTTTCATTAGAAAAAAAAAAATGCAGCGTTAGTTTGTTTAGTTCCCTGCGCATTGCTGGCTGCAGAATGAAATGAACTAAGAAGCCATCAGTGAGCTCTTTCCCCAAAGTTTCCTTCAGTCATTTCTTCTCCGGAGTAAGAAGTTCACCGGCTCTCAACACTCCATTGTCCGGTATCAGGTCAGACCCTGTATCGCAGGTCACTCGGGGTCTGAACAATGGCTCAGTCACTGACAGTACAAGGTGTTAAGGAAGACTAGTGAAATATGGTGCTTTTTTAACTTAGGTCATCTTCACTCAACCCAAAACTCTCACACTGTCCCTGTGAACTTCTCAAGAACCTACTCTACTGACAAGATGCATGGCGGAGGTCACGGAGGCTGACGTGTTGAAAATGCCCTATTGCCATTACTATATAGATGGGTTAATGCTGTAGGAAAGGTGAATGGCTTGTTGAAATACGTATTGGGACGCCTTTTGTGCAAACAGGAACGTAGAATATCGTGACCCAGGGCATTCCTCCTATCAGTGAGGTCAATAATGGTCTATCTCAGGATGTGTGTGGGCTCCATAGCATTCTTTGGAAATTGGTTAAAGGGAACATGTCAGATCCGTCCACTGTTCTAAACCGCTACTATAGATGTGTTACACCACCCGGTGGTGCAAGTGGATTTGTGGACCCACTGTGCCACAGTCCGAGCCTACCCTGGAGGGGTGTAACTAAGCAGCTCCCTTGGAGTTCACTGGAGCCTCTAGTGGTGAGGTCAGGCTTGTGCAGCAGGCAGCTGCGCGGTACCACTCCAGGGTGGTGTTCAGCAGTAGCGGCTGACCCCAGGCGTCAGGTTAGCTGACAATGATCAGGGCTCCCTTTCAGACTCAGTAGATACAGTCCAGGATCACTGACACGGAGACTTAGATAGGGGAATGTTCAGGTACTGGCCACTCCGGGACCAGGGGACTTCAGGAGCAGGACTGGCCACACCAGGACCAGGGGATGAGGGTACAAGGACTGGCCACTCCAGGACCAGGTTATGCAGGTATACATGTGGCGCCCCTGAGGGTTCGGTCGCCACAGAGGTACTTCATCTCACCCAGAGGTGTGGTATCTCACTCTCAGGTAAGGAAGGAGTACAGCTCGGGACCCTAACACTACATTCACTACACCACATTTCCGGGGGACAGGGCAAGATTGCTCCTATGGGAGAGCACAGTCGCTGATCCCTGGCAGGAGTGGGGGGAACCACCTAGAGAGGGGGAACCATGTAGTGGATGGGGTGGAGGACGTAGATCCTGGGAGGAAGAGTAAAAAAGCAGGACACCATCTTAGATCAGGGTGCAGACAGTCTGAGGAGAAGTGAAGGAGCAGGGGCTCTGTATGAGCTCTGCTCCAGAGACGGGCCTAGCCAGGAGGCCTGAGCCTGAGAGGAGAGGGAGCCGGAAAGGCTCCGGGAACGAGGAGAGAAGGGACCCTAGGGGTACGGGCCGTGCAGCAAGCCACCCATACACCAGCAGGTAGAGGGGTCAGGCCAGATAGAGGGAACCGGTTCCTCAACTAGCAAGAACTACAAGGTTCAACTAGGAAACCGGAGGCTGCTCCCCTTAGCCGCATTCCACAGGTGGCATCACGAACTCTATAAATCCCCTATAAATAATCCCCCCTTTTATTGACCGCCCTGGGTCATGGACCGGGTCACCGCCACTGTGACATCTCCCCCAGCATCTACCAGCCCGGCACCGAGTACCCCACGCCCCAGGGGTCGCGTCATACTTGGCGTCACGAACAGGATTTCGTGCCCGTTATCACCGAGTACTGTGCGCCTAGAGACTGTGTTCTATACTGAATGTGGCGCCCGCCCCAGAAGAACGGGCGCCATTATGTGCGAGCCAAACGACAGCAAGAGATCGCCTCCCATCGTGGGCCGGGTCCCAGAACGGCACCAAAAGCGTGGCCCACCCACTGCAACTGTGGCCATAACCCCGGACCTGTCCATCAGTCTGGAGGAGACGCCCCTGGGTGTGGCCGATGGCTAGCAGACATGGGACCGCGGCCGGGTGTCCACACACGGTCCCCAGCCACCTGGGGGCAGCCGGGTGTCCATAAATGGTCCCCAGCCGCCCCTATTTCTCCTTAGAACATCCACCCACACACTTTTCTTAGCCCGGCCTGCTTTAGGGCAGCATTGGACGAGCCCACCAGAGAACCAGACTCCTCCGGTGGGCCCTGGCTTCTCCATCAGGGGAGTTGAGAGTGCCAAGGTGAGGAGCATGATGATGATCATACAAGTTAGCATCTGCTTTGTTTTTTGGAATGCAAGCGCATGTATGTAGTAGCGGCTAGGCCTGAGGTGGTCATCGTTTTGGCGCATATCCTACCTCCTCCGAGAATTGCTGGATGTTTTCCTGCTACTATCCCAGTTCTATGACTCCCGTTAAAACAAAGCTTCAGGTGATAAATGAGGGATGAGGTAGTGGCAAAGGAGAAAGAGCAGGAGGAACAGGGACCATTCACATCAATATCAGGCCAGTCAACCACATATGTCTTGTAGGATATGCTTCTGTAACAAAATGAGCGGTTCGGCTACACAGTTATAGGGCATACAGTGAGTGCAATGCCTACCAAAAATTTTGAGGCACTCCAATGCCCCTTGGAAATGACATGGAGGTCAGAGGGCCTTAACTAAACCGTTTTTTCCATTTATAGCAACTGGGTCTCCTGTACACTGTTGGCCTAAGCAGTGAATGGAAGGCTTTCCAAAAATTATGAGGAACTGCAATGCCCCTTGAAACAGACGTGGATTACAGCATACTAAAAACCTTCTACCCATTATTGGGGAGTGAGTCTCCCTTAGTTTTCGCTTTTTCATTGAAAAGCAAAAGCTGACTAAAATTAGGAGGAAATGCAATGCCCGTTGGAAGAGTCGTGGAGGTTAGAGGTAATTAAAAACAACATTTCAATGCCCCTTGGAAGAGCTGTGGAGTTCAGAGAGGCTTAAGAAGACGCTTTTAATGCCCCTCGGAAAAGATGTGGAGGTCCCAGTAGCTTAACAAGACGGTTTGAATGCCCCTTGGAAGAGACGTGGAGGTCCCAGTAGCTTAACAAGACGGTTTAAATGCCCCTCAGAAAAGTGGTGGAGGTCCCAGTAGCTTAACAAGACGCTTTTAATGCCCCTCAGAAGAGACGTGGAGGTCCCAGTAGCTTAACAAGACGCTTTTAATGCCCCTCGGAAAAGTGGTGGAGGTCACAGTAGCTTAACAAGACGCTTTTAATGCCCCTCAGAAGAGACGTGGAGGTCACAGTAGCTTAACAAGACGGTTTGAATGCCCCTTGGAAGAGATGTGGAGGTCCCAGTAGCTTAACAAGACGGTTTAAATGCCCCTCAGAAAAGTGGTGGAGGTCCCAGTAGCTTAACAAGACGCTTTTAATGCCCCTCAGAAGAGACGTGGAGGTCCCAGTAGCTTAACAAGACGCTTTTAATGCCCCTCGGAGAAGTGGTGGAGGTCACAGTAGCTTAACAAGACGCTTTTAATGCCCCTCAGAAGAGACGTGGAGGTCCCAGTAGCTTAGCAAGACGCTTTTAATGCCCCTCGGAAAAGTGGTGGAGTTCACAGTAGCTTAACAAGACGCTTTTAATGCCCCTCAGAAGCGACGTGGAGGTCCCAGTAGCTTAACAAGACGCTTTTAATGCCCCTCAGAAGAGAAGTGGAGGTCCCAGTAGCTTAACAAGACGCTTTTAATGTCCCTCAGAAGAGATGTGGAAGTCCCAGTAGCTTAACAAGACGCTTTTAATGCCCCTCGGAAAAGTGGTGGAGGTCGCAGTAGCTTAACAACATGCTTTTAATGCCCCTTACAAGAGCCATACAGTACAGCATCTTAAAAACATTATTCCCATTATTGGGGAGTGGGTCTCCCATAGTATTGGCTTATGCCTTCCAAGCAAAAGCTGCCAAAAATTAGGACGGAGGAACTTGCAATGCCCCTTACAAGAGCCATGCAGTACAGCATATTACAAACATTATTCCCATTATTGGGGAGTGGGTCTCCCATAGTCTTTGATTATGCCTTCCAAGCAAAAGCTGCCAAAAATTAGGACGAAAGAATTTGCAATGCCCCTTTCAAGAGCCATGCAGTACAGCATATTACAAACATTATTCCCATTATTGGGGAGTGGGTCTCCCATAGCATTTGCTTATGCCTTCCAAGCAAAAGCTGCCAAAAATTAGGACGGAGGAACTTGCAATGCCCCTTACAAGAGCCATACAGTACAGCATCTTAAAAATATTATTCCCATTATTGGGGAGTGGGTCTCCCACAGTCTTTGCTCATGCCTTCCAAGCAAAAGCTGACAAAAATAAGGACGGAGGAACTTTCAATAATGGCAACACGGACCACGGTCACCCTGGTGGTATAGTGGTGGTGGAGGCTGAGGAGAAGGAGAAGAACATAAAACAGTCGAAATGAGGAAGCGTATACCCATGTGTGGGTGTGAAGCGGTGCATGTGAATACACCTCCTGAAAAAACACAGTGGATTTGACTTTATGTTACTCTGCTGTCATTTGGTGGTGATGAGAAGTCTGGCCCAATCCAGCCCTTATTCATTTTGATAAGGGTCAGCTTGTCAGCATTGTCAGTTGACAGGCGAGTGCGCTTATCAGTTATAATTCCTCCAGCGGCACTAAAAACATGCTCCAATAACACGCTAGCGGTAGGGCAGGCCAGGACCTCCAAGGCGTACAGAGCGAGTTCATTCCAAGTGTCCAGCTTGGATACCCAATAATTAAAAGGCACAGAGGAATCACGGAGGACGCTGGTACGGTCGGCAAGGTACTCCCTCACCATCTTTTGAAACTTTCCACTCCTTGTGAGAGTACCCCGCGCCTCAGGACCTGTAAGCTGGATGGGTCTCAGAAAACTGTCCCAGAACGTTGATAGTGTTCCTCTGCCTCTGCTGGATTGGAGTTGCCTCTCTCTTGTTTGTACGCCTTGGTTGGTCAATGAACTGTGACCTCTGCCGCTAGCGTGTTCAGATGGGAACTTTTTTAACAGTTCTGCAGCAAGGGCCTTCTGGTACTGCCCAATTTTTGTAGATCTCTCCACCTCAGGAATAAGAGAGTGAAAGTTCTCCTTGTAGCGGGGGTCTAAAAGTGTCACCAACCAGTAATGACTGTCTCCCAACATTTTGACAACGCGAGGGTCACGGTTAAGGCAGCGTAACATAAAGTCAGCCATGCGTGCCAGACTGGTAACGGGCAAGATTTCCGTGTCCTCACCAAGATGACGACTGACCATGCTCTCCTCCTCCTCCTCCTCCTCCCCCCTGTCCTCAGGCCACCCACGCTGAACCGACGGTGTGACAGTTGTACAGGTACTACCGTCTACAGCGCATGATACAAGCTCCTGTTCTTCCTCCTCCTCCTCCTCTCCCTCATTGTCCCCCAATGCACGTTGGGATGAGATGAGGCTGGGCTGTGTGTAATCGACCGCTACGGCTTCTTGATCCATCTCATCACACTCTGGCTGCAATGCCTCCTCTTTAATTCTCTGCAGAGAGCGTTGCAAAAGACAGACAAGTGGAATGCTGACGCTAATGATGGCGTCATCACCACTCACCATCTGGGTGGACTCCTCAAAGTTTGTCAAGATGGTACAGATGTCAGACATCCAGGTCCACTCCTGAAGCCTTATGTGTGGAGTCTGACCTGAATATCGGCAGCCTTGTTGCAGCTGGTACTCCACAACTGCTCTCTTCTGCTCACAAATCCTTTGCAACATGTGGAGGGTAGAGTTCCAACGTGTGGGGACATCACACACCAGTCGGTGTGACGGAAGCTGCAAACGCTGCTGCAACACAGCTAGGGCGGCGGAAGCTGTAGCCGACTTGCGAAAATGAGCTGACAGGCGGCGTACTTTGACGAACAGATCTGGCAACTCGGGGTACGATTTAAGAAACCGCTGAACCACGAGGTTAAGCACATGAGCCAGGCATGGTACGTGTGTGATCTCTCCTCGCCTCAGAGCCGCCACCAGGTTACGGCCATTGTCACACACGACCATGCCTGGATGTAGGTTCAGCGGTCTCAGCCACAGATCTGCCTGCTCTTTCACAGCTGTCCACAACTCACAAGCAGTGTGAGGTTTATCACCTAAGCTTATGAGTTTCAGCACAGCCTGTTACCGCTTGGCTGAGGCAGTACTGCAGTGCTTCCAGCTTGTAACTGATGTGGTGATATCTGAGATGGAGGCTGAACATGAGGAGGAGGAGGAGGATGATGCGCAGGAGCTGTACACTGTGGGGGCAACTCTGACTGACATAGGGCCCGCAATCCTCAGTGTGGGGAGGATGTGTTCCGTCCCAAGGTACGACTGGGTCCCGGCTTCCACTATGCTTACCCAGTGTGCCGTCAGGGAGATGTACCGTCCCTGGCCACAAGCACTTGTCCACGTGTCCGTTGTCAGGTGGACTCATCCAGTAACTGCGTTGTTGAGCGCACGGCAGATGTTTTGGGACATGTGCTTGTGTAGTGCGGGGATGGCACACCGGGCAAAATAGTGTCGGCTGGGGACCGAGTACCGAGTGACGGCTACCGCCATAAGGTTGCGGAAGGATTCCGTCTCCACCAGCCTAAAAGGCAGCATTTCCAAAGCAAGCAGTCGTGAAATGTGTGAATTTAGGACTATGGCGTGTGGGGCGTTAGCTGCGAATTTCCACTTTCGTTCAAAGGTCTGGGATATGGACAATTGAACGCTGCGGTGGGACGTGGACGTTGATGCTGTTTCTTGAGAAACTGCCAGAACAAGTGAAGACTGAGAGGAGAGGGCATCTTTGCATGCAGTATGGACAGGGGATTGCCTTGTACACACAACAGGGGGTTCTATTGCACGCACAACAGTGGAAGAAGCAGTGGTGACACCCGCTGACACTGGTTGTGGACCCTGGGGTTCGCCCCACAAAGTCGGGTGCTTTGCTGCCATGTGCCTGATCATGCTGGCGGTGGTCAGGCTGGTAGTTTTGTCACCCCTGCTGATGCTGGCATGGCAGGTAGTACAAATGGCCTTTTTGGGGTTATCAGCAGAGTCTTTAAAAAAATTCCAGACTCTGGAAGACCTACCGGTTGTACTGGCAACGTCCCTCGTGTTGGTGTTACGGGGAACGGTTGCCTGCCTTCTGTGTGCGGCCACCACACTGCTTCTTCCTGCCTGTTGGGGTACTCTGCCTCCCTCCCCCTGTGTGCTGCTGGCCTCACTCTGCATGTCTTCCTGCCACGTTGGGTCAGTTACTAGATCATCCACCACCTCCTCCTCTTCCACTTGCGCACCACGATCCTCCTCCTCACTTCCTGGCAATTGTGTCTCGTCATCGTCCACCTCTTGTGACAAATTGCCAGCGTCAACTTCCTGTTGCCGTGGCTGTTCAAATATTTGGGCATCGCTACATGGGATCTCCTCTTCCACCACTTCAAGCGGAGCAGGCGAGGGGCACAAATCTGGAAATGGACCAGTGAACAGCTCTTCAGAGTGTCCAAGTGTGGGATCAGTTGCTGTCTGACGACACTCGGCATGGTGGGAGGAAGGAGCATCAGGGTGAGGAGGAGTATGCGGTCGAGACTCACGGCTACTAAGAGTCGACCGTGTGGAAGACAGGCCGGAGGTGGTGGTGTCCAGGTAACTGGAAGTATTATCTCCTATCCAATTAATAACCTGTTCACACTGATCAGTTCGCAATACTGGTGTTGTTCTGTGCTTCCCTAGTAATTCGGTCAAGAAGTGGGAGCGAGAAGATGTGGCTGTTGGTTGTGGCACATTTTCACCTTGGCCACGGCCCCGTCCTCTGCACGCACCATCACCAGAACGTCCACTTCCACGTCCCTTGCCACGCGCCTTGCCCATTGTAAAGTAAGTAAAATAGCTTACACTCGCACTATCAATGGAAAAAGGGTAATAAAAAGTAGATTAGAACTGTGGAAGAGGAAAACCACAGTTCTATTTCTCTGGCCTACACCCGACTCTTTTAAACAATCTGAACAATCAGGGAGAAAATATTACTGTTTTTCTTTACGGAAAAAATACCAAAACCTGAATAATAGAGATTTCTTACCGTGGAACAGCAAAACCACAGTTATAATTTACTGGTGTATGTATACCAGACTTTTTTAAATATATATATTTGCGGCTGAACAGTGAGCGACACACTCAAACTGTTTTTTTTTAGATACAAATGGCCCAAAAGTGGATAATACAGAGGTTTGAACCGTTGAACTGCAAAACCACACTTGTATTTCTCGGGCCTATACCAGACTATTTTCAACAGATATATTTGTGTCTGAACAATCAGGAGACACTATTTATTTTTTACGGCAAAAAATGCCAAAAGCAGGATAATAGAGATTTTTTACCGTGGAACAGCAAAACCACAGTTATAATTTACTGGTGTATACCAGACTTTTTAAAATATATATATATTTGCGGCTGAACAGTGAGCGACACACTCAAACATTTTTTTTTAGATACAAATGGCCCAAAAGTGGATACTACAGAGGTTTGAACCGTGGAACTGCAAAACCACACTTCTGTCTCTCTGGCCTATACCAGACTATTTTCAACAGATATACTTGTGTCTGAAAAATCAGGGAGACACTATTAGTTTTTTTTTTTATGGCAAAAAATGCCAAAAGCAGGATGATAGAGATTTTTTACTGTGGAACAGCAAAACCACAGTTATAATTTACTGCCTTGTTTTGCAGCGCCCCGCTCCTTATCTTTGATCTCCCCTGCACTCCATGACTCGTATCTGGCGCCGGCCGAGTCATGTGACTGCCTGGGAGACTGACGGGGGGCGGGGCGTTCGTAGACATGGCAGCTTGAGGGCTCATGCGCCGCCCACTCCAATGCGATTGGCTCATTTTGGACATGTGGACGGAAGGTCCTTGCAGCTATATAACACAAGATGGATATGTGTCCAACCATGCCCCCTGAGGAAGCCAGACGGCGAAAGCGTGCGTTTGGGGCTGAGGCTGGGCTGGGCTGGCGCAAACTTTCTCAAGCATGGGTATGATTGTCTTTTGCTTTTGATTTGATTTCTATTAACAATAGATGGAGTCCCCTTTTATACTTATGCTGATAGCTAGCATTAATATGACTACTATATGGGCTCTCCACCTATAGTTGTTTGTTTATTTACTTTTTACATCTGTATAAAGCATTGCTGCAGGAAGTACTTACGTAATTACCATTTTTTTTGGTGTATTATGCTGGGTATACTAGTACCTACCTAGTTTACTATCATGTTTAATTCATGCAGCTTACTTAAATAACCTATGCATGTGTCTGGGTGTTTCAGCCTTGCACTGGGTTACTTGACTCCACATCTTGATATTAAATGACCTTAAATATTTATGCAATTTTTTTAATGAAATGAATCAATCAAATTATATGTTTTTAGCTCATACGCAATGCTCTCCTCCTTTTTTCATTTTTTTATAGTTTACTGGTGTATACCAGACTTTTTTAAATATATATATTTGTGGCTGAACAGTGAGCGACACACTCAAACTGTTTTTTTTAGATACAAATGGCCCATGGAACTGCAAAACCACACTTCTATTTCTCTGGCCCACACCAGACTATTTTCAACAGTTATATTTGTGTCTGAAAAATCAGAGATGCACTTTTTTTTTTGGGGGGGGGGGGCACCAAAAGGTTAATAAGACGGGTATTTGTACAGTATGAAGGAGGGATAAAAAAAGAAGATTTAGATGAAAAAAAAAGGATTTTTCCTGGCCCCCGAGACCTGGAGCTAAGTCCAGAAATTTCAGCAACAGGAGCAGCACATAGGACTGTAATGCAGCGTTTGCTGGTATAACCACTGTGTCTCCTATACAGCCTGCCTGCCTGATATACCTGGGATGGATATTAGTCCTGAGAAGGACTGCTTGTTTGTTCTGGCAGCCTTTACAGACCCTACACTAACTATTTTGCAGGATATATCTCTGCCTAAATCAGCAGCGCTGTCCCTACACTGTCTGATCCGGAGCGACTGTGTCCAAGATGGCAGCGCCCGGTTTTAAATACTCGAGGTGACGCTGTGCGGCCAGCCAATCACTGTAATGCCCAAAAACAACATGGCTGCAGCATTACAGTGACTGGCTGGCAATCCCTGCATGTTCATTGGCTCTGTAAAGAGCACCAAACATGCAGGGCGGAGACCCGAGCTCCTGCCGGAGTAACCCGGAAATGCTCGGTGCTCGCCGAACATCCCGAGTAGCGTGATGCTCGGGCGAGTACCGAGCAGTGTCGGGCATACTCGCTCAACACTAAATACAACATAATAAAGTAATACAGTGGCCATATAATAGTGCTATACAGTGAGCACATAACAGTGTTGTATGAAGCCATTATTACAACGCTACATAGGGCCAAAGAACAGCATTATACAGTGCTCAAATAATATTGCCATACAGTTGTTAAAAGGTTCGGATGCCGCACACAGCACGCAGAGAGTATGGCAGAGGTTTAATTCAAGATTTGGTCTCTCCACGCAGGGAGTGTAAATTTAAGTAACCCAACAATAAAACAGTAAAATCGGACAATAAACGATTGTGGTTTAACTATAACACGGAAAGGATGAACAATACGGCGCAGTCCCAAAAGTTCAGGCTGAATAAGAGAAGGTAGATTACTGGAGGCTTGCACTTATCTGTCCTTTAGCGATAACTATGTCCGTCTTCAGACTCTCACTCCGGAGGGTGTCCTTCTTCTGGCGGCAGTGGGCGGTCTCGGGTCCCCCAGTCCTTTTGACCACACGACAGCGGTCACGACTCCTTTAAGAGCCGTAGCAAGCTCCTCCGGTGTAAAACAAACTGCGTTAGGATCACTAATCCCGGGTGCGTCCTCACCCGTAGGTCACCGTCAGATGCTTGGAAAACTGTGGTGATGCAGGTAACTGAACGATCACTTTCTGTAGGCCCGGTACAGACCGCATGCCCCTTGTTCTGCGGCAAGCTGTGTCACCCGTTCGTCCGTCACCGCAGACAGGTCAGCACGTCTCTATTTCACCAAGGACAGGGCAGCACGTCTCTCTCTCGTCGGCAGGTCAGACTGTTTCTCCCCAGCTGCCGGTCTGCTCTCCACAACCAACTGTCTCTTTCGCGCGAGCCCAGACACCTGACTTCCTCTCCTCTGTCCCCCAGCACTGTCCAGGAAGTCCCCCGTGCACTCTTAATCCCGTTCCCTGGCAACACTGGGCAGGACTCTGGCAGTTCTGGCGCCGGAGCTCCGCACCTGTCCCTAGGCAAGTCTTCCTTCTTACACAGTGAACACATAGTGCTGTATAGAGTCAAAATGATATTGCTACATGGTGCTGACGAGTCGGAGCTCGACTTTCGTGTACTGGGGCAGATTCAGTTGCTATCCCAGTCTTTTATGTAGGTGCTATACTGCTATCAGTCTACACCAAGTTACTCCCCAGCCACATTACAATCATAAGACCCCTGATATGACCCTTAATGGCTGCCGTACCCACCTAGGTCTATAGGAATAATTCACATTTCTTCTATACCCTAGAAATTTTTTTGATTAAAAGTAATTTCTTGATTCAAATTAGAAGGAAACTTTGCACATTTTTGAAGTCCAAGTAAAAAGTTTGGGCCAGAATCATTAATGGGGTCACTGCGACTTTAAATGCCCCTTTCCCGTTAATGATGTCTTCCTTCTCACTTAAATGGGATTTGAGCGAAGCACTGGAGGCTGATTAGGACTAATCAACATCAATCGGAGAGTTTAGACCTTGGGCTTCCAGTTCACTTCAAAGACATGATTGGTTACTTAAAGTGAAGAGTGGGGGGTTCTCGAGGGGATGAAGAATTTCGCTGGATCATATTTAACCCTTTAGTTTATGTGTCAGCAGAACAGAGACGTCTGCAAGTCGTATAACAGGAAAGCTCAGCAGATCAAGTATAAAAACAATCTTCACGAAAGTCTTATCTTGGTCCGTAGACCGTCACACATAAGGGTGTACCAACATTTGACCCCTTGTCGGATATATTTGACGCGCCCCCTGGGCCAGTGTTGTTGGGGATACCCGGAGCCGGATCAGATGGGGGTTGTAGTCTCCGAGTGGCTGTGATCCGGTCCGTGCCCAGGGTGTCAAGCTCAGTGTGTGGCAGTCCTTATGATGTTTCTAGATGTTCTTTTGTGTCGACTACGCCACCCGTTGAATTGCGGTCACTACGGCCGCCGCTGCAGCAGGGTCCGCTGAGGCTGATGGTGTTTGTGCAGCTTAGGTAGTATAACCCCCAACGGGAGGGGTATAGCCTCAGGGGGTCAGGTGCAGAGGATGGTGGTTGTGGAAGTGCAGGGATGATGGTAATGAGAGTCAGAGTCGGGTTGTGCAGTTCAGGGTTCTTTACTTACTGCAGATGTTCCGGTCACTCCGGCCTTGAGTGACCACCCGAGCCGTGCTGCGTCCACCAGGTCCTGGACTCGGCCAACCCCCAAGTAGTTCTGGAGCGTGGTTCTGAGCTCCCTTTCTGTCCTGTCCTCGTCTCTGGCCTTCCCCACCAGGGATCCACCTATGTCCGGCTCCCTCGGGCCTTCTGTTGGTAACCCTTGACTCTGGGTTCCCTGACCCTACGCGTGGTCTGCCTTCCGGGTGGATATGGTGGGTGGCCGTGGCAGATGCTGCCCACTGCCTCCGGTCTCTGGCTGAGGTATGCTGTAGCCCCCACCAGTTTGGGATCCGGTACCCTGTTGCCAACTCTTCACCCTGTGTTTGTATTTGGGTTCTCAGAGTTCCTTCTTTCTCCCCCTCTGGGTCTTTCAAACTCCTCTCTCTCTCTGGGCCTTGGAGCTGCTCTTCTCCTCTGCTCTCTTCCTCTGCTCTGCAAAGTCTGATGTCTCTCTGACTTCTCACAGACTGACTGTGGCTGACTGACTGTGGCTGACTGACTGTGGCTGACTGACCCTGATCTTAGATGGTGCCCACCTTATATACTCCCTCTATGTGTGAGCTCAGGTGACCAGCACCCAATGAGCTCCTAACTTTACCCAGGCTGCTCCCCCTATCTGCCCCTACACTACTGGGATGTACCACCCCCCTCCCACTCCAGCCAGGAACAGACTCGGTCGTACCTGCACATTTCTAAGTGGGAGTACCGTTGGTCTGCTCCTCGGAAATGGGATGTGTGTAGTGCATGCAGCTGACTGAGCTCAGTTCCACACTCCATCCTTACCCGGGAGTGGAATATCACACCTCTGGGTTGAGGTGCAATACCCCTGTAGCAGCCGAATCCTCAGGGTGCTACATTCCCCCCTGGTAAATCACAGCACGTCCTCGGGCTGTAAGATATAAAAACACCAAAACATATAATTTTTTTTCATAAACAACATAATAAAACATCATATAAAACTTTTCATATAAAACTTTTCATAAATAACACTCTTGTCTCTGGTACCTCCGGTCACGGTGCAACTTGTGACCGGGTAAAGTGCGACTGTCTCTTGAAGAAACACGGTTTCCCATAAAACCGGTAGGGGGCGCTTTAGGAAGCGCAACTATATACAAGGGGATATGGCCGCTCTCAGTCCTCGGCCAGGTATTAGGGAGGATTGACCGCTCTCAGTCCTCGGTCAGTGGAAATAGGGACACACGGGATTAACAGTTCAGTTCTCTGGTCCCAACGGGAACTATATTAACAGCAACGGTTCACTGTGCCCCGACGGGCAACTATATACAGCTTCTACTCTGCTGTACTCAACGACGACGTCCTCCTGCTCTTTCTTTGTGATTAACTTTAGCTTCAGACCCGTCCGGGTCCTCTTGCTCCTCTTCACACCGCAGCTCCTCCTCCGTCAGGCGATGCACATGGAGGGCGTAGGGTCCTTTGGCACACTTGTGCCGGGTGAAGGTGACCTCGTCCCCTACATACAGGTCACGTCCTCTGTGTCCCTCCGGTAGGTGGGACTCAACGTCTCTTCTTGTCACGAAGACGTCGCCTGGGGTGCGGTGATCTCGGATGAAGCCCCACCCATGCTGCAGATTAAATTTGATCACAGTCCCGGTGGAAGGGGGACCATGAGCTGCACGGGGACTCCTCCTGGCCCGGCTCTTCTGCTCCGCGCTCTTTATTTGGGCTTGTTGTTCCCGGACCCGCCTCTCTCTCCGCTCCCTCTCAAAGACCTCGAGCTGCTGCCGGCAGCACTCTGCACGCTCCGCTGCAGCTGCCCGGGTCTCCTGAGTGAACCCCATGAGATCTTCTCCGGTGGGGTCCCACTCAAACTGTGCCTCCTCTAGCGGGGGCGAGATCCTCTTTATGGGCTTTGGAGCCGGGATCAGGGGTTCGTCTAGGGGTCTCTCTTTCCGGAATCGAGGATGGTGAAACTCCGGTGGCCATATGAAGGGCTGCCCATCCGGGCACGTATGTTGGGCGAACAGATCTTCTCCCAGATGCGGCACTCTTGGTTTTATGGGCGCGGTGGTGGTGGCGCCCGGGTTGCCCAGGCCTTGCGGCCAGGCCTGGGGCACCTGGAAAGTGAAGGGCACCGTAAGGACGGCGGCGCCCTGGGCTACTTGGCCCTGCGACCAGGCCGGTGGCTCCGCGGAGGTAGGGGGCGCTGTTGGTATTGCGGCGCCCGGGGGTACTAGGCCCTGCGACCAGGCTGGTGGTACTTCCTGCTTGGTCACGCTCGGGGTCGAGGCGTGTGACGTCACAGGGGTCGCGGCTGCGGCTTCCGGTTGAGGCCTAGTCTGTGGCGGTGACGTTGCGGTTACGGGCACGGCAGGGGGTACTTCGGGCTCTGCGACGGGGAGCTGGGGCAGGTGCGCGGTTTCCCGGTTTGGGGTAGAGACGTCCCCTTTACCTGCCTCCTTTCGTTCGGCTCCCTTCTCGGCGCCGTCTCCGGCCTTCAGTCCTCCTGCGCCATCCTCAGAGGCGGTCTGTCTCCTCGTCTCGGGTGGCGTGCTCCGCTGACGGGTTCTTGTCTGCTGGGCCATCTCACGGCTCCATTCCGCTAACGTCTCTCGCTGCACCCGGGCCATCCTCCGTGCGAGGCCCTCCAGCGCAGTCTGTGCACACTCCCGATCTCGGGGGAGCTGTGCCAGGACCTCCACTAAGCCTAGTGGGGTCGTTGCTTCTAGCAGGCTCCTGACCAACGGGTCGGTGCTGCTCTGCTCTCCTCTCGTTGTCTCCAGCAGGCCTTCTGGAGTGGCGACCGGCAACAGGCTCCTGACCACTGGGTCGGTGCTGCCTGGAGTGGCGGCCCGCATCAGGTTCCTGACCACTGGGTCGGTGCTGCCTGGCTCTCCCTCCATCTCCGGGTAGGCTCTTTCTGGACTCTCCTCCAGACGTCTTGTCTCCGGGTGCGCTCTCTCCAGACTGCTCCAAGCGACACCCATCTTTGCTCTCTTGTTCTCAGTCCTCCCACTTCGAGGGCGGTCCCGGGGCCACTTGGTGATTGTCAGCTCCAGGGGCAGTTCTTTCACGCTGACAGACACCTCTAGCATCACAGTCTCTGTTGGTGGGGGCGGTTTCCACTTTTGGCGCCATGTTCGGTCCCGGCCCACGATGGGAGGCGGCCTCTTGCCACCCTCTGGCACGCCCATAATGGCGTCCGCTCTTCCAAGGCGGGAAATCTTCGGAAATGGCGGGAATCGTCTCCCAGTGGCGGGAAACTCCATGGATGGCGGGAAAAAGCTGCAAATGGCGGACAACCGGCGGGAAACGACCTGTGATGGGGCCCGATGGCGGGGACCCTCCGGAACCGGCAGGAGACTTCTTTTTGAGGTAACGGTGAACTTTTCTTCAGGCACGCAGTACCCGGTTGTTGCGGGCACGTAATCCTGCCGACTACGCCAAAGTTGACGCGCCCCCTGGGCCAGTGTTGTTGGGGATACCCGGAGCCGGATCAGATGGGGGTTGTAGTCTCCGAGTGGCTGTGATCCGGTCCGTGCCCAGGGTGTCAAGCTCAGTGTGTGGCAGTCCTTATGATGTTTCTAGATGTTCTTTTGTGTCGACTACGCCACCCGTTGAATTGCGGTCACTACGGCCGCCGGTGCAGCAGGGTCCGCTGAGGCTGATGGTGTTTGTGCAGCTTAGGTAGTATAACCCCCAACGGGAGGGGTATAGCCTCAGGGGGTCAGGTGCAGAGGATGGTGGTTGTGGAAGTGCAGGGATGATGGTAATGAGAGTCAGAGTCGGGTTGTGCAGTTCAGGGTTCTTTACTTACTGCAGATGTTCCGGTCACTCCGGCCTTGAGTGACCACCCGAGCCGTGCTGCGTCCACCAGGTCCTGGACTCGGCCAACCCCCAAGTAGTTCTGGAGCGTGGTTCTGAGCTCCCTTTCTGTCCTGTCCTCGTCTCTGGCCTTCCCCACCAGGGATCCACCTATGTCCGGCTCCCTCGGGCCTTCTGTTGGTAACCCTTGACTCTGGGTTCCCTGACCCTACGCGTGGTCTGCCTTCCGGGTGGATATGGTGGGTGGCCGTGGCAGATGCTGCCCACGGCCTCCGGTCTCTGGCTGAGGTATGCTGTAGCCCCCACCAGTTTGGGATCCGGTACCCTGTTGCCAACTCTTCACCCTGTGTTTGTATTTGGGTTCTCAGAGTTCCTTCTTTCTCCCCCTCTGGGTCTTTCAAACTCCTCTCTCTCTCTGGGCCTTGGAGCTGCTCTTCTCCTCTGCTCTCTTCCTCTGCTCTGCAAAGTCTGATGTCTCTCTGACTTCTCACAGACTGACTGTGGCTGACTGACTGTGGCTGACTGACTGTGGCTGACTGACCCTGATCTTAGATGGTGCCCACCTTATATACTCCCTCTATGTGTGAGCTCAGGTGACCAGCACCCAATGAGCTCCTAACTTTACCCAGGCTGCTCCCCCTATCTGCCCCTACACTACTGGGATGTACCACCCCCCTCCCACTCCAGCCAGGAACAGACTCGGTCGTACCTGCACATTTCTAAGTGGGAGTACCGTTGGTCTGCTCCTCGGAAATGGGATGTGTGTAGTGCATGCAGCTGACTGAGCTCAGTTCCACACTCCATCCTTACCCGGGAGTGGAATATCACACCTCTGGGTTGAGGTGCAATACCCCTGTAGCAGCCGAATCCTCAGGGTGCTACATATTCATGTATTGGATGTTGTTTGGTTTCCGATTGGTTTACCAATTTAGTTAGCAGATATACATTTTTTCACCATGTGGATTAATTGGGCCATTAAGAATATATATAAATATAAATGTATATTATCTGCTTGTCCTCTGCAACGTTTTTCTAATAAGTGTGTACCAAGTATAACAGCTACTGGCCGATAATCTCCAAGAATCATTATCTGGCCTTGTGCCCACATCCATAATACGGCCCCATGTTTATTGGACACTAGGGCATCGGCATAGAGGGGACATGCTTCACTGACCTGGGGGCCTCTCACTCTTATATTTCCATTAGTCCCAATTATTCACGTACAGATGCATACCTCCCAACTTTTGAAGATCAGGAAGGGGGACATGCAGCGTACATAGTGCGCAAGGGCAAATTTTGTCCACATCCCAATCCACGCCCATTTACCATTTCTTTCTCCCCTGGCAGATGTCAGAGGGGCGGTGGTAGTGAGGGACATTCAGCAGACGCCCGAGATTGTAGGGGGTAGACCCAAATCCGGGACTGTCCCGCTGTATCCGGGACAGTTGGGACTAGAGATGGGCAGATTGATTCCCGGGTCTCTGGTCCAGAATCTAGGTCAGTACTACCCGGCGGCTGGACAGGAGGCCGCGAATCTCTTTCCCTTCTGATGTCCCCAGAGCGACTTTTGATCACCCAGGGCTGGAGCGACGCCATCTGTGCGTCCAGTTCATCTCTAGTTGGGACCTGTGGATTTAATTTTTGTTCCTTCATTCACAGTCGGAGCTGCCAGAGCTTTCTTCTTTATGTAGCTTCACTATACGGCATCTGGCTTTTTGGTGTTTATAAGGCCGTGTTCACACGTTGCAGAAATACTGTTTTTTATTTTCTGCAGGATCCTCACCAGACTACAAAATAACAATCTTCTCTGATTATTGCCGCATTTTTTAGGCCTTTTCTCCCTTATTTGATGCGTTTTTGGTGCAGATGTGAAACCACGTTTTTAATGTGTATTTTATAGTACAGAAAAGTTTTGATTCTGCACTTAAAAAAAGTATCTGCAGTTTTTTAAAAGCCTGTAGAGAAAAAAAAGAACCAAAACCGCACAGTTCAGCAGCGTCTTTAGGCCACAGGGGGCGCAGTTCTCATGAAATGACATATACTTTGCTTGGACTGTGAAACAGCAGAATTTTCTGTGCAAAAAAACCTGCAGTATTTACACAACATGTGAACAAGGTCTAAATGTCTAAGCAAAGTGGATGTGATTGCATGAAATCTCTGCCCTCTGTGGTCTGAAGACACTGTTGAACTCTGCGGTTTTGATGTATTTTTTCTCTATAGGCTTCTTCTGGAAAAAAAAAAAGAACGCTTGAAGAAAAAAGCGCCGCTGCATTTTTAAGTGCAGAATCAAAGCTTTTCCGTATTAAAAAAGCATTAAATGCGCTGCTTCATATCTGCACCAAAAACGCGTCAAATATGGGGGAGCACACATAAAAGGAACGCAGCAAACATGCAATAATCAGAGAAAATTGTTATTGCGTTGTGTGGTGCAGACACCTGCAGAAAAAAAAGCAGCAGAAAGAATGAAGCATTTACGCTACATGTGAACACGGCCTCAACATTACAGTTTTATTAAAAAAAATTGATAAGTTTAATGGAGAAAAAAATATCAATCGCCATTTTTTTATGCTCTTTACCGATCCCCGTAAATAATCTGATCACTGTGTTGTGCGGGTCGATACGATTACAGGGACACCATGTTATTTGCTGATTTGTGATGTTCATTATTTTTTAAAAAAGCGCATTAAAAATGACATTATTTTAAGTGCTTTTCATTATTTTTTTAATAAATTTATAGGATTAAAAAACATCTCTTCTATTCTCCCTCTAGAATACAAATACATACAAATACACTGATGTGTGCAATGTATCAGTACAAAGTCTGCAACACAGATCAAGTACACAAAATTCTCCCCATAACATCACCAGAGCTTGTGGCTCAGTAGCTTTAGCTCCTGCCCGTGGATTCAATTACAGGGGAGAATCACAATAAAAAAATTAAATTCTTGTAATTGTTTTTTATTATTTTTAGTTTTATAGGAGCAAAAAAGTCTGACTTTTTATTCACCTCAGTATACAGGGAACATAGAAATACATTGTTATATATACAATGTATCTCTATGGACATGTATAATCTTCTTCTGTGTTCATTGCCTGCAATACAGGTCAAGATTAACAAATTCTCCTATGTTTATCACTATGAGCTGTGGTTCATACATAAAGCTGCTGCCTATGAACATGAGTATTTGAGAGATGAGTATCAGAAGACAGGACAAAGCTCTGACATGTTGTAGCTCTGCTCAGTTTGTTGTGTGTTTGCTCTATGCTTTGAGTTCTAGTATTTTGATCTTTCTTGGCCGACCTTGGAATTACCGTTGACCCCCCCCATTTGCCTAGTCTCTTTGTCTTGATCTGCTACCTTCTTGGAATTCAAACCCCGGACTGTGACCTGACTACCCCTTTGCCTCACCCCTCTGTTTATGACATACCCCTGGCTTTTGACCTTAGACTCCCTGACTTCCCCACCTCACGGAGGGTCCGTAAATAGTTCTGTACTACCTCAGCACTTTTATGCTCAGCAGACTCTGCTACATCACTAGTCAGTACGGCTTTTGACTCTGTACAACCTCAGCTCTGCCATACACTGCCTTTGACTGTACTATGTATGACTGCCATATCGCTGAGTCTACTCTGCTGTACCTTTACTAGTACAGCATTAAATTAATTGTCCAGTCTTCTGATAAAAGTCCGCAGTCACTCTATGTGACTGCAGACTTCTGAATTCTGACAGCGTGTGGTGCGCAGGCTGTCATAATTCACTGGTATTGCTGGTGAGAGTGGTCGGTCACGTGACCGCATGAATACAATTTGCATACTTCTGGCCACATTCCGAGTAGACGTGCCTGGCTTCTCTCAATAGAAGTGAAGTGAGAGAAGCCGATCATGTCTAGTTGGCATGTGACTGACCACTCTCCTCTGCAATACCGGTGAATCCTAACAGTGTACGCAACATACACTGTTACATAGTGTTATGCAGACTTTATCAAAAGATCGGGCAACCCCTGTAAACTCTGTGGTCAACTCAGCTCTGATGCTTCCCAAAGTTACCTCTGCTATACAGTTGGTTCAGTCTTTAAACCTCCTGTGTAACTCTGCTCTACACCGTTTCCTCCAATTCCTTGTGGATTACAATTCTACACCAGTTCCCTTTGTCTCGACTCTGCTTCATCTTATCTCTTGGTTCCTGTTCTACTCCTCCTGATGCTGTCCAGTCTATATAGTCTCCATTGTTCCAATTGTACCATCCAGCTGCACCAACGTCATCTGTCCATGCTCCTTTACATCTGCTCATTTGGACCAAGTGCTTCAAGGATAACCCTCAGCAGGTGAGCCTGAACAATAACCTTCACTGATCTAGCTGAAAAATGGTGTCTCTATCCGATTTTAATCTAGCCCTGCTGGTTACAGACATGTTAGAAAATGTCATCGAGCTTTCACCAAATTACAAAATGGAGCAAACCTGATTCCTCTCTTTTGCTTAACTGAGGAGCGATGAGTAATAGTGGTAAGTGCCATCCTATAAATGTTCACTTATTGGTCCAACGTTAATTTGACTGACAACAAACTCTCCAAACCATCTGCTATACAAGTACACATTCAACCCAGCCGAGTGTGCATGGAGGCAGTATTATAGTAGCTATATTCTTGTACATAGGGGGCAGTATTATAGTAGTTATATTCTTGTACATATGGGGCAGTATTATAGTAGTTATATTCTTGTACATAGGAGGCAGTATTATAGTAGTTATATTCTTGTACATAGGAGCAGTATTATAGTAATTATATTCTTGTACATAGGGGGCAATATTATAGTAGCTATATTCTTGTACATAGGAGCAGTAATATAGTAGTTATATTCTTGTACGTATGAGGTAGTATTATAGTAGTTATATTCCTGTACATAGGAGCAGTATTATAGTAGTTATATTCTTGTACATAGGAGCAGTATTATAGTAATTATATTCTTGTACATAGGAGGCAGTATTATAGTAGCTATATTCTTGTACATATGGGGCAGTATAATAGTAGTTATATTCTTGTACATAGGGGGCAGTATTATAGTAGCTATATTCTTATACATAGGGGGCAGTATTATAGTAGTTATATTCTTGTACATAGGAGCAGTATTATAGTAGTTATATTCTTGTACATAGGAGCAGTATTATAGTAGTTATATTCTTGTACATATGGGGCAGTATTATAGTAGTTGTATTCTTGTAGTTAGAGGCAGTATTATAGTAGTTATATTCTTGTACATAGGGGCCGTATTATAGTAGTTATATTCTTGTACATAGGAGCAGTATTATAATAGTTATATTCTTGTACATAGGAGCAGTATTATACAGTAATATAGTAGTTATATTCTTGAACACAGGGACAGTATTATAGTAGTTGTTGAAGAGCTGTATTATAGCATTGTTGTTTTATTACGTTTTTGATAAGACAATATAGTATTTGTAAGAAAGTAGAAGAGGCTTCAACCAATGAATAATGTTACCAGACTTTTACGCCTCTTGTTACCTTAGTGGTTACTAGATATATTAATGTCCATGTTTTTTTTCAAATGCTTTGTCCACTTCACAAAATAAAAAGATAATTTTCCCCTTTTCGCAGATTAGGTTCCATTTTTTAATGCTGTAGGTAAAACACTGATGGAGCATCACTCTGGGGTTAATGTCCTAAGTGCAGCTATTATGTGAAGAGGAATGTTAGAGTCAGGATGTGAAGGGCCTGAGGGCAGAATGAGGAGGCCTCTCTCGTAATACAAGTCCCTGACCAGCCTGGCCCGAGGCATTGATGAGAGCGCAGCACCTCTATCCATTTGTTTATGTTTTCTCATGGTGGCTAGAGTCAGACAAAAGGTCCCTGCGAGTGTTTTGTCATGATCCATCACGATTTTGTAGACCAGCTACACTATCACTTCCTAAAACATGGCCGAGACACTACTGGTGGCCATATTAGCTGGTATCTGTCACTGGCTGGGAACCTTTTAAGTCATCAATCAGATGTTGCAAACACCAAACTTGGTTAAGGTTGGACATATTATACCAAATTTACTCTCAACATATACATATAAAATAGGTCTAGAGATAAAAAATATACCCACCATGTTCTGGGAAAGACGGGGACGATATTCAAAACCCAAGCTCTACTAATGTTATGAAACGTGGCCATAATGGAGGTCGTCATATTGGGAGTCACAGAGGTTTCACCGAATGTTATAATAAAGAATAAATTATATCAAATATCAGAAGTTCTAAAAGGAAAATGGCGGCATAGTGTTGGCCACAATCTGCGGTAAAATAGATATAATCTCTTGGACAACATAAATTTTTTTCACGGTTACTTAAAACTTTCTTACTACATACTTTATCGCTTATCATGGGCAATTCTTTATCACTATGGAGGCCTAGTCTTGAGGATTGCATAGTTTCCAATATTTTTGAGAATTTTTAAGCCCCACCCCTTCTCTGCTAGGTAACACCCCCGATCTGCCCAGAAACGCGCTCTTTTGGGCCGAGGTTAAATAAACTCCTCTCTTGTTCAGCGCAGGAATCCTCGAAATCCGGGACCATTGGCAACTATTGGAATATGCCTTATATTGCTATTCAGTCCCCATATAGTTATACAATGTTTTTATATAATTTGTATAAGTTATTAAAGTTTCCAAAAGTTTTTAAGATCTCTGCTTGGTGTTGTTGAGTAGGAACCATCATTGTTTTCTTACAGAGAAAAGTCTGTCCTGGTCATGTGAAGGGCACACAGGTTCGATATAGCACAGATATCAGAGCTCTTCACGTAATGAGGACCCAAATCATCATTTTAACCCAATGGTGGCTTACACCGTAATAAAATTGCACGAGCCGAAAGGACTCCTTTACCACTGTGTCTAAGCAGCCAGAACAAAGTTGGTCTTACTTTTACTAAGGAGTTCAGAGGAGCCTCTGACTTCCCTTGGGTCAACCCCCCATGTTTGCTGTGATCAAAACTGATCAAGGCATAGAAGTGAAAAGCAAGAAGGGATCCCTCTTAGATCACGTCATAAGAACGGGTGACGATCTAATGTGCATGGGGACATCCCAACTCTCCCCATCAGATGATATTACATCTTTAAGAGGTTGATCACTTCAATAGGAGTTTAGCTGCAGTACCTGACAATGGCCACTACACAGTGCACGGATCTGGACCACTCCGCTCTGTACACTGTTTACATCCGGCCGCCGTCAGAGCTGACAACAACCGATTGATGGGGTTGTTGGGGTTGTTGTGTGACAGACCTCTACCGATCGGATGTTGATGCTCCACTCTGAGAATAGGTCATCAATATCATCGTGGTAAAAAAAACCTTTAAATTTACACACCCACATATGCCACCGCCAGAGATGCCTGGCATAGACCTTCTCTCCCTTCCCGTTGACAACATGTGAACTCTTATCCAAGCCAAGCATTCATGATTTTGAGGAGATTGAAGAGGAAAGGTGTATGGGCTGCAGTGAAGGACCTAGAGCTGCCTGTTCAGGATGCCTGTGCATAGCACATACTTTAAGGGAATCTGTCAGCAGGATTTCACACCCACAAACCATTGATATGCGCATGTATCCAGCAATAACTTTACATGGCCGATCCATTCCTCTGTTACTGAGAAATCAGTGTTTGAATTGATATGCAAATGAGGCTGAAAAGCTATGGTAGATCTTAAGCCTCTGTCACTCCAGCTCTATTTCCCTCACAGTGCTGACCTTCTCCTGCTTGTCTGACACTTCCTTTGTTAGAAGTCACAGAACATACAGTGGGTAAGGAAAGTATTCAGACCCCTTTAAATTTTCACTCTTTGTTTCATTGCAGCCATTTGGTAAATTCTAAAAAGTCCATTTTTTTTCTCATTAAAGTACACTCTGCACCCCGTCTTGACGGAAAAAAAACAGAAATTAGAAATTTTTGCAAATTTATTAAAAAAGAAAAGCTGAAATATCACATGGTCATAAGTATTCAGACCCTTTGCTCAGACACTCATATTTAAGTCACATGCTGTCCATTTCCTTGTGATCCTTCTTGAGATGGTTCTACTCCTTCATTGAAGTCCAGATGTGTTTAATTAAACTGATAGGACTTGATTTGGAAAGGCACACACCTGTCTATATAAGACCTCACAGCTCACAGTGCATGTCAGACCAAATGAGAATCATGAGCTCAAAGGAACTGCCCAAGGAGCTCAGAGACAGAATTGTGGCAAGGCACAGATCTGGCCAAGGTTATAAAAGAATTTATGCATTACTCAAGGTTCCTACGAGCACAGTGACCTCCATAATCCTTAAATGGAAGAAATTTGGGACCACCAGAAGTCTTACTATACCTGGCCGTCCAGCCAAACTGAGCAATCTTGGGAGAAGAGCCTTGGTGAGAGACGTAAAGAAGAACCCCAAGATCACTGTGGCTGAGCTCCAGAGATGCAGATGGGAGAAAGTTCCACA
The DNA here is from genome assembly GCF_046119375.1 of Phyllobates terribilis. Classification (NCBI taxonomy): domain Eukaryota; kingdom Metazoa; phylum Chordata; class Amphibia; order Anura; family Dendrobatidae; genus Phyllobates; species Phyllobates terribilis. The sequence continues at coordinate 1,169,860,859 of NW_027362761.1, read as the reverse complement.
AAGTCAACTATCACTGCAGCCCTCCACAAGTCAGGCATTTACGGCAGAGTGGCCCGACGGAAGCCTCTCCTCAGTGCAAGACATATGAAAGCCCGCATAAAGTTTGCTCAAAAACACATGAAGGACTCCCAGACTATGAGAAATAAGATTCTCTGGTCTGATGAGACGAAGATAGAACTTTTTGGTGATAATTCCAAGAGGTATGTGTGGAAAAAAACCAGGCACTGCTCATCACCTTCCCAATACAATCCTAACAGTGAAACATGGTGGTGGCAGCATCATGCCATGGGGGTGTTTTTCAGCTGCAGGGACAGGACGACTGGTTGCAATTGAAGTAAACATGAATGCGGCCAAGTACAGAGATATCCTGGATGAAAACCTCTTCCAGAGTGCTCTGGACCTCAGACCTGGCCGAAGGTTCACCTTCCAACAAGACAATGACCCTAAGCACACAGCTAAAATGTAACATACCTGGTGGCGGGCTTGCATGGTGCACCATCTCCCACTATGCAAGATCGCAAACTTGATCTTCAGTCCAGTCTGCTAGCCTGGCTTCTATTCATGCTGTCTGTTTGTCTCTGTTCTGACTGCTTAGGGCGGCGGCCCGGTTACTTCCTGTTTCTTGTAGCTGCTGTGGGCACACCCCTAATGCGTCCCCAGCCTATTGCTGTCTGTCACTTGATTTTTAAACCAGCTCCACCTTGAAGCTGGGGCCTGAGCAACTCTTATTCTTAGAGGGCTTCTTGCCTCTGATGTGCCAGGTCCTGTTCTGTTTTTACTGCCGGTCCGCCTTCCTTGAGGCTGTATTCCCAGGCCTGTCTAAACACGCTCCTAGCCTGTTCGTCCTGTCTTCTGGGGGCCGCATACCCAGACTCACTCCTGTATCTCGCTGCAGTGTCAGTTCCTGTCTTAACACTCAGTTCCTGTCTGAACACTCTCCTAGCCTGTTGCCTGTTTTTCTTTATGTCTGTACTTTTCCTTTTTCTGCAGAGTCTGAACCTGCACTTAACTCCTACTCGTTGTCGCTGTACTTCCGTTTGTGAGTTTGGAGTCCACTCGCTACTTCTTTGCAAGTACCTCGTGTGTATCTGGTTCTGCCTTTCCCTTCCAGTCAGTTCCATGTCAACAGAGCCCTGTCCCCTCTGCTCTGTCTTTGCTCACCGCTTTGGCGGTTTCCCCCTTGCTCTGCCTTGCTTACCGCCCCGGCGGTTTATCTCTGCTCTGCCTTACTTACCGCTCCGGTGGTTCCTGCAAGCTCTGCCTTGTCCACCGCACCTGCGGTTTCGCTCTGCACATCCTTGTCCACCGCACTTGCTGTTTCGCTCTGCTCAGCCTTGTCCACCGCACCTGCGGTTTCGCTCTGCTCAGCCCTGTCCACCGCACCTGCGGTTTCGCTCTGCTCAGCCCTGTCCACCGCACCTGCGGTTTCGCTCTGCTCTGCCCTGTCCACCGCACCTGCAGTTTCGCTCTGCTCAGCCTTGTCCACCGCACCTGCGGTTTCGCTCTGCTCAGCCTTGTCGACCGCACCTGCGGTTTCGCTCTGCTCAGCCTTGTCCACCGCACCTGCGGTTTCGCTTTACTCTGCTTGATTACCGCATCTGCGGCTCTGAACCCGTCTCCCAGTCTGTACTGGACCCTACCCAGCCTGTGCTGTAACCTGCCTGTTCCTGTATTCCCCGATGTGGGTCAACAGCCGTGTCCGGGGTCTGACCTGGAGTGGCACCTGGTCCCTCTGCTCGGTTCCTCCCTGGTGCACGGCATCGTACCCGTCGTGCGACCTGGGGTGGATTGGGTTGATACTTAGTTACGCCCCTCCAGGCACTCTCCAGTTCATGGCACAGTGGGATCACTAATCATGCACACCCCAGTCAGTCCGGGCATGTGCATAACAGTTAGCTCAGGCCATGGTTCCCGTTAAGTCTCACGACCCTTCGCTCTCAGAGACATTTGAATCCTTGTCTGGCGAATACGTGCACCAAGAAAAAAATTTTTCGCAAGCTGATGTCCAGGCGATGTACGCACCAGTCCAAATGGAGCTATCAGCACTCGTTCCTGAGGATCCACCACGGTACTATGGGGATCCAAAACAAAGTCGTGCGTTCATAGAGCATTGCCTGCTGCATTTCAAGTTCTATCCTCACTATTTTCCTACCGATCGGGTTAAAGTGGCATTTATGATGTCCTACTTAGCGGGTGATGCCTTGAAATGGATCACCCCCCTATGGGAAGCATGGGACCCTATCGTCTTTGACCTGCAGGCCTTCCTGGTGGCCTTTCTAATGGACTTCGATGTCCCCAATCCTGAAGCCTCTGCTAAAGCTTCTCTTCCCAATATCCCGGAGCAGCCCCGATGGGTAATGTGTGTGGGTAACTCACCAGTTCTCCATCCTGAAGAGACTGCTGCCCACCTAGAGTCCACACAGGATGACTATGCTCCACTGAATACTTCTCTTCCCAACCTCAAGAGGCAGTCCAGACATGCAAGGCATAGCAGCAAGCCATCACGTCAGGTTCTGTCCTCCCAAAGACCTCCTGTTCCCCAGCCTGTAGAAGCAGCTACCCACATTGAATCCATGAAGGTTAACCATGTTCGTCAGGCAAAGCAGAGGCCGGAACTCAGTCACAAGATTGGATTGTGGTCCCGCTGCGGCTGTTTGGGACCCCCTGACGGTCTTTTTCCAGCGAAGGTTGGAGAATCCCAAGACATTAGGCCTGTAGGAGAGGCTGCCCTAGGCGTTAGTGTTTCCTCTCCACAGATGACCCTGACTGTCTCCGTGGCAAGTGAAAGCCTCGGATTAACCGGAAGTTTCGGGCATAAAGCCTTGAAGAGTCAGTGTTTGATTCCCATCCGAAAACTCCAGAAACCGGTTTGGGCATTGTCTGCGGAAGGACGAGCCCTACTCAGAAACAGTCAAAATATGTCAGTACAAATTAAGTTCCAGATTGGAGCATTACACTTGAAGAAGCTTTCATTCCAGGTGCTGACTGGTTTACCCACAAGTCGTCCAGAGCTGAGAGATCTAGTGCCCGCTCAGGTCTGGAGACCTTGCATGGTGTATCCTGGGGGACTGCTAAGGTACAAGGGGTGTCCAGTCCCCATATCTTCAGAACAGTCAGCAGTTTCTTCTTCTTCTTCACCAGATCTGCTAGTCGCCGACTCGCTGTGCGCTGAAGTCTCCGAAGGAAGAGAAGCGGAGGCAATGTTCCCACACAGTCTCGACGATTGTACCAATGATCTGGCTTCAGGTACCGTCCCGCCTCACAGACATGTCATCTCTGAAACCAGACTGAAGATGGTCCCAAAGCAAGGACCCTTCATCTCTAATAAATCTGGCCTTACGTCCATCAAGGCGGTGGATACCTCCAAGTCTCTGCACCCCTCCAACCAGGCGGAGGACCTCCAGTTGCCTCCTGAATCCTCCAGGGTGCTACCTGATAACAAATGGAGAGAGACTTTCCTACACCTTGTACCTGATACCTCGCCCACTTCATCCAGTGAGCTTGACAAAGTGTACTCCGAAGCATTGGTTACCCCCGAGTCTCTGCACCCCTCCAACCAAGCGGAGGACCTCCAGTTGTCTCCTGAACCCTCCGGGGCGCTACCTGATAACAAATGGACAGAGACTTTCTTACACCCTGTACCTGGTACTTCACCCACTTCATCCGTTGCTGAGGATGGCTTGATGGGAGGAAGCATCCTAGTTACCAAGATGATGAGACCAGTTTCGTTTCCTCTAGTGGACAGAAGAGGTAATCCTCTTGAAGAGAAGGATTGGCCTCCCAATTCTCTGCGGAACACTCTTGCAGGCTTGAAGAAGAGGGAGCGTAAGGGGGGGGTACTGTAACATACCTGGTGGCAGGCTTGCATGGTGCACCATCTCCCACAATGCAAGATCGCAAACTTGATCTTCAGTCCAGTCTGCAGCCTGGCTTCTATTCATGCTGTCTGTTTGTCTCTGTTCTGACTGCTTAGGGCGGCGGCCCGGTTACTTCTTGTTTCTTGTAGCTGCTGTGGGCACACCCCTAATGCGTCCCCAGCCTATTGCTGTCTGTCACTTGATATTTAAACCAGCTCCACCTTGAAGCTGGGGCCTGAGCAACTCTTATTCTCAGAGGGCTTCTTGCCTCTGATGTGCCAGGTCCTGTTCTGTTTTTCCTGCCTGTCCGCCTTCCTGGAGGCTGTATTCCCAGGCCTGTCTGAACACGCTCCTAGCCTGTTCGTCCTGCCTTCTGGGGGCTGCATACCCAGACTCACTCCTGTATCTCGCTGTAGTGTCAGTTCCTGTCTGAACACTCTCCTAGCCTGTTGCCTGTTTTTCTTTATGTCTGTACTTTTCCTTTTTCTGCAGAGTCTGAACCTGCACCTAACTCCTACTCATTGTCGCTGTACTTCCGTTTGTGAGTTTGGAGTTCACTCGCTACTTCTTTGCTAGTACCTCGTGTGTATCTGGTTCTGCCTTTCCCTTCCAGTCTGTTCCGTGTGAACAGAGCCCTGTCCCCTCTGCTGTGTCTTTGCTCACTGCTTTGGCGGTTTCCCCCTTGCTCTGCCTTGCTTACCGCCCCAGCGGTTTATCTCTGCTCTGCCTTACTTACCGCTCCGGAGGTTCCTGCCCGCTCTGCCTTGCCCACCGCATCTGCGGTTTCGCTCTGCTCAGCCTTGTCCACCGCATCTGCTGTTTCGCTCTGGTCAGCCTTGTCCACCGCATCTGTGGTTTTGCTCTGCTCAGCCTTGTCCACCGCACTTGCGGTTTCGCTCTGCTCAGCCTTGTCCACCGCATCTGCAGTTTCGCTCTGCTCAGCCTTGTCCACAGCCCCTGCGGTTTCGCTCTGCTCAGCCCTGTCCACCGCACCTATGGTTTCGCTCTGCTCAGCCCTGTCCACCGCACCTGCGGTTTCGCTCTGCTCAGCCTTGTCCACCGCACCTGCGGTTTCGTTCTGCTCAGCCTTGTCCACCGCACCTGCGGTTTCGCTCTGCTCAGCCTTGTCCACCGCACCTGCTGTTTCGCTCTGCTCAGCCTTGTCCACCGCACCTGCGGTTTCACTTTACTCTGCTTGACTACCCAGCCTGTGCTCTAACCTGCCTGTTCCTGTATTCCCTGGTGTGGGTCAACAGCAGTGTCCGGGGTCTGACCTGGAGTGGCACCTGGTCCCTCTGCTCGGTTCCTCCCTGGTGCATGGCGTCGTAGCCGTCGTGCGACCTGGGTCGGATCGGGTTGATACTTAGTTACGCCCCTCCAGGCACTCTCCGGTTCATGGCACAGTGGGATCACTAATCACGCACACGCCAGTCAGTCCGGGCGTGTGCATAACATAAAATAACAAAGGAGTGGCTTCAGAACAACTCTGTGACCATTCTTGACTGGCCCAGCCAGAGCCCTGACCTAAACCCAATTCAGCATATCTGGAGAGACCTGAAAATGGCTGTCCACCAACGTTCACCATCCAACTTGACGGAACTGGAGAGGATCTGCAAGGAAGAACGGCAGAGGATCCCCAAATCCAGGTGTGAAAAACTTGTTGCATCATTCCCAAGAAGACTCATGGCTGTACTAGCTCAAAAGGATGCTTCTACTCAACGCTAAGCAAAGGGTTTGAATACTTATGACCATGTGATTTTTCAGTTTTTCTTTTTTAATAAATTTGCAAAAATTTCTACATTTCTGATTTTTTCAGTCAAGATGGGGTGCAGAGTGTACTTTAATGAGAAAAAAAAATGAACTTTTTAGAATTTACCAAATGGCTGCAATGAAACAAAGAGTGAAAAATTTAAAGGGGTCTGAATACTTTCCGTACCCACTGTAAAGGCTGTCAGATAAGCAGGATGAGGCGGCGTTGGGCGAGAAATAGAACTGGAGTGACAGAGGCTTCAGATCTACAATAGGTCTTCGACTTTATTTGCATATTAATTCAATTGCTGATTTCTCAGTAACAGAAGAAAGAGCTACAAGCACATATAAATAGTTTGGGGTGTGAAATCCTGCTGAAAGATACTCATGCAGTCATTGGGGTTTACCCAATGGGTATGTGTACACAGCTTCATGTACTCGCATATATCTATACATTTTCTGTAAAATAATAAACAATTAATAAATATCTCATTATTAGTGATGAGCGAACACACTCGCTACTGCTCGGCACTTGCCCGAGCATAACTGTGCTCGACGAGCTCGACGCTCAGCGAGTATTTCTGGTTTGCTCGGGTGGGAACTCGGGTCCCACCCCCTGCATGTTTGGCGCTCTTTAGAGAGCCAATGAACATGCAGGGATTGCCTGACCCTGCCATGCCGTAGCCATGTTGGTTGTGGGCATTACAGTGATTGTCTGGCCGCACAGCGTCATCAGGTGTATATAAGACCGGGCGCCGCCATGCTCGTGACAGTCTACTCCGGAATCAGGCAGAGTAGGGACAGCTGCTGCTGAGTCAGGGAGAGATTTGATTGTTCATAGTTAGTATAGGTATTCCACAACATATATCTATATCCATCTGAACCAACAGTCCTTCTGAGGACTAATCCAGCTGCATATAATCAGTGCTAGGCAGGCAGGTGAGACGCTCACAGCCCTCCCTGGGAAATTGGGTTACTCAGAGTCGGGCCTTGCTGATGTTGAGGGTATGCAGTCGTGGCCTAGACCCGTTCCGTGCCCAGGGCTGTCACATAAAAATAATGGGCTTCTTTTAGGATTAGTGGTTTGCTTGACTGCGCCACCTGTGGTGTCTGGTGAGGGCCACCAGCGCTGCAACGGTCCGCTGAGGCTGGTGTTATGGGCAGCTAAGATGGGACTGCACCCCACAGGCGGAGCGGGCCTCAGGGCAGTGTTTGGTGATGGTGGGTGCAGTGCCGCGCGGGAAATAACAGGCTGAAGCGGGGTGTGAAGTCATCCAGGGTTTTTACTCACATTCAGATGAACTTTAGCCGCAAAGCTTCCCTCTGCTCCTCGCGGTGTACTGCGGCGACCAGGAAGGGGGTTCAGCACTTTGCAGGTAGATCAGGAGCACCTGTCGAGACCCCTCTGGTGTGTGTTCCTCTCCTTGGTAAGTTCTCCCACTAAGTCTTCTCCTGACTGTATGCGTGGTGCGAACTTAGTGTAAGGCTGGGACTCACTGGGTGAACGCAGTGTGAGAGATACAGGTGGCGTATGCCGCTCCGTCCATATCCCCCTGGGATCCACTAAGCCTCCGGGCTTTTCTGGCTGAGACTTAAAGTGACAGAGTCAGATATCAGGGCCCGGTACCCCTCTTGAGGAGCTTTCTCCTCTGCTCCCCACCTTCTGAGCTTCCTCCTCTGCTCCCCGCCTTGGCCTTCTTGCTTCTGGGACCCTGGCCGGGGTGGAGGCGCCAATACTCCACCGCCGATCACTCCACCCCGCTCCTCGTCTCGAAGCCTGAGACCGAGGACCGTAAGCCTCCAGCCAGATGAGGCCCTGCGCTGCCTTCCAGCCGAAGACCCACAACCAAAGACCTTGAACTGAAGATGGCCGTTGGTTATATATGAATCAATGAGTGCATCCTAAGTGTCTCCTCCACCCTCACCCACTACATGGTTCCCCCTATCTTTGGTTCCCCCCATCTCCACTATCCCGGGCCGGGGCAGCACCCTGGTGCATTTAAGCCCCCTACAGGACAGGAGTGGTGTAGTGTTGAGTGCGAAGTGGGGTGATGCTCCATCCTTACCTGGAAGAGGAGGTACCACAGCTCTATCTGAGGTGCAGTACCCCTGTGGCGACTGAACCCTCAGGGGCGCCACACAGGCAGTGTATGTGGCAGACTGCAGTGTATAATACAGTATTAATTACAGATATTTCTAGACAGCCCCAGATATCAGTAGCCAGGGCAATTTTTTTTTATCTTAATCCTGGTTATTTGCTTAAAAAGCAATCCAGAATACACCATTTTTCTGCTCACTGCAGAAAAAAGCCAGATCTGTTCCATATTACAGCGATAAAAATCCAGAAATTTGAACTGAACGTGAAAAATATTGGCCTCCTTTTCTATTCTGTTGCAATGTGTCGGTGAAGCTATTCACACTAGGTCTCCGTGTAGAATAATATTATTAAATTACAGTCCTAAAATTTAAAGCCGTGCTTCTCTGTCAGACATATCACTGAAAAGACTTCTAAAATCATACATTTCTTCCATTTTCATTCCGTTGCAGTGTGTCGGTGAAGCTATTCACACTAGGTCTACTTGTAGAATAATATTAGTAAATTGCAGGCCTACAATTTAAAGCCGTGGTTCTCTGTCAGACATATAACCGAAATGACTTCTAAAATCATACATTTACTACATTTCCATTCCGTTGCAGTGTGTCGGTGAATCTATTCACACTAGGTCTCCGTGTAGAATAATATTAGTAAATTACAGGCCTGCTATTTAAAATTGTGGTTCTCTATCAGACATATCACATACAACTGTGTTCCAAAATCAGCCATTTCTCGTGAATGTGGAAAATATTGTCCTCCATTTAAAATGGGCAAGGTGCGTGGCAAGGGACGGGGAAGTGGGCGTGATGGTGATGGTGCATGCAGAGGCCGAGGACGTGGCCATGGGCCAGGTGAAATTGTGCCACAACAAACACCCACATCTTCTCGCTCGACCTTCCTGTCCCAATTACTAGGGGACCGCAGAGCACCACTATTGAACACAGAGCAGTGTGAAAAGGTTATTGGTTGGATAGCAGATAATGCTTTCAGTCACTTGGCCACCACCACCTCCACCCTGTCTTCCACATGGTCAAGTCTCAGTAGCCGTGAGTCTGGACCGCATATTCCTCACCCTGATTCTCCTTCCTTCCACCATGCCGAGTGCCCGGAGACAACTGATCCCACATTTGGACACTCAGAAGAGCTGTTCACTTTTCCATTTGTAGATTCGGGCCTCTCGCCCGGCCAGCTTCAAGCGAGTCAAGAGGAGAACACGTGTAGCGATGCACAAATATTGAAGCCGCCACGGTCACACGAAGGTGACAGTGGTAAAGTGCAATTACTGTCGCAAGAGGTGGATGATGGTGATGAGACACAATTGCCAGAAAGTCAGGAAGAGGACCAGGGTGCGATCCTAACGCCCCACAGGCCACACTACTAAATTCTCACATTTCGCGAATGCTTGCGCTCGAAATGTTGCCTTTTAGGCTCGTGGAGATGGAAGCTTTCTGCAACCTGATGGCGGTGGCCGTCCCTTGGTACTCGGTCCCCAGCCGCCACTGTTTCTCCCGGTGTGTCGTCCCCGCATTACATGAGCATGTGTCCCACAATATTAGACGTGCCCTCAACAACGCAGTTACTGGGAAAGTCCACCTAACCATGGACACGTGGACAAGTACTTGTGGACAGGGACGGTACATCTCGCGTATGGCACACTGGGTTAATATAGTGGAAGCCGGGACCCAGTTGGATCTTGGGATGGAACACGTAGTCCCGACGCCAAGGATTGCAGGCCCTGGATCAATCAGGGCAGCCCCCACATTCTACAGCTCCTGCACCTCCTGCACCTCCTCTTCAGAATCCGTCTCCAAAATGACATCAGTCGCAAGCTGGAAGCACTGCACACTGCCTCGGCCAAGAGGCAACAGGCTGTGCTGAAGCTAATATGCTTAGGTGACAAACCACACAACGCTGAAGAGTTGCGGACAGCTGTGAAAGAGCAGTCAGATCTGTGGTTGACACCACTGACCCTACAACCAGGCATGGTCGTGTGTGACAATGGCCAGAATCTGGTGGCGGCTCTGAGGTGAGGCAAGCTCACACACGTACCATGCCTGGCCCATATGCTTAACCTTGTGGTTCAGCGGTTTCTCAAGACCTACATTGATCTTCTGGATCTGCTTGTCAAAGTACGACGCTTGTGTGCCCATTTTAGAAAGTCAGCTACAGCTTCCGCCACCCTTGCCATGCTTCAGCAGCGTTTGCAGCTTCCAGCTCACCGACTGATCTGCGATGTCCTCACGCTTTGGAACTCTACATTGCAGATGTTGGGAAGGATTTGTGAGCAGAAGAGGGCAGTTGTTGACTACCAGCATCAACAAGGCCGTCGGTATTCATGTCAGACTCCACACATAAAAGCTCAGGAGTGGACATGGATGTCAGCCATATGTACCATCCTCCAAAACTTTGAGGACTCCACCAAGATGGTGAGTGGGGATGACGCCATAATTAGCATCACAATCCAGCTTCTCTTTCTTCTGAAATGCTCTTGTGACACCCCAGGGGTCTGGTTGCCACAGTGATAGAGATATTATGTCTGAGAGCAGGTGGGAGGTCTCTTGGTCAGGAATCCTATGCATGCCACACCTCCTGCCCAGTCCTGGGAGGGGAAGAACTTCCCCTATATAAACCTAGGGCTGAGGCAGGGTTAGTGAGTAGAGAAGAAGTAGAGACAGAGAAAAGAAGCAAATATAGGAACAGAACATCAGGAGCTCTGTGGGAGCAGTGTTACAAGGAGTCAGGGGCTGGCAGCTGCAGAGCTCGCCCTGACTGAGAAGATTTCTTACCGGACCCGGAGTCCGAGGCTGTGGGGAATAACTCCTACCCAGCAGCAGAATCCGTCAGGCAGGGGATTCCAGGTCCTCTGGCTAAGAAACCCGAAGGCCCCGAGTCACCGGCCATACGGGTGAGCACCACACGGTACACTGAGGGACGTGGGCTACTTATACCCGCCTCTAGCAAGGTAGCCAGAAGAGTACAGTTAGTTTGGGAGGCCTACAACTCCGCCTGGCCAGGGGAGATCCCATCTGCTCAAGGACTGACCAGGCCCCAATCGCTAGCCAGTACTCCGGGAGGGTCTATCTTTGTCACCAGTAAAGACCCTGAACTACACCGTACCGTCTCCGAGTGGTTCCTGCTACCCCCATCATCCACGTCGGCTGCCCTGAGGCCATACCCCTCCCGTTGGGGGTTATACTATCACGCTGCACAATACTACCACCGGCCTCAGCGGTCTGCCCTGCAGCAGCAGCTCCTTAGCTGTACTCAACGGGTGGCGTAGTCGTCCAACATCTACCGCTGATACATCGCCGCTCAGTTTGACTCCCTGGGCACGGACCGGGTCACCGCCACGAGACTACAACCCTCAACAGATCCGGCTCCGGGTAAGCTCCGGCGTGCGCAACGCAGCGCGACACAGGCCCAGGGGCGCGTCAACTTTTGGCGTAGTCGGCAGGATTTCGTGCCCGCAACCACCGGGTACTGCGTGCCTGAAAAAGACTGTTCAAACTTACCTGTGGTGAAGATTCCCGCCATCCGGCGCCATCTTCAGCCTTCTTCCCGCCATCGGTGAAGATTCCCGCCATCCGGCGCCATTTTCAGCCTTCTTCCCGCCTTCCGTGGAGTTTTCCCGCCGTTGGACGCCATCTTGAAGACGTCGCGCGGGAAGAAGATGGGCGTGGACTCCGAAAGCGCGCGAGAACTGAAGCCCCGCCTCACGTCCGGACGTCGCGTAAGGTCCTGGAAGGAGCCCAGCAGACGCCGACGTCACAGGAGCGCGACGGAAGGTCCTCAACCCTGACGATCTACTGCGGAGCCGCGGCCTACGGAAGAGGATCATCGCAAGGTAGGCCACGGTCCACTAGGGGGGAGGAGGATGTCGGATACGGAGGAGAGCTTCACTGCCTCAACCCCCGCCAGCGCCACCGCTGCTGCAGTCATGCCTTTCACCATGCCCTATATCCCGGGAGCGGCCTGGCTACCCCAGTACTCAGGGGAGTCACATACCCTGCATGACTTTAGAGAAAAGCTGGATAGCCTCTTCCAGGTGTACCCCCTCACAGAAGAGCAAAAAGTGAGCATCCTGGTGGCCCAATTAACTGGGGCAGCCCGAAGGGAGGTAAAGTCCTGGCCACCTGGGGGGAGGACTGTCGCAGGGATACTAACCCGGCTGAGGGACACCTTTGATACCCGCACCTCAGCCGAGATCAAGCTTAGATTCTACGGGTGCAAGCAGCGAGCACACGAGAGTATAAGGGACTATGCCCTGAACCTACAAGAGGCCCTGAGAGCCATTAAGCAGACCGACCCTGACGGCGTGGGAGACGAGGACAGGCTGTTGACTGAACAATTTATAGAGGGTTTATATTGCAATGCCCACCGAACCCAGTTGCGGGCAATGGCCTTACAGGACCCTCATCTGGGATTTGCACAGTTCAAGGACAGAGCCATCCGGGTGCTCCGAGAACCGGCACCAGGTGGCGTTGTGACCCACAGACGCCCCACTACCACTTACCACCAGGAGGCGGCACCCTTGTCGGCAGGGCCTGTGGGAGCTGATGCGCAGGCTTTGAACAATGACCCGGCTCCAGACCTGCACCATCAGGTCCAAGAGCTAGCTAAAAGCGTTGCTGCGCTAACCCGAACTGTGCAGTCTTTACAGGTTTCCACTCCAGGGAAGATCCAGCTGGCATCCGGACCGGAGGACATCCCGTGGCGTCGACCAAGGAGGACCCCACCGGCCAGAGGGAGACTCAGCGACCGATACAACGAGGACGGACGACCCATCTGCCGCCGCTGCAATCAACCCGGACATATGGCAAGGTACTGTCCTTTAAACTGGCACAACCTAGGGTAGAGGGCCAACCCCTAGGAAAAAGATCATCAGGCCCATCGAACTGGCGCGACAAATATGTGGGAGGACGTCCAGTCTTGCCTGTGGTACTGGATGGCATTCCTATGAGTGCCCTACTGGACACCGGGTCACAGGTCACCACCATCCCGTACGTGCTCTTCAAGCAGTACTGGAATGACTCGGATATTACCCGCTACCCTGACGACGACTTGAGTATCATCGCCAGCAATGGTCAGCCCGTGCCACAGATCGGATTTAAAGAGGTGACCATTAAAATTGGTAGAGTTGAACTGGCAGCACAGGGACTGATCATTGTAGACATTGACAAACACGAGAGTCACCCAAAGATAACTCTAGGAACTAATGTAATTGAAAATTGTCTTGCAGAGGTGATTTTCCTTTTACAGCAGGTTGCCAAGAACGCCAGCTCCGGTGAGCAGCGAGTGCTCCAAAAAGAGATCCGGGCACTGATGCGACGGCAACAGGTGGAACTCTCCGGCGGTGAGATTGGTAGCGTGAGAATGTGTGACCCTTTCCCTATTGCCATGCCCCCAAAAAGTGAAATGATGATTTGGTGCCGGGCAGCTATTGGTCTGAGAGGTAGAGATTACCAGGCAATGGTAGAACCAGTTTACTCAGACAGTAGGCCCACCATCTTGACAGCACGGGGGGTGGTTAATGTACGCCATGGGAGGGTGCCCGTTCGCATAATCAATATCGGGAAGAGGGAAGTGTACCTGCCCCGGTATGCCACGCTAGCCAAATTATATACCATTAACCAAAATGCTATACAATCTGTGGAACCCTTGCCTCCATCTCACCCGGAGGAAGGTAACGGCTCTAAGAAAACAATGGAGGACTGGTGTCAGCAACTACATTTGGGTACTGACTCCACTCCCTCACACCAGAAACAGGGAGTCTATCGGGTGGTTCAAGAGTACGAGAGAGTGTTTAGTAAACACCCGTTAGACTTCGGGCGAGTCAAGGGGGTAGAACACCACATCCCCACGGGAGACCATCCTCCCATAAAAGAGAGGTATCGACCCGTACCCCCTGCACACTACCAACATGCCAAGGGGATGCTTAGAGACATGAAGGAGGTTGGGGTGATCAGGGATAGCTGTAGCCCCTGGGCAGCTCCACTAGTCTTAGTCAAAAAGAAAGACAACACCATGAGGATGTGTGTAGATTACCGGAAAATCAACCGTATCACACACAAGGATGCGTACCCCTTACCAAGGATAGAGGAGTCTTTGGCTGCTTTAAGATCTGCTAACTTCTTCTCTACCTTGGATCTCACTAGTGGGTACTGGCAGGTTCCTGTAGCAGAGGCGGACCGGGAGAAGACCGCATTCACCACCCCGATGGGACTTAGCGAGTTTACCTGTATGCCGTTCGGACTCTGCAACGCACCAGGAACCTTCCAACGATTAATGGAGTGCTGTCTGGGCCACAGAAACTTCGAGACGGTCCTGTTGTACCTGGACGATGTCATCGTATATTCTAAGACTTATGAGGACCACCTGAAACACCTGGCGGAAGTGTTCGAAGCTCTGGCAAGCTACGGCCTAAAGGTGAAACCATCCAAGTGTCACCTCCTGAAACCAAAGGTGCAGTACCTGGGACACGTGGTGAGCGCTGACGGAGTGGCTGCCGACCCTGATAAGATCACCGCAATTAAGGAATGGCCAAGTCCCTCCAGTGTAAAGGAAGTGCGGCAGTTCCTCGGGTTGGTAGGCTACTACCGCAGGTTCATCCCCGGTTTCACCAAAAAGGCAGCTCCTATGCAGAACCTCCTGATAGGCCAGTCCCGGAAGGCCAAGAACCAGAAGCCGCCCTTCAGATGGGAGAAGTTGGAAGAAGAGTCCTTCCGCCAGCTGAAGATGGCCCTCACGGGGGATGAAATCCTGGCGTACCCGGATTACAGCCAGCCCTTTATCCTCTACACCGACGCAAGTAACATCGGGCTAGGAGCCGTGCTGTCCCAGATCCAGCAGGGGAAAGAGCGAGTAATCGCTTACGCCAGCCGAAAACTGCGACCCACCGAAAGAAACCCTGAGAATTACAGCTCATTTAAGCTAGAGTTCCTGGCAGTGGTGTGGGCAGTCACCGAACGCTTTAAGCACTAACTCGCTTCTTCCCGGTTCGTCGTGTACACGGATAACAACCCGTTGACACACCTGGACACGGCAAGACTCGGTGCCCTAGAGCAGAGATGGATGGCCCGCCTGTCCAACTACGAGTTCACCATCAAATACCGGGCAGGACGCTCCAATACCAACGCGGACGCCCTGTCCAGGATGCCAAACCTACCGGACGTAGGAGAAGATCCAGAGGGACTGGAAGAAGTCGAACTCCCCGCGTTTCACCGTCATGGGACTATCCAGTATTCCCATCGGGTAAGGAGTAAGCAAGGCGCTACGCTTAACCCCTTACCTCACTACAACTGGGCGGAAACGCAAGACAGTGACCCTGCCGTCCGGCTGGTGAAGGAGATGCTGACTCGGCCAGAGGCTCGCCTTGACCCAGACGCTCTGGAGGAAGCCAAGCAACTGTGGGCAGAAAAGAGTAGACTGTTCCTTTACAAGGGGAAGTTGTGCCGCAGGATGGTTAACTCCCGGACGCATGAACTAATCTGGCAAGTAGTGGTGCCACGACGAGACGCAGCCATGGTGATGGAGGCATACCACGATGGAGCTGGGCATTTCGGATGGAAGAAGCTGGAGTTCCTGCTGCGCGGGCGGTTCCATTGGGTAGGCATGAGGGGAACCATCGAGAGGTGGTGCAGAGACTGTGGCCCGTGCAACCTAAGAAGGAAGGACCATGCCAGCCAGAAGACTCCCCTGCAGTCCATCGTCACCCGGCAGCCGTTGGAACTGGTAGCCTTGGATCATGTAAAACTGACCCCAAGCAGAAGTGGCTACGTCTACGCGTTAACCATCGTGGATCATTACTCCCGGTTCTTGGTTGTCGTCCCCGTCAAGGACTTAACGGCTCAAACAGCAGCTAGAGCCTTCCAGCAGCACTTCTGCCGTCCACACGGGTACCCGGACCAAGTGCTGACGGACCAGGGACCTGCCTTTGAAGCGGAGGTCTTCCAGGAATTCTGCAATCTGTATGGCTGCCGGAAGATAAGGACGACACCCTATCATCCGCAAACTAATGGACTTTGTGAGAAAATGAACCAGGTGGTAATGGATCTTCTGAAAACGTTGCCCCTGGAAGAACGCAGTCTGTGGCCTGAGAAGCTGCCCGATCTGGTGGACCTATACAACCACATCCCGGTAGGTTCCACCAACTGTACCCCGGCTTACCTAATGAGGGCGAGACCTGGTAAGTTACCTGTTGACCTGGAAATGGGAGTCCTGACACCCGAGGACACTTCACCAGAAGCAGACTGGGACACAGAGAGGCAGCAGCAGTACCGGAAAGTACACGAGAGCGTGGAGCGAAGTCTCTGTCAAGCTAGGGAGAGACAAGAGAAAACTTACAACCAGTATGCTCCCGCTGTTCCCCTGGTGCCCGGAGAGCAGGTCTTGAAGAGGAAAAGACGGCTCCACAAGTTGGACGACCAGTGGGAGAAGGCCCCGTACACCGTACTGCCCTCAAGCCACGAGAACCCGAAGGTCTGTACCATCAGTAAAGACGGAGGGGAGACCACAGCCATTGTATCCCGGGATCACCTGAAGAAGTGTCCTGAACAGCTACGGAACCCTGAAGAGGAACAAGAAGACCATCGACCCGTAGAGGAAAGGGAAGATATGGTTAGTACTGTGCTCGGAGACTTCCCTCGGTCTTGGACTCAAGTCAATGGTGCAGTTGTGGTACCCGTACTCACCTTCCTCCAACCAGCATCCCAAGCACCTACGGAGCAACAGGTAGAGCTGGAAGAACAGCCGGTCCAGGAGGCAGAAGACCCCACACCAGCAGATCAGGAGGATCAACCCTCTGCTTGCAGTGAGCCTGCCATATCCCTAGTGAGCCAAAGGGCCCGTAGACAGCTGCCCAATTTACCCTTGACAGCTCCTACACCCTGTAGTTCAGGGCCAGACAGTCAGCTCCGTAGGTCCACTAGGGCCACGAGAGGCCAGTTACCTGCACGTTGGAGGATTTGAAGTGTATAAATTGTTTTATTTGTGGTTACCTGTTTTTCTTGTTGCTTGTGTATAATTATGTGTTTCTAGTTGTTTATAGGAGTCTTTGGTGGATTTACCGGGAATCCTGTGTACATAGTTGGAGCGTAACCCAGGACGGACTAAAGACTGTTAAGGACTCGGGGCAGGACAGACCCCTACCTGGTTACGTCTCCCTGTTTTGGTGAAATGGACACCTTGCTTTCTTCAAAGACTGCACCCGGTTACGGACATGCCGTGACCACCTTTATGTGTTTCTTTATTGTATTGTTATTGTTATATCTTGTTATGTTTTTCTAAAATATGTTTAGTCCCGGAGTACTAAATTTCACTATGGGGGAATGTGACACCCCAGGGGTCTGGTTGCCACAGTGATAGAGATATTATGTCTGAGAGCAGGTGGGAGGTCTCTTGGTCAGGAATCCTATGCATGCCACACCTCCTGCCCAGTCCTGGGAGGGGAAGAACTTCCCCTATATAAACCTAGGGCTGAGGCAGGGTTAGTGAGTAGAGAAGAAGTAGAGACAGAGAAAAGAAGCAAATATAGGAACAGAACATCAGGAGCTCTGTGGGAGCAGTGTTACAAGGAGTCAGGGGCTGGCAGCTGCAGAGCTCGCCCTGACTGAGAAGATTTCTTACCGGACCCGGAGTCCGAGGCTGTGGGGACTAACTCCTACCCAGCAGCAGAATCCGTCAGGCAGGGGATTCCAGGTCCTCTGGCCAAGAAACCCGAAGGCCCCGAGTCACCGGCCATACGGGTGAGCACCACACGGTACACTGAAGGACGTGGGCTACTTATACCCACCTCTAGCAAGGTAGCCAGAAGAGTACAGTTAGTTTGGGAGGCCTACAACTCCGCCTGGCCAGGGGAGATCCCATCTGCTCAAGGACTGACCAGGCCCCAATCGCTAGCCAGTACTCCGGGAGGGTCTATCTTTGTCACCAGTAAAGACCCTGAACTACACCGTACCGTCTCCGAGTGGTTCCTGCTACCCCTATCATCCACGTCGGCTGCCCTGAGGCCATACCCCTCCCGTTGGGGGTTATACTATCACGCTGCACAATACTACCACCGGCCTCAGCGGTCTGCCCTGCAGCAGCAGCTCCTTAGCTGTACTCAACGGGTGGCGTAGTCGTCCAACATCTACCGCTGATACATCGCCGCTCAGTTTGACTCCCTGGGCACGGACCGGGTCACCGCCACGAGACTACAACCCTCAACAGATCCGGCTCCGGGTAAGCTCCCGCGTGCGCAACGCAGCGCGACACAGGCCCAGGGGCGCGTCACTCTCTGCTCTCAATTAAAGAGGATGCATTGCAGGCGGAGCACAATGAGATGGAGCAAGGAATCATACAGGGTGATTACACACAGCCCAGCCTCATCTCATCCCAACGTGGATTGGATGACAATGAGGAAGAGGAGGAGGAGGAAGAACAGGAGCTATTTTACTGCACTATAGATGGTACTACCTGCTCAACTTTCATACCGTCTGTTCAGTGTGGATTGCCTGAGGACAGGGAGGAGGAGGAACAGGAGGAGAATGAGGAGGAGAGCATGATCAGTCGTCCTCTTGGTGAGGACACGGAAGTCTTGCCTGTTAGCAGTCTGGCACACATGGCTGAGTTTATGTTACGCTTGTGTTGTCCAAATTTTGGGTGACAGTCATTACTGGCTGGTGATGCTTCTAGACCCACGCTACAGGGAGAATTTTATGTCCCTTATTCCCTTGCAGGACAGACCTAATAAAATGGTGCAGTACGAGAAGGCCCTTGTTATGGAATTTTTAAAAAAATTCCCATCTGAAAGCGCTCCGATGTCACAGTTTGTTGGACAACCAAGGAGTACAGGTGAGAGAGACACAAAATGCATTCCAGCAGAGGCAGGGGAACACTGTCAAAGTTCTGGGACACTTTTCTCAGACCTTCCCATCGCAAAGGTCCTGAGGCGCAGGATACTCTCTCAAGGAGTGCAAAGTTTTGGAAGATGGTGAGGGAGTACCTTGCCGACGGTACCAACATCCCCCGTGATTCCTCTGTGCCTTATAATTATTGGGTATCCAAGCTGGACACATGGCATGAACTGGCTCTCTACGCCTTGGAGGTCCTGGCCTGGCCTGCCGCTAGCGTTTTGTCAGAGAGGGTTTTTAGTGCCGCTGGTGGAATTATAACCGATAGGTGCATCCGCCTGTCAACTGAAAATGCTGACAGGCTGACTGTTATAAAAATGAACAAGGGCTGGATTGGGCCAGACTTCTCAACACCACTGAATGATAGCAGCGTAACATAAACTCAAATACAGTGTCCTTTTTTGGGTACTTCTAACTCTATTCCCATGAACCTCTGTCTTCACACCCAGACATGGGTATACGCTTCCTGATTTTGTCTGTGTGCTCTTGTCATTCTCCTTCTCCGCATCCTCCACCACCATATGTACCATATCAACATATCTACGTCTCTTGCAAGGGGCATTGGAGTTCCTCCAAATTTTTGGCAGCCGTTGCAATCACTTCATAGGCAAACAGTATGGGAGACTCACTTCCTAATAATGGGAACATTGTTTTCAGGAGGCCCTCCGACCTCTACGTCTCTTGCAAGGTGCATTGGAGTGCCTACAAATTTTGGACAGCCATTGCAGTCATTGCATAGGCAAACAGTATGGGAGACCCGCTCCTTTCTAATGGAAGCATGTCGTTACTGTGGCCCAGCTCTTTGTGTCTTTAAATTGTTAGTGGGGTTTTTCCTAAATTTTGGCAGTCGTTGGACTCACTGCATAACCTATAACTGAATAGCAGACCCGCTCCTTTCTAATGGAAGCATGTCGTTACTGTGGCCCAGCTCTTTGTGTCTTTAAATTGTTAGTGGAGTTTTTCCCAAATTTTTGCAGCCCTTGCAGTCACAGCATGGGCATTACCACTATAGGAGACCCACTCCTTTTTAATGGGAGCATTTTTTTTTACTGCGACCCTCCTCTATGTCTCTTCAAAGGGGTATTAGGTTGCGTCCAAATTTTTGGCAGCCCTTGCAGTTACTGCATAAGCAATAACAGTATAGGAGACCACTCGTTAATAATGGGAACAACAAAGCATAGCCGGCTGATGGGTCTCTAACAATAGTGAGGCCCGACTGCTGGCCCTTTAAGAATAGTAAGGGCCACCTGATGACCCTATAAAAATAGGCTTTGTGACATTCAGAGTCCCTCCATCATAAATGAAACAGGATGTGTCTGATGATGTGTCACACACCACATGGCCAGATAAGGTTGTAAATTGTTAAAATGACATTTCCCGGTGAATGCATTTGTCTTAAAAAATAATGTAAAAAAATAAATAAATAAATAAATTTAAAAAAAAACAGTAGGATATTTGTTTAGTATAAAAAACAGACTCGCCAATGTAACCTCAATGTAATCACATTGTTCAGCTCCTGCACCTCCTCCTCCAGTTCGGCCTCCATCTCCGAAATGACCACATCAGTCACAAGCTGAAAGCACTGCAGCACTGCCCTGGCCAAGCAGCAACAGGCTGTGCTGAAGATAACATGCTTAATGCTTAGGTGACAAACCGCCCACCGCTGCAGAGTTGTTGAAAGATGTAACACAGCAGCCTGATCTGTGGCTCTCACCGCTGAACATACAGCCAGGCATAGTCATGTGTGACAATGGGCCAAACCAGGTGACTGAGAAATGACAGCCGGAGTAGATATGGTTTCCATGTATGCCAGTCCTTTCACCGAGCTAAAGAATATGGCTGTTGTGAAATACAACTCCCACTGAGAAGCAGTTTCAAACTGAAAAACATTGGACCCACCAGAAGATTTGATTCTGAGGGCTAACCTTTATCCCCCGCTCAAGAGCCCCATAGCTGCTGCAAAGTTTGCGCTATCATGAACTCTTCTGATGGAGAAGCCAGGGCCCACCCGAGGATTCTCTGGTGGGACCGTCCAACCCTACCGAGAAGCAGTCGTGGCTAAGAAAAGTGTGTGGGAAGGTTCCCGGACACTCTATGGCTTCTTTTTTACTGAGGTGGAAACCCATGCAAACACGGGGAGAACATACAAAATCCTTGCAGGGATTTGAACCCAGGATACCAGTGCTGCAAGTGCTAACCACTGATCCAGTGTGCTGCCGTTTACCCTCTGATATCTAACAGGCTGGAGAAACTTGCACCTACTGCCACTCTATCTTCAGCTCCTTTGTGAGAAACTAATGTATTTGGGCAGCCACTCAGTCTACCAAATAGAATTCCTGAGAAGGAAATTGGGGATGGCTTCACTACTGGTACTGGGGGCAGTGCTAATACCATGGTGTCGCACCATAGTTTACTGGAAATATTACAGGATGGTAGGAGTCAAGCAGATTCCCACAGAAAAGTACCAGCAGTAATGTTCAGGGACCCTTACTTGTGGAAGGCAGAGACGATACCGGGAGAAAGAGTGGCGGCTGGGGACCGAGTATGGACACCCGGCTGCCGCCACCACCATGAGGTTGTGAAAAGCTTCTGCCTCCACAAGCCTAAAAGGCCATATTTCAAGTGCAAGCAGCTGCCCAGAAATCTGGCAGTTTACTACTGCAGCCTGTGGGTGGGTGGGTGGCTGGCTGCATAGTTTGCGCTTGCATTCCAAGTAACAGAAAACTAAGCAAATGGTGGCCTCTATCATCATCATGGCCTCGCCTCGGCACTATGAACTCTCCTGATGGAGAAGCCAGGGCCCACCGGAGGAGTCTCTGGTGGGTCTGTCCAACCCTGCCGAGAAGCAACCCTGGCTAAGAAAAGTGTGTGGGAAGGTTACCGGACACTCTATGGCTGCTTTTTTTAATGTGGATTGGACGTGCTTAATTGCATGTTATTTCTGAAACCGCATTGCACATCAGGCCATTACCCAACTCTGTAGTCATGAAATTAAAGGGCAAAGAAAGACGTTTGTGTGTCGAAGCACCACCGACAAGTGCGAGCTTTGTTGGACGGGCTGCCATTGCTTATGCAACAAGCTGCACTAGAGGACTTCCTGGGAGAAATGACAGCTGGAGTAGATACGGTTTCCCAAGTCAGTCCTTTCACCGAGCTCAAGAATATGGCTGTGGTGAAATACAACTCTCACTGACAAGCTGTGGACTGGCTCCGTACTGTCCCTGGCCACATTCACTTGTCCACATGTTTGTGGTTAGGCGGTCGTTCCCAGTAAGTGCACTGGGGAAGGCACGGGTGATGTTGTGGGACCCGTGCTTGTGGAAGGCGGAGACGATACCCGGAGAAATAGTGGAGGCTGCGGACCAAGTATGGACACCCGGTCGCCGACGCCATGAGGTTGTGGACAGCTTCCGCCTCCACGAGCCTAAAAGGCCACATTTCAAGTGCATGCAGCTGTCAAAAATTTGGCAGTATAGTATTGCAGCCTGTGTGTGGGTGGGTGACTGGCTGCATACTTGCGCTTGCATTCCAAGGAATGGG
This sequence comes from Phyllobates terribilis, assembly GCF_046119375.1. NCBI lineage: Eukaryota > Metazoa > Chordata > Amphibia > Anura > Dendrobatidae > Phyllobates > Phyllobates terribilis. The sequence goes on along the minus strand of NW_027362761.1, from coordinate 1,169,838,726 downwards.
GTAGGGACAACTGAACGCTGCGCTGGGACAAGGACATGGATGGTGATTGTTGCAAGTCTGCAACGACAGAGGCATCTTCGCATGTGCCAAGGATCACTTGTGATGGGCACACTTTTAGCCAGTGACCTGGGAGTCAGAGATGCTTCCAGGGGTCTTCTCCATGCTGTTCCCATGTCTTTTCAGCACTATATGCATGTGTCTGATGATGTGTCACACACCACATGGCCAGATAAGGTTGTAAAATGTTAAAATTACATTTCCCAGTGAATGCATTTGTCACGGTTGAAAGCAATGCAAAAGTGCTGCAAAAACGCATCGAAAACGCTACGTGTGAACATAGCCCAAGGTGTGGAGGAGTATTTTTGGTTTTGGTTATTTATTTTACCTTATATACAAGTCATTACCCTGGAAAGGATGTTCCTTAACATTTTTCCCAGGAAAATCCATTTTGGTTTCGTTTTTGTATGTTTTATTGTGAGTCCGTTGCTGACAGCAGTGACCTGGGAGTCAGAAATGCTTCCAGGGGTCTTCCGAATGCTGTTCCCATGTCATTTCAGCACTGTTCCCATCGATTTGGGTAATTTTTAGGCCCTCTGCAGACCGCCGGGGGGAGCCGCCTGAAAAATGCTCGAGTTTCCCATAGACTTACATTAGGCTCGTTGCTCGGGTCAAACACCCGAGTATTCCAATGTGCTCGACCCGAGCAACGAGTAACCGAGCATTTTAGTGCTCGCTCATCACTACTCATTATCTGATTTAAAAAAAAATACAAATGAATTTTAAATAATGTAAAATAGAAGTAAAAAGTAAAGATAAAAAAAATACACACAAAGGGTCGGAATTATCAAAACTACAAAAATAACTGCCATTGTTACCCATAGCAACCAATCATATCACAGCTTGTATTACTTTAACAGCTCTGGTAAAATGAAAGCCTCGATGTGATTAGTCATTACGGGTAACAGAGACGGTTTTTGGCCTGGATTTTGGAGTTTTGATAAATATGCTGCATTATTTTTATATATAAAACATTTTATTATATAACAGTAACAAAACAACAAATAATATAATATGCACATTTTGCGTGTTACCAGAATTGTAAGATCCTGTTCTATAAATCTACAAGTGATTGGTGAAAGGAGTAGAAAAAAAAATCTTTTAATGTTAACGCTATACAAATTTTCCCCAAAAAATGCCAGAATCCAAATTTTTGGTGTTCAGATGCACTTGAATTTCAGCAAAATGGAGCGTGACACACCTGATTGATGTCAATGTACTCATGTGACAGCGTGGGGCTTAGTGAAGAACGACAGCATTGAAGTCCCGGAAACAGAAGAAGATAGAAAATGGAAGTCAGAGAAGCAGATCAAAGGATCGCTGGAGGCGTGAAAGGTATGGGGAGGGACGATAAAAGGGAGTATTTTTTTCTTTTTTAAAAGGGCTGTCCAAAAATTTAATATTAATGGCCTTTCTTTTAGATAGGTCATCAAGATCTGGTCGGAGGGGATGCAACACCAGGCACCTTCCCCGATCAGGTGGTCCCAGTGTCAGCAGCTGCTGGAACTGATCAGTTGTGGAGTTGCACAGCTCCGGCGATGGACTAGTGGCCGTGGCCAGCTACTGCACATTCACCCCTCATTGATTTGAGTAGGGGGTGTATGTGGCCAGATGATACCACACCAATTTGTGTAATCCTGGAAGGCAAGTTTAACATCCCAAAGCGTCCATACCTCCAGTATCAATACCACCAGTGTCCACACCACAGGACACTATTCAGGTGCAGATCACGGTCAATTACATACCATACAATACCCTACCATTGATATTCATTTGCATGGTCAATGAGGTCCATGGGGTCACATGGGGAGGGGATATTGGGCCGAGGGGACGGGGCCAAGAAAATGGGAATAGGTCTACATTTTTTTAATAATGCCACACTGTTCACCAAGGAGGAATTAATATCTTTAGAAAATTATGTTGCTTTACTGAATTATTGGACATTTCATGCAACTTTTTTCAAAGTCTGACTTATTTTTATTCATGTAAAAAATTACAAAAAAAAGAATTCATGCTATATCTTTTATATATCACATGCCCCTAGTTCAGATCACCTTATCTGGGGCAGATCTGGGGCAAATGTTGGGGAGTAAAATTATTTTTTATTTGTTATAAACTTTTTATTTTAGCATTTTTTAAGTGTCCCTCGTAAGGTCAAAAAAATACCCTTTGGGGGAGATTTTTATTTATTTTTTAACATTACATCATTACATGTCGTCAATATCACTATCAGGACTTGGGCTTGGTTAGGTCACATGTCCAGATATCTGGCAATCACAGGAATGCAAAGCTATGGAGGCGGCAGAGGTGGCACTTCCACCCTGGTATCAGCACTGTATGTGCATCGGTCAAGAAGGCAAAAGCGATAAGATACCATTCCTGCCTTCTTTTAAAGGTACCTGGCTGTGAGATCTTTCATGCAACCATTGGTCTCTTACTGATTGTTGTGAAAAGTTGTATTCCCTTAAATGGCCCTTCATCCAATTCCTAAAAAAGTAACTATATATTTTGCGTCTTTAGTCACTTTTCCTGATGACCTTTGTTCCTCTCCCGTTTCCTCTTCCACTGTTCTTGGCATTCTGGTCCTCTTCAGTCCAAGATGGCATGAGGTGCTAAGTCAAAACCATGTCTTCCATGTCTTTCCTGTGTTGTGGATTCGTTGGATTAGACTTACACTGTGCTTCCGATGCCACTGAACCAGACCAGTTGGATTGAAAAGGACCAGAATACAGGAGGAGGATGCATCAGAATGGAGAAGAGGGGGGAAAGTGACTAAACTTGCAAAATGTATACTTTTTAGGGATAGCTGAAAGCTTTAAAGTGGACTTTTCACAGTTTTTTTTTATTTAAATTGAGTGTCTCCTCCAATTGTTGCTGCTTCATTGATTCCGGAACAGTTTTACTTTTTCTTCTGTGCCCCAAGATTCCAAAGTTACGCCACCTGGTAATGAATGTACAAATCTTCCCTTTAACCAACTGGGCGTATACCACAGAACTGAAGGGAAGATTTTCACATTACCGGAGGTCATATCTTTGGAATGGAGGAGCTCAGAAGAAAAAGAAAAACTGAAAAACTGTTCCAGAATTAGTGGAGCAGTGACAATTGGAGGAGCTACTCTTTTCACTGGATTTTTAAACAGTCCTCTTTGATCCCAGGCTGACCCTTTGGGGGGCCCATGAACTTTAAAGGGTTTGTACCAAGATATTAAGGTACCCCATATCCACCTTTTGGACTCCATCAGTTTCCAAGAATGGGACTCTACAGTATCCCATCTGAACAGAGCACGCCTTCTCTATTAATTGTCTAAAGTCCCCCATACACATTAGACTAATGTCGGCCAATGTCGGCCAACAATTTAATGTGTATGGGGGCGCCGTCCAACTGATCGTTGAGATAGACATCGAGCAGACATGTGCGATTTTAGACTGACGATCGCATTGCTTCCTTTGAGATAAGCCGCCAGCTGACATGTCAGTCGGCGGCATTCTCACAGAGCCAAGTGCTCCCGTGTATAGGAGAGTTGGCTAACATGGCTGTCAGCCAAACGATTGGCTGAAGCATCATTTGGCCAATAGCCACTTAATGTGTATGGCCAGCCTAAGAGTCTACAGAACCTCATTCAAGGCATCGCAGGTGCTTCGAGTTAGACCTTCCCCCACGATCAGTAAGTTATGTGTCCTATGAATGAATGGGTGGAAAAATATTAAGATTTGAGAGTCCTCAGTGGTTGATACCTCTTAATGGCTAACTGAAAAGATTACAAATTGCAAGCTTTCGAGACTACTCAGGCCTCTTCATAAGTCATAGATTAATATTTTTATATCTACTGGCTAACACGGTACAAAAATATATCTTTTTCCTCTATGAATGGGTGATAACTTGATATTTTAGTACAGACCCTTTAAGTAGGCCACACATTGTCCTACCATGTCCAACACACATGGTCTGAGTATGGACAGCAATGGATTCCCTGATCAAAACTCAACAGCCTCATAGGCATATACGAAACTGTTGAGTTTGGGACATGAGACCCACGGCCAGTCCGAACAGTTTGGCCATAACTCCGACCATGAAAGTCAGACATGTGGCATTATACCTCTAGTTTTTCCCATATTATCCCGGTGAGCATCTGTACACAAGCCCCTCCACCCTCAAGATCACGGCCTACAATTAGGAGCCTTCTTATATTTGTTTTTTACCTAACAGCCCTAAATGTTTATTTTGCTGCTGATCAATCACAGATTGACAACTTCCTATCCTCTTCCTCTCCAGAGAAGACCTCTTTGAGTAAATTCCTGTCACACGAGCCGGTATGGATGGACCGACATCACTAAGTAGGTTCTGCAGGATCAGTATGACCATTCCCCAAGTCCGTCATGGTGATAAATCAAAGAGGAGCAGGAACTTTCCTTGACACAATGTTATTTAGGAAAAGACATTTGTGCATTCACTCATAAAGATCTGTGGCAAATTACGAGATGGATGAGGCCATCAATCACATCAGGCTCTGAGGAACATGGAGAAGTGGACAGCTATTTGGAAAGGTATGGTTTCAAGGTGATGACAGACATGAGGGCCAGTCTAACCTGCTCAAGGGGTTGTACCGGACCGGTGATGTCAATGGAAGCTGAAGATTCACTGTTAACTCTGTAGGAACGTTTCCTGAGGAAGGGTCTACTGATGTCAGCGCTCTGGTTTATAGACCTTAGTAAAAGGGGTTGTGCAAAATTAGAAAATAATGGCTGCTTTGTTACAGAAACAATGACTGACTTGTCAACCAGTCGTAGATGATATTGAAACTCCACTGACGGGAGAATGGATGAACTGCAATACTACACACAACCTATAGACTGTGGTGGCACTGTTTCTGGGGGGGTAGAAAAGCAGCCATGTTTTTCTAGTCCTGGACAAACCCACTAAAAATATGTGGTGTCAGTATATAACTTTCTGTGATGGACTCCAAAAGGATATTTGGATCCTTAAGGCCACATTCACACGTTCAGTATTTGGTCAGTATTTTGCATCAGTATTTGTAAGTCAAAATCAGGAGCGGAACAATCAGAGAAAAAGTATAATAAAAACACGTCATCAATTCTGGATTTTTCGCCCACTCCGGGTTTTGGCTTACAAATACTGAGGAAAAAAACTGAACCAAATACTGAAAGTGTGAACGTGGCCGAAAAGAGGTTGTTAGGGTGTGATCAGACTGAGTTTTCTGAGAAGCTTTCCTCAAGGAGTTCAACAACCAAAAGTTGATTGGAGAGTTAGGCTGGGTGCCCACGTAGTGTTTTTCAAGCGTTTATGCTGCGGAATTTCCGCAGCGTAAACGCTTGTGAAACGCTAGGTAATCCGCACCCCATGGTCCCCAAGGGGATTCCGCATGTTCTATGCACATGCTGCGGATTTTTCCGCAGCGTTTTTGCTGCGTACAAAAATCCGCAACATGTCATTTAATTTTGCGGAAGCGCAGCGGAACTCCCGCCATTGACTTGCATTGAGACGCATAGAAACCGCGACTGTACATTTTTACAAGCGGCTTCTATGCGTCTCTATGTGCGGATGGTACCCAGTTCTGGAGGAGAGAAGACTCTCATCCAGACCTGGGTACCATTGTACCTGTAAAAAAAGAATAAAATAACAAATAAAGTTTATACTCACCTGTCCAGCGTCTTCTCTCTGAATGCCGGCATCGCTTGAGGACCTGCGGTGACGTCACAGTCATGTGACCGCAGGCCCTTCACCGCTCTGTCTCCCGATATGCCGGCAGCCGGGAACCAGACAGGAACGAGCGCTGCAGCCACGCCGGGGCCTCGGGGGTGAGTATAGCTTTATTTGAAGCATTGTTTTACGGTTCACACTATATAAATCCATGCTGGTTGCATGGATTTATATAGTGTGACCTAGTTGTCAAGCACTTTCCAAGTGATGCTATCGCCTGGAAAGCGCTTGTCAATCTGCATGCGGAAACGCATGTGAATCCGCATGTGGATCCGTATGTATTCTGCAGGAAAAACGCATGCACAATCTGCATGTACAATCTGCATGCGTTTTTTCTGCCAGGGAGATGCAGAAATGCTGCAGAAATTTTCTGCTTCATTTCTGCATCGTGGGCACATAGCCTTAAAGAGTTTCTGCTTAAGAAATGTAAAAAAAAACTCCAATAAATTGGACATAATGCACAACAATGTCTAAACCTCATTGCTGTGGACATGTTCCTCTGGGTATGTGCACGCTTTAAGGCTATGTTCACATTTTACTGCGTTTTTTATGCAAATTAAAAGTTGCTTTTTACAGTACCAGCATAAGCTACGAGATTTCCAAAATCTCAAGCATACGCTTGTTTATTTTTTTTCCTGAGAACTGCACCGTTTTTTTTTATGTCTTTAGCATTTCAGAAACCTCATGCACACACATTGTTTTTTTTTCCCTTTTTTGTATTTGAGAACTGCAACATTTTTTAAAACTGCAGCATGTCACTTCTTCAAGCGTTTTTTCACCCATAGTAATCAATGAGAAAAAAAATGTTGCAAAAAAACACAACAAACTTTTTGCAGCGTTTTTGGTGAATACAAATAACAATGTTAAACATGTATTATAGACAAAGCACACGTAATCCGCAGCAAAAAAATTGAAAAAAGACCCACTGTAAAAAAAACACAGAAAACGCCGCAAGACGGGCATTTTGTATGCAGCGTTTTTACTGCCAAGAAAAGATTTTAACTGCAGAAAACAAAATGCAACAAAAACCGCTGAGTGTGAACACAGCCTAAAAGTTGCTGAGCTCATTGAGTGACAGGACACTGCTCCTGAGTGCAGCTCCGGAGATGCTCGCTGGAGCGGCTCATTCTCCCTGGCTACTCGACGGCAGCGGTCAGAGGATTACAGCGGGGGACATCTCCGGACAGGTGAGTATGAGGATTTTATCATTTTATTATTATTTTTACACAGGGACACTGCGGGAGCAGACACTACTACTCCCAACATTGTCCCTTCTGGTGCTGATCACAGTGCGAGCAATGAACAATGATGAGAGCAGCGTTCAGCACCCGGTGCTTGGGAACAGCACTAACTGTACATTGATTCCCTGGTGCCGGTATGTGTGCTCCTGATGTGGCACACGGTTGCCACATGTGTGACACACAGGGACACACCGATATCTCCGGTACTGTTTTTTCCGGTACCGGAAATATACGGACCTGTGAAGCCGCCTTAAATCTGTTGATCCAGAAGATGGCAAAAATCCCAGTACACATTCAGCCAATTTGCATAATGGGGAAAAATTCCTTCTTGACCCCGAGAAAATGCAATCAGTCCTAGAACCCTGGATCAAACCTAATTATAATACTAGTTATGTAATTACTATTATCGTATTAAATGTACTACTATAGGTGGAATATTTTGTCTAATTTCACTGTAACCCACAATGTTATGTGCATCGAGGAAATCATCCAGTCCTTTTTTAAAAGCTGTTATAGTATCTGCCATTACTACCTCTTGTGGTCGGCGTTCCACAGTCTGACTGCTCTGACTGTAAAGAACCCTTTCCTGTTTAGGTGCTGGAATCGCCTTTCTTCTACCTGTAATCAGTGCCCCCTGGTCCTTAGCATAGTCTTTGGAAGGAATAAGTCCTGTGCTAGTCCTTTGTACTGACCACACATATATTTATACATATAAATGAGATCTCCTATGAGTCGCCTTTTTTCTAAGCTAAACAAACCCAACTTTTCCAACCTCTCATCATATGAGAGGCCTCCATCTCTTGTAATAATCTTGTTGCCACCTTTGAACTGACTCCAACTTCTGAATATCTTTTTTAAAATGTGGAGCCCAAAACTGGATCCCATATTCCAGATGTGGCCACACCAGTGATTTATTAAGGGGTAACAATATGCTGGGATCATGAGATTTTATTTCTCTTTTTATACACACTAATATCTTGTTTGCTTTTGCAGCTGCTGCTTGACATTGAGTACTGCTGCTCCGCTTACTTGTGACCAGAATACCCAAGTCCTTCTCCTGCTCTGTAATTCTGAGTATACTCCCATTTAATGTATATGTGGCAATAGGATTACTCCGTCCTCGGTGCAGTACTCTACATATATCTACATTAAACCTCATCTGTCAAGTGTTTTCCCATTCAGTCATCTTATCCAGATTGTTCTGCAATATCGTAATATCAAGATTAGATTTTAATATCCTACATAGTTTGGTGTCGTCAGCGAAGACTGAAACTTTACTCTCAATCCCCTTCACAAGGTCATTAATAAAGAGGTTAAAAGAATCGGTCCTAGCACAGATCCAGATATACACTATGTATATTTATATCTACTCGTATATACACATTTTAAAATGTTGTTTTTTTACCTGATTTTTTGAACCTTGCACTTCCACTTGAACCTGCAATAATGTTGCAGTGCATAGTATGATGTCCCCTTAGGTATACCTGCTCCAGAGCATGGTCCGTACACGCTCTTCCTGACTGTGATGTATGAAGGGGTTAAACGTGCGAGCGATTTATAGGCAGAATCTTATGGAGCAGAAGGAGCCGAGGTTTAGTAATGTAAATCCCTGCAGATTCTGTGCTTAGGAGTCCTGAGGGTGGTCCTATCCTATCTCTGTGTACACAGTCATATAGAGTAGGCTGTTTCTCACTAATAAGACCGCCCACTGGACTCCTAAACAAGGACAGGGTTTCCATTATTAGAGCTCATACTCCTCTGCGAGAAAAACGGACGAGTGCAATCAGATAAAAAAAATCGGATTGCACTCTAAATAATGTTAATCTAGGAGTCTCCGCTCATCTGCAATTTTTTTTCTCGGACTTAGAAAAAAATCACAGCATGATGCGATTGTCCTCGTATATCGGACAAGACTCGCCAATGCGAGTCAATGGGTGCGATTAAAAAATCGGACGCCATTCAGACCATGTGTGTGCCATCCGATTTTTATGCACCCGTCTCATAGAAAACCTGACATTTCATTAGTGGAGTACAGTAACATCACAGCGTGAACTGTCAGAATAGAACAAAAAGAATATATATATATATATATATGTACATAGAAGAGATAGATATAAAGAAAGATGTTAGTGACATATAAAATTAGTACAGTGCATGTGTAGTTTAATGTTCATGTATTTAGCTAATAATTCAATAAATTAACGAAGAAAATGACATTTTAATAACCAGCTGAGGGAAAGCCGACATCTAGGGGCTGATGTTTATAGCCTGGGAAGGGGCTATTATCCATGGAGCTTCCCAGGCTATTAATATCAGCTCACAGCTGTATACTTAGCCTTTACTGGTTATTACAATTGGGACCCCCCCAAAAAATGACGTGGGGTGCCCCGTATAATTAATCACCAGCAAAGGCTAGGTAGACAGTTGCGGGTTGATATTAATAGGCGAGGAAGGGGCCATGGATATTGGCCCCCTCCCAGACTGCAAACCTCAGCTCTCATTTGCCCCAGAAATGGCGCATCCATAAGAAATGCCAAATCTGGTGCGGTGGCGAGTAGGGTAATAGTATTGGGGTTGAAGTCAGCTTTGTATTGGGAGCTGACATCAAGTCCAGGGGTTAGTAATGGAGAGGCTGATGGGTATGAGCCCTTAAATTGCAATCTCTTCCTCCTGCTCTATAACATGCTACCTGCAGATAAGACACCATGTTCAATGTAACAAGTCCCCTTTAAGAGCTGCATGCTGGTAGTTCTAGTTCTAGAGAGTCAAAGATTGCAAGTCACAATTGTCTTAAAATCTGGACACCAGTGTAACCAGACATGACTGCTTACATTCAGTAAGGGGTTATATCACCTTCTGAGGGCTCATCACCCAGCTTTCCCAAGCTCCAGAATGGCCGGTCCACAGCAGAAGTACAGGAGCTTGGGACTTATATCCATTAGGAATATTCTACTTTTTGGTAGAATTTTTGTTAATTTTCCATGTAAGTAGAATTTCGGGATTTAGTGAAGCTTGAAGTGAATACATGGTAATCTGAGACTGATGAGCCGCCATTAATCTCCTGGGAGAGGATGGCGGGTAACAGAAAACTACTTCACCCTTTGGGCAGTAAATACCAGGAAGGGAATCTAACACCCCAGGTAACGTCCTTCCTGCACGTGGATTATTAATTGTAGACTAAATGCTGCCGTGCTGCGATCTGGAGACCTCACAGACAAGGCAGTCATAGACGCAGGAGGAGCGGTCTGCGGTGATACAGCAGTATATGTGGATATATCTCCTCTTACTATACATCTATCAGTGCCCTCTAGAGGTTACAGTCTCCTCTCCCCCTGGCCCTGTTACATGAGGCATGTTGTCTGCTGTCTCTGGTCTTCCACAAAATGGCTACCGGCAGCCGCCACTGGAGGGAGCTATTGCTGCAAGGAATGTATGCATAAGCTGAGCTCCCCCTCGTGGTGACTGCAGGCAACTATAATTTTATCATTGAAATCTAGAACTTGTATTATTGCAATGAAGGCTGTGTTAAGGAAGGCTTTAAGCTGTCATTATTACACCAGGCATGTACTCTCCCTTCCTCCGGATGTATGTGATTTGTTTGAAGGTGGGGAAAGCAAAGCCAGCGCTGATTGGCCGCAGGGATTGCGTGACGTAACACTGTTACACAATCCCCAGGAGAGCCAATGCTAACCCTGCTGGAACGGCACCGAAAGTGAGTATGAGTGTTATTATTTTAACATAGTGATTCAGAAGGGGATGTCCGAGTAGTGGACTACCCTTTTAAAGATTAACCATTATTACAAATTCTATTTCATAAATCAATAGTACATGTGAAAATAAAAAAAACTTTGTAATATATGAAATCAGAGAAATCTGCTTCTTTCTTCTCCTAGATTGATCATTCATTATCAAATCATGGGTAAAATCAGTGACAGTTGGTGCTTATAAAGTTCTATGGAGGAGGGAGGAGCTAGAGGCAAGTTCTCCTGAAACAAACACAGATTTTACCTGAGAATTGAGAATTCTGAGAATGAATGATCAGTCCAGGAGAAGAAAGAAGCAGATTTCTCTGATAAGATACATTACAAAGTTTATTATTTTCATGTGTACTATTGATTTATGGAAAAATAATAACAGCGACGGTTACTCTTTAAATTATCATATCTTTGGAAAACCGGCGGGATGATGAGATATGATGGCATGAACCAGAAGCATCAGAGCCCCCATTTTTCTTTTTGCTGTATGTATAGTAACTCATTCTTGTATTATTTTATTAGGATGTTGTAATAGATTAGATTGCTGGCCAGTATATCAGGCTCCTCCAATTATTGTAGAGTATATACTATATTGTGTATATAGCAAAGTGTGTGGTGATTTACTAAAATAAGACTTGGCTGATGGGGACACCTAGTGGTCATCAGGGGAATAGCATGTCTGCACTAATAAAGGGAAATTAAAACCTAGTCAACTAATTAACATTAAGAGATCATAATGCAAACCCGACAGAGACTATTAAAGTCAGTGGGGTCCTTATGGATTCCAATATGTCTGAAATGCATGTGGGTTTTTATATGCAGTTTCCAGTTTTGACTCCTTTGTTATGCAGTTTTTGTGGAATTTTTTTAAGCCTTTTTTTTTTTTTTTTTTTTTTTTTTTTAAATTTTCAAGTGAAGTTTTTTGCAACTTTTTGACTTCAGGGTTAATGAGGACCTGTTTCCAATTTTTGTTCTTATTTTATTCCCACTGCTCCAGAGTATTCAACCTTTTTTTGGGGGGAGGGGGGTTTAAATCCACCATATAGTTCCAGAGATATGAACCTTTTATTTAGTGTTAATTGTTATTGTCTTTAACAATGGAGGCGTGGATCAATGGATCCTCTGGGGCGTGTCTTCAGGCTGCTCTGCCTTATTGCCCGGTGAGTCTCGCCTCCTGGTAAATACCATAATAATTAGCACTATATAAAAAGGCCCATATGTCTGGAACCATATAACGGATTAAAAAAAAATGCTTGGGAAGAATAAGAACGGGAATAAGAAAAGAGCAAAACTGTCCCCATCTGACCTGGGAGCAGGTTCTCTTTAAGTTTAGTCTGGAAGCTGCATAGAAGAAGGGACATATCACTTTATTTTTCCATAGTGAGGTGAGTGCTGGTGCATTGCAATGCATTTATACCAGTGATCAGACTGCTAAAAGTTAAAGTCCCATAAAGGGACCAAGTAAAAAAAATATTAAAAAATTGTCAAAAAATAAATAAATAAATAAACAAAAAAAAAATATTAAACCAATAAATAGGTATATTTATCGAAAAAAAATAAATAAACAAAAAAATTACACAAATTTGGTATCGTCGAGTCCGGTATGACCTGATCTTTAAAACAGTCACGCTATTTAACCCGTTAAATGAAATTTGTAAAAAAAAAAAGTAATCAAAAACGTAGCAAAACAACTATGCTTTTTCATCATAATGGCAAAAAAAGTGGAAAAAGATGCAATCAAAAAGTTGAATGGAAATAAAAATGTTACCGCTGAAAACATCATCTTGTCCTGCAAAAAAAAAAGCCGCCATACAGCTCCAACAGCAGAGAAATAAAAACGTTCTAGCTCTCAGAATAAAGCAATGCAAAAATTATTATTTTTATATAAAATACATTTTCTTGTGTAAAAGCGACAAAAGACTAAGAAAAATGATATAAATGTAGTATCGCTGTAATCGTACTGACCTGAAGAATAACGATGCCTTATCAATTTTACCATATAGAAAAATTCCTGAATTGCTGGTTTTTGTTCATTCTGCCTCCCAAAACTTAGAATAGAAAGTGATCAAAAAATGTCATTAGTCCGAAAATGGTACCAATAATAACGTCAACTCGTCCCACAAAAAACAAGCCCTTAGATGACTCTGTCGGCAGAAATATGGAAAAATTATAGCTCTCAAATTATGGCGATGCCAATGAAAAGAGTCTTTTAGTGTGTGACAGCTGCCAAACATAAAAGCCCAATATAAATCTGGTATTGCTGTAATCGCACCGACCTGAAGAATAAAATCGTCTAATCAATTATACCACATGAGGAAAGGCGTAAAAAATACATAAAGCCAATTTTTCACCTGCTGTTGATTTGTTCATTCTGCCTCGCAATAAGGCTCAGTACACATCTATCCTGCGCTCTGCGCTGAGCACTTACACCGGGGTTTCCGTGTAAATCTCTGAAATAATTGATTCAGATGTCTTCCCCCAACGGAAGATTCCCTGTAATGAGGCAGATGGAGGCACTGTGGACGCCGTCTGGCCTGTGATCTGGCGGTGTCCTTCTTTTTAAGCGTGCAAAAAAACATGTTCAGAGGTGCACAAAACCATGGCCGTCCAAGAGGACACCTCAAAACAGAGGTCAGAAACAGTCCAGAGTAACTCTGCAGCCTCATTATAGTGAATGGATATTTCAGGGCTTTCATCTGAATCACATCATTCAGAGATTTAGATGGAAGCCCCGATGTACTGTAAGTGCTCAGCCTAGACCGCAGGATAAATGTGATCCCAAATTTAAGTAAAATGTTCCCAATAAAAGCTTCAACTCAATCCACAAAAAAAGTAAGTCCCCACTCAGGTCCGTCTTCTGTTATCAGAAATATAGGGGCTTCCATGTTACTGGTAGCACAAAGGCTCTGGAAATGCCCTATGGTTCCTCACCCCCCAAAAGAAATCCAGCAAATTCTGCAATCCCAAATCCAAATGTCTCCCTCCCTTCTGAGCCTCACAGTATGCCTAAACCGCAGTTAATGTTCACATGTTTGGCATTTCTGTAGCTGAGAGAACCCGCCTAATTTACACGTGCATGTCTCCAGAAGCATGAGCTGGGCACAACGTACTGGGCACTACAACATACTGGGCACTACAACGTACTGGGCACTACAACGTACTGATGACTTCAACCTACTGATGACTACAAAGTACTGGTCACTACAATGTACTGGTTGCTACAATAGCATTTTTGCAATTTTTTAATCAGCAACATCCATTACTGCTTGTTTCTGAAAAATACATATGGAGTCAAAATAGTCACTACACCTTAGATATAATAATAATAATTTTTATTTTTATAGCGCCAACATATTCCGCAGCACTTTACAATTTTAGGGGGGACTTGTACAGACAAAAAGACATTACAGAATAAGCATAACTCAGATATCAAAAGGAGTGAGGGTACTGCTCACAAGCTTACAGTGTATGAGAAAATAGGGGGGTCACAAAAGGTACAATGTACATATATTGTATAATACCGCCATAATATGCTAAATAGGGTATGCACATAACATTACACAAACTGGTTGCCAGCCAGTATGTGTACAGTCCAGGCAGAGGCTATTGAGTTCATGGTTGGTATGAACATGAGAGTTAAATTTGAAACGGGGTGTAATTTACAAAATAGGGTCACTTGAGGGGGAATTCTGCTCTTCTAGCACTTAGGTGATCTGTATATGGAGTCCGTAAACTATTCTGTAATAATTTGTTCTCCAGAAAGCAAATAGCGCCCCTTCCCTCTTCCCCTCCCCCCCCCCCCAAGTCTCGCCGTGCGGCTAGGCAGTACTGTACAGCCACATATGGGTATTGCCATGTTCAGCAGAAATTGTGGGACAAACTTTGGTGCCATTTTTACCCATTTCCCCCTGTGAAAATGTAAAATCTGGGGCTGAAACAAAATTTTTGTGGTCAAAATGTAATTATTTTTTCTTCACTCAATATGATCACCGCACCCCTACATGAATTCATTGAGAGGTGTAGTTTATAAAATGTGATTACTTATCGGGGCGCTCTGCTGTTCGGGAACCTCAGGGGCTCTTCCGGTGGGTCATGGCACCTGCAAATCATAACAGTAAAATCTGCACTACAATATGGCACTTCTTCACTTCAGAGTTTTCCACTGTACTTGAAAAGTAGTTTTCGACAAATATGGGGTTCCCAATTACATGTAGGATATTGGCGCACTCAGTAGAAATTGCACAACAAACTGAGAGGTCAATTTTTTTCTATTAGCCCTTATAAAAATTAAAAACTTGGGGGCTAAAACAACATTTTAGTGGTAAAAACGTAATTATTCTTTCTTCAACACTTAATGGTATAACATTTTTTGAAGCACATGTGGTTTCAATATGATCACTGCACCCTATGACAGGGTCACTGGAAATGTATGTGAAGGGACATATGTATCACGAAGATTGCCATCTTCCGTGATGTGAAACCCAGAAGTTCCTCTCCAGCATGTTATATGCTGAGAGAGGTTAATCAGCCATGACAGGGTTGGCTTTTTTTGTGAGTGGCTGTAAGAGATGGGTGGGACGGACACTCACCATATCTCCACCTCAAGGGTGTGGTTTGGCAAGTTAAATATCCTGTCCAGGGCCGGCTCCAGGTTTTCGTGGGCCCTGGGCAAAGGAGTCTCAGTGGCCCCTTTAACACATAGCACCATTCATGATGCACAGATACCGCAGAGAAATATATATATATAGTACAATGCAAAGATTTCACTTCTTACATTACATGAGTGATATCTATTGTAAATTCTACAATAGCTCAGAAGCCGGTGAATCCTCACAGCGCACAGACTGTGTTATAGGTTATCTGTTGTTGACGCCATGTTTATTTTGTTAAATCCTACACGGGCTTATGCCGTGTTTAAGTAAACCAGCAGAAGAAACATTCCGCATGCGGTGAGCGAGAGAGAATTCTCCCACGCTGTCAGTGACGTGCATGAGGTGAGCTGAGTTCATTGGACATGACCTCGGCTCATCCGGATGCCGTCACAGCGAGACACTGAGGAGCGCAAGCATGCCTGCGCTTCTCAGTCTCTGCGGCATGGCAGGCTGGATGGCAGTGTTCTGCTGCGATCCAGCCTGTCATGTGGATGTAGCAGAGCTGGAGCCGTCGTGGGAACCATGGAAAGGTAAAGATGAGGTTGCTTTATTATTTTATTTTTATTGCAGGAGATCGTTGGCTTCATCTGGAATGGGCATGATGGTAAGTATGGTTTAATTTAGAACAATAAAGGATTGTGTCTTTATTTCAATTAAAGGACTTTATTCTGGGTGTTTGTGTTTTTTTTTAACTTTGACTATGGGGTTAGTAATGGGGGTGTCTTATAGACGCCTCTCCATTACTAACCTGGGCTTGATGTCAGCTTATAAGCTGACATCAACCCCAGCCCTATTACCCCCTGCCACCGCACCAGGGCAGCGTGGAAGAGCGAGGCTAAGTGCCAGAATTGGCGCATCCTATCTATCTAATTTTGTGTGATTCTCTATTCCTTCTATTCTAAATTGTCGGGTACCGCTGCTGAATTGCCGGCCGACTTTTTTAAAGAGACAGTGCATGAAAACACTATTATTTTTTTTTATAAATCCTTTACACTAAATGACAAGTACAGTAATCAACACTGTCACCGTACTTCATATATATGTGACTGACATGTTTCTATCTATCTAATCTATGTATGATTCTCTATTCCTTCTGTTGTAAATTGTCGGGTACAGATGCTGAATTGCCGGCCGTTTTTTTTAAAGAGACAGTGCATGAAAACACTATTATTTTTTTAAATAAATCCTTTACACTAAATGACAAGTACAGTAATCAACACTGTCACTGTACTTCATATATATGTGACTGACATGTTTCTATCTATCTAATCTATGTGTGAGGCTCTATTCCTTCTTGTCTAAATTGTCGAGTACCGGTGTATGCCGCTGCTGAATTGCCGGCCGGCTTTTTTAAAGAGAGTGTCTTCTGAGCAGTTTGTCAGCTTTTGGACACCTTTGAAGGTGTTTTCTATGTATTTTTGTTTGCCTGCCATTGGTTTTAACAATGTTCAACGGTGTTCTAAGGTGTTCGACGAACAGTTCCACGAACATCCCGGTGTTTGATGAACCGAACCCGAACACTACGGGGGTGGCTCAACACTATTCCTAACAAAAGCAATTATGTAAGATGCAGATGTAAAGTCGACATATGGGAAATTGTATTTATTAATTTAGATATTTTTGTACAATATAACTATCTGATTTAAGAGCATAAAAATTTAAAGTTTGAAATTTGCTAAATTTTCACCAAAATTCTGATATTGTCACAAATAAACGCAAAAAATATCGGCCTAACTATATCACTAACAGGAAGTACAATATCTCGCAAAAAAACAGTCTCAGAATCAGTGGGATCCGTTGAAGCGTTCCAGAGTTATTAGCTCATAAAGTGACAGTGGTCAGAATTGTAAAATTTGGCCTGATCAGGAAGGTGAAGGGGTTAAGCTTATTAATCATATTTTTTTTTTCCCTGCACGAGGACAAAAAAATTAACATACGGATTGTAAAAATGAACACATTGACCAAAAATGGCTAAAAATCTTGTCCAGCATACTGATGATTTTTTTTTTTTTTTTTCATTTTTCAATTAATATAGCCCTGTGCAGTACCGTTCTTTTACCAGCAGATGTCACTATTGCTCTTTAGTATCTGGAACTGCTCATTCATCTGTATCCATGCTGCAGGGCCTCAGTGTAAAATCTGCACCAGAGCCTCTCACCTACCATGTGCCACTTCTAATGCTATAATAACATATTCATAATCAAATAGGCTCAGCACAAAAAAAAGTGAATTAACAATTGCCAAGGCGTTCTTTCATCCGCCTATCACTGTGCAAGGAGCGGTGACTACAGCCACGCTGGCCGCTCCTCAATGACTGAAAGTCGGCTGCACCCAGGAGGAATAAAGTTCATTTTCTCTTTCAGTAAGGTGGCCGGACATCTTTCTAACCCTATTAACCTGTAGAGATTGACCATATATGTACAGGTAAAGAGCGTTTGGGGAATTTATAGGTTCCCTTTAACAATCTCAACTTTGTTAAAAGGGAAGTTCAGCCTAAAATTTTGATCACCCCTTAAAAATATATATATTAATTGTCCTCCATTTTCAGATCATTTAAAGTTTAATCAGGTGTTTTTCATTTATATCAGTTTGTAGGAAAACTGGGGGACCGACAATGTGGCCACTAAACTTTCTAAAAGTCTATTCACCTCTCACCCATCTCCCTGTGGTGTTGTGTCTGATTCGGGTGACGGAAAGGTGACAAATATATAGCAGGAGAGAGAAGTTAGAGCGCAGAGGGGTTAAAAACAATGTCTGGAAAAGAAGAGCTGGTACAGCAGAAACTACAGTTACTGACGTAGCAGAGCAGGTACTTTGGAGGGTGATGTAGTAGAGTTGGTACAGTAGATACTGCAGATACTGACGTAGCAGAGCAGGTACTGTGGAAACTGATGTAGCAGAGCTGGTACAGCAGATACTGACATAGCAGAGCAGGTACTGTGGAGGCTGATGTAGCAGAGCTGGTACAGCAGATACTGACATAGCAGAGCAGGTACTGCTGAGGCTGATGTAGTAGAGCTGGTAAGCAGATACTGACATAGCAGAGCAGGTACTGTGAAGGGTGATGTAGTAGAGTTGGTACAGTAGATACTGCAGATACTGACGTAGCAGAGCAGGTACTGTGGAAACTGATGTAGCAGAGCTGGTACAGCAGATACTGACATAGCAGACCAGGTACTGTGGAGGCTGATGTAGCAGAGCTGGTACAGCAGATACTGACATAGCAGAGCAGGTACTGTGGAGGGTGATGTAGTAGAGTTGACAGCAGATCCTGACATAGCAGAGCAGGTACTGTGGAAACTGATGTAGCAGAGCTGGTACAGCAGATACTGACGTAGCAGAGCAGGTGCTGTGGAGACTGATGTAGTAGAGCTGACAGCAGATACTGACGTAGCAGAGCAGGTACTGTAGAGGCTTATGTAGCAGTGCTCCCTCTAGTGGTGAATGCAAGCAGCATAAACATTGTAAATTTGGAGTTTTCTATCAAACACAATAAGAAGCTTTGACTGCTGTCAATATATGATGTCTAATGAATGAACACAGTATTCTGCGGTGTTATTTTAGGATCGCCCACTTATAGTTACCCATCTAACATCTTTATAGTGGCAATGCTTGTGCAGTGAGTGATGTGTTATATTCCTGTATGATGGAAAGGCTTGATTTACAAGGAGATAAGTGGTTATTATCTCATCTCTAGTGGAGCCATATTGGATGCTGCTTTTCCAGGAGCAGATAAACATGTCTCCTCCTAAACCTGTCCTCTTCTAGACAATTCTCAAGAGACGTTACGTGAAGAAAGGGTTGTCCTAGTGGTGGATAACACCTTTAACAACTGAAGTTCCTTGTTCACATTTTGATCAAAGTGTGTGAACCCATCTGCTGACGACAAGACGACCTATTTATATGCGACACTGTCAGACTTACCTCTCCTTGGCCTCGACTTACAAATTTTAAGAAGACCCATCATCAGCTCCCCAGATTCTTACTTTATGTTATTTCTACTGTTCCCCTCAGTATTCTCTTTTTTATTTCTTCTAAATCTACAATACGGTTCCAGAGATATGGGCCTTTTTATTTCATGCTAATTTTTTTTAATGGTTCCTCGGGGGCGTGTCTTTAGGTTGATCTGCATAATTACTCTGTGAGCCACGCCCAGTTATTAAAGACATTAAATATTAGCACTATATATGAAGACCCTTATCTCTGGAACCGGATTGCCGATTTAAAAAAAACAAAAGACGTCATACTCAGGGGAGCAGCGGGACTAGAAGAAGAGCAAACACAGGCCACTTTAAATCGGGTGAGATGTCCTCCTTAAAGGAGTTATCCAGTAATGCTTACTTCTACGTTGGGATGACATCGCACCTGTACACATCTGCCGGGATGTATGCGCCATTCTTGACTACAAATTTAAGGAAAATATTGGGAAGAAATTTGTAGCCTGCCCTGTATTGTGGAAATCAAGCATTGAAAAAAACAGATCACATTCATGTGGATTTTCCAATAAAAGGCTTTCTGCATATGATCCATGCTAGTGGATATAAGGTGCATAATGTCAGTGTCACACAGTGCGTCACAAGAAGTCACGTTTGGTAGACTGCTTCCCCCATAGAGCTGGGGACAGAGGTGTGAGGAGGCGGTGAGGAGGTTGCAGAGGCATCTGGGTCCAGGAACCTGGCAGGAGTCTTTTTGCCACATATCACCGGACATTTTTCTAGTTGCCAAAAACTATTTTTTTTTGTGATGTATGGGGGATATGTGGTCGATTATAGGAGTGGGGTGTTAATCCATATCTTGACATTGGGGTGGGTTTGTGGACTGTTTATCAAGGAATAGGGTTACTCGGTCCCTACCAGATTTTAAAATTTAAATTTAAGACCAGCCCTAAAATTCAGACCACAATCCAAGACCCAGACCCCAGATCTGATCCCTATAATCTCATTGCCCCTTGTATTGAATCTGCAACACCGGCTCCTCTGGTTCCTGTCGCTGACTCGTGAGCTCTTGGCCACACATAAGGGTACATAGGTATGAGCAGCACGGTGGCTCGGTGGTTAGCACTGCAGCCTTGCTGCGCTGGGGTCCTGGGTTCAAATCCCACCAAGGACAACATCTGCAAGTTTGTATGTTTGCCTGGGTTTGCTCCAGGTTCTCCGGTTTCCTCCCACACTCCAAAGACATACGGATAGGGAATCTAGATTGTGAGCCCCAATGGGGACAGTGATGATGATGTATGTAAAGCGCTGCGGAATATGTTGGTGGGTATAAGCATTAAATTACTGTGAGGATGTCCTACAAGCCAATGATGACAGTCGGATCCTGTGCTAAGAACCGGTTCTCTGAGTTGGAGGCGGCTAATAAAAGGTTCATTGACTTTAGACTTTGTCATGAGTAAAACAATCTCTCGTAATAAAGTAAAGCAAGTCTCACATTACAGCCATTTGTTAGATAGTTTACAAGGTAAAAGTGCAGGAGTTTACATCACCGGTGTATGCACAATAAAGGACAGGCGGTCTATTCTCACTCCATCTGGTTAAAGGGCATATCGGAAAGGGTTAGTCCTAAATATCTTCCTACGTGTCCAATAAACCTATCAGAGCACATCCTGAAGGGTTTAGGAGTCAGGACGGATGATAAACTGAAGAATCCATATGTACAATGCAAGAAATTAAAGGTATAGAAACCTACAAGTGCTCGTAAAAAACGATGGAAGTCTAGAGGCTGCTCACGGGCTTGGGTTGGCTAGGCCCCCCAGAAAACATGATTAGCCCCTTAAACAGGCACTTTTTTATCATTGGTCAACTTAAAGTGCTGCCCCTTTTCAGAAAACTTTCCTTCATAGGATACAGCAGCTGCAAATAAACATAGATTGTATTATTTACCCTCCCCGGGTCCCTCTGCCCGATGTCTATTTGTCCGCAGCGCTGACATCATCTCAACAGCACTGCAGCTAATCAGTGATTGCACATTATATACAGGCAGAACTGGTGAGCTCACAGATTGGCTGCAGCGCTGTTGATGTGACGTTACTGTTGCAGCTCTGTTGATGTGACTTTACTGCTGCAGACAAACAGGAGAGATCAAGCAGTGCTGGAGATCCAGTAATGGACCGGGGGAGGGTAAGTAATATTTGGTTTGTTTTTTTTATTTACAGCTCCTGAATCCTATGAAGGAAAGTTTCCTGAAAAGGGGCAACCACTTTAATAACCAAGTAAGTATTTTGTAATTTTTTTTATCCTTACATTAAAAGTGCAATATCTTTTTTTATTTTTCTTTCGATAAAGCTGTAGGCTCATTTATTTTTTTTGTAGTACTAGTTGTATTTTTTACCACTACCATTTCAGGGCAAATATTTTTTATTTATTACCTTTTATTAATTGAGGGGAAAGGACTGCTAAAAAAAACAGAAGTTTCAGTAGTATTTTTTGTAAGGTTTTACCCAGTTTACTGCAATTTCATATCATTCGATGGGACGGTATGAACGCAGAGATGCCAGACATGTGAAGGGTTTGTTATGGGTTGTGAAATTGTGTCGGTACCAAATACATCTATATTTTATCTCAAGTTATTAAAAAAAATAATAATTTTGGATGGAAAGTACCTCTGGTGCCATCTATTGGATGTAGCAATCCTAAAAGTCAATACTGACACTTTAACAGCCTTATCACAGGACTTAAGATAAGAAGCCAAACCAGACACTCCATTTTCAGACACATGTTTAGGGGTGTTGCCCCTCCTCAGTGCAAAGCAAGAGATCTAATCTGGCTGTATATGAGGCCTCTGACTGGGGGGGTTAAAAATGAACATTTCTCTTTGTGGAGTGTTCGATACTTTTACATTCCCTTCTGGGCAATAGCTTCTATTTTCTCACGCAGGACTTTCTCCCAGTCATCTTGCTTTTTGAGGAATCTGGACCGTGTTTCCTTCTTCATCAATGCCTCGATCTCTGGCGGTATCTCCGGTACAAGATCTGCTCGAAGAATGACGTCCTGGAATTTAGCAGATGATGCTGGGGCCAAACAGCATCTAAGTCTGTGGAATGAAAATATGATAGTTTTGTGAATTTATATTAAATTTAACCAAAAAAATCTGTCTTTAGTCAACTGCAAAATTTGCAAACGGACTTGTCACTGATGTAAATACTTGGTCTTTAAAACAGCATAAAGATACTGGGCCGTACATGACACATTCTTATTATGGGGGCTCTTTCTGCGGTATCACATACTAGCCATTCAAATAAATGGGCAAGGGCAAGGAGATTGAAAATGTCTTCAATTTCTCATTATCAATGGGGAGCAGAGGGCTTTATCTTTACGACACATACTCTTGAAAAGCTTTCTTTTGCCTAAACTCCACCGACATGTCATTTAATGCCATAAAGACATATTTTACTGAAACCATTGGCTATTAATACAACACACTATTGGCTCAGAGTTAACAGTGGTGTACCACAGGGGTCAGTATTGGGCCCTCTTATTTTTAATATATAAATTAAGGACCTGGTACAGGGCATACAGAGAAAAATTCAATATTTGAGCACAATACTAAACTCTGCAGGGTAATCAACATAGAGAAGAGGGATTTGGGGCAGCTTGATGCTTGGGCTGAGAAATGGAAAGTGGCAAGGAAACAATATGCACAATTATGTACTAAATGGTAAAACTGTCACTGAAAAAGACTTGGGTGGACAGCAAACTAAATTTTAGTGGCCAGTGCCAGCCAGCAGCTACAAGGCAAATATAATAATGGGATGCATTAATAAAGGTATAGATGCTCATGAACATAGTTTTGCCTCTGTACAAGTCACTAGTGTAGGCACACTTAGATACTGTGTACAATTTTGGGCTCCAGTGTGTAAGAAGGACATAGCTGAACTTCAGCGGGTGCAGAGAAGAGCGACCAAGGTTATTAAGGGAATGGGTGAAATGCAGGACCAAGAGAGGTTATCAAACTTGAAGTTATTCAGCTTGGAAAAACAAAGGCTTAGGGGCGTTCCTATTAAAATGTACAAATATAATAAGGGACAGTACAGAGATCTGTATAATCTTATTACACATAGGCCTGCGACGGTGATAAGGGGGTATCCTCTACATCTAGGAAAGAATATTTAATCACAAATGAAGATTTTTTTTTACTGTAAGAGCAGTAGGACTATATACTGTATAAGCAATAAAACTATGGATTATTTACTGTATGAGCAGTGAGACTATGGATTCTTTATGGTAAGAGCAGTGAGACTATGGATTCTTTATGGTAAGAGCAGTGAGACCAGGGATTCTTTACTGTATGAGCAGTGAGACTATGAATTCTTTACTGTCTGAGCAGTGAGACTATGGATTCTTTACTATGTGAGCAGTGAGACTATGGATTCTTTACTGTGTGAGTAGTGAGACAATGGATTCTTTACTGTATGAGCAGTAAGACTATGGATTCTTTACTGTATGAGCAGTGAGACCATGGATTCTTTACTGTCTGAGCAGTGAGACCATGGATTCTTTACTGTCTGAGCAGTGAGACCATGGATTCTTTACTGTCTGAGCAGTGAGACCATGGATTCTTTACTGTCTGAGCAGTGAGACTATGGATTCTTTACTGTCTGAGCAGTGAGACCATGGATTCTTTACTGTCTGAGCAGTGAGACTATGGAAATCTGTGCCACATGTTGTGATGGTCAGAGCTTATTATGAACTAAATGAGTAGAGTAGGATAATGTTGACATCATGTACAGACCTAAAAAATATTGAAAAAAATAGTAAAAATAATAAGTCATGTAAAAAAAATAACACAAGTCGTGCTAACTCCTTGTAATAAATTAGTTCTTACAAGTTTTGATTGATGTTGAACTGCTGATAATGGTAATAGACGGCGACAGCGGAGTGTGGACAGAGTAGATACTGGTTCTCCTGCCAGCAGCGTCTTATGGTCTGGAGGATGTTATCATCTGTGACTGAGCAAGATTTCATCATTCCTAGAAGCTGTAGGAGATGGAGAGACGGTGGAAATCTCTTACTGCCGTAATCACTATTATTACTCTTGTTATTACAAGTAGTATTACTATTAATTGTAGTGCTTTATATTAGTTATAATAAACTTGCCAATCTACTAATGAAAAAAAGTCAAATTGGCTCCTTGAGGGGTCAATCTGGCCACTAACATTTTGTCCATCCCTGTCCTTACACATATTAAAGGTAATCGGTCAGCAGGTTTTGCTATGTAATCTGAGAGCAGCATGGTGTAGGGGCAGAGACCCTGATTCCAGTTATGTATCACTTACTAGCTTTCTTGCTGCAATTTTGATAGAATCTCTGTTTTCTCTGTTGTAGGTGTAGCAGGAGTCAGAATGCTGAGCTGTGTATAACCCCGCCCACACCACTGATTGGCAGCTTCCTGTGTGCATTGCGAGCAAGCAGCCAATCAGTGGTGGGGGCGGGGTAACACAGATTAGCTGGACTGCCTGGCACGTGAGACCTAGTCCTCTAGTGATAATCTTCTGCTGATAAAACATTGCTTGTATTGAAACTACAACACACAGCCTGATAAGTGATACATCGCTGGAATCAGGGTCTCTGCCCATACATAATGGTGCTCTCAGATTACATGCTGACAGATTCCCTTTAATGATTAATTAAAGTGAATAGTTACTCCTTCTTTACTATCATGTTTTATTTTTGTAATCTAATCTAAATGTGAGCTGATTTATTTAATATTTTTTAATGACAATCAGGGCCCTATTTCTCTGATTTAGAGCTCCAAATTCCCTGCAAAAAACATCAAGATGAAGAAAAAAAATTATTTTTTTTCCCCCCTTTATAATCAGAGTGTTAACATTTTATTTTTCCACCCACAGCCTTATGAGGGTTTGTTTAGTTTTGCAGGACAAAATTGTAGTTTTAAATGACATAAATCATTTTAATATACAATGTACTGAAAAATTGGGGGGAAAAATTCCAAGTGAAGTGAAATTGTGAAGAAAAAAATAATAATTAAAAAAAAACAAAAAAAACAAACAAAACGCAATTCTGAAATAGTTTTTTGGGTTTCGATTTCATGACGTTCATTGTGCAGTAAAAATTACCTGGGAGCATGATTGTTCTGGTCGGTACGATTACGGCAATAATTAATTTTTTTTATTGTTATTTTAGTGACTGAAAAAAATCTGCACTGTGTGAGGTTGATTTTTTTTTTTAAGTGGCGAGCTGCAGGTTTTTTCTAACCATTCTGGGATACGTATGATGTTTTGATTGCTTTATATTGCATTTATTGGAGGAGTTGCGGTGACCCAAAAAATGTCAATTTTGCCAGTTCGATTTTTTTTTTTTTTTATGGCGTTTATGGATGAAAAAATTATATACTTTGATAAATAAGATTATTATTGATAAGATGATACCAAATATGTCTTTAATTTCTTTATTTTTGAATGGGCAAAAAAAGAGGATTCAAACTTTAATATTTTTACCATATATTTTAGTCCCTCTTCAGAACTTGAACCTGTGATGTAATAAGACTCACAATATTCTATAAAGAAGAAGAAATACGCTGCAATGGGTGCCAAAGCGGATGCCCAACTAGGGGGAGCTAAGCAGCTTACTGCATACAGGTTTCTCAGTGAGGTCAATGTATACACTGTATGCAGTAATCTCCTGAGCTCCCTCTAGTGGCGGCTGAAGGTAGCTGGAATAATTCAACTCTGAACATTCTAAAGATATATTCTGAATTTTTCAGCTTAGAATACTGCACCCGAAAACAATGTAATGTGAATGGGCTTTTTCAATGGGTTTACACTCTACCTTTCCGTGCAGCTCTTCTGGTAATTTCAGCCTTTTCCTCCCATTAAATTCAGCCATCAATTCTTTGATTTTTGCACTGTCTGAATCTGCAGCCAGCCACAGTATCCGCTCCATATTATAGGGCTCCTGTGCAGCAGAGGACATTATAAAAGCTGAGCTAACCTTATATTGTCATAGTCTAAGTGACATGTAAAATGTGCAGTCATCACTACCTGAATATCCATTGCAGAAGCCAATGTCATCGCCGTGTTCCCGAGAGAGAAGTCACCATGCTGTACAGCTCTGTGAATAATGTCATTACTATTCACCACAGCCACAAGCTGGATTGGTAGACCCATCTTCTGGGCAATACACCCGGCTGAGGGATTTACAAATGTTACACAGTGACTATCAGCAGAATAGTGAGTGCAGCTCTGGAGTATAACACAGGATATAACTCAGGATCAGTACAGGATCAGTAATGTAATGTATGTACACAGTGACTGCACAAGCAGAATAGTGAGTGCAGCTCTGGAGTATAATACAGGATGTAACTCAGGATCAGTACAGGATCACTAATGTAATGTATGTACACAGTGACTGCACAAGCAGAATAGTGAGTGCAGCTCTGGGGTATAATACAGGATGTAACTCAGGATCAGTAATGTAATGCATGTACACAGTGACTGCACCAGCAGAATAGTGAGTGCAGCTCTGGAGTATAATACAGGATGTAACTCAGGATCAGTACAGGATCAGTAATGTAATGTTTGTACACAGGGACTGCACCAGCAGAATAGTGAGTGCAGCTCTGGAGTATAATACAGGATGTAACTCAGGATCAGTAATGTAATGTTTGTACACAGTGACTGCACCAGCAGAATAGTGAGTGCAGCTCTGGAGTATAATACAGGATGTAACTCAGGATCAGTACAGGATCAGTAATGTAATGTTTGCACACAGGGACTGCACCGGCAGAGTAGTGAGTGCAGCTCTGGAGTATAATACAGGATGTAACTCAGGATCAGTTCAGGATCAGTAATGTAATGTATGTACACAGTGACTCCACCAGCAGAATAGTGAATGCAGCTCTGGAGTATAATACAGGATGTAACTCAGGATCAGTACAGGATCAGTAATGTAATGTATGTACACAGTGACTGCACCAGCAGAATAGTGAGTGCAGCTCTGGAGTATAATACAGGATGTAACTCAGGATCAGTAATGTAATGTATGTACACAGTGACTGCACCAGCAGAATAGTGAGTGCAGCTCTGGAGTATAATACAGGATGTAACTCAGGATCAGTAATGTAATGTATGTACACAGTGACTGCACCAGCAGAATAGTGAGTGCAGCTCTGGAGTATAATACAGGATGTAACTCAGGATCAGTACAGGATCAGTAATGTAATGTATGTACACAGTGACTGCACCAGCAGAATAGTGAGTGCAGCTCTGGGGTATAATACAGGATGTAACTCCGGATCAGTAATGTAATGTATGTACACAGTGACTGCACCAGCAGAATAGTGAGTGCAGCTCTGGAGTATAATACAGGATGTAACTCAGGATCAGTAATGTAATGTATGTACACAGTGACTGCACCAGCAGAATAGTGAGTGCAGCTCTGGAGTATAATACAGGATGTAACTCAGGATCAGTACAGGATCAGTAATGTAATGTATGTACACAGTGACTGCACCAGCAGAATAGTGAGTGCAGCTCTGGAGTATAATACAGGATGTAACTCAGGATCAGTAATGTAATGTATGTACACAGTGACTGCACCAGCAGAATAGTGAGTGCAGCTCTGGGGTATAATACAGGATGTAACTCGGGATAAGTAATGTAATGTATGTATACAGTGACTGCACCAGCAGAATAGTGAGTGCAGCTCTGGAGTATAATACAGGATGTAACTCAGGATCAGTACAGGATCAGTAATGTAATGTATGTACACAGTGACTGCACCAGCAGAATAGTGAGTGCAGCTCTGGAGTATAATACAGGATGTAACTCAGGATCAGTAATGTAATGTATGTACACAGTGACTGCACCAGCAGAATAGTGAGTGCAGCTCTGGGGTATAATACACGATGTAACTCGGGATAAGTAATGTGAGGTTTTCACAAAGTTATTAAGGATACAGTGCCTTGTGAAAGTATTTGGCCCCCTTGAACTTTTCTACCTTTTGCCACATTTCTGGCTTCAAACATAAAGATATAAAATTCTAATTGTTTTGGGAAGAATCAACAAGTGGGACACAATCGTGAAGTGGAACGAAATTTATTGGATATTTTAAACTTTTTTAAAAATTAAAAACTGAAAAGTGCGGCGTGCAATATTATTCGGCCCCCTTGAGTTAATACTTTGTAGCGCCACCTCTGGCTGCGATTACAGCTGCAAGTCGCTTGGGGTATGTCTCCATCAGTTTTGCACATCGAGAGGCTGAAATTCTTGCCCATTCTTCCTTGCAAAACAGCTCGAGCTCATTGAGGTTGGATGGAGGACGTTTGTGAACAGCAGTTTTCAGCTCTTTCCACAGATTCTCGATTGGATTCAGGTCTGGACTTGGCCATTCTAACACCTGGATATGTTTATTTTTGAACCATTCCATTGTAGATTTTGCTTTATGTTTGGGATCATTGTCTTGTTGGAAGATAAATCTCCGTCCCAGTCTCAGGTCTTTTGCAGACTCCAACAGGTTTTCTTCCAGAATGGTCCTGTATTTGGCTCCGTCCATCTTCCCATCAATTTTAACCATCTTCCCTGTCCCTGCTGAAGAAAGTCAGGCCCAAACCATGATGCTGCCACCACCATGTTTGACAGTGGGGATGGTGTTTTGAGGGTGATGAGCGGTGTTGCTTTTATGCCAAACATATCGTTTTGCATTGTGGCCAAAAAGTTTGATTTTGGTTTCATCTGACCAGAGCACCTTATTCCACATGTTTGGTGTGTCTCCCAGGTGGCTTGTAGCAAACTTCAAACAAGACTTTTTATGGATATCTTTGAGAAATGTCTTTCTTCTTGCCACTCTTCCATAACGAACAGATTTGTGTAGTGTACGACTGATTGTTGTCCTACGGACAGACTCTCCCACCTCAGCTGTAGATCTCTGCAGTTCATCCAGAGTGATCATGGGCCTTTTGGCTGCATCTCTGATCAGTCTTCTCCTTGTTCGAGATGAAAGTTTAGAGGGACGGCCGGGTCTTGGTAGATTTGCAGTGGTCTGATACTCCTTCCATTTCAATATGAACGCTTGCACAGTGCTCCTTGAGATGTTTAAAACTTGGGAACTCTTTTTGTATCCAAATCCGGCTTTAAACTTCGCCACAACAGTATCTCGGACCTGCCTGGTGTGTTCCTTGGTCTTCATGATGCTCTCTGCACTTGAAACAGAACCCTGAGACTATCACAGAGCAGGTGCATTTATACGGAGACTTGATTACACACAGGTGGATTCCATTTATCATTACCAGTCATTTAGGACAACATTGGATCATTCAGAGATCCTCACTGAACTTCTGGAGTGAGTTTGCTGCACTGAAAGTAAAGGGGCCGAATAATATTGCACGCCCCACTTTTCAGTTTTTAATTTTTTAAAAAAAGTTTAAAATATCCAATAAATTTCGTTCCACTTCACGATTGTGTCCCACTTGCTGTTGATTCTTCCCCAAAAATTTTGAATTTTATATCTTTATGTTTGAAGCCAGAAATGTGGCAAAAAGTAGAAAAGTTCAAGGGGGCCAAATACTTTCACAAGGCACGGTATATGTTATGTAGACTTGTTTTAAAGCCAACTCTGAAAATATTCATCTAATCTAACACATCTTACCTGTAATGTTCCCAGCTCCACCTGTCGGTACCACTATTTCCACTGGAGGGAGCGCATCATTAGTCTGTGCGGCTGCACATTGGAAATACCCATAGAAGAAGTGGGCAATCTGCACCATTACTCGTACCCAGTTCACAGAGTTCATACTCATCAGCTTATGCTTCTTCACAAATCCATTGTCCATGAAGAGCTTTTTGATGGGTTCATCCAGCTCATCTGATGTTCCATCAACTACACAAAAATGATTGAAAACCGGATAGATGTAAAAATTTGACAAGAACACGTCACTAATACTTCATGCACGTGAGGAAACACTTTAAGGGTGTGGTCCTAAAATAACATTGATTTTAATCCCAAATGTCTATTTATTGTTATAATTTAATCTCTTTTCTAATATACTTTAATTAAAAATCCCCCTGTCCCCCGTTCCCTCTCTACTCTAAATGCTTTAGTTTTTCTTTTTACCTTCTTCCTGTTTGGTGACTCTTCATTTCAGAATCCTCAGTGCATTTTGTGATACTCAAATGGAGCGTCATCGGGGCCGCAGACTCTGTCCCCACCCTAAAACGAAGCGTCAATGACGTACTTTTCAAGGGCTGGGTTAGTCCCTGCTGTACTGAGCATTCATTAGTTGTCAATTCCGACATATGCTTAGTACGAGCTGCCTTTATCACTGTGCGATATTCTTTTCAGTGCATAGTGACAGTGCACTCCCTCGCCGGCTTCGATGAGAAGTGACGAGCTGACAAGAAAGCGATCTGTCAGTGCACACTGTAAGGAGAGAATGCGATGAGTAGGGACCAGTTCTGCCCCAAAAGTAACATCTGTTTTGGGGCAGGGATGGTCCCTGCTTGCCGCATTCTCTCCTTACAATGCACACTGACAGTTCACTCTCTTGCCAGCTCATCACTTCTCTTTAGAGTCAGTGAGGGAGCGCACTGTCACTGTGCACTGAAAACAATATCACACGGTGACCAGATCATACTGAGCATAAATTGGAATTGACAAGCGATGCATGCTCAGTACAGCAGGGACTAGCCCAGCACCTGAAATGGACATCACTGGTGCTTTATTTCAGGGTGTAGACAGAGGCTGCAGCAATGACCACAGCACCTTCCTCTTGATGATGTTTTGTTTGAACATCCCAGCATGCACTGGGAATTCTCAAACGAAGAGTCATCAAACCGGAAGTAGATAAAAAAAAAATAATAATAACAGTTACATAAATTAGGAAGGGAACGATAGGGAAGATTTAATTACAGTATATAGTGGACAGCCCCTTTAATTACTGTCTGCATGGGATACTACTAGTATATACAATAATATTCCGATCAGATTCTGATCAAGGATCCTGAATTTGGTAAAGAGAGGTGGGATTTTTATTTAATGGGGGCTGCCATCTCTCCTGACATGACTGTTATTGTAAATACTATTATTCCTCATTTTACAACATTCCTGGAACTCTGCGTTGTACCATCCTTCTGTTATTCCTCCTGGAAATTTATGAATAAATGGACAACTGGGCATTATTATTCTCTATGTCAATAGGGCATGGCACTATGTAATCAGACACTGATTGGACAATATCAGAGTTTTTATAGACACACCTCATTTCCAGGAGGAATAACAGAGGGATGGCACAAAGTTGGATTCTACTAAAAGAATTAAGCATTTACTAAAACAGACGTCAGAAGAGCTGCTGTTCTTTATGGACTACTTAACCATACTGTATATACGGACCAGTAAAGACGTGGACATTGTCCTCAATGACTGTGGTCATCTGTCGCTCTTGGATTTCCGTACACCGCCCATGTGGCAGGAGAACAATGATATCGATATTGGGAATTCCACGCACGCCCTCGATGGCAGCACTCCCCGTGTCTCCCGATGTCCCTGAGAGGTAATGTAAGAAGCAGAAAGTAAAAGATGTATATGTAATAAGTATCACTGCTTACTATGGATGCATGGGATAATGGTATTAAAGGGGAACACCACAAAAAGTACTACGGCTAACCCTTTCGCTGCCAGTGCCATGCCTCAACGGACTGGAATTGGGCCACCAGAGGATATGATTCAGGGTTTACCATGAGGAATGCCCACAGTACCCATTATTGGTTAGAGGGATTTGTGGTGCCAGAACCAGGAGCCACCATAGGATCCTCAAGGGATGGTCAATTTTTTTTTTTTAACAATTTTTTTCTTATTCAAATCCATGTAATTGCAGCTAAAAATTATTTTACAATTTGGTTTCATTAAGAATGTTGCACAGTTTGAACTTTACAGGCTCTTTGTTTCCTCGCAAATTCAACTTTGAAGTTGTCTGTGGTTATAAATTGGCTAAGAGGAGCACAGAAAAAGACACGGACGGATTCTCTGTTAAAGGGGTATTCCCATGTCCAAGATCCTATGTCAATGTGTAGTAGGTGTAATAATAATAATAATAATAATAATATTAGCAAATACCCCCAATTAGAAATTTAGTATAGTTCTTCTGATTTGCTATGTCGATTACCCGATGTGCAGGGCAAACGGTGGAAAAATTTTAATGAAACCCAATTACAAAAATTATTTTTAGCTCAAATTACATATATTTAAGTAAAAAAAAAAATTCCTAAATATGGAAAACCCCTTTTAATTATAGGTTTTTCTGAGTTTTTTTTTTTTAAATATATTAGATTAGTATCTGCTCATATCAATGTGTTATCAGTGTACTGCAGAACAGAGTAGGTCCTCCAAAGGGAAAGACACTCTTCATCATCTCTCCCTACACGGGACAAGAGTTGAGGATCCTGAAGAGAGAACCCCCTCTCTATTAACTCCTTAATAGGGCACATAAAATTGAATTTTTTTAAATAAGATAATCTGTTGAGGTAAACTAATGTGAAAGAAGTGTTAATCAATGAAATCCATCCTGAAACTTGGTTCACTGGTGAACATCCCAGCTGGGAACATTACCGAAGAAGAAACTGGAGAAAAGGTTCAGTAAAGAATGAGAGTGTCTACTACAGGCATCAGATATTCCATTTTAGAAACAATGAAGCTCTATTTAGTGGGGGCGGGTCTTTGTCCCTCTACAGAAAGTGGGGGCGGGTCTTTGTCTCTGTACAGAAAGTGGGGGCGGGTCTTTGTCTCTACAGAAATGGGGGTGGGTCTTTGTCTCTCTACAGAAAGTGGGGGCGGGTCTTTGTCTCTACAGAAAGTGGGGGCGGGTCTTTGTCTCTCTACAGAAAGTGGGGGCGGGTCTTTGTCTCTCTACAGAAATGGGGGTGGGTCTTTGTCTCTCTACAGAAAGTGGGGGCGGGTCTTTGTCTCTACAGAAAGTGGGGGCGGGTCTTTGTCTCGCTACAGAAAGTGGGGGCGGGTCTTTGTCTCTGTACAGAAAGTGGGGGCGGGTCTTTGTCTCTGTACAGAAAGTGGGGGCGGGTCTTTGTCTTGCTGCAGAAAGTGGGGGCGGGTCTTTGTCTTGCTGCAGAAAGTGGGGGCGGGTCTTTGTCTCTGTACAGAAAGTGGGGGCGGGTCTTTGTCTCTGTACAGAAAGTGGGGGCGGGTCTTTGTCTTGCTGCAGAAAGTGGGGGCGGGTCTTTGTCTTGCTGCAGAAAGTGGGGGTGGGTCTTTGTCTCTGTACAGAAAGTGGGGGTGGGTCTTTGTCTCTGTACAGAAAGTGGGGGTGGGTCTTTGTCTTGCTGCAGAAAGTGGGGGTGGGTCTTTGTCTCTGTACAGAAAGTGGGGGCGGAGGTGGTGCATTGTCTCTCTTCTCCCTGTCCCTGGTATGTCAAATTGCATACAGACATGACAAAGAAATAAGCTTTCAGTCCAGTGCAGGGAATTCATGCTTGGCATTAAGAGAAAAGAAGTTCCAGTTCCTATAGTACTGGAAGAATGCTGAGAGGAACTGCACACTAAAAAAAGAACAGATTGTAAATTACAAAGCATAAGAATCAGGAACGTTCTAGGACATGTGAGACAGGTATGTGCACCAAAAGCAGTATAAGCTGTTTTGGGAGGTGGGTGTGACGCGCCCCTGGGCCTGTGTCGCGCTGCGTTGCGCACGCGGGAGCTTACCCAGAGCCGGATCTCTTGAGGGTTGTAGTCTCGTGGCGGCAACCCGGTCCGTGCCCAGGGAGTCAAACTGAGCGGCGATGTACTAGCAGTAGATGGTTGGTGACTACGCCACCCGTTGAATGCAGCTATGGAGCTGCCGCTGCAGGGCAGACCGCTGAGGCCGGTGGAAGGATGGTGCAGCGTGGATGGTATAACCCCCAACGGGAGGGGTATGGCCTCAGGGCAGCCGACGTGGATGATGGGGGTAGCAGGAACCACTCAGAGACGGTGCGGTGTAGTTCAGGGTCTTTACTGGTGACAAAGATAGACCCTCCCGGAGTACTTGCTAGTGATAGGGGCCTGGTCAGTCCTTGAGCAGATGGGATTTCCCCTGGCCAGGCGGAGTTGTAGGCCTTCCCAACTAACTGTACTCTTCTGGCTACCTTGCTAGAGGCGGGAATAAGTAGCCCACGTCCCTGAGTGTACCGTGTAGTGCTCACCCGTATGGCCGGTGACTCGGGGCCTTCTAATGGCTTCCGCTCCACGATGGCGGTGCTGGTCCCACGCGTGTGACCGTGCCTTCGGGCTTCTGGGCCAGAGGACCTGAAATCCTCTGCCGGACGGTTTCTGCTGCTGGGTAGGAGTTAGTCCCCACAGCCTCGGACTCCGGGTCCGGTTAGAAATCTTCTCAGTCAGGGCGAGCTCTGCAGCTGCCAGCCCCTGACTCCTTGTAACACTGCTCCCCACAGAGCTCCTGATGTTTCTTGCTATGCTGCTTCTCTTCTCTACTCTTGTTCTGTCTTCTTTCTCTCACTAACTCTGCCTCAGCCCCGGGTTTATATAGGGGAAGTCCTTCCCCTCCCAAGACTGGGCAGGAGGTGTGGCATGCACAGGATCCCTGACCAAAGGACCTCCCACCTGCTCTCAGACGTAATATCTCTATCACTGTGGCAACCAGACCCCTGGGGTGTCACATTCCCCCCTAGTGAAATTTAGTACTCCGGGACTAAACATATTTTTTAGAAAAACATAACAAGGTATAGCAATAACAATACAATAAGAAAAACACATAAGATGGTTACGGTGTGTCCGCAACCGGGTGCAGTTTTGAAAAGCAAGGTGTCCATTTCACCAAAACAGGGAGACGTAACCAGGTAGGGGCCTGTCCTGCCCCGAGTCCTTAACAGTCTTTAGTCCATCCTGGGTTACGCTCCAACTATGTACAAGGATTCCCGGTAAATCCACCAAGGACTCCTAAAAAGAACTAGAAACACAAAATTATACACAAGCAACTATAAACAAGTAAACATTATAAGATAGCTTAAACATTTAGATCCTCCAACGTGCGGGTAGCTGGCCTCTAGTGGCCCTAGTGGACCTACGGAGCTGACTGTCTGGCCCCGAACTACAGGGTGTAGGAGCTGTCAAGGGTAAACTGGGCAGCTGTCTATGGGCCCTCTGGCTCACTAGGGGTATGGCAGGCTCACTATAAGCAGAGGGTTGACTTTCCGGGTCTGCTTGTGTAGAGTCTTCTGCCTCCTGGACCGGCTGTTCTTCCAGCTCTACCGGTTGCTCCGTAGGTTCTTGGGATGATGGTTGGAGGAAGGTGAGTACGGGTACCACAACTGCACCATTGACTTGAGTCCAAGACCGAGGGAAGTCCCCGAGCACGGTACTAACCATATCTTCCCTTTCCTCTACGGGTCGATGGTCTTCTTGTTCCTCTTCAGGGTTCCTCAGTTGTTCGGGACACTTCTTCAGGTGGTCCCGGGATACAATGGCTGTGGTTTCCCCTCCGTCTTTACTGATGGTACAGACCTTCGGGTTTTCGTGGCTTGAGGGCAGTACGGTGTACGGGTCCTTCTCCCACTGGTCGTCCAACTTGTGGAGCCGTCTCTTCCTCTTCAAGACCTGCTCTCCGGGTACCAGGGGAACAGCGGGAGCATACTGGTTATAAGATTTCTCTTGTCTTTCCCTAGCCTGACAGAGACTTCGCTCCACGCTCTCCTGTACTCTCCGGTACTGCTGCTGCCTCTCTGTGTCCCAGTCTGTTTCTGGTGAAGTGTCCTCGGGTGTCAGGACTCCCATTTCCAGGTCAACAGGTAACTTACCAGGTCTTGCTCTCATTAGGTAAGCCGGGGTACAGTTGGTGGAACCTACCGGGATGTGGTTGTATAGGTCCACCAGATCGGGCAACTTTTCAGGCCACAGACTGCGTTCTTCCAGGGGCAACGTTTTTAGAAGATCCATTACCACCTGGTTCATTTTTTCACAAAGTCCATTAGTCTGCGGATGGTAGGGTGTCGTCCTTATCTTCCGGCAGCCATACAGATTGCAGAATTCCTGGAA
This sequence comes from Phyllobates terribilis, assembly GCF_046119375.1. Lineage (NCBI taxonomy): Eukaryota > Metazoa > Chordata > Amphibia > Anura > Dendrobatidae > Phyllobates > Phyllobates terribilis. The sequence goes on along the minus strand of NW_027362761.1, from coordinate 1,169,802,309 downwards.
GACCTCCGCTTCAAAGGCAGGTCCCTGGTCCGTCAGCACTTGGTCCGGGTACCCGTGTGGACGGCAAAAGTGCTGCTGGAAGGCTCTAGCTGCTGTTTGAGCCGTTAAGTCCTTGACGGGGACGACAACCAGAAACCGGGAGTAATGATCCACGATGGTTAACGCGTAGACGTAGCCACTTCTGCTTGGGGTCAGTTTTACATGATCCAAGGCTACCAGTTCCAACGGTTGCCGGGTGACGATGGACTGCAGGGGAGTCTTCTGGCTGGCGCGGTCCTTCCTTCTCAGGTTGCACGGGCCACAGTCTCTGCACCACTTCTCAATGGTTCCCCTCATGCCTACCCAGTGGAATCGCTCGCGCAGCAGGAACTCCAGCTTCTTCCACCCGAAGTGTCCAGCTCCGTCGTGGTATGCCTCCATCACCATGGCTGCGTCTCTTCGTGGCACCACTACTTGCCAGAGTAATTCATGCGTCCGGGAGTTAACCATTCTGCGGCACAACTTCCCTTTGTAAAGGAACAGTCGACTCTTCTCTGCCCATAGTTGTTTGGCTTCCTCCGGAGCGTCTGGTTCAAGGCGAGCCTCCGGCCGAGTCAGCATCTCCTTCACCAGTCGGACGGCAGGGTCGCTGTCTTGCGTTTCCGCCCAGTTGTAGTGAGGTAAGGGGTTCAACGTAGCAGCCTGCTTACCCCTTACCCGGTGGGAATACTGGATAGTCCCATGACGGTGGAACGCAGGGAGTTCAATCTCTTCCAGTCCCTCCGGATCTTCTCCTTCGTCCGGCAGGTTGGGCATCCTGGACAGGGCGTCCGCGTTAGTATTGGAGCGCCCTGCCCGGTATTTGATTATGAACTCGTAGTTGGACAGACGGGCCATCCACCTCTGCTCCAGGGCACCGAGTCTTGCCGTGTCCAGGTGTGTCAACGGGTTGTTATCCGTGTACACGGTGAACCGGGAAGAAGCAAGGTAATGCTTAAAGCGCTCAGTGACTGCCCATACCACGGCCAGGAACTCTAGCTTGAATGAGCTATAATTCTCGGGGTTCCTTTCAGTGGGTCGCAGTTTTCGGCTGGCGTAGGCGATTACTCGTTCTTTCCCCTGCTGGATCTGGGACAGTACGGCTCCTAGCCCGATGTTACTGGCGTCGGTGTAGAGGATGAAGGGCTGGCTATAATCCGGGTACGCCAAGATTTCATCCCCCGTGAGGGCCATCTTCAGCTGGCGGAAGGACTCTTCTTCTAGCTCTTCCCATTTGAAGGGCGGCTTCTGGTTCTTGGCCTTCCGGGACTGGCCTATCAGGAGGTCCTGCATATGCGCTGCCTTTTTGGTGAAACCGGGAATAAACCTTCGGTAGTAGCCTACCAACCCGAGGAACTGCCGCACTTCTTTTACGCTGGAGGGGCTTGGCCATCCCTTAATTGCGGTGATCTTATCGGGGTCGGGAGCCACTCCGTCAGCGCTCACCACGTGTCCCAGGTACTGCACCTTTGGTTTCAGGAGGTGACACTTGGAGGGTTTCACCTTTAGGCCGTAACTCGCCAGAGCTTCGAACACCTCCGCCAGGTGTTTCAGGTGGTCCTCATAAGTTTTGGAGTATACAATGACATCGTCCAGGTACAACAGGACCGTCTCGAAGTTTCTGTGGCCCAGACAGCACTCCATTAATCGTTGGAAGGTTCCTGGGGCGTTGCAGAGTCCGAACGGCATGCAGGTGAACTCGCTAAGTCCCATCGGGGTGGTGAATGCGGTCTTCTCCCGGTCCGCCTCTGCTACAGGAACCTGCCAGTACCCGCTAGTGAGATCCAAGGTAGAGAAGAAGTTAGCAGACCTTAAAGCAGCCAATGACTCCTCTATCCTTGGTAAGGGGTACGCATCCTTGTGTGTGATACGGTTGATTTTCCGGTAATCTACACACATCCTCATGGTGTTGTCTTTCTTTTTGACTAAAACTAGCGGGGCTGCCCAGGGGCTACAGCTATCCCGGATTACCCCAGCCTCCTTCATGTCTCTAAGCATCCCCTTGGCGTGTTGGTAATGTGCAGGGGGTACGGGTCGATACCTCTCTTTTATGGGAGGATGATCTCCCGTGGGGATGCCGTGTTCTACCCCCTTGACTCGCCCGAAGTCTAACGGGTGTTTACTAAACACTCTCTCATACTCTTGAACCACCCGGTAGACTCCCTGTTTCTGGTGGGAGGGAGTGGAGTCAGTTCCCAAGTGTAGTTGCTGACACCAATCCTCCATTACTTTCTTAGAGCCGTTACCTCCCTCCGGGTGAGATGGAGGCAAGGGTTCCACAGACTGTATAGAGTTTTGGTTGATGGTATATAATTTTGCTAGCGTGGCATACCGGGGCAGGTACACTTCCCTCTCCCCGATATTGATTATGCGAACGGGCACCCTCCCATGGCGTACATTGACCACCCCCCGTGCTGTCAAAATGGTGGGCCTACTGTCTGAGTAAACTGGTTCTACCATTGCCTGGTAATCTCTACCTCTCAGACCAATAGCTGCCCGGCACCAAATCATCATTTCACTTTTTGGGGGCATGGCAATAGGGAAAGGGTCACACATTCTTACGCTACCAATCTCACCGCCGGAGAGTTCCACCTGTTGCCGTCGCATCAGTGCCCGGATCTCTTTCTGGAGCACTCGCTGCTCGCCGGAGCTGGCGTTCTTGGCAACCTGCTGTAGAAGGAAAATCACTTCTGCAAGACAATTCTCAATTACATTAGTTCCTAGAGTTATTTTTGGGTGGCTCTCATGTTTGTCAATGTCTACAATGATCAGTCCCTGTGCTGCCAGTTCGACTCTACCGATTTTGATGGTCACCTCTTTAAATCCGATTTGTGGCACGGGCTGGCCATTGCTGGCGATGATACTCAAGTCGTCGTCAGGGTAGCGGGTAATATCCGAGTCATTCCAGTACTGCTTAAAGAGCACGTACGGGATGGTGGTGACCTGTGACCCGGTGTCCAGTAGGGCACTCATGGGAATGCCATCCAGTACCACAGGCAAGACTGGACGTCCTCCCACATATCTGTCGCGCCAGTTCGATGGGCCTGGTGATCTTTTTCCTGGGGGTTGGCCCTCTACCCCAGGTTGTGCCCGTTTAAAGAACAGTACCTTTCCATATGTCCGGGTTGATTGCAGCGGCGGCAGATGGGTCGTCCGTCCTCGCTGTATCGGTCACTGGGTCTTCCTCTGGCCGGTGGGGTCCTCCTTGGTCGACGCCACGGGATGTCCTCCGGTCCGGATGCCAACTGGATCTTCCCTGGGGTGGAAACCTGTAAAGACTGCACAGTTCGGGTTAGCGCAGCAACGCTCTTAGCTAGCTCTTGGACCTGATGGCGTAGGTCTGGAGCCGGGTCATTGTCCAAAGCCTGCGCATCAGCTCCCACAGGCCCTGCCGACAAGGACGCCGCCTCCTGGTGGTAAGTGATAGCTGGGCGCCTGTGGGTCACAACGCCACCCGGTGCCGGTTCTCGGAGCACCCGGATGGCTCTGTCCTTGAACTGTGCAAAGTCTAGATGGGGATCCTGTAAGGCCATTGCCCGCAACTGGGTTCGGTGGGCATTGCAATATAAACCCTCTATAAATTGTTCAGTCAACAGCCTGTCCTCGTTTCCCACCCCATCAGGGTCGGTCTGCTTTATGGCCCTCAGGGCCTCTTGTAGGTTTAGCGCATAGTCCCTTATACTCTCATGCGCTCGCTGCTTGCACCCGTAGAATCTAAGCTTAATCTCAGCTGAGGTGCGGGTATCAAAGGTGTCCTTCAGCCGGGTTAGTATCCCTGCGACAGTCTTCCTCCCAGGTGGCCAGGATTTTACTTCCCTTTTGGCTGCCCCAGTTAGTTGGGCCACCAGGATGCTCACTTTTTGCTCTTCTGTGAGGGGGTACACCTGGAAGAGGCTATCCAGCTTTTCTCTAAAGTCATGCAGGGTATGTGACTCCCCTGAGTACTGGGGTAGCCAAGCTGCTCCCGGGATATAGGGCATGGTGAAGGGCATAACTGCAGCAGCGGTGGCGCTGGCGGGGGTTGAGGCAGTGAAGCTCTCCTCCGTATCCGACATCTTCCTCCCCCCTAGTGGACCGTGGCCTACCTTGCGATGATCCTGTTCCGTAGGCCGCGGCTCCGCAGTGGATCGTCAGGGTTGAGGACCTTCCGTCGCGCTCCGGTGACGTCGGCGTCTTCTGGGCTCCTTCCAGGACCTTACGCAACGTCCGGACGTGAGGCGGGGCTTCAGTTCTCGCGCGCTTTCGGAGTCCACGCCCCTCTTCTTCCCGCGCGGCGTCCTCAAGATGGCGTCCAATGGCGGGAAAACTCCACGGATGGCGGGAAGAAGGTCGAAGATGGCGCCGGATGGCGGGAAAACTTCGCGGATGGCGGGAAGAAGGTAGAAGATGGCGCCGGATGGCGGGAAACCTCACCACTGGTAAGTTTGAACAGTCTTTGCTTTTCAGGCACGCAGTACCCGGTGGTTGCGGGCACGAGATCCTGCCGACTACGCCAAACTTGACGCGCCCCTGGGCCTGTGTCGCGCTGCGTTGCGCACGCGGGAGCTTACCCAGAGCCGGATCTCTTGAGGGTTGTAGTCTCGTGGCGGCAACCCGGTCCGTGCCCAGGGAGTCAAACTGAGCGGCGATGTACTAGCAGTAGATGGTTGGTGACTACGCCACCCGTTGAATGCAGCTATGGAGCTGCCGCTGCAGGGCAGACCGCTGAGGCCGGTGGAAGGATGGTGCAGCGTGGATGGTATAACCCCCAACGGGAGGGGTATGGCCTCAGGGCAGCCGACGTGGATGATGGGGGTAGCAGGAACCACTCAGAGACGGTGCGGTGTAGTTCAGGGTCTTTACTGGTGACAAAGATAGACCCTCCCGGAGTACTTGCTAGTGATAGGGGCCTGGTCAGTCCTTGAGCAGATGGGATTTCCCCTGGCCAGGCGGAGTTGTAGGCCTTCCCAACTAACTGTACTCTTCTGGCTACCTTGCTAGAGGCGGGAATAAGTAGCCCACGTCCCTGAGTGTACCGTGTAGTGCTCACCCGTATGGCCGGTGACTCGGGGCCTTCTAATGGCTTCCGCTCCACGATGGCGGTGCTGGTCCCACGCGTGTGACCGTGCCTTCGGGCTTCTGGGCCAGAGGACCTGAAATCCTCTGCCGGACGGTTTCTGCTGCTGGGTAGGAGTTAGTCCCCACAGCCTCGGACTCCGGGTCCGGTTAGAAATCTTCTCAGTCAGGGCGAGCTCTGCAGCTGCCAGCCCCTGACTCCTTGTAACACTGCTCCCCACAGAGCTCCTGATGTTTCTTGCTATGCTGCTTCTCTTCTCTACTCTTGTTCTGTCTTCTTTCTCTCACTAACTCTGCCTCAGCCCCGGGTTTATATAGGGGAAGTCCTTCCCCTCCCAAGACTGGGCAGGAGGTGTGGCATGCACAGGATCCCTGACCAAAGGACCTCCCACCTGCTCTCAGACGTAATATCTCTATCACTGTGGCAACCAGACCCCTGGGGTGTCACAGGTGCATCAGGCTTTTCTATAGGTTTTCAGTAAAAGGACAGATATTCTTTATGTGATCTATGGCCGCTAACTGTTTCCAAGAACAGCTAGATGTACAGATGTTGCACTGCTCCTGAAGAAAAGAGACCCAAAATAATCCCTTCATTCAGAGAAGTCCCTGGGTTGGAAACAATATTACTATACATTGATTGCTTCTCCTAAGGATAGGTCATCACTGTGTATTACTTGGAAAACTCCTCTAACCCCTTCCTGACATCTGCCGTAAATAAACAGTGCATGTAAGATGGGTTGTTTGTAGCTCAAGAGCCGCTGATGCCAACTTTCTTACACAGCCGGCATCTGCCTATAACAGCAGCGACCAGAGCTAGTTGCGATCTCTGCTGTTTAACCACTTAAATGCTATCACCTTTTTTTTTTTTTTAAACATATCCGCAAAAGTTCAAGCTATCGAAATTAACAGTTATATGACCAATATGTAACCGACGAAAGGCAAATAAAAGTCAAAACTCCAGAATTGACATTTTTTGGGTCACCAAACATACCACCAAAAATGCAATAAAAAAAGAAGATCAAAACATGGTATGTATCCCAAAATATTACCAATAAAAGCTAGAGCTGTGCATGCAAAAAGCAAGCCCTTAAACAGCTCCATCAACAGGAAAATAAAAAAGTTACGGGTCTCCTGACTTAGAGAGTCATGATAATGGGTCGGTTTTACACCAAAGTGAACACAGTAAAACAAATCCCAACATATACAATGATGGATTTCCATCACAATTCACAATTTAATTTTTTTCCCTTTTTCCAGTATATTGTATGGAAAAATTAGTGTTGTCATTTAAAACTAGAACTCATCCTGCAAAAAAGAAACTCTCATATGGCTATGTCTACAGAAGAATAAAAAAGTGCAAAGTAGGGAAGGAAAAAGCCAAAGTTGTCCGCAGTGGAAGAGGTCAATGTCTTGTCAGAAACGTTCAAAATCAGGATTTCTCTCTTCAGAACTACAGATGTTTGGATGCTTTATTGGAAGGACCCAAAATCTGGGACAATTTAGATCTAAAGTTACAAAACTCCCAACTCTCCATATCTTCTGAGATGTCCCCATATACCTCTTATAAGAAATCTCATCAGGACTTACCAACCAAGATATTTACATGTCTATCGCTCTTCTTCAAAAAGTAATCCAGAAACTGCCCCAAACAGGACATCGCAAGATCCTTAAAGGCGTGAGTGGCTCCGTGCCACATCTCCAAGACGTTCAGCCCACTTTCCAACCTGGACATGGGAACGACATCCTTGTGTCTAAAGCGACTTAATGCTTTGTCTATTAGGCCTGGAAGAGGAAGACATCTATCCAAACATGGACTTAGTGGAAACGATTGATTAAAAAACCCTAAAACTCTATGCATACTATGGGAGAATGTTGTGGGCATGCTCTGTGACATGTGAATGGCTTTATTAGGCAGGGAGGAAAGCTGCCCCAATCTATGGGAGAATGTTTTGGGCATGTTTTGTGACACGTGGAGATTTTTTATTTTCGAAATTGTCGTATTGAATTGGTCCTTACATCTTCTTAGATTTCCCGGAAAAAGTGAACTTTATGCCTCCCGGGAGCCGTTGGCTTTCTGACGTAGAGGCGCACGGGGAGCGTCCACAATCATTGCATTGTGAGTGGTGGCTGTACACTCGATCGCTTTGATTGACAGCTCGCTCTGCACAGATGTACTGCGGAACCGGCTGTCTATCAAAGTGCTGGGCCGAGCTTACAGCCGCTGATCAGTAAGCAGTGATGGTAGCCGCTCGGGATACGCCTCCATGACTGTAAACCAGCGGCTCCCAGGAGGAATAAAGTTCATATTCTCCCGATAGCCGCACTTTAAGTAAAGAGCTCAGCACCGATATTAACCTGCAAATTAACCATATATCTGCAGGTTAATAGCATTTGGGGACATGACAGATTTCCTTTGAAATGCTCTTAAATGTAAAATATGTCCTTAAGCCACTATGGTAAAATACTAACACCCTCCAGAACACATTTACTTCTACACAGTGAAAAATGGTGGTCTACCTTTCACATACCGTAAAGCTCATTTCTGGGTATAGCTTCAGGGGGTATAAAGAGAGAACAGACTTCCTTCACTAAATCTTTGTAGGTGAAAGAGCTCCATGTTGTCAATGTCTCAGTGTTCAGCTTAGGAATGTGCTGCGGCATAAACAGGCCTCCATCTGGAGCAAAACCCGAAAACAGCACTCCTTCAAGATCCACATCTGACACTCCTCCACGTGTGCTAGTGTACTTCATACCTTCACCTGTGGGGGGAGGGAGGAATATTTATTTAGTATTTCTTAGGATATAACTATTATAATACAGCAATATGTGTACAAGTATAACAATATATAACTACTATAATACTGCTCCTATGTACAAAAATATAACTACTATAATACTGCCCCCTATGTACAAGAATATAAATACTATAATACTGTCCCTATGTACAAGAATATAACTACTATAATACTGCCCCCTATGTACAAGAATATAACTACTATAATACTGCCCCCTATGTACAAGAATATAACTACTATAATACTGCCCCTATGTACAAGAATATAACTACTATAATACTGCTCCTATGTACAAGAATATAACTACTATAATACTGCCCCTATGTGCAAGAATATAACTACTATAATACTGCCCCTATGTGCAAGAATATAACTACTATAATACTGCCCCCTATGTACAAGAATATAACTACTATAATACTGTTCATATGTACAATAATATAACTACTGTAATACTGCTCCTATGTACAAGAATATAACTACTATAATACTGCCCCTATGTACAAGAATATAACTACTATAATACTGCCCCTATGTACAAGAATATAACTACTATAATACTGCCCCTATGTACAAGAATATAACTACTATAATACTGCTCCTATGTACAAGAATATAACTACTATAATACTGCCCCTATGTACAAGAATATAACTACTATAATACTGCCCCTATGTACAAGAATATAACTACTGTAATACTGCTCCTATGTACAAGAATATAACTACTGTAATACTGCTCCTATGTGCAAGAATATAACTACTATAATACTGCCCCTATGTGCAAGAATATAACTACTATAATACTGCCCCTATGTGCAAGAATATAACTACTATAATACTGCCCCTATGTACAAGAATATAACTACTATAATACTGCCCCTATGTACAAGAATATAACTACTATAATACTGCTCCTATGTACAAGAATATAACTACTATAATACTGCTCCTATGTACAAGAATATAACTACTATAATACTGCCCCTATGTACAAGAATATAACTACTATAATACTGCTCCTATGTACAAGAATATAACTACTATAATACTGCTCCTATGTACAAGAATATAACTACTATAATACTGCCCCTATGTACAAGAATATAACTACTATAATACTGCCCCTATGTACAAGAATATAACTACTATAATACTGCTCCTATGTACAAGAATATAACTACTATAATACTGCCCCCTATGTACAAGAATATAACTATTATAATACTGCCCCTATGTACAAGAATATAACTACTATAATACTGCTTCTATGTACAAGAATATAACTACTATAATACAACCCATATGTACAGGAATATAACTACTATAATACTACCCCTATGTACAGGAATATAACTACTATAATACTGCTTCTATGTACAAGAATATAACTACTATAATACTACCCCTATGTACAGGAATATAACTACTATAATACTACCCCTATGTACAGGAATATAACTACTATAATACTGCCCCTATGTACAAGAATATAACTACTATAATACTACCCCTATGTACAGGAATATAACTACTATAATACTGCCCCTATGTACAAGAATATAACTACTATAATACTGCTTCTATGTACAAGAATATAACTACTATAATACAACCCATATGTACAGGAATATAACTACTATAATACTACCCCTATGTACAGGAATATAACTACTATAATACTGCCCCTATGTACAAGAATATAACTGCTATAATACTGCCCCCTATGTACAAGAATATAACTACTATAATACTGCCCCTATGTGCAAGAATATAACTACTAATAATACTGCCCCCTATGTACAAGAATATAACTACTATAATACTGCCCCTATGTACAAGAATATAACTGCTATAATACTGCCCCCTATGTACAAGAATATAACTACTATAATACTGCCCCTATGTACAAGAATATAACTACTATAATACTGCTTCTATGTACAAGAATATAACTACTATAATACTGCTCCTATGTACAAGAATATAACTACTATAATACTGCTCCTATGTACAAGAATATAACTACTATAATACTGCCCCTATGTACAGGAATATAACTACTATACTGCCTTCTAGCTGTGAGGTTGTGTCTCAGTGGTTCTCCTGATGGCTGGAGCAAGCCCCAAGAACTGGCCTCCCTTGGCGTAGAAGCTCAGAGACTTCCAGGAGTACACTGGGAGGAAACTCCCAATCTCTATCTGCTGTGGATGCAAATCCTAAAGTGGTTTCTGAACAATAGAAAACTTAGATTGGAACCAACACCAAAAAATTATAGTAATGGAAGTAAAGCAAATAAAGAAGAAAAAGCCATGGTTGTACGTAAAAGAAATGAAGTAAAGCAGTCGGCCAGGCAAGGCCACACAGTGTCCTGAGCAACATAGAAAATCCCAGAAGGAATCTTCGGGCTCATACTCGTATGTGAGGAAAACAGACAAGTGCAATCCGATAAAACATCGGATTGCACTCGGAACAATGTTAATCAGTGACATCTCATCTGCGATTTTTTTTTTCTTTCATAGCTCAAATCGGACTAAGGGGATATGCACAAGTTGCGGTTTTGACTCTGCAAAATTTCTGCACCATTTCCACATCTAATATGCAAATTAGGTTAATTGTGTTTTTTACATGCGGTTTTGCCACATGTGTTTTTTGATGCGTTTTTTTATGCATGCGTTTTTCAGGTCTTCATGTTAAAATTTGCAGAGTTTCAGAGAATAGGGTTTTTTAAACAAACTTTATTGATCATCATACAGCGTTTTTGTGTGCGTTTCCGCTGCAAAAACGCTATTGAAACACACATGCGGTTTTTACGCTTGTGGATTTTCCTTCTCTTATGCAAGTCTATGGGAAAAATCCGCATGCGTTTCTGCAAGAGAAATTGACATGCTGCGGTCTGGAAAGACGTGCCTCATGTCAGTTTCTGCAGGGTGCACAAAAACGCATAGTGGGCAGGGGATTTCTAGAAATCCCATCCACTATGCTGTAACGTCTGCCCGCTGGGGTTTTGATGATGCATAAAAATGCAGCGTCAAAACCGCAGTAAATCCACACTGTGTGCACATACCCTAAGAAAAAAATTGCAGCCTGCTGCGTATTGCCACGTATCTCGGATGAGACTCGCCAATGCACCCCAGGGGTCCGGCTGGCACAGCTGCATTGCCTCCCTCGCAAGGGGTGATGCCATGCCTGGAAGTAAGGAGGGGTCCCCTAATCAGGTTTACCAGCATACAACACTTTCCTGGCTCCAGACCAGAAAGGGGAGCTCCTCCCCTTAAAAACTGGGATCTGGAGGCGGGGTTAGTAAGAGTGAGTTGAGAGAGTTTGAGACAGGAGAACAACGAGGAAGGACCTGGGGAAGGGAGCTGTGTGTAAGCTCACCCCAGAGGAGAGAAGCGCAGAAGAACCGGACACCGGAGTCCGAGGTTGTGGGGCACTGAAGGCCCAGCAGCTAAATCCGGAGGGCAGGAGACTGCAGGTCTCCTGGCCCCAACAGACGCCCAGTGGCTCAGCAGCATCATAGGGCCCAGCACCGCCACGTGGGAGCGACACTTGAGGAAGACCCGAGCTGCCTGCCATACTGGTGAGGAAGAGACGTTTTACTCAGGGACGAGGGCCGCAGCATAGCTACAAGCAACAGGGCCAAAGAGAATAGAGCAGAGGGAAGGCCTACAACTCTACCTGGCAAGGTGGATCCCCAACTTGCTTCCAGGCCGCCTGGACTTTCACCACCATCTAGTACCCGTGCCCCGGTCTGCTCTGACAATCCGCAAGTAAAGACAGAGGAAACCGCCATTAATTTGTTGACTGGTCATTATCTGCGCCCTCAGCCCTGCATTACACCGCACCAACAATATCTACCTCCACAATTCTTCATACACTGCCTGTGGAGAGCTGAACCAACTCTGCTGCATCACCATCAGCTCCAGTGGATCTGCACCGCAGCTACGGCCCCATATAGCCGCATACCGCAGGTGGCGTCACGAACATTATTTCTAAAAACTTTATTCCCCTTTTACTTTTCCTCTAATTGACCGCCCTGGGTCACGGACCGGGTCACTGCCACCGTGACATCCCGAGCACCGACCGGCCCGGCTACTGAGTACCCCACGGTCCCAGGGGGCGCGTCAGGTGCATGAAAAAAAAAATCACAAAGCACTTGGACCATGCGAGTGCCACCCGATTTTCATGCACCCGTCTCCTTGCAACCTGACAATTCATCAGCCGCATACAGTAAAATCACAGCGGTACCCAACAATATACAGTAGAATAGAACAACACACATATAGTAGTTCGATAGAAAGATGTCAGTCACATACTGTATATAATTTGTAGAGTGACTGATTTGGTTACTGTACTTGTCATTTATTGTTAAATTAAAGAATTGCGTGGAGTCCCCCGTAATTTTATAGTCTAGCAGAGGTTGGACAGCTGGGGCAGATGTTTGAAGCCTGAGAAGGGGGTAATACCCACGGAGCTTCCCAGGCTACTAATATCAGCCCCCAGTTGAATACTTAGCCTTTACTGGCTATTAAAATGAACGACCCTCCAAAAAATTAGTAGCCTGGGAAGGTCCGTGGGTATTACCCCCTTCCCAGGCTTCAAACATCTGCCCCAGCCGTCTGCTTAACTTCCGCTAGAGACTAAAATTAAGGGGGACCCCACGCCAATTTTTTTTTTTTTATATATATATATCTTTAATTTTACAATAAATGACAAGTACAGTAACCAAATCAGTCACTGTACTAATTAGATATGTGACTGACCTGTTTCTATCTATTCTATGTGGGTAGATCTATTCTTTCTATTCTAAATTGTCGGATACCGCTATGTTTTTACTGTACGCGGCTGATGAGTTGCCGGATTTTAAAGAGATGGTGCATGAAAATCGCATGACACTCATCCGTTTTTTCAGTCCAGATATCGGAACGTTTTTATTCTCACATATGGGTATGAGCCCTTCTGTTGAGAATCTGAAAAGTGGAAACCAGCATGGTGCACAGGAGGTGAGGCAGAGCCCATCATAGGCCGCAGGTGTGCAGCTCCCTCCTCCAACACACAGGCAGGGAGGACATCTCTGGAGAAGCAAATGCTCCAGGAAAACCTGCAGCAAGAAGTTGTGTCCGGCATGGCGAACTCAGGACGCACAAGGTCAGGTGGCAGGAGTAAAGCTCTGTAGAGCCATTAAACCAGCGATGGTGACAACTACAACTAAGGCTGTGTGCTCACTATGCGTTTTTAAGCGTTTCCGCAGCAGCAATTCCGCTGCAGAAATGGTTAAAAAACGCTTGATAGAAGGCCTGCAATGTTCCCCAATGATAATCCGCATGTGCTGTGCATGTGGCGCCCCTGAGGGTTCAGTCGCCACAGAGGTACTGCACCTCACCCAGAGGTGTGGTGTCTCCTTCTCGCAGGTAAGGAGGGAGTGCTGCCCAGAACCCCAACACCTGCATCCAGCACTACACTGCTCCAGGCCGGCTGGAAGGGCAAGATGCACTGTGTTTCCTGCTGAGCCCTGTCCCTGGCTGGAGTGGGGGGAACCCAAAGGTAGGAGGAACCAGTAGTGGGTGTGGGTGGAGGAAACAGTTTAGGGGAGGACCATAGTAGTAGGTATATAAAGGGAAGCCATCTTAGGTGGCAGAGTGAGTGAAGACAGACAGTCAGGGAGCAGAGTCTCTCTAGGAGCTCTGCTCCACCAGCAGGGCCCAGTCCTAGGAGGGAGCAGAGGGGTAGGCTCCGTTCTGTTTAAGGGATCCCAGGGGGTACGGCGAGTGCAGGATGGCACCTGTACGCCCAGATTCTGTCAGAAGACAGAGGGATCATAGGCCGCAAGAAGGGGACCGGCCCCTGGACCAGCCGTGTTACTCCAGGTCTCGGCTGGAAAACCGGAGGCTTCTGGCTTACATAGTCCAGTTGCCAAAGCCTCATTCTAATCTCCGTGAGGGTCAAGCAGGTCCGGGAACTCCAGTTAGACAGGAGGGACTGAGAGTGGGGAAGCGCAGGGCAGGAGGGAGAAGACCCAGCGTGAAGTCGGTCTAGAGAGGAACACAAGAAAGCGGGGTTCCGTCAGGTGCTCCTAACCTACCTGAGGAAGAGCTGAACCCCCGGTCTGGTGAATGCAGCACGACGTGGGAGGCTGTAAGCTGGACAGTGCAACCTGAGGAACTTAACTGTGAGTAAAGACTCGGCTGACTGCACCGCACTGCTTCCGTCCATTATTTCATCTGCGTCATCTTTTCCCCTGCACTACAAAGCCCAGCGCAACTAACACTATCTTCACTGCCCTGGAGCTAGCTCTTCCTGTGGAGAGCCACACCATCCCTGCTGCAGTAACATCAGCTCCAGAGGACTGCTCCGCAGCGGCGGCTCCCTTTAGCCGCATTCCACAGGTGGCGTCACAAACTTTACAAATCCCCTATATTCCCCTTTTTGTTGACCGCCCTGGGCCACGGACCGGGCCAGCCACCGTGATATCACCCACCAGCATCCATAGGCCCGGCTGCCGAGTACCCCACGGCCCTGGGGGAGTGTCATGCACATGCTGCGGAAATTTCCGCTGTGGATTATCATTGCGGAAAAATCCGCAGCACTACCAATTATATTGCGTAAGTGCGGTGTTTTCGCCGCCATTGACTTGCATTGAATCACTTAATATCCGCATGACTACATGTGAACATGCGAATACTAAGCGATTCAATGTGTGGATGGTACCCGAGTCTGGAGAAGAGGAGACTCTCCTCCAGACCCGGGTACCATAGTACCTGTATTAAAAAAAAAAAAAAAAAAAAAAAATTTATACTCACTTTCTGATGACCCCCGATCTCCATAGCGATGCACCCTTGCTTCTCGGCCGCTCGCGATGGTCTAAAAGGACCTTCCATGACGTAATTTAGTCATGTGACAGGTCACGCGACCGCCGACGTCAGCGGTCACGTGATCTGTCACATGACTAAATTACGTCATGGAAGGTCTTTTTAGACCATCGCGAGCCGCCCAACACACCGGACGCACCGGATTTATATAGTGTGACCAAGTTGTCAAGCACTTTCCAAGTGATGCTAAAATCGCCTGGAAAAGCGCTTGACAACCCGCATGCGAAATCGCATGATCAAAACGCTTCACTTCCGCTTGTCCCTGGCAGGAAAACGCATTTACAATCCGCATGTACAATCCGCATGTACAATCCACATGCGTTTTTTTCTGCCAGGAAGATGCAGAAACGCTCAGGAAAAATCCGGAGCAATTCTGCATCGTGGGCACATAGCCTAAGGATCATCCTATATTTAAGCATCCTGAATCTTTGACAAAACTAAAGACCAAAATTGGGTCATGCACCTGACCGGCTTGTAGAGGAGATCCAAGGACTGGTTGGTGAGTTACAGCAGTAAATGCTGCAGGTGGAGATAGACTGCAGGTAAGACCTTGTATTAGAGCAGATTATACTCACCTGTGTAAAGCTGGCTAATGTGGTGAAGGAGATAGTGTCCTGCAGAGGATGGGGCCCCTGGCAGAGAGACACGGAGACCAGGAACGATTTACATCTTACACGCTGGACTTTGAGTCAAGATCCTCTGATGCTGATTCAGCGTCAGACATTGGCCCAGATGAACCGCGGCAGCAGAAAAGACCGGTGCTACCAACTGCCAGTTTCTGTGTCAGCAGCTACTGCAGATCCCAATCAGGAGTCAAGTATTAAAAACGCTCCTTCATACCTGCCCTAAAAAATGGATCAGATAAGGGGGAAGACGAATAAAAAAAAAAAAAAAGCAGCAAACACATCATCAGTGAAGGTTATTGCGTCGTGTGGTGTGGACACCTGCAGGAAAAGAGGGGTGAAAAATGCAGCATTTACGCTTTAAAAGACATTTTTTACGGCATGTAAAAAAAAAAAAAAAAAAGTGGTGTACCTAACTCTGTGAGTGCATGGATTAAAAGTTATTATAAAAGATAACCCTATTAACACTATTAATCTGCAGATATGGGGTTAATCTGTAGGCTAATCGCATTACGAAGGTGCCTGTATGATTTATTGAAAGCTGGCGGCTCATGGGAGAAATAAATTAAATTTTCTTCCTGGTGCTGCAGTTTCAGTACAGCAGCTAGGCACCCTCATTGCACTATTGGGCTATATTCACACGTTGCGTTTTTGCTTCATTTTTTTTAATTCAAATTAAAAGCTGCGTTTTTACAATAGCAGCAAAAGGTATGAGATTTCAGATATCTCATGCACATGGTTGTTTTTTTTTCCTGACTGAATTGGAAAACTACTGCTTTTTTAAAAAAAAAACAAAAAAAAAAAACAACTGCATTATGTCACTTCTTTCAGTGCTTTTTTAACCCATAGAGAACAAGGAATAAGTAAAAAAAAAAAAAAAATTTTGCCCTCAGTTAAATTAATGATATATGTGAAATTGAACAATGCCCAACCAACTCAATGCTCTGACAATGTCTTAGGTAAACTATTCCCGACCAATTCACCTCCCCCCACTGTTACATTTGCAATTGTGTATTTTTTCATTAACTTTTTCTTGTTTAGAATAGTCACTAATTTGATCAAATTTCCCTTTTTTTGTTTTTCACAAAAATGTTTTATGGTTTCACATATGTCTTGCTTTGTTCATGCTTCTCCGGTGGAAGCAAAGCTGAACTTTGGGCTCCTGAACAATTCAGCAAAAAAGCACAAAAATAATGCAGCAAATCCTGATTTTTGTCTGCAGCTTATTTACTGCCAAGAGATCAGGTTTTGACTGCAGCAAAAAGAGCAATGTGTGCACATAGCCTTAGGGTGCAGACACACGGCTGTATAAATCGGACCAAGATTGGACTGCAAACAGAGTGGCCGGCGTGTCTCCCGACCAGAGCGTGACTGCTTCATATATTTCTATGGAAATGCTCGGGTCAGGAGACCCACCGGCCAGTCCATGCACTGCAGTCCAATCCTGGTCCAATTTATACGTCTGACTGCGCCCTTAACCTGTAGAGTAACCTCATATCTGCGGTTTATTAGCGTTATCTGACATGACAGGTTCTCCTTAACAATACACGTGGTGGAAAAATAAATCACAAAATTGCTGTTTTTCAATCATAACACCTTTTTCCCCCCAAAAAAGTGATCAAAACGTCTCAAGTATCCCAAAATTATACAATTAAATCCTACAACACGGCGTACAAAGATGAGCCTTCCCGCATCTGCGTTGATGGAAAAATAGCAAAATTATGGATTTAAAAAAAATAAAAAAGGCTTTTTTTTTTTTTTTTTTTTTTTTTTACTTCTTTACTCTTTTTGTTAGGGACTTGAACCAGCAAAAGTCTGATTGCTTTCACTATGTACAGCAATACCACAGTACTGCTGTATATAGTAAAAAAACACTGTCTTCTATGATGCCTGGATGTCAGAGGAGATCACATGACAGGCACAGGGGGAAGGGGCGTTGAGCCGGCCCACGACTGTGATAGCAACCCATCGGTGCCCTGCTATCGCATCGCAGAGAAGCCAATGACCACCCTGACTTCTGGGCCTTGGTGCTTAAATGCTGCTGTCAGCAAATTGACAGAGGAATTTAAGAGGTTAACAGCAGTGATCAGTGGGCATGCCATTTGCTGCTGCTACAGGCAGATGTCGGCAATATAATATAGCCGACATCTGCCCTCTGTGGAGTGGGCTCTGCTTCTGAACCCGCTCCAAAGTCCTTGACATGCTCCATGATGGAGAATCTGAGCACACTTTTCTCTGACCGGCTCTGTCCAAGGAAAAAAAACAATATTAATAAGAGTGCGATCCAATGTTTTGTTGGATTGCTCTCGGACTGGAAAAACAGTGGTGTGAGTGAGCCCTAAAACTGAGGA
Organism: Phyllobates terribilis; assembly: GCF_046119375.1. Taxonomy (NCBI): domain Eukaryota; kingdom Metazoa; phylum Chordata; class Amphibia; order Anura; family Dendrobatidae; genus Phyllobates; species Phyllobates terribilis. Next base: position 1,169,784,596 of record NW_027362761.1, on the reverse strand, counting down.
TTAGTAATAAAACTTATAACCTGCATTTCATGTTATAGGTTTAAAAAATTTCTATGAAACTCAGTCTTGTCAAAATTTTGAAAATTGTTCTTGCGTTTAGTGAGATATTGATTAAAATCTTACTTTTCAAAGGGGGTGTACTCATTTATGCTGAGCAGTGTGTGTGTGTATATGTCTATCTCACTTAGTTTTGAAATGCCAGTGGGGTACTAGTCCATAGAAAACCCCAATTAATGTTTTCCAGAAAATCTCTTAAGGTTCCCATACACATTAGGTTCCCCAAATTCACAAATGAAGGGACTGGCCTTTTATTTGATGTGTGTGGAGTCTTCCCAACGTTTCACTGATTAAATAAAGTCTGTAGAGAGAAACCTAAGACATTTTGAATGTAACCCCTTCCTGAACGTTTTTGCACTTTTGTCTTTTCCTCCTCTACATCCTAGAGCCATGACTTTTTTTTTTTCTTTTTTCAGTTCTATAAGGGCTTGTTTTTGAGTGATGAGTTGTAGTTTCGAATGACACCATGAATTTTAATATCTAAAATGTTGAAAACACAAAATTCCATGTGGAGTGAAATGGTGAAAAAAAAAAAAAAAAAAAAAACACGTAACAGTGCCATTGTCTTTTACGGTGCTAATTGTTCAGTTAAAATCTCCCAACATGATTCTCCAGGCCATTTTGATTTTTAATTTCAGTGGTCAAATTTTTTTTTTTTTTAGAATTTTGGGGGAAAAAAAAATTGGTGTGTGATAGAACTGTGTGGGAGCTTGTTTTTTTTTTTTTACATGGCGAACTGATTATTTTATTGATGCCATTTTGGAGTACACAGTACATTTTGATTTAACTAATAAAAAAAGTCAATTATGGCATTTAATTTTAGATTTTGATCAGACTTTACAGACACCATAACGATAATACAAAATGTTTATTAAATGTTCTTATTTTTTGAATTGTGAAAGAGGAGGCGTCTTTAAACTTTTTTTTATTTTAATATTTTTAAAATATTGTTTATTTTCACTGTTTTTTTTTTTTTTATAGTCCTCTTAGGGGACTTGAACCTGCAATCAACTGATCACTTGTACTGGTATACTACCCTACGATTGACCCTTTTAGGCATTCTTGATCCGCGGGTGCTGTTTAGTAGAAAAACAAAACAAAACAAACCATTCTTTAGTCCATTGAGAGTCTCCACTGCTGCTATGTGTTTGGCATTGCCTGCAGTGCTGACATCCCAACAAAAATGCGGAAGACAATCATTTAGTTCAGCGACTCTGACCGGGACCTTCGTCTACATTGGCAGAGCCACTTAAATCACTAGTTGGTTTCTGCGCTGTCGCTCTGATTCAGCGCCGCAGATTATAACACACACAGAGAGTAACGGTGGAGACTTACTGGTGACCCTGGGACAGAGAGTAGAATTTGGATTGGTTTTTAATACCAAAATTTCCTGAAAGGAGCAACCCCTTAAATATTTTTGAGCAATACTCAACAATTTTGATGACTACCAGTATTCACAATGAACTAAACATTCACATGCTTGTCAGATCAAGTAAATATACTCACAGGTTGGACACCAGTTTGATGATGGACTTAAAAAGTAAGTAAGCTTTAAAAACATAGATATTTTTATTCCACACTGTGAAGTATTCCACTTTCCTCATGAAGCATTATTAAGGAGGTGAAAGTCCACGGGTGGGGCATAGTGGTAGATCTTCTTTTAATGTATTGTTTATATAGAAATAAGACTTAATTCAGACTTTATGCTGCTCTACATTTCAATGAGGGAATTATGGCGAAGTGCTGCCACTCTGTCTCCACCCTTGTCTGCTCCAATGAGATATTCACATACACCCCAAGGGACAGAAACTATGACTTCAATGAACATCAGATCGGCCGGACCTATTGTCCATCAGAGAATTAACCTGCTCGTAAGCATACGGACAATTTGGTTGATGTAATCATCCTAATGGATGCACATTGCACACTTCTCTTTGTGTAGATATAGATTCTTGTGTTTTGGGAAGGTCATGTAACTTGTTTGGTCTTTACCACCATTAGGCATTCCTCAGTCTGGACAGTCACACCGGGAAATATAATCTGGCAACTTGGTCCTTGAGTTTAGTTCACCATACTCTCTCTAAATAGCTGTCAGGTGAACGATTGTCTAGATCGGCAAGCAGCTATCTGTCCCAGCAGTGGCATAACTATAGTGGGTGCCAATGGGCCCTAAGGTCCCTTTTGGCCAATATGAAAAGACCAATACTATTAAAGTCCTATGATATTTAGTGTCTTTTTTGGGGATTTTGCATGGAAACCTAAAAGTTAAGCCACTGCGCCCCAGCTCCCCCTTCATATGCATGTTCAGCTGTAGATGGAATAAGCCACTGCCAGACTTATTAAAATCCAACATGCCAATTATTTTTTTCCCTTGATTTGCCATTGAGGGAGAATCCAATGACCCCCGTAAACATTAAGTACTTGGTTTCCATTCTGGTGAAATTAGGGTTTGGCTGATGTCTACTGAAACTGTTTGGGCACCTTTTTTAATACCGCACCAAAATTGAATTTTTCTAATCCTCTTTCCCTAGACATTGCCATTTTATGTCTTTGGCCAACTTGAGTTCATGTATCTGGATTGATGATCAGCTGAATGAACCTTCAAATATGGTAAATGTTTATTCCCGCTCATTACCCCATGTATATAGGCCCAGTGATCAGCCTGCAAACGAGCAAATAGGGGCAAATCCGCAAATCTTATCAGAGACCTGCTGCCAACACTAATGAAAGTGTGAGGAGCTAACAACGCTAAGATCATTTCTGTGAACCCTCTCATTATCAATATAAATGAAAATAAACAAAGAATAATCAACTTTCTTAATGGTTGATCAGTGACCGCCAGGGGCACAAAATCTGTCCATGTGAAATGGGGCCTCGAGAATGTGATCACAGAATCTATTTGGCCATTTCATAAAGTCAGGGTCTATGTATCTCGACAGATCTGCTGACCTAAATTCTGATATTATTCACCTTTACTAGAACTTTTCTGGATCTACCATTTGTGGTGCAGTGAAAGGTGTAGTACTGGATGGAAGGTTTATTTCTCCCAGCAAGATAAAATGTGACCTGGATTTTCCTTAATTCTCCGGGTTTTCAGCACAACACCTGACATACACAGCTCCAGCAATCAAGCCTGCATAAGTCAGTTAGGGGGGAAATCCTCAGGGTGTGAGGGGCTAGGCTGGAGTGAGCCTGAATTTGTTTTGCTGTTTGGATACATGCTGGAAAGGTCTGTGACAAAGATTCAAGCAACCCCGTGAATGTCACCTGGTGGTCGCCTGTGGCCTGCAACAAACCACATCACTAATGGTGACCAGGCGGCCTCTTAGTTAAGCCCATCCCATGCAAGGGTGAGTCTGAGACCGGTGGTTCTCCAGGTTGGAGTACAGTTACGTTGTGTTTTTTCCCTTTCTGTCACCTACTCTTTAAAGTGTGAATAAAACACTGAAGTTTGGACTTTGAGCCTGTGTGTTGCCTCATTACTGCTTTGCTGCCGCTGCCTACCAGAGCAAATCCCTACACATTACATCAGACATTGCCAGGTTTGCATGAGATACATTAAACTTTTAAGGCCATTAGCAATGAGAGAATTAATTTGCAGGTCCAGCAGCCAAGTCAACTTTCCATAGCCGCTGGACTTGAGCCCTGCAAAGCACATTTTCCTTGACGACATCCTTGGCTCATCTTTTGATTGGCGCAGTCATGATACACGAACGACATCACGCCAGGCTGGCTAATGAAAAGAGATGCCATGGATGCCATCAAGTAAGAGTCAGTTCACAGGTCTCCCACACAGTGGCCACAAAGTACTAACCTGGCCACTAGATCAGGGTCCAGAAAGTTTACTCTCTCATCTATAAAGCCCACCTTAAAGCATGATGAATATGACCATGACTGAAGATCAGAACTTTGTCTCATTGGGTCTTAATCCTTCAGTCATGCTTCATTACTATTTTTCCCCAATTATAATTCTCCCCATGTGCTACTCTTTTCTTAAAGTCATTTTCCAGACCCTCTAAGCCATGACCCAGTTGATTAGTGGAGAATTCATCAATTGTCATCTAACAAGTTATCTCACTGATATGGATCGCCACAATGTCCCATGTGATGAGTGACCATAAAGGCATCAGGTCCTAACAACCTTCTTGTAGCTTCAGGCAGGAGGAGGACTGGCAGTAGCCACTGCTGATAAGGCGGCCATCGATCACACTACACCATCACTACTCAGGTAATAGTGAGACTGGTGACAACACGCTGCTATCTATGGGGACCATCATCTCTTTATATGACCAACTAATGGGATAACATCTCACTGACACCACCGCCTCGTTTACTCCCAACACTGTGAGAAGCCCATGTATATGAAAGGGGAGAAGACTGATGAATAGTATTACTCTACTTTTGATTTTTTTTTTTTTTAAGAGACTGTGAAGTTCAAAGAATCTTTTCTTTCTTGTTTGCTTCTGTTTCATTTTTCTTTTTTTTTATTTCTTGTTTTAGTTATACTTAGATTTATATTCTTCTTCGTACTGTATCTAGTGATAAATTTGTTTAGTCAGATAAACCCTACTACAGTGCTCGCTCCATGTCATTAGGAGAGTCTTTTAAGGAAATGTTCCCATGTAGCGTGAATTATGCTTTAGTTTTTCCACTTTTCTTGAGCTGAAAACCTGATGCATTTTACAGTTCAAGTGGATGTTTTCATGCAAACTTATGCTAACTGGGCATTTAACAATGTTGACATTTTTTTTTTCCCCCCTATAGGATTTTAGGTGGGGCGTGAAAGTACATTCGTACAAAAAAAATTGTATTCATAATGGCAGAATCCCAATTATCTACTGTAGATGTAATCTATGCACAGTATGATGGCCCCACAGATTTCTACATACAGTATGATGGACCCACAGCCCCCTACATATAGTAAGATGACACACATCTATACTGCCTGAGGAATTCGGTCTCAGGATAAGAAGGCATATATATATATATTGAGGTTAAAACATTGAATCTTTATTATGATAAAAACAACATTTATTGATTAAAACAAGGTAAAAAGCAGGAATTTTCATTTGTAGCAGATTGATATAAAACTGTTCTTTAGCACCAGTAAAAGAGCACTGAAAGAATAATATGAGCAATATCCTAATGTAGGTATTATTAAGTATAAAATATTCTATGAACCAATCTCATCCATTATCCATGAAAAATCCTAGCTGCATTAATGCTAATCAAAACCTTTTGGGATGGTTTACCCCATTCTTTTTACTCCTCCATGTATGTAGTGTAAATTGGTGAACTAAATATTATAAGCTTGATCCAAGGACCACCACAACCTTCACTAAGCCCCTATTAAATGCTGGGCAGTGATTAAGACAATGCGTTTCTATAAACATTGTCACGTTAAAGGGCCTTTTTACACTCAGATTTGACAATATGACAACTATTTCCCCCCACCAACAATCCAAAATGACTCTTTGAAATTTTCCAAAAGTGCAGATCCCTTTTACCAACCTCAGCGTCCACAATTTTGCAAATTTGCATCTTCACCTAATCCCCTTAGAGTTTGGATCCCCTTCTCTCCCGCACCTCAAGCTCACTTTCCATCTTTGAACCTGTCATAGAAAAAGTTACCAGGCTCCCCGCTTATTCTCGCCCTACAACCTGCAGCAGTGACCTGTTTCCTCATATCTCCTTCAGTATCTCTCCTCAGTTGTCACTACTCACCCAACTAAAATAGTTAACCTCTCTCTTCCTTCTGGTATCTTGCCTTCCTCATTTAAACATGCCATCATAACCCCTCTACTAAAAAAAAAACATCCCTGGACCAGAATTGTTTTGCCAACTACAGACCTGTTTCTGATGACTCCAGTCTAATCCGCTATCTCTCAGATAACTCTCTTCTTGACCCTTTACAATCCAGTTTCCACTCTTTGCATTCTACTGAAACTGCCCTTTACTAAAGTCTCTACTGATCATTACTCTCTATTGATTCTCCTGGATCTCTCGGCAGCATTTGACACTGTGGATCACCAGCTCCTCCTCACTACGTTCCGCCTTATAGGCCTCAAAGAAACTGATCTTTCTTGGTTCCCCTCTTACCTCTTTGACCACTCCTTCACTGTATATTTTGCTTGCTCATCTTCCTCTACTCTTCCCCTTAATATCGGGGTTCCTCAAAGCTCAGTCCTAGGCACCCTCCTCTTCTCCCTATATACTACCCCTATTGGACAAACCTTCAGCAGATTAGGGTTATCGTGCCATTTACATGCTGATGACACTCAATTATACACCTCTTATCCTGACATGACCCCTGCATTACTGCAAAATACCAGGGGTTGTCTGTCAGCTGTCTCTAACATGTCCTCTCTCTATCTGAAACTGAATATCTCCAAAGCTAAACTTCTAGTGTTTCCTTCCTCTACTAACCTAATAATACCCGATATAGCAATTTCCTTAGGTCGTTCAACCATGACTCCCTAGCATATTTGACACAGCACTTTCCTTTATTCTCTATATCCAATTACTTGCTCCCTCGTGTCACCGGCATCTAAAAAACCTCTCTAGAACCCAACATTTTTTCACCATTGAAACTGCAAAACTCTTACTGTTTCTCTTATTCATTCCCGTCTGGATTACTGCAACTCTCTACTTATTGGTTTTCCGCTTACCAAACATTCTCATTTCCAATCCATCCTGAATGCGGCAGTAAGGATCATATTTTTGTCCAGCTGCTAGAGCGATGGCTCCACCTTGTGCCAGACATTGCACTGGTTACCCATCCTTTATACAGCACAATATAAACTCTACACTCTCACCCACATAGTGCTCCATAGTTCTGCACTACCATAAACCTCCTCCATCATCTGTCTATCACCATACCCCTGCTCTCATTTCTGCAACTGATCTAAGACTAACATCCTCAATAATCCGAAGCTCCCTTTTCCGTATCCAGGTATGCTGCACTAGCTTTCTGGAATGCACTACCCCAGAAGATCCAATTAATACCTAGCCCCACTTTTTTAAGCATGCTTTAAAATCACATCCGTATAGATAGATTAGTGAAGTGAGGTGATAGGCCTAAGTCTTCCTTGTTCCCCCTTCTAATTTTTCTTCAGAATCTGATCCCTCTCATTCATATGTCTCCACACCCTCCATACACCCAATATCATTTTATAACGGTACTTGGACAAATACTGGCTGGTGACCAGCTCAAGAAGCTTTATATCATAACCCAAATTTATTGTAATGGTAGTTGGATCGTACACGACAAGCACGTTCTACCTATTATGTCGTCCTCCCTCCCCCTCCCCCCCCCTCCATTTTCTTGTAGAGTGTAAGCTTGTGAACAGGGTCCTCACGCCTCTTGTAACTGGTGAACTATGTTACTTGTAATGTGTTACTTTGTAACGTATTTCTTGTCTGTACATGTCCACACTTAATTGTAAAGTGCTGCCGAATATGTTGGCGCTATATAAAATTATTACTTGTTTCAAGGAAGAATCTTAGGAAATGAAGAAATGTCCTGCAGTGGTACACAGATGAGGAGAGCAATCAATAGAAAGGATCCGTTGTTCTCACTGGTGCTTCTCTATATCCAACCATAGCTCCTCTACTGAAAAATACTTTGTGCAGGGGGATACTTGTGCAGATTTGTTCGAAGAGCCGTATTTGTCAAAGTGCCAAGCAGTTAAACATGGCATGAATTTAACACTTATTTCTCTTCTTCTTCTCTTCATACAGGTATAAGTTTATGTCATCTGCTGTTAACCCTTTTAAAGCCTGCATATTAACCTAAAGATGAGACATATCTATACCCACCTATAGCTCCTCTACTGCGAATAACAACTGGTTACCCAGAGAAGGACACATCTTTCCAAGGCATGAAGGTCTTGAGGCCCAATAATCTTGAGGCTAGACACATCATCAAGAACACCTTGAGACTTGAATGTGATGTAAAGAATATGAACCCCATCCAGCTGCTAGTTTATCAGACATCCAGCTTCAAGCCTATACCAACCTCAACTCAAGGGTGCCCAAGAAGCAGAAGCTGCTTTAATCATAAAGGCCATCCAATTATGGACTAGAGGATTATGCACCCCCAACAAAACCCACTTGTGCCTCATAGGAACTGGCATGAAAAATCCATTGAGCTACGTTCATAGCAATAACCTAACATGCCCCAAACATATGGATCCCAGCACCAGTTCCTGCCAAATTCATCAGGTTTTGGTGGAACAGATCTTAGCTGGTTTTCAGTCTCCTCCCAAAAGGAAATAATGAAGATGGTGAGGCCTCCCTAATCCTATCCTGCATTCATTGCCATGGGCATAAAGAGAACTCAAGAAAGGAAATTAACCCTGAGCAACATTTGTCAGTATGTGACGGACAATTTCCCCTTCTATAATAAGAATAAAGTCATGTGTCAGAACTCTAGAAGGCATAACTTAACCCTGAATGATTGCTTCAAAAAAGTTCCAAGAGCTAAAAATGATCCAGGTAAGAACTTCCCAACGAAATGTGTACAGTTAATGAGGTTATATTATATTCTAAAATTCTATTCTTAAGAGTTAACTTATTACTTTCTTCTTCTAAAAATGATAACTAGTTTTTAATTTTTTTTTTAGATGTCATATTTTCTAACATGCTAGTGGTATTATGGTATTATGTTTAATACGGAGCTATCTAGTAGATAGAAAAGGAATTAAAAGTAAGGATATTCGGAAATAAAAAGACAAAAATTAAAATTCTATCTACTGGCTAACACAATATTTTTATGTATTTTCATCTTTTGTTATTTTATTTTTTTTACACTTTTTTTCTTTTTGTTTTTCAACTTTAAAAAAAAGTCACATTTGAACATTTTTCCTTTGTGCATTTGGTTAGAAGACCTTCTATGTATCTTCCCTTCCACTTATCTCTCCGTTCTTATCTTTTCAGGTAAATGAAACTACTGGACCCTTGATTCCAACTGTGAAAAATTGTTGCACTACAGCAATTTCCAGAAGAAGCGAAAGAGCAAATCAGAAAAGATCACTTAAAGGGGTTTTCCCACGAACAAAAGTTCATTTTAATAATTGGCTGAGTCTGACCGTGTACAGAACATACCACAGCTCCTGGGCACAGGAGGAAGCAAAAAAACTATACAGACATTACAGCACGGGATCACAGAAGATTCATTTCCTGAGGTAAAACATTTCACTTTCTGTTTTTAAACAATATTTTACCTCACAAAATGAATCCTCTGTGATCAGCATAGAGCACTACATAATTACTAGCTATTGAACCCGTTCTACGCCCGGGTGGTGAGTATTTTTATTGGTATATGGTCTCCCATGCTGGTATGTGCTGCCCCCATCCTCGTATTTGTGCTACCCCCATCCTGTCCCCCTCATCCCCAATCCTGGTATGCATGGCACCCCTCATCCCCAATCCTGGTATGCATGGCACCCCTCATCCCCAATCCTGGTATGCATGGCACCCCTCATCCCCAATCCTGGTATGCATGGCACCCCTCATCCCCAATCCTGGTATGCATGGCACCCCTCATCCCCATCCTGGTATGCATGGCACCCCTCATCCCCAATCCTGGAAGGCATGGCACCCCTCACCACCAATCCTGGAAGGCATGGCACCCCTCTTCCCTATTCTGGTATGTGTGGTACTCCTCATCCCTATCCTGGTATGCATGGTACCCCATCCCTCATCCCTATCCTGGTATGTATGGTATCCCTCATCCTGGTAGGCATGGCACCCCTCATCCCCAATCCTGGAAGGCATGGCACCCCTCATCCCCAATCCTGGAAGGCATGGCACCCCTCATCCCCAATCCTGGAAGGCATGGCACCCCTCATCCCCAATCCTGGAAGGCATGGCACCCCTCTTCCCTATTCTGGTATGTGTGCTACTCCTCATCCCCATCCTGGTATGCATGGTACCCCATCCCTCATCCCTATCCTGGTATGTATGGTATCCCTCATCCTGGTAGGCATGGCACCCCTCACCCCCAATCCTGGAAGGCATGGCACCCCTCACCCCCAATCCTGGAAGGCATGGCACCCCTCATCCCAATCCTGGAAGACGTGGTACCTCATCCCTCATCCCTATCCTGGTATGTATGGTATCCCTCATCCTGGTATGCATGGGCCCCTCACCCACATCCTGGTATGTGTGGCCCCCCTCATCCCTTTCACGCTGTACACACATACAAAAAAATAAACACTTATACTCACCTTTCTTCCCTGTGCTCCAGCGCTGCTGTGTCCTGTTCTGCCGGAGGCCGGGGGAGGAGCGTGGCGCCGGAGTACGCGAGTGCCCATACCGCACTGTCCGGCACCATTTTGCTGAAGACACACTGCAAATGTGTCTTCAGTAAAATGGCGCCGGATAGCGCTATGCGCATGCGCCGATCCGATGCCTCACTCCTGCCCAGGTCTCCGGTGAAGAGAGGCGCCGCGGCAACGCTCCTCCCGGTCAGGTATGTAAGTATGGTACCGGAGATCGCAGTATGCATTCAGTGTCTACGCATATCGCGATCTCCAACGCAATCTCCTCTTACCTGCATTTCCATCAAATAACCTAAAAGGTTTTTATCCATGTAAAAATTGCTCAGTCTGCTAACGCTTACCTATGCAAAAACATAAAACTATTAGGAACCATACTATTGAGTTCCCTATTGTCAACTTTATTACAAGCTCTACAAAGGGATTGATTTATGGTTTAAAATGTCCATGTGACAAACTATACATTGGACGTACTAAGCGTCCTATGCATGTAAGGATTAATGAGCATCTTAGGAATATTAAAAACAAATTTACAGGCCACCCCCTATCCAAACACTACACTGTGAAACATGGGGGGGGGGGGATCCATGGCACCCAGGTCATCGGTATCCAAACTGTACCTAAACACTGGCGGCAAGGGGACTATATTAAACGTATGTCCAGGATTGAAAGCCAGTGGATTTTTAACATGGACACACTGAGACTTAAAGGTCTCAATAGCGAAATTTAACTTTTTGCTTTTAATGATTAAAGGACCTCCCACATTGCATATATAAGAAGCTGAGATACCATCAAGGACCATCTCTGAGGAAGGAAACCGCCTTTGTTTCCGAAACGCGTCAGATTTTGGTCCTCTCAGCTCTCCGTAGCTGCTCTATCACAAGGTCACCATGTGACTGTTATGTCACGTCAGGTCTTGCTCGTCCCGCCTGCCTCACCATAAGCTAGCGCGCCAACGAGTACTGCACCGTCGGAAGCTAGAGTCACCGGCCGGGACTCTGCTTCACTCTAATACCCCACCTAAGAATCTCTCAGCAATCCACAAGAAGACATCGATAAGGTAACATTACTGCTCTTATCGTGTACCTCCGGTATCCTCCCTGCTGCTTCTTGCCCACCGCATTACAACCGCCGCACTTTGCTTAAGGTAAGATTGCCAGTAAGGGGTCTGTCACAGGGGGGTGACTGTGCTCTGTTTTGAGACCGCTGCAGTGATTATCGGGAACTGCCTCATATGTCCATTCCTTCATCTTGCAGCAGCTGCATCGGTCACTCATTGCTCCTGGTGCCACCAGGACAACGCTGCTTGCACCACCTGCCTGACACTTGGTATCACGGGGTCCTCCCATCCACTAGGTTAATAGGAACTGCTCCACATGTCCGGAAGGATCCGTGTGAGACAGACCACATCGGAATCAACCTAGGAGAGAAAACCTCCACAAAAAACACTATCATCAACACCTGTTGATTCAGGCATATTCGGTATGACACGGTTTAATTGGTCAGCATATACATACCTTTTTTAACCATTTAATATAGCTACCTTCTTTACTCCTCCAGGTTAATTGTTTGCTCAATTTCCAAAATCCCATTATCAGCCTAAGTACTGATCTAGGATATAACCATAGAACCCTCGTATCAGGTAAATATTGGCAAATTAACATTACCTATGATATAGCCCTTTCTTTGTACATATCAGAGTTTCTCTTGAGTACTAGGTACCTCTGTATACTTGGCCACCCGGCAAAACCCCAGTAAGCACCAACTGTCAGGAATTCTATTTCACAGTCAATCAGGTAATACAACGATCCACTCCTAAAGAGTCATCAACCCGGAACATGAATCCACTCTAACCCACATACCTTTCTCTCCATCAAACTGACTCCATTTTTCCCTATCATCCAATCCTGTCCCTAAATCTACTATCTGGTTATTTACCCTTCCAAAACGGATCTTGAAGTCATTGTTTCTATATTTTTATCTTATTTAACCCCTTTACCCCCGAGGGCGGTTTGCACGTTAATGACCGGGCCAATTTTTACAATTCTGACCACTGTCACTTTATGAGGCGATTATTCTGAAACACTTCAACGGATCCCGCTGATTCTGAGAATGTTTTTTCGTGACATATTGTACTTCATGATAGTGGTAAAATTTCTTCGATATCACTTGCGTTTATTTGTGGAAAAAAAAAGCGGAAATTTGGCAAAAATTTTGAAAATTTTGCAATTTTCAAACTTTGACTTTTCATGTCCTTAAATCAGAGAGATATGTCACACAAAATAGTTAATAATTAACATTTTCCACATGTCTACTTTACATCAGCACAATTTTGGAACCAAAATGTTTTTTTTGTTAGGAAGCTATAAGGGTTAAAAGTTGACCAGCGATTTCTCATTTTTACAACAAAATTTACAAAACCATTTTTTTTTAGGGACCACATCACATTTGAAATGACTTTGAGGGGCCTTTGTGACAGAAAATACCCAAAAGTGACACCATTCTAAAAACTGCACCCCTCAAGGTGCTCAAAACCACATTCAATAAGTCTATTAACCCTTCACGTGCTTCACACCAATTAATTGAATGTGCAAGGAAAAAATGAACATTTTTTACTTTTTTTCACTAAAATTTTATTTTATACCCCAATTTTTTATTTTTACAAGGGTACCAGGAGAAATTGGACCCCAAAAGTTGTTGTGAAATTTCTCCTGAGTACGCTGATACCTCATATGTGGGGGAAAGCCATTGTTTGGGCGCATGGCAGGGCTCGGAAGGGAAGGAGCGCCATTTGACATTTTCAATGCAAAACTCTCTGGAATTCACAGCGGACCCCATGTTGCATTTGGAGAGCCCTGATGTGCCTAAACAGTGGAAACCCCCACAAGTTACCCCATTTTGGAAACTAGACCCCTTAAGGAACTTATTTAGATGTGTGGTGAGCACTTTGAATCCCCAAGTATTTTGCAAAAGTTTATGACGTAGAACCAAAATCATTTATTTCCTTAAAAACAATCTTTTTGCCGCAATATTTTTATTTTTACGAGGGTACCAGGAGAAATTGGACCCCAAATGTTGTTTTGCAATTTCTCCTGAGTATGCTGATACCTCATATGTGGGGGAAAGCCATTGTTTGGGCGCACGGCAGGGCTCGGAAGGGAAGGAGCGTCATTTGACGTTTTCAATGCAAAACTCTCTGGAATTCACAGCGGACCCCATGTTGCGTTTGGAGAGCCCCTGATGTGCCTAAACAGTGGAAACCCCCCCACAAATTACCCCATTTTGTAAACTAGACCCCTTAAGGAACTTATTTAGATGTGTGGTGAACACTTTGAGCCCCCAGGTGCCTCACAGAAATTTATAATGTTGACTTGTGAAAATAAAAAAAAAAAAAACATTTTTTTCACAAAAATGTTAAAAAAAATATTTTCACAAGGGTAACAGGGGAAAGTGGACCTCAAAATCTGTTGTCCAGTTTCTCCTGAGTACGCTGATATCCCATGTGTTGGAGAAAACTACTGTTTGGGCGCATGTCAGGGCTCGGAAGGGTAGGAGTGACGCTTTGGAATGCAGACTTTGATGGAATTGTCTGCGGGCATCATGTCACGTTTTCAGAGCCCCTGATGGGCCTAAACAGTGGAAATGCCCAACAAGTGCCCCCTTTTTGGAAGTGGTAGCTGATTTTTGAATCTTATAATTTAGTGTCATACGTCAGTTGTGTAGGACAACATGACAAACACTACACAACTGACGTATGACAACCTGACGAACACTTCGTCAGTTGTGTAGTGTTCGTCAGGTTGTCATACGTCAGAAATTAATTTAGTAGTGCATGGAAGTATGGTACTTTTTGAAGCGTTCTTTCATGCACAGGCCAGGTTTGTCGGGGCAGGTGTCACATTGATAAATGGTGTCCTTGCGTATTCCCCTTTTTATAACACACTCTGCACCTCTTTTGTGACTTACTTTTTTTTGCGACTTGAGGGATCTGCCCCGGGAAATGCTGGCCTGGTACAATTCTCGGTCCTTCAGTTCCGGAAGTACTAGGGCCCGCTTCGTCACCACTGCCAAATATCAGGGCCTTGATAACTATCTCCTGGAAGTGAAGGTACGACGCAGAAGTCTGGCCTGTACATTGTGACAGAAGGAAAGCGTTGTGCATTGCCATCTGTACAAGGTGCACCACCAACTTCTTATACCATACCTTGGACTTTCTCAAAGCACTGTACGGCTGGAGGACTTGATCGGAGAGATCAACTCCCCCCATGTACTTGTTGTACCCCACTACACAGTCTGGTTTGCCGACCTGTGTAGTGGAACCTCGTACAGTGCTGAGGGTGCTGCCATCACCATGTATGGTGGTCAAGATAAGGACATCCCTCTTGTCCTTGTACTTGACCACCAGCAGGTGGTCGCTACATTGGGCTCTGCTCTCACCCCTTCTGAGCATCTGCCCAATTAGCGTCTTTGGGAGGCCTCTCTGATTTTTGCGGACAGTACCGCGGGTTGCGGTACGTCGCGCAGAGAGGGTTTTGAAGAGAGGGACACTGGTATAAAATTTATCCACATACAGGTGATAACCTTTATCCATCAGTGGGTGCACCAAGTCCCACACAATTTTCCCACTCACTCCCAGAACAGGGGGGCATTCAGGGGGTTCAATCCGGGAGTCCTTCCCTTCATAAACTCTAAACTTGTGAGTGTACCCTGAGGTACTCTCACAAAGTTTATACAGCTTGATTCCATACCTGGCCCTCTTACTGGGCAGGTACTGCCGGAATCCAAGCCGTCCCTTAAAAGCAATTAAGGACTCATCCACACAGATGTCCCTTTGGGGCACGTACACTTCAGAAAACTTGTTGTTGAAGTTTTCGATGACCGGCCGAACTTTGAAAAGACGATCAAAGTTCGGGTCATCGCGTGCAGGACACCTTGCATTATTGTTGTAATGCAAGAACTTGTGGATGGCCTCAAAACGTGTCCGAATAATGACTATTCGGAACACTGGAGTGTTATACAAAACGTCAACACTCCAGTATTGCCGAAGATCTGGCTTCTTCACGATCCCCATATGAAGGACCAGGCCCCAAAACTTCATCATTTCTTCTGCGTCTACAGGAGACCAGTTAGAAAATGATGAAGAGGGGTTTTGTTCCAAAAACTGATGAGCGTACAAATTAGTTTGGCCCACCATGAGGTTTATAAAATCCTCAGAGAAAAAGTCTTTGAAAAAGTATATTTCTGTGAGGCTGGTGGTGTCAAACTTGATTCCTGATTCCGCCACGAAATCAGGAATCAGTGGCTCATAGTTTTCAGGGGGCGAGGTCCATATGGGTTCAGTAGTGGGGGGCGCTGGTTCGTCTTCTCTCCTGGGACGACTGCGGGGCGGTCCAGCAGCACCTGAGGGGGAAGAAGAGGACGATGAGGCGTCGGAAAAATAAAGAAATGTGGGATCCTCGCCCTCCCTGTCAGTGTCAGTGTCGGAGGCAAGAATAGCGTATGCCTCCTCCGCTGAATAGTGAGTTTGGGACGAGCGGGACATTTTTTTGTTTGTTTGTTATTTATGTAGTGTGTGTGTGTCTGTACTTTATTTAGAGTGTGTATGTGTCAGTGTGCTTAGTGTGAACTTTTTTTCTGAAAAAAAGGGAAAAAGGGACTACTGTATGTGGTGCAAACAGCGAGCACGAGTGTGGATCGGTGAACTTTGTCACCGATCAACGCTCGGCAGTTGCTGGAAGTGTGGGAAGTGGGAAGAGGGGAATTGGGGTGGATGAGGGGAGATCAGAGATGACTTACCAAAGTCTTCTCTGTTCTTCTTCCAGCAGCAGGCTCTGGAGCAGGATCAGCAGGAGACGGCGCCCGGAGCAGGAACTGGAGCCTGAAGCAGGAGACCAGAACCAAGAGAATTAACAAAAAAAATCCTGAAAAGCAGCGAGCATGGACGATGATCAGTGTCGTAGTCACTGGTCAGCGCTCGGCCGCTGCAGGATGCACGAAAAAAAAAAATGGTGGGAGGGGGGGTAAAAAGAGGGGGGAGGGTAGAGGGGGGAACAGAGATGGGCTTACCAAAGTCTTCTCTGTTCTTCAGCAGGATCAGCAGCAGGCTCTGGAGCAGGAACCACAGCAGGTCAGGAGCAGAAGACCCAGGACGCTGGAGCAGAAGATCCAGGAGCAGCAGCAGCGACTGGAGCAGGTTAGAAGATGGTCTTGTGGTGTCACAGAAGATTCTGTGGCACTACAAGGCCCAGTGACAGACAGATCAGATGTGACATCTCTGTAGAAATCCTCACCAAGTGTGAGGGTCTGCAGGGCGGTCACAGGGGGGTGATAGGGTGGTGATAGGTGGAGGTCACCACCCAGTCACCTCCCGGTCAGGTAATCTGATTGGAGCGATAGATGATGACCTTGATTTCTTCAATCAGAGTTCCTGAATACAGGTGACCGGGCGGTCACAGGGAGGTGTCACCTCTCTGTGACCCCCTGTGGTGCATGCTGTGCCCCAGCCAGCTGATTGGTGCAATCAATGTCACCAATCAGACATGGCTGGGGCAGAGCACGCACCACAGGGGGTCACAGGGAGGTGACACCTCCCTGTGACCGCCCGGTCACCTGTATTCAGGAACTCTGATTGGAGTGATCGATGATGACATTGATCGCTCCAATCAGAACAGTCAGGGGGCTTTCATCACATTGCAGGGGGTCATGAGGCGGTGACAGGCAGGTCACAAGCCGGTCACCGCCCCATGACCGCCCTGTCACCGCGCAGTCCCGCTATGATCGGTGTGATCGGCGATCGCACCGATCAAAGTGCTTTGGGGTCAGGGCTGGGGTCTCCTAGCAACAGGCTAGGATCTGTGCTCTTAGGAGCAACCGATCCTAGGCTGCACATCACTGTTTCCGGCAATCTGATTGCTGGAAACAGTGAGAATGCTGTGATTGGCTGTTCAGAATTGAACAGCCAATCACAGCGATCGTGGGTTCGAGGGGGCTGCGAAACCTTTAGTTGCGGGACCACATTAAAGACCATGACCTAATAGTACGTCATTGGTCCAATCGGCCCAGGTCACAATGACGTACTATTAGGTCACACGTCAGAAAGGAGTTAAATAAAATCTTTTTACCCGATTTTAGCTCTATCCCCTTTTGCATTTATTACGGAGTGTCAAGGTGGAAAGCTCGAACATGGGACTGCTACTCAACACAAAGATATTGACTACTGCCAGGTACGACCGGTACATATTTGAGATGGATCGATGATTGCTCAAGATGCAGCAACAACACCGGAAGTCAATACAATAGCTATGGGCAAATCAACAATGAAGTCACTGGACAAGGTCTTCAAATCGAGGAATATTTCACTGGCGACAAAGACACGGCTTGCACATAGTTTGGTCTTTTCTGTGGTAACATATGGATGCGAAACCTGGACGATAAAGAAACAGGACAGAAGAAGAATCGACACCTTCGAAATGTGGTGCTGGAGAAGGGTGTTATCAATACCATGGATGGTAAGAAGAATAAACAAATCAAGCCAGACATGTCACTCAAAGCAAGGACCACCAGGATATGACTTGCCTACTTTGGACACATCATACGAAGAGAGCAATCACTAGAAAAGGACATCATGGACAGAAGAATAGAAGGAACAAGGCGAAGAGGAAGACCAGCAATCCGATGATGTTACACTATCAAGATAACTGCAGAGAAGACCCTGATTGACTTATCTAAGCTTGCACAAGATCAATCTTCCTACAGAGCGTTCATCCATAAAGTCGCCATGACTCGAGAATGAGCCAAAGACCGTTAAATGAGAAATCATCAACTGACCAATGTGATCAACAACACTAAGATGAGTGGTATCAGGAGGGTCTACTGGTTGTAAGGATTTGCAGTTAGCTGCCATAGTACCATAAAAGGAGGATCCTCAATATTTGTTTGTTTGGAGACCATTTTTTTCATAGCATACAATCCTAATTAGACAACATCTGCAAAAATTATTTCCTTGAGAAGAAGGCTCTCCAGAAGACCACGTAATTCAAAGACCAATCTCTGGAAATCCAGAGCAGAATTCCTGTGCCAGTTTCTTAGATCTACATATTATCATCTTTAAGAAGACCACTTTTCAATGCAACTTTAGGGAGGCACCCTAAAGAGGATTTATTATATTCTACCTTGCTCGGCCATGCGTGTCCATAGGCCATGTCGAGAACTGCAACCCAGCATCACTGAAGTAAATGATGCAATTCCAGATGTAGCCCATAGTCAAGAGTGACACTATTTTAGGTTAAAAAAAATGTACCATTTCATTTAATCTTCTACGACAACTCTTTTGGACCACTCTGGTGGACAATCTTTTTCTCCATCTTGAAAGCCTGTCCATTTAGTATTAGATGAGGTTTACATATATTGTAGTTGTTTCCTTTAGTTCCACCTGACCTGTAATGTCTTTAATCCCTGCTCAAAATGGGACTGAAAAGTTCTGTAAACAATCTTAAGAGACTTATTGTTACGCGTTGACTCACAATAGAGAACATTTTATCTCTCCAACTTCGACTAGAAACAAGGCAAGTGTCTGAAAGTCTAATGCCAAAACAAACGGAGTAAATGGTGGAGTGTGTAGTGACAGACTGCTGAGCACGCAGAAAATCCAAATTAGGCTGAGTGTCAACGATCAGTTTTTTTGGTGAGGTTTTTACGCTATGTATTTTCACTGCATCAAATATGCAGCGTACTTCAGTTCCAGCAAAGTGGATGGGCTTGATGGAGATCTCATGGCCACTGTGCATCTTTTATACTCAGCATAAACTGACCTGCGGTGCGTGTTTCAAGTCTGCAGCATGTCAATTTCGCACGAAAAAAATCATCATGGCCACACAGCCTTACTGTAATACAAAATTATTGAAATGCTCCTTTTTACATTGAAAATTAAGTGAACCCTTAAGTCAGAGACAAAAAAAAACTTTGAAGTTTAGTCCCATAAATTGGTAAGTACATAGACATTATGTGAATATGTTAAAGATTCTATTCCATTCTGCAGATTCACCCAAATTCGGCTGGGAAATATAATACACATTGAATTTATTTGGCACAAATTGAATTACTGATAAAAGCTGTTTATTATGGTCTGAGGCTTTTCCAAATGACAGAGGATTATGAAAAGAGTGGTTAAATGAAAAAAAATATTATACTCGCCCCTCACCCATCTTGGCTCCGCAGCTCCCTACTCAAAGTTTGCTTTTCCCTTCTGAATCCAATTTTCAGTATTCTTCACTTTTTGTCATCACTTGCGCTTACTAGGCCTCGCGTAACACAATGAATTCAGTTGAGGCCTAGTTAGCGTTGGAGGCACCAAAAAGTGGGGATGGAAGTAAAAACCAAAGCCATGAGAAGGAAGCGAGCCAGCGGAGTACCTTGTGGGAAGTTGTGGTGCTGTTATAAATAACACATCCTAGATCTGAATGAATGAAATATTCTCATTGAATACTTTGTTCTGTACAAAGTTGAATGTGCTGACAACAAAATCACACAAAAATCATCAATGGAAATCAAATTTATTAACCAATGGAGGCCTGGATTTGCAGTCACCCCCAAAATTAAAGTGGAAAAACACACTACAGGCTGATCCAACTTTGATGTAATGTCTTTAAAACAAGTCAAAATGAGGCTCAGTATTGTGTGTGTGGCCTCCACGTGCCTGTATGACCTCCCTACAACGCCTGGGCATGCTCCTGATGAGGCTCAGTATTGTGTGTGGCCTCCACGTGCCTGTATGACCTCCCTACAACGCCTGGGCATGCTCCTGATGAGGCTCAGTATTGTGTGTGGCCTCCACGTGCCTGTATGACCTCCCTACAACGCCTGGGCATGCTCCTGATGAGGTTGCGGATGGTCTCCTGTGGGATCTCCTCCCAGACCTGGACTAAAGCATCCGCCAACTCCTGGACAGTCTGTGGTGCAACGTGACGTTGGTGGATGGAGTGAGACATGATGTCCCAGATGTCCTCAATCGGATTCAGGTCTGGGGAACGGGCGGGCCAGTCCATAGCTTCAATGCCTTCAACTTGTAGGAACTGCTGACACACTCCAGCCACATGAGGTCTGGCATTGTCCTGCATTAGGAGGAGCCCAGGGCCAACCGCCCCAGCATATGGTCTCACAAGGGGTCTGAGGATATCATCTCGGTACCTAATGGCAGTCAGGCTACCTCTGGCGAGCACATGGAGGGCTGTGCGGCCCTCCAAAGAAATGCCACCCCACACCATTACTGACCCACTGCCAAACCGGTCATGCTGAAGAATGTTGCAGGCAGCAGACCGCTCTCCACGGTGTCTCCAGACTATGTCACATCTGTCACATGTGCTCAGTGTGAACCTGCTTTCATCTGTGAAGAGCACAGGGCGCCAGTGGCGACTTTACCAATCCTGGTGTTCTGTGACCAATGCCAAGCATCCTGCACGGTGTTGGGCTGTGAGCACAACCCCCATCTGTGGACGTCGGGCTCTCATACCACCCTCATGGAGTCGGTTTCTAACCGTTTGTCCAGACACATGCACATTTGTGGCCTGCTGGAGGTCATTTTGCAGGGCTCTGGCAGTGCTCCTCCTGTTCCTCCTTGCACAAAGGCAGAGGTAGCGGTCCTGCTGCTGGGTTGCTGCCTTCCTACGGCCCCCTCCACGTCTTCTGGTGTACTGGCCTGTCTCCTGGTAGCGCCTCCAGCCTCTGGACACTACGCTGACAGACACAGCAAACCTTCTTGCCACAGTTCGCATTGATGTGCCATCCTGGTTGAGCTGCACTACCTGAGAAACTTCTGTGGGTTGTAGAGTCCGTCTCATGCTACCACGAGTGTGAAAGCACAACCAACATTCAAAAGTGACCAAAACATCAGCAAGAAAGCATTGGAACGGAGATGTGGTCTGTGATCCCCACCTGCAGAACCACTCCTTTATGGAGTTATATTGTTTAAGTGTTCCCTTTATTTTTTTGAGCAGTGTATATTGTTCAACATCTTAGTCAATGATTTTAGATGAATGAATTGAGGGTAAACTGATTAAATTTGCTGATGACACAAAGCTAGGAGGGATAGCTAATACGAGAGAAGAGAGAGAGGATTCAAAAAGATCTAAACAAACGAACTGTGGGCAGTAACTAGTAGAATGGTTTTAACAGGGAGAAATGCAAAGTCCTACATGTGGGCAAGAAAAATGAAAAAAGCATATACAGAATGGGAGGAATAGAGCTAAGCAACAGTACATGGGAAAAAGACTTAGGTATACTAATAGATCATAGACTGAACATGAGTCAACAGTGTGATGCAGCAGCAAAAAAGGCAAATACAATTCTGGGATGTATTAACAGAAGCATACAGTCTAGATCACGTGAAGTAATTATACACTTCTACTCCTCCTTGGTCAGACTTCATCTGGAATACTGTGTCCAATTCTGGGCACCACATTTTAAAAAAGACATTGAGAACTGGAGCAAGATCAGAGAAGAGCTACCAAAATGGTGACCGGTCTGCAAACTATGTCCTATGAGGAACGGTTAAAAGATCTGAGAATGTTTAGCTTGCAATAAGAAGACTGTGAGGAGACTTAATAGCTGTTGTGGTAGAACAACTTGCTCGGCCACTTCCGGAAGTAGACTCAGGAACCCGGGTTTTCTTTGCAGGCTTTATTAACAGCATAAAACTCTGCACTCCAGCAAAATAAACACAGCCTTACTTGGCAAAACAACAAAACAAAAGATAAACTGTAGCACAGTCCATATGTGTGTGTGTGTGCGGGTCGCTCACACAGGTTATATCCAGCCTTTAGCTTCCTCCTGAGCTATGGCTGTCCAGCCTGGAGACCTTGCCTCTCCAAACACACAACACAGAGAAAAAAAAACAGGACTGAACATTTAAATGTTGCTTATCCACACCCTGAGCTGGAGGTATGGGGAATGACGTCCCTCCCATCACTATGTCATTCCCCTAAAACCACGCGCTTTAAGTGAATTAACCCACCAGCATATAACATGCTGGCAAAAAGTTTATTGGTTTCCGTTCACACAGGCTAGCAACCTGTGCGACACATACATCCCATCATAAATCATACCAGTGACTCTGTCACACTGTCTACAAATATCTCAAGGACTGTCACAGTGTGGAGGGATCATCCTTATTCTCATTTGCACAAAAAAAGACTAGAAGCAATGGGATGAACCTGAAAGGGAGAAGATACAGATTAGATATTAGAAAAAACTTTTTGACAGTGAGGGTGATCAATGAGTGGAACAGGCGGCCACGAGAGGTGGCGGGTTCTCCTTCAATGGAAGTCTTCAGAGGCTGGACAGACATCTGTCTGAGATGGTTTAGTGATTCCTGTATTTGGGTTGGACACGATGACCCTGGAGGTCCCCTCCAACTCTAACATTCTATGTTTCTATGATGAGATTCAACTTTGGCTTTGGACCACCCCTTTAAGCCTTGCTAAGAGGTGCAAGCAACATGGAAGTGTGTACGCTTGAAAAAACATAAAAGTGATGAATGTGCAATTGTGTCATCAATTAGTGGGATCCTTCAGGTCCCTCATGAAGGACGACACTTTGGCCACTTTTGCAAGTCATATTTTCAAACAAGCCAGCTTCTGGACTTCAAGCCATAACTGCTGGTCAGTGGTCACCCATGTGAAAAAGCTTTAATCCTGCACTCCATTTCCAGTAATAGATTTTCGTCCATTAATACTACTTTCAACATATATTATTAATTGATTCTAGCCAAATGGTGGCGCATTGATTACAATGAACACAATTCAATACTTAATTTCTCCTTCGGTGGCACTGTTGGGAAATTGAATAGTTATAGCCAAGTTTGCTCCAAAATTACAGGTGACCAATGGACACTCTTGGAACAGGAGCCCCTAGGAATCTTTTATAATACAGGAAGCTTTCTAAAATAAAGGGTTCCTACAAATTTTTTGATTTTTTTCTTTAAAGGTTTTTTTTCTCAATATCAACCCTTAAAAATGTAATTAAGTTTGCCAGTTAAATTGTTTACTGGGCTGTATTCCAAAGCACTTTTTTTATGCAAGTAAATTTACAGTACACATACATTGCATTGTAGTTCGCTTTCGCAATGTTTTCCATTTCTTCTGTTTTTTTGTTGAGTCTTCCTGCACATTAGGTGTTAGTACATGGGTTTTCTTAGCCATTGCAATTGTTTTTAAATGTAGAGTCCCATTACATATGAAAAAGTTTGGCCGAGTGCTCCTGTGTTCTCCATAAGAAAACCACTGGTCAACACTTTGTCCGCTCTGAGATAAGCTGCTGTTCAATGTGATCGGAGTTCCAAAATCAGACATACCCGATCGACATCTCTCCCGATTATCAGTCAGTCGGCGCCCCCATACACATTAGACCATCGGTCGATATCGGAGGGTTCAGCCAACATTAGCCTAATGTGTATGGAGGGCTCAGCCATTACTCACTCACTAATGAACAATTCTTGCGATAGGTATGAGGACTCTGCTCCCAAGAGCTTACAATCTATGAGGATATTGGGTTGACACAAGAGGTAAAAAGTTCTTGAGTTGTACCAGGGTTGCCGACTTGCTTTTTTATTTTTTATTCTGGACAGCCTATCAATAAATCCATGACAGCTACATTTCTTTTACCGACACATTAAAAAAACACATAATAAATCCTTAAAATTGTGATACATGAAATGTCACATAGCCCAAAATTCTGATATGACGACACTAGCTGCATTCACCGTGGACTGTTATACAAATTATTATACCTTATTATCATTTTAAGTTTCTCTAGCTTAAAAAAAATCATGGACGCATCAAAAAAAAATTTTTCACCAATCAGGGAAAAAAAAGTGCTCTACTTTTACAGACTGTCCTGGAATGTCTGCCCTGTTTTGTACAATGGTCCAGTTATCTTTCAGAACACGTAAGAAAGTAGACCTAAAACTACAGGCGTCTTTCTCCAAGCCACCCACTAAGTACCTTCCAAAAACAACACAATCACATGAATGCACCCTAGATACTTATGCAAACGTTACAAACTCTGGGCAAAAGACAACCTGTGAGATGTCCATGGGTCTTCAATAACGAAGATGTCTTTTTCTCAGACCTGCGCTACAAGCTGCAACAAATTAGATAGAAGCAGACAAGTAGCTGGAGCCAGCATCCCTGGGTCGGCTACCAGGAACAAAAGGCTACAAAAAGTTCCTCTGAATAGGTTGCAGCCCTGGACAAAGGATCAGCATAGGATGGAGGACTTACCCAGTCCCTCAGGGCTATGAATTCTCCTCTTTAAGTGGATAGAATTACAGATCTGTTAGAATTTGCATTAAGTCCTCTGACCTGTTGCCCTGTTTAATACTTTAATTGGTGACCATTTCAAGACAGAAACACCCAGTGTGTTCTCCCTCAAGATAAATGACTCCCAATCTGTATGTTAATATGCACTTTTAACACTTTGGGGCTTTCACATTACTATGGGCCTGACTCATTAAGTTTGACGTTGTGCACTTGAGTCTTGATCGTCTCCACTGGCATGAAATCCACCTTATTCATCAAGAGGAGCACATCACTTGATGAATTAAATGCATTTTATGACTGCCAACTAATTCATTTTAAAAAATGTAAAAAAAAATTAGAAGTTCAGGCTTAGTCATGCCCGCCCTGTCCTGCACATGTCCCACCCATATTGGCAAAGTTGGGCAGGATTGTCGTGAAAATGTCATCTCCAAGACTTCTCTCATGCTGCGCCAGTTCTCTGGAATGCACTACCCCAGGCGATCCGACTGATGCCTAGCCCCCATGCCTTCAAGCGCGCTTTAAAAACCCATCTCTTTAAACAAGCCTACCACCTTAAGTACTCAATAAATTAACTTTCCCCTGTTCCCTCCTTCTAAATATCATTCATAATCTGTTCCCTACTATTCCTCTGTCTCCACACCCTCCATGCACAAGATAACTGCACTCGGTACTTGAGTATTGCACTTAAACATACAGGCTGATGACCGGATCATACAGCTTTATATGAAAATCCCTATTTATTATAATTGCCAGACCTGAAATAACAAGCACTTTTCACCTATTGTGTCCTCCCATTTCCTTGTAGATTGTAAGCTTGCGAGCAGGGACCTCACATCTAATGTAAATGTTTAAACTGTCCTTAAATTGTATTGAATTTATAGTCTGTACATGTCCCCGCTTAATTGTAAAGTGCTGCAGAATTTGTTGGCGCTATATAAAAAAAAAAATATTATTATTATTATAAAATGCCAAATGTTGCATAAATTTTGAAGAACTTCCCATTTGTGCAAAAATTTTCCAACAAATGAAGGAGTTTTACCCTAGTCACAAATTGGTCCATATATGTTCCAAACTAGGAGACCCAGGCAAACCTGGGTCAAAAAACAATGAAAAATTATCCAGCTTTCTGGACATAAAATCTTCATCTTTATTGGTGAATGTATAAAAACATTTTTACATCCAAACGTTAGTTCATGTATAGAAACACAAACGCGTTTCTGGTGCACATCATCATGATTATTGATATTCGAGCACTAAAATGCTCAAGTGCTTGGTACTAGAATCGAGCTGTGTCCAGAAGACACTAACAGTAGGGCTGTGAGGAAGGGGGGACAGGAAAATAACTAAAATGGATGGAGACAGAGCTCAAATGGAATGGGAACCACTTGGGAAAGATGTCTTGACGCATTTCTGACTCCGAGGTTGCTACTGGGAACTAAATATATAAATAATTTAAAAAATGACGTGGGATTCCCCCCCTCATTTTTGATAACCAGCCAAGGTAACGCAGACAGCTGAGGGCTGATATTATCAGGCTGAGAAGGTCCATGGTTATTTGACCCTTCCCAGGCTAAAAATACCAGCCCTTAGCCGCCCCAGAATTGGCACATTTACATTAGATACCCGACTCTTCCTGATTGCCACCGCACCAAGGCAATCGGGGTAATAATTTTTTGGGTTGATGTCATGCATGCAGGTGGCGCACGTGGTTTGTGGACACACTGTGACACGGGGCCGGGCTTATTTAGGATGGGCATAGCTAAGCAACTACCTGGTGTTCACTGGAGCTCCTAGGCAGTCCCCGGTACTACAGCTGCTGACCCCAGGGGTCAGGTACACAGACACGGATTAGGACTTGGGCTCCATTCAGACTACTAGGTTCTGGATGCTCTGCAGAATGGTTACGAACAGGGCTGATTCAGAGTCTGGTTTTAGCAGTCCGGATGCACAGAATACTTGAATGGGCACACGTTCAGATATACGGGTCTTGAATACTGATTCAGGAACGGCCGTAGCGGCTTCAGGCTTCAGGCACTGGCCACAAAAGGACCAAGGACTTTGGGTTCAGGACTGGCCACACAAGGACTTCTGGTTCAGGATTGACCACGCAAGGACTTCGGGTTCAGGATTGGCCACGCAAGGACCAGGGACTTGGGATTCAGGACTGGTCACACAAGGACCAGGCGACCTAACAACTTACTAGGAGAACACCTCACTCACTAGTGACATAATGTTGCTTCGGCATTGGCACGCACTTCCCTAAAGAGAGGGGTGCCTTTAATACAGGACGCTTCCCAGCCATTGGCTGGGGCATGTTTTCAGGTGCACACGCTGCCATGTTCTTAAAGGGGGTTTAAGAATAGGGCAGTGCGCACTAGATGAGCCACCGGGACACAGACACAGGAAGCAATGAACATGCCACATGGCCGGGGCGGTGAGTAAATCGGCGTCCCTGCATGAAGAGGGAAGGGAAGCGATGTGTAATATCAGCTGACATCAAGCCCAGGGGGTAATAATGGAGAGCTGACTATCAGACACCCCCATTACTAATCTGGTAAAAAATAAAAAAAACACACACAGAAAAAAATACTTTATTTGAATAAAGACTCCCTAACACTATCCCTCATTCATCAATCTATTATCAAAAATGTTCCCACGAAGATCCTCCATGTTCCCCGATTGCAGCTCCGGCGACTGTGAATAGTAGTAAAGTAGAGCTATTCACAGTCGCCGGGTGCTGACGACAACTCTCATCAGAGCCACTGGCTCTCACTGAGTGCAGCATTGAGTAACGAGCGTACCCAAGCACCCTGATGCTCGATCGAGCATCGAGCAGTGCCGAGCACGCTCGCTCATCGCTACACTATGGTGTTTTGGTAGTATCAGGAGTTTACCGATCCAGTGAGCACACAGGCAACTAACAATCTAATAATATGATATTATTCCTACTAGATCGCAATTTCTTCAGCAGAATAAGTATTTGTACAATACAATATCAAGAGAGGTACAATACATGACCCCACGAATAGTTAAAACTATAAGAAATGCGAATAAACAAAAGCATATTAAAAAAAAAACATATACAGCACAAGAGATGGTAAGAGCCAAGACAAAAAATACAAAAAGCACACCTGAATATCGATAAACAACAAGGCAGCATAGTGGTAAAACATCAATGAAACCTAATAACGACGATTAAATGATCTTGTAATCATAAAAATCATAAATGAGTTACAAAAACCTTAAACATAATAAAAAGAATTAGAAAAATCATTGGAACATTTAAATGCATATTGTTTTATATTTAAGTATAAAACTAAATGATAATATAAAAGGGACTTTTTGTGTAGGATAGCATAAACTTTATTTCTTCAGATTTAGAGAACACAAAGGATATTTTTGCAGTTTTTGCATTATTTGGCCAATTTGTTCTCTTAAAATGTGGAAATTGAAATTAAACTAATGTGAAATCAACAAAGGTGGAAATAAATGATTCACAAGTCTACAAGCAGACCCGAGTGTGATGGTGCCCTACTCTGTGTTTCATTGGGTGTCACAAAGACCTTTAGTGGTGTTTTCCTACATGGATTGATGGATTGGTATAGATGTATAGATCAGGGATAATGTGGCTTTTTTTACAGTACTGGGTATAAAGATCATAACAGTAATGTTAGCATTCAGTTGACACGTTTCAGATATTTTTATATAGTTTTTCAATTAAGGAGATTTCCCAGGTTAAAAAGACAAACTACACCAAATTTTGAATCAAACTTGTGCTAAAATGTGCAATATTTGTCTCCTTATTGTGTGAGTCCAAGCTTCACATTTTCACTTTTCAAATGGTTAGTAGTGCAAATTTACAAATGCTCATGAAAGGCAAAAAAAGAAGGAAAGGAGTGTCTAAAAAGACCACTTTACTTTGGCAGGGGTATTTATACATAGCCTTTGCTTGGTTGATAGACATTTAGTCAGAGTTTTTTATAGACGCAACCAAAGTCCATAATTGACAAAGCATACATACCTACAATGGAGCTTTTAAGTTTTTTGAACCCTTCAGAATTTTTCATATTTTTTTTTATAAATGTGATTCAAAATCACATCACATTTTCACACAAGTCCTAAAAGCAGTAAAAGTGAGACAAATCAAAAGAGTCAAAAATATTAGACTGCCATGATCCAATATCACATGTGTGAGTGGCAAAAGTATCTGAACCTTTAGGATTAGAAGATAATTTGAAGGTGAAATTAGAGTCTGGTGGTTTCAATCAATGGGATGACAGGTGTGAGTGGGTGACCTGTTATTTAAAGAACAGGTATTTATCAAAGTCTGATCTTCTGTATGTTCAGGGGTTTTCATTACATGTTTTTTTTCTAAATGTTAGCATGCAAAAAACAATAAAAAAGTGTGACCTTCACGACATATTTGTGGATGTATTTGAAGGAACAAACAAATGAGATTTCTGAGGACCTCTTCAGGATGGATGGAAAAAGTTACAAAGCCATCTCTAAAGAGATTACACACCATCAGTCCACTCCACAGTCTTACAGATTGTATACTAATGGAGGATATTCACGACCATATTAATCTCCCCAGAAGTGGTCACCCAACAAAGATCACTCCAAGAGCAATACAAATAACAGTCCACGAGATCACAAAAGATCACAAAGGAAACCTCTAAGCAACTAAAGCCTTCTCTAACATGTTCATAAGTCCTTCTTCAGGAGGTATCTGAACAACAACACTGTGCATTGTAGGATTGAAAGAAGAAACCCATTGCTCTCGAAAAAGAACATTGCTGCCCATCTGCAGTTTCCTAAAGATCAGCACAAACCAGAATGCACCGAACTTTTTGCTTAGTTACAAAAATGTATAAGTTTTGAATGTGCGGTCCATGTAGGCTATGGGCTACAGAAGCAATATTTTATAGGCTGATGAGATCAGACTAGAGATTTTTGCTATAAATGAAAAGTTATGTTTGAAGTAAAAAAAAAACACTGCATTACAGCATAACACCTCATTTGTGAAACATGGTGGTGGTAGTATCATGGTTTAGGCCAGCCCTGCTGCATCTGGGCCAGAACGACTTGTCATCATTGTTTAGAACAATGAATTTTGAATTTTAATAGTAAATACTAAAGGAAATTGTCACAATAAGCTGAATCTCAAGAGAACATGGGTCATGCAACCAAGGAAACTACCCAAAGCACATAAGTTGTTCTTCAAAAGAAATGTTAAAGTTTTGGAATGGTCAAGTCAAAGTCTTGACCTTTAATCCTAAAGAAATGTTGTAGAAGAACCCGAAGAGAGCAATTCATGAGAGAAAACCCATCAACATAACAGAGTTGGTGCTATTTCTGCATAGGAGCAGTATGCACAAAACAGGAGAATTTTGTAAAATTATTTGCACAGTTTGATTTTTTTTTTATTTTAGAAGAATTGCAGGATTAAAAATTTTTTGCAAAAGTCTTCACACCATTCAAAATAGTTTCTGATCAGTTGTTGATTCCCTATAAACATATCATTGTTTTAATAAACCTGTTTAGTAGCTGGGCTCTTCCTCCTATCAGTTTACCAAGTCTTCATGGTTATCATGTCATGTTAGAGTCTACACGGCTCATCATTCTTTCCGCTAAATGCTTCACGAATACTCCACTCATATCTGCAAATAAAGTTTACCAAGAATGGCTTTCCTACCAGACCCCTTCACCTGAAATAAGAAATAGAGAACAAAGAATATAATCCTGATGCAAAGCCAGTCACGGGTCTTGTCCTTCCCATAGCTGATGACAGGTGGCTTCCACATCTCATATTTGGCTTTGATTTTAGTTGTAAGCCAACCTAAATACTCAGAAGATCAGACTGTGATCCTACTGAAGCTTCGCAAGGGCTTAGGATAAATGGAAGCGTCTTCCTCGCCTTACAATGACACAGATCACATGTTTACATGTCCTGAGCCAGAAGTCTACGAAACCCAACACAATGTGTGTATAATAAAGGAATTAAAGGATTAGTCATGGTGTTATCCAAAATACTATGTAAGCCTTATTTGGTGGACATACCAATATGTAAAAGCTTTATTGTACCATTATTACATTCATGTTTCTTTCTATTTAATGCAGTAATATTTGGAATGTCCTTCACCCAGAAGTCAAGAATTCCAGCTTTTATGGCAAGTAAAATTTGTGGGCTAGTAAGGTAGGAGTATCATCCCAGATTTTCTTTTTCAGAATGCTCCGAAAACCTAAATCTTAAAACATTTCAGTGGAAACATGCGAAACGGCCCACCATGGTAGCAAAGATTTCCTTTTTTTCGCAGCTGCTCTGATTATCTCTTCCTGTCTAGCAGAGATAATGGCCTGTCCTTGCAGTGGACTCAGCAGTCAGGTCTATCGTGGTAGTAACATCTCTTCTGCTTCTGGTGGAGAATGTCAGAGCGGCAGCGCTGTAATGGAGGTTAGATCCCATGGGTAAATATGGCTTCTTCACTACTTTTATTCGCATATCTTCTATTCTGAAGCTTTAAACAAGAGTAGGATAGCCCCTTTACACTTATGGACTATGTAGTTTATACATATTCTTTATTGATTATTGGCTTCTATTCTGAAGCTTTAAACAAGCGTAGGATAGCCCCTTTACACTTATGGACTATTATTATTATTATTATTATTATTATTTATTATTATAGCGCCATTTATTCCATGGCGCTTTACATGTGAAAAAGGGGGTATAATACAAGAACAATTTCAATAATCTTGAACACAATGTGACAGCGACTGGTACAGGCGGAGCGAGGACCCTGCCCGCGAGGGCTCACAATCTACGAGGGATGGGTGAGGATACAGTAGGTGAGGGTAGAGCTGGTCGTGCAGCGGTATGGTGGAGCGGTGGTTACTGCAGGTTGTAGGCTTGTCGGAAGAGGTGGGTCTTCAGGTTCCTTTTGAAGGTTTCCACGGTAGGCGAGAGTCTGATACGTTGGGCTAGAGAGTTCCAGAGTAGGGCGGAAGCACGGGAGAAATCTTGTATACGGTTGTGGGAGGAGGAGATAAGAGGGGAGTAGAGCAGGAGATCTTGTGAGGATCGGAGGTTGCGTGCAGGTATGTAACGGGAGACTAGGTCGGAGATATATGGAGGAGACAGGTTGTGAATGGCTTTGTATGTCATGGTTAGGGTTTTGAACTGGAGTCTCTGAGCAATGGGGAGCCAGTGAAGAGATTGACAGAGAGGAGAGGCCGGGGAATAGCGGGGGGACAGGTTGATTAGTCGAGCAGCAGAGTTTATGATAGATTGAAGGGGTGCGAGAGTGTTAGAGGGGAGGCCACAGAGCAGGAGGTTGCAGTAGTCAAGGCGGGAAATGATGAGGGCATGTACTAGTGTTTTTGCAGATTCATGGTTTAGGAATGTGCGGATCCGGGAGATATTTTTAAGTTGGAGTCGGCAGGAAGTGGAAAGGGCTTGGATATGTGGTTTGAAGGAGAGTTCCGAGTCCAGGGTTACCCCGAGGCAGCGAGCTTGAGGGACTGGGGAGAGTGGGCAGCCATTGACTATGATGGATAGGTCAGTTGGGAGGGTTGAATGAGATGGCGGAAAGATGATGAATTCTGTTTTGTCCATGTTAAGTTTTAGAAATCTAGCAGAGAAGAAGGATGAAATAGCAGACAGACATTGTGGGATTTTGGTTAATACGGAGGTGATATCGGGTCCAGAGAGGTAGATCTGTGTGTCATCAGCATAGAGGTGATAATGAAAGCCATGAGACTCTATGAGCTGTTCCAGGCCTAAGGTGTAGATGGAGAAGAGCAGGGGTCCTAGAACTGAACCTTGGGGGACACCGACAGATAGGGGGCGAGATGAAGAGGTGGTGTGTGAGTGGGAGACACTGAATGTCCGGTCTGTTAGGTATGAGGAGATCCAGGATAGGGCCAAGTCTGTGATGCCGAGAGATGAGAGAGTCTGTAGTAAGAGGGAATGGTCCACTGTGTCAAAGGCAGATGACAGGTCTAGGAGGAGGAGGACAGAGTAGTGTCGCTTAGATTTGGCGGTTAGTAGGTCGTTTGTGACTTTAGTCAGTGCAGTTGCAGTAGAATGGTGCGGTCGGAAACCAGATTGTAGGCGGTCAAAGAGGGAGCAGGAGGAGAGGTGGGAGGACAGTTCAGAATGGACATGTTGTTCCAGTAGTTTTGAGGCATAGGGGAGAAGTGATATGGGGCGATAGCTTGACACAGAGGATGGGTCAAGGGAGGGCTTTTTGAGGATGGGTGTGATTGAGGCATGTTTGAAACATGAGGGGAAGACACCAGTTGTTAGTGACAGGTTGAAGAGGTGGGCTAGGGCTGGGATGAAGATAGTGGTAAGGTTTGGGATGAGGTGGGACGGGATTGGGTCAAGTTTACAGGTGGTGAGGTGTGATTTGGAGAGTAAGGAGGAAAGTTGATCTTCAGAAATGGTGGAGAATGTAGTTTTGGAGGAGGAGGGTTGAGTAGGTGTGGGGAGGGGCTGTGGGGGCTTTAGGCAAAAGCTTTGTCTGATGGTGTCAATCTTCTGCTTGAAGAATGAGGCAAAGTCTTCGGCTGAAATAAGAGGAGAGGGAGGAGGCACTGGGGGACGGAGGAGAGAATTGAAGGTGTTGAATAGTTGTTTGGGGTTGTGGGACAGGGAGGATATGAGAGATGTGAAGTATGTTTGTTTTGCTGCAGTGAGTGTGGACTTGAAGGTAGTGAGGGACTGTTTGAATGCGATGAAGTGCTCATGGGAGTGGGACCTTTTCCATCTACGTTCAGCAGCCCTGGAGGCCCGTCGCAGTTCTTTAGTTAGGCTGGTGTGCCAACTATGTAGTTTATTAATATTCTTTATTGATTATTGTCACCGCTGCAAGTCTTTGCATAGACACCTGAAATGATATTTCACTCTAAACAATAATCTAACTGAAAGACCTCCGTTTATGTATTTGGATTCGATCCGTGACACCATATCTGCTTTGCACCAATCCTCTGGCATTATGCCAGCCATAAGAGAATCTACTTAGCTGGTTCTCTGCTTTGGACAATCCCTTGAAAATAAGTTGACCACAAAGTTTTTCCTTGCTGGGACCACAGTAACCCTTGATACAAAAAATTGTGATCTCAGCTCCCTGAGGTCTCTTGGGTGTAAGTCATTTAGTTCTGATGCTTGGAAGTACACAACTATCTAAATTGATAGCTCTAAATTTTCAATTGTCTGCAATGATCATTGCCATTTTTCAGAGGTCTACTTTGCTTTTTGACAATTGGGTAAAGAAATTGGAAATGGAATATGAACAATAAACAAACCCATATAATTACAAGTATAGAAAGGACCAATACTGATGTCTTGTCTACACTTTTTCATCAAATTCTTATATCATTGATGTTTGGACAAGTATTTCTATGCTCCAGAAGTTTCTACATCCCATGGGATCAGGAACAATGGAACCGAGTGAACAGAGATGCAAGAAAATCCTTCTTCTAAACTGTTTACTTGGATCTAACAATAACATCAATTAGTAACTGATGGCGAATTGTCAGGTGGAAGGGGGAGAAACACTTTAACTTCTACTTCTTCCATCCTTGCATCCTAGATGGCTAGCGTCATCTGAGAATTGACCACATGAGATCAAAGAACAGAGCGGGCTTCAGATGATGGACGTGGTTCTCTACATTCTCACCTTGCACCGCTCTTATGATCTCACTTTACATTTTGTGTCACCAAAGACATTGAGGCTGTTTAAAACGTTACAGTGATTGATAGGAGCAGGGTTAGGTTACAGAAGTGATGGGGCTGAGAGCGGAGACACCTAGTTCTGCCTCAACTAAGACTCAATAATATTCACAAATTATCCAACATGGATCTAGGGTGAAATATGCACAATCGAGAGCAGAGGTCTCCAACCTGTCGCTTTCAAGCTTTAGCCAGGAGTTGTAGATTGTAGCAGATTAGGGCCTTATTATTCCGTGCTAATTTTTAACCACTTTATCCAGGGGATGTGACTCAGAGGGTAATTATGTAGATCATCCTGAAGACACACCCCTGAGGATCCAGTAAGCAATGTTCCCTTTGGTAAAGACAATAAAAATTAGCAATAAATAAAAAGGCCCTCTTTGAATGTTAACATGCTGGTTATGTGCAGCCACCACTTAGAGGACTCTTCAGGATTTACCGTATACTGGTTAATGTATTGAGTTTAGTGCATAAACATCAAAGATTCCTCTTTCTTCTGGAGGCTTTTATATAAAAACAAAAGATGTTAAAAGTTTAACATTCTTTTTCAGACTTTGACATGTGGGCAGCCTGGGCACTTGAATGGTGAACTAACTTTTAGGATAATATGTGTAATGTTAAACACCATGACTGTCCTGTAGTCAGTGGAAATTAGTTGGCAAAATGCCTCCTCTAGTTGGCCAGAAACACGATAGGGGCAAGAAGAACACTGACAGCCAAGTAACTGATTTAGGCTGGGTTCACTGTCCATGTATGGCCAATGACATATGGCCATCTGAATTTAGGGTTGTGACATCATTCTCAAAAGGGAGATCTACTGTGGATTATCTTTATTTTTTAAAAGGGTTTCTATATACTTTTTGTACAGGGATCTGGACTTATAACAGGGTCCACATGATTGCTTCCACGGAAGAGCTGCTGTCCAGAGGAGCAAGCCAGAGGCAAGAGAATGGTCTGGTAGTCAGATCAGAACCAAGAGGTCGGTGTAGGGACAAAATTGGAAGAATAGAATAGTTTAAAAACAAGCCGAGGTCAAAATCAGGAATGATCAGCAACGGGCAGTGGACAGCAGGATTTCAGAAGCTTAAATAACTTGCAGCCCCACCCATACCACACAATGGGGAGCAAACACTAAGAGAAGTTAACATTATATCTCCCAACCTGGATGGAAGTACAAGTCCCAGAGGACACAGAACTTGCCCACAATGAGAGCTTGACAAAAGCAGAGACAGTAATGGCAGGCATCAATACAGATGTCACAGCACCCTCCTCCCTCTTACGAGGGGCCTCCGAACCCTTAGGGCCAGACTTATCTGGAAAGGATCGATGGAATCTTTTGATGAGGTTGTTGGCATTGTTACTAGCTGACACCCATTTTTCTTCTGGCCCATAACCCTTCCAATGATCGAGATATTGAAAAGATCCTCTCATAAACCAGGAGTCAAGGAATGTTTTGTGCCTCGTACTCAAAACTTACCCTGACCAGAACGAGATGAGAAAGAATACTTACAGGATGAACAGGCGAAAGGTATATCTTAAGCGTCCAAGCACGTACATTCAGCCGAAATATATTGCGGCACAGAGACCCACTGGCTCCCTACACTGCAATACACGCCGCTGGCCAATCAGAGGCTAGCAGCTGACATTAGCATGCCCGTAACAGGTGGCTCATGGCAGTGATGGGCACACTGGAGTCGTCTGACAGCCTTTGCTATAGAAGAGGAATTCACACATCGTGGGAGTGGAGAACGGTAAAAAGAATCGCTTTTTGTTTGTTTTTTTAAAGTGTGCTGGAGAAGAGCGGTTGAATTGGGGAAATTGCACCAGAAAGGGGCCCAGGATGAGAAATATTATATAAGAAAGGGGTCCAGGATGGGGATATTGTTTCAGGATGGAGAATATTATCACAGGAAGGGCCAAGGATGGAGGACATTATGGCAGGTAGGGGCCCAGGATGGTGAATATTATTACCGGAAGGGCCAGAATGGAGGTCATTATTATAGGACGGGGCACAGAGTTGGGAACATTATTACAGGAAGGGAGCAAGGATGAGGGACATTATGACAGGAAAGGGCCAATGATTGGAGACATTATGACAAAAAGGGGCCCAGGATGATGGGCATTATGGCATGGGGGGGGCAAACATGTAAGTCTTTATAGGATCTAGAACGCTACAAGGGCCGATACATCTGACCAACATGCAGGTGAGGGCCCGGGTCCAAATTTTGCAACGTGTCCCATCGTACTCTAGTTATGCTACTGTCTCTTATTTCAGACCAGATTAACCTTAATTTGTTTATGAATTTTCAGACCTCAGGTATGTCCTGTTCAGAAGTTGAAAAAGAACCAAAGCGAGGTTGATCCCCAAGATTGCAGAAGAACGGGGAAGTCTTAATAGATTCTTGATATTGATTGTTTAAAGTCCATTCATCTAAAGGCAGAAATTCCACCCAGTCAGACTGATGGTCAGAAATATGAAAATGAAGAAATTGTTTGAGTGTCTGATTGGCACGTTCATTCTGACCATTGTTCTCTGGGTGGTAGGCAAATAAAAAGGACAATTCCATTTTGATCTTTTCATAGTATGTCCTCCAGAATTTGGAAACAAACGTAGCTCCTCAATTGGAAACAATATTTTCTGGAATCCCATGTAGACGCACAATGTGCTTGATAAAATACACTGCTCAAAAAAATAAAGGGAACACTCAAATAACACATCCTAGATCTGAATGAATGAAATATTCTCATTGAATACTTTATTCTGACAACAAAATCACACAAAAATCATCAATGGAAATCAAATTTATTAACCAATGGAGGCCTGGATTTGGAGCCACCCCCAAAATTAAAGTGGAAAAACACACTACAGGCTGATCCAACTTTGATGTAATGTCCTTAAAACAAGTCAAAATGAGTCTCAGTATTGTGTGTGGCCTCCACGTGCCTGTATGGCCTCCCTACAACGCCTGGGCATGCTCCTGATGAGGCTCAGTATTGTGTGTGGCCTCCACGTGCCTGTATGACCTCCCTACAATGCCTGGGCATGCTCCTGATGAGGCTCAGTATTGTGTGTGGCCTCCACGTGCCTGTATGACCTCCCTACAACGCCTGGGCATGCTCCTGATGAGGTTGCGGATGGTCTACTGTGGGATCTCCTCCCAGATCTGGACAAAAGCATCCGCCAACTCCTGGACAGTCTGTGGTGCAACGTGACGTTGGTGGATGGAGCGAGACATGATGTCCCAGATGTGCTCAATCGGATTCAGGTCTGGGGAACGGGCGGGCCAGTCCATAGCTTCAATGCCTTCATCTTGCGGGAACTGCTGACACTCCAGCCACATGAGGTCTGGCATTGTCTTGCATTAGGATGAACCCAGGGCCAACCGCACCAGAATATGGTCTCACTAGGTGTCTGATGATTCATCTCGGTACCTAATGGCAGTCAGGCTACCTCTGGCGAGCACATGGAGGGCTGTGCAGCCCTCCAAAGAAATGCCACCCCACACCATTACTGACCCACTGCCAAACCGGTCATGCTGAAGGATGTTGCAGGCAGCAGATGGCTCTCCACGGCGTCTCCAGACTATGTTACGTTTGTCACATGTGCTCAGTGTGAACCTGCTTTCATCTGTGAAGAGCACAGGGCGCCAGTGGCGACTTTGCCAATCCTGGTGTTCTGTGGCAAATGCCAAGCGTCCTGCACGGTGTTGGGCTGTGAGCACAACCCCCATCTGTGGACATTGGGCCCTCATACCACCCTCATGGAGTCGGTTTCAAACTGTTTGGGCAGACACATGCACAATTGTGGCCTGCTGGAGGTCATTTTGCAGGGCTCTGGCAGTGCTCCTCCTGTTCCTCCTTGCACAAAGGCGGAGGTAGCGGTCGTGCTGCTGGGTTGTTGCCCTCCTACAGCCCCCTCCACGTCTCCTGGTGTACTGGCCTGTCTCCTGGTAGTGCCTCCAGCCTCTGGACACTACGCTGACAGACACAGCAAACCTTCTTGCCACAGCTCGCATTGATGTGCCATCTTGGATGAGCGGCACTACCTGAGCAACTTCTGTGGGTTGTAGAGTCCGTCTCATGCTACTGTAGCACCCTGAGGACTCGGCTGCTACAGGGGTATTGCACCTCACTCCAGAGGTGTGGTATTCCACTCCCGGGTAAGGATGGAGTGTGGGACTGAGCTCAGTAGGCTGCATGCACTACATACATCCCATTTCCGGGGGACAGAACTACGGTACTCCCACCAAGTAAATGTGCAGGTACGACAGCGTCTGTCCCTGGCTGGAGTGGGAAGGGGGGTGGAACATCCCAGTAGTGTAGGGGCAGATAGGGGAGGGGCTCTGGGCATAGAGATAGGAGCCCATTGGGTGCTGGTCACCTGGGCTCACACATAGAGGGAGTATATATGGTGGGCACCATCTTAGGACAGGGTCAGTCAGTCAGTCTGAGGAGAAGCTGAAGGAGAGTTCAGCCAGGAGGGCTGACTAGGAGCTGTGGCTCCGGCTGGGCCCAGCTCCAGGGCCAGGCTTGTAGTGGAGAGGAAGAAGGAAGGCCCAGAGACGCAGAAAAGAGGGAACCCTAAGATCCCAGAATTAAGCCAAAAGGGTGAAGGGTTGGCAGAAGAGGGCACCGGATCCCAAGCTGGCGGAGGCAAAAGTAACCCTTAACCAGGAACCGGAGGTCGTGGTCAAGTTTTGCCACGACCCTCACCACATCCACCAGGAAGGTACACCAAGAGTAGGGTCAGGAAAGCCAGAGAAGGTTTTACCGTAGAAGGCCCAAGGGAACCGGACAAAGGTGGATCCCTGGTGGGGACGGCCAGGAGAAAGAGAGTGAGAGGGAAGCTCAGGACCACGCTCCGGAACTGCCTGGGGGTTAGCCGAGTCCCGCACCTGGTGAATGCACTACGGCTCGGGTGGTCACTCCCGGCCGAAGTGACTAAAGCAACATCAGTGAGTAAAAACCCTGAAACTGCATCTCACGTCTCTGACTCTCCTTTCTGCACTACCACTACCTCCATCATCCGCACCAGCTGCCCTGAGGCCATACCCCTCCCGTTGGGGGTTATACCACCATTGCTGCACACATACTACCGGCCTCAGCGGACTGTTCTGCAGCGGCGGCCTTGTGACCGCAAATCAACGGGTGGCGTAGTCGACACAGAAACAACATCTACCAAGACTGCCACACACTTAGTTTGACACCCTGGGCACGGACCGGGTCACCGCCACAAGGACTACTACCCCCATCCAGATCCGGCTCCGGGTATCCCTTGAACATGGCCCAGGGGGTGCGTCAACTTTGGCGTAGTCGGCAGGATCACGTGCCCGCAACTACCGGGTACTGCGTGCCTGAAGAAAAATTTATCTGTACCGTAAGAAGAAGTCTCCCGCCGGTTCTGGAGGGTCCCCGCCATCGGACGCCATCTCGGATCGTTTCCCGCCGTTTGCCCGCCATCTGCAGTCTTTTCCCGCCGTCCACAGAGTTTCCCGCCACTGGGAGACGGTTCCCGCCATCTGAGACGATTTCCCGCCCTGGCAGAGCGGACGCCATTATGGGCGTGCCAGAGGGTGGTAAGAGACGACCTCCCATCGTGGGCCTGGTCCCAGAAGAGCGCCAAAGGCAAGGACCGCCCCCACCAGCAGAGACTGCAATGATTGAGATGTCCATCAGCGTGGGGGGACTGCCCCTGGAACTGACAATCACCAAGTTGCCCCAGGACCGCCCTCAGTGTGGGCGGATCAAGAACAAAAGAGTGAGGATGGGTGCAGCCTGGAGGAGTCTGGAGAGAACGCACCCGGAGATGGAGGGAGAGTCAGGCAGCACCGACCCGATGGTCAGGAGCCTGCTGCAGGCCGCCACCCCAGAAGGCCTGGTGGAGATCCTGGCACAGCTCCCCAAAGATCAGGAGCATGCACAGACCGCGCTGGAGGGCCTCGCACGGAGGATGGCCCAGGTGCAGCGAGAAACGCTGACTGAGTGGAGTAGGGAGATGGCCCAGCAGGCTGGAACCCGCCAGCGGAGCACGCCACCCGAGACGAGGCGTCTGACCGCCTCTGAGGATGGTGCAGGAGGAATGAAGGCCGGAGACGACGCTGTGGAAGGAGCTGAAGAGACGGAGGCAGGTAAAGGGGACGTCACTACCCCAAGCCTAGAAACCGTGAGCCTGCCCCAGCTCCCCGTCGCAGAGCCCGAAATTCCCCCTACAGTGCCCGTCGCTGCACCGCCACCGCTACAGACTAGGCCTCAAGTAGGCGCCGCGGCCACGCCCCCTGTGACGTCACGCGCCTCAACCCCGAGCGCGGCCAAGCAGGAGACGCCACCGGCCTGGTCGCAGGGCCGAGTACCCCCGGGCGCCGCAGTTCCAACAGAGCCCTCTATCTCCACCAAGTCACTGGCCTGGTCGCAAGGCCGAGTACCCCCGGGCGCCGCCGTCTCCACAGTGCCATTCACCTTTAAAGTGCCACCGGCCTGGTCGCAAGGCCTGGTGAATCCGGGCGCCGCTACCACCACCGCGCCCTCAACCTCCACTGTGCTACCCTTGGGTGAAGACCTGTTCACGCAACATACTTGCCCGGATGGGCAGCCCTTTGAGTGGCCACCAGAGTACCTCAATCTCCGACTCCGGAAGGAAAGACCCCTATGTGAGCCCCTGATCCCGGCTCCGGCGCCCGCCAAGATCACCCCACTCCCGTTGGAGGAGGCGCAGTTCGAATGGGACCCCACCGGCGAAAACCTCATGGGGTTCACCCAAGAGACCCGGGCGGCCGCAGCCCAGCGTGCGGAGTGCTGCCGACAACAACTGGAGGTCTTTCAGAGGGAACGGCGAGAGAGGCGGATCCGCGAGGAGCGGCTGCAGGTCCAGAGCGCGGAGCAGAAAAGCCGGACCCGGCGAGACCGCCGTGCGGCCCACGGTCCCCGCGCCACCGGGACTGTCATTAAGTTCCAACTGGAGCACGGTTGAGGCTTTATTAGGGATCACAGAACCCCCGGCGACGTCTTTGTCACCCGCAGGGACGTCGAGAGCCATCTGCCGGAGGGACACAGAGGTCGTGACCTCTACCTGGGTGATGAGGTCACCTTCACCCGGCATCAGTGTGCCAAAGGTCCATATGCTCTTCATGTGCACCGATTGACCGAGGAAGAGCTACAGAGCAAGAAGGATCAAGAGGACCCGGACGGGTTTGCAGGTTACCCGCAGGAAGGAGCAGGAGGACGCCGTTACTAAAGTACGGTACAGTGAAACTGTAAATTGTTACCCGTAAGGGTACAAGAACTGTTACCTGTAAAGTATAGTCCCCGTTGGGACCAGCAAACTGTTACCCGTGTGTCCCTATCCCTAACCAGGCTGAGGACTGTGAGCAGCCATCCCTTATCCCCACTGGCCGAGGACTGAGAGCGGCCATACCCTTGTATATAGTTGCGCTTCTTAAAGCGCCCCCTACTGGTTTTATAAGGAACTGTTTTCGTACTGTTGCACTTTTACCTGGTCACAAGTGCACAGTGGCCAGAAGAACAAGAACATTCTATAAGAAGAGTATTATATCAAAAAGGTCTTATAATATAAGAAGTTACCCGTAATGTTATGTTGCTGATAATGTTTATAATGTTTTATATATTCGTGTATGTTTTGAAAAATTTTGTATGTTTGCATGTTTTGCTCTTTTACAGCCCGAGGACGTGCTGTGATTTACCAGGGGGGAATGTAGCACCCTGAGGACTCGGCTGCTACAGGGGTATTGCACCTCACTCCAGAGGTGTGGTATTCCACTCCCGGGTAAGGATGGAGTGTGGGACTGAGCTCAGTAGGCTGCATGCACTACATACATCCCATTTCCGGGGGACAGAACTACGGTACTCCCACCAAGTAAATGTGCAGGTACGACAGCGTCTGTCCCTGGCTGGAGTGGGAAGGGGGGTGGAACATCCCAGTAGTGTAGGGGCAGATAGGGGAGGGGCTCTGGGCATAGAGATAGGAGCCCATTGGGTGCTGGTCACCTGGGCTCACACATAGAGGGAGTATATATGGTGGGCACCATCTTAGGACAGGGTCAGTCAGTCAGTCTGAGGAGAAGCTGAAGGAGAGTTCAGCCAGGAGGGCTGACTAGGAGCTGTGGCTCCGGCTGGGCCCAGCTCCAGGGCCAGGCTTGTAGTGGAGAGGAAGAAGGAAGGCCCAGAGACGCAGAAAAGAGGGAACCCTAAGATCCCAGAATTAAGCCAAAAGGGTGAAGGGTTGGCAGAAGAGGGCACCGGATCCCAAGCTGGCGGAGGCAAAAGTAACCCTTAACCAGGAACCGGAGGTCGTGGTCAAGTTTTGCCACGACCCTCACCACATCCACCAGGAAGGTACACCAAGAGTAGGGTCAGGAAAGCCAGAGAAGGTTTTACCGTAGAAGGCCCAAGGGAACCGGACAAAGGTGGATCCCTGGTGGGGACGGCCAGGAGAAAGAGAGTGAGAGGGAAGCTCAGGACCACGCTCCGGAACTGCCTGGGGGTTAGCCGAGTCCCGCACCTGGTGAATGCAGTACGGCTCGGGTGGTCACTCCCGGCCGAAGTGACTAAAGCAACATCAGTGAGTAAAAACCCTGAAACTGCATCTCACGTCTCTGACTCTCCTTTCTGCACTACCACTACCTCCATCATCCGCACCAGCTGCCCTGAGGCCATACCCCTCCCGTTGGGGGTTATACCACCATTGCTGCACACATACTACCGGCCTCAGCGGACTGTTCTGCAGCGGCGGCCTTGTGACCGCAAATCAACGGGTGGCGTAGTCGACACAGAAACAACATCTACCAAGACTGCCACACACTTAGTTTGACACCCTGGG
The DNA here is from genome assembly GCF_046119375.1 of Phyllobates terribilis. Lineage (NCBI taxonomy): Eukaryota > Metazoa > Chordata > Amphibia > Anura > Dendrobatidae > Phyllobates > Phyllobates terribilis. Next base: position 1,169,741,381 of record NW_027362761.1, on the reverse strand, counting down.
CACGGACCGGGTCACCGCCACAAGGACTACTACCCCCATCCAGATCCGGCTCCGGGTATCCCTTGAACATGGCCCAGGGGGTGCGTCAACTTTGGCGTAGTCGGCAGGATCACGTGCCCGCAACTACCGGGTACTGCGTGCCTGAAGAAAAATTTATCTGTACCGTAAGAAGAAGTCTCCCGCCGGTTCCGGAGGGTCCCCGCCATCGGACGCCATCTCGGATCGTTTCCCGCCGTTTGCCCGCCATCTGCAGTCTTTTCCCGCCGTCCACGGAGTTTCCCGCCACTGGGAGACGGTTCCCGCCATCTGAGACGATTTCCCGCCCTGGCAGAGCGGACGCCATTATGGGCGTGCCAGAGGGTGGTAAGAGACGACCTCCCATCGTGGGCCTGGTCCCAGAAGAGCGCCAAAGGCAAGGACCACCCCCACCAGCAGAGACTTCAATGATTGAGATGTCCATCAGCGTGGGGGGACTGCCCCTGGAACTGACAATCACCAAGTTGCCCCAGGACCGCCCTCAGTGTGGGCGGATCAAGAACAAAAGAGTGAGGATGGGTGCAGCCTGGAGGAGTCTGGAGAGAACGCACCCGGAGATGGAGGGAGAGTCAGGCAGCACCGACCCGATGGTCAGGAGCCTGCTGCAGGCCGCCACCCCAGAAGGCCTGGTGGAGATCCTGGCACAGCTCCCCAAAGATCGGGAGCATGCACAGACCGCGCTGGAGGGCCTCGCACGGAGGATGGCCCAGGTGCAGCGAGAAACGCTGACTGAGTGGAGTAGGGAGATGGCCCAGCAGGCTGGAACCCGCCAGCGGAGCACGCCACCCGAGACGAGGCGTCTGACCGCCTCTGAGGATGGTGCAGGAGGAATGAAGGCCGGAGACGACGCTGTGGAAGGAGCTGAAGAGACGGAGGCAGGTAAAGGGGACGTCACTACCCCAAGCCTAGAAACCGTGAGCCTGCCCCAGCTCCCCGTCGCAGAGCCCGAAATTCCCCCTACAGTGCCCGTCGCTGCACCGCCACCGCTACAGACTAGGCCTCAAGTAGGCGCCGCGGCCACGCCCCCTGTGACGTCACGCGCCTCAACCCCGAGCGCGGCCAAGCAGGAGACGCCACCGGCCTGGTCGCAGGGCCGAGTACCCCCGGGCGCCGCAGTTCCAACAGAGCCCTCTATCTCCACCAAGTCACTGGCCTGGTCGCAAGGCCGAGTACCCCCGGGCGCCGCCGTCTCCACAGTGCCATTCACCTTTAAAGTGCCACCGGCCTGGTCGCAAGGCCTGGTGAATCCGGGCGCCGCTACCACCACCGCGCCCTCAACCTCCACTGTGCTACCCTTGGGTGAAGACCTGTTCACGCAACATACTTGCCCGGATGGGCAGCCCTTTGAGTGGCCACCGGAGTACCTCAATCTCCGACTCCGGAAGGAAAGACCCCTATGTGAGCCCCTGATCCCGGCTCCGGCGCCGCCAAGATCACCCCACTACCGTTGGAGGAGGCGCAGTTCGAATGGGACCCCACCGGCGAAAACCTCATGGGGTTCACCCAAGAGACCCGGGCGGCCGCAGCCCAGCGTGCGGAGTGCTGCCGACAACAACTGGAGGTCTTTCAGAGGGAACGGCGAGAGAGGCGGATCCGCGAGGAGCGGCTGCAGGTCCAGAGCGCGGAGCAGAAAAGCCGGACCCGGCGAGACCGCCGTGCGGCCCACGGTCCCCGCGCCACCGGGACTGTCATTAAGTTCCAACTGGAGCACGGTTGGGGCTTTATTAGGGATCACAGAACCCCCGGCGACGTCTTTGTCACCCGCAGGGACGTCGAGAGCCATCTGCCGGAGGGACACAGAGGTCGTGACCTCTACCTGGGTGATGAGGTCACCTTCACCCGGCATCAGTGTGCCAAAGGTCCATATGCTCTTCATGTGCACCGATTGACCGAGGAAGAGCTACAGAGCAAGAAGGATCAAGAGGACCCGGACGGGTTTGCAGGTTACCCGCAAGAAGGAGCAGGAGGACGCCGTTACTAAAGTACGGTACAGTGAAACTGTAAATAGTTACCCGTAAGGGTACAAGAACTGTTACCTGTAAAGTATAGTCCCCGTTGGGACCAGCAAACTGTTACCCGTGTGTCCCTATCCCTAACCAGGCTGAGGACTGTGAGCAGCCATCCCTTATCCCCACTGGCCGAGGACTGAGAGCGGCCATACCCTTGTATATAGTTGCGCTTCTTAAAGCGCCCCCTACTGGTTTTATAAGGAACTGTTTTCGTACTGTTGCACTTTTACCTGGTCACAAGTGCACAGTGGCCAGAAGAACAAGAACATTCTATAAGAAGAGTATTATATCAAAAAGGTCTTATAATATAAGAAGTTACCCGTAATGTTATGTTGCTGATAATGTTTATAATGTTTTATATATTCGTGTATGTTTTGAAAAATTTTGTATGTTTGCATGTTTTGCTCTTTTACAGCCCGAGGACGTGCTGTGATTTACCAGGGGGGAATGTAGCACCCTGAGGACTCGGCTGCTACAGGGGTATTGCACCTCACTCCAGAGGTGTGGTATTCCACTCCCGGGTAAGGATGGAGTGTGGGACTGAGCTCAGTAGGCTGCATGCACTACATACATCCCATTTCCGGGGGACAGAACTACGGTACTCCCACCAAGTAAATGTGCAGGTACGACAGCGTCTGTCCCTGGCTGGAGTGGGAAGGGGGGTGGAACATCCCAGTAGTGTAGGGGCAGATAGGGGAGGGGCTCTGGGCATAGAGATAGGAGCCCATTGGGTGCTGGTCACCTGGGCTCACACATAGAGGGAGTATATATGGTGGGCACCATCTTAGGACAGGGTCAGTCAGTCAGTCTGAGGAGAAGCTGAAGGAGAGTTCAGCCAGGAGGGCTGACTAGGAGCTGTGGCTCCGGCTGGGCCCAGCTCCAGGGCCAGGCTTGTAGTGGAGAGGAAGAAGGAAGGTCCAGAGACGCAGAAAAGAGGGAACCCTAAGATCCCAGAATTAAGCCAAAAGGGTGAAGGGTTGGCAGAAGAGGGCACCGGATCCCAAGCTGGCGGAGGCAAAAGTAACCCTTAACCAGGAACCGGAGGTCGTGGTCAAGTTTTGCCACGACCCTCACCACATCCACCAGGAAGGTACACCAAGAGTAGGGTCAGGAAAGCCAGAGAAGGTTTTACCGTAGAAGGCCCAAGGGAACCGGACAAAGGTGGATCCTTGGTGGGGACGGCCAGGAGAAAGAGAGTGAGAGGGAAGCTCAGGACCACGCTCCGGAACTGCCTGGGGGTTAGCCGAGTCCCGCACCTGGTGAATGCAGTACGGCTCGGGTGGTCACTCCCGGCCGAAGTGACTAAAGCAACATCAGTGAGTAAAAACCCTGAAACTGCATCTCACGTCTCTGACTCTCCTTTCTGCACTACCACTACCTCCATCATCCGCACCAGCTGCCCTGAGGCCATACCCCTCCCGTTGGGGGTTATACCACCATTGCTGCACACATACTACCGGCCTCAGCGGACTGTTCTGCAGCGGCGGCCTTGTGACCGCAAATCAACGGGTGGCGTAGTCGACACAGAAACAACATCTACCAAGACTGCCACACACTTAGTTTGACACCCTGGGCACGGACCGGGTCACCGCCACAAGGACTACTACCCCCATCCAGATCCGGCTCCGGGTATCCCTTGAACATGGCCCAGGGGGTGCGTCACTACCACGAGTGTGAAAGCACAACCAACATTCAAAAGTGACCAAAACATCAGCCAGAAAGCATTGGTACTGAGATGTGGTCTGTGGTTCCCACCTACAGAACCACTCCTTTATTGAGGGTGTCTTGATAATTGCAAGTAATTTCCATCTATTGTCTATTCCATTTGCACAACAGCATGTGAAATTGATTGTCAATCAGTGTTGCTTCCTAAGTGGACAGTTTGATTTCACAGAAGTTTGATTTACTTGGAGTTATATTCTGTTGTTTAAGTGTTCCCTTTATTTTTTTGAGCAGTGTACTTACTTGAGGTTTGAGAGTTACGCAACACAGACAAAGGTACAATATGGCACGGTTTGCTAAATCTGTCCACAACCTAAAAAACTGTCTTCCTTTCTGAGGGTGGGAGGTCAGTAATGAAGTCCATGAAGAGGTGGACCCGAGGACTTTTCAAAGTAGGAAAGGGCTGGAGGAGTCTGGCGGGACAGGTATGGGGCATTTTGGCTCCGGCACAAATTTCTCAAGCGTACACATATTCCTTACAATCTCAAAATATAGCTGGCCACCAAAAACACCTGGCCACAAGTCAAAGAGTATTATTAATCCCAGGGTGACCTGCAAAAAGTGAGTAATGGGATTCCTGTAGGACTCACAAATGGAACTGAAGAGGAACATACACTTTTTGGGTGGGGATATTACCAGGGCAAATTCTCAGAATCTTCTCTAAAAATAATATAGAAATATTAGAGGACCCACTTGTGTCTAAACGCAGGCTACACGTAGCAATAGAAACCATATATGTGAATGTGTGTGTATATATATATATATATATATATATATATATATATATATATATATATACCTTGAGACATAGCGTGCCTGTAGAAAAACAGAGGAGGTTAAGGAGCACACAAGAACCTTGACGCACATTTCACCAACACTAGGCTTTGTCAGGAGGAATAGCTAAGTTAAAATTTGGGGGCAATTTGTACATCTCACCCATGCGTAGCAAATCCACTTGCACCTCAGCAGGATGCCCGACTCCTGGTGTTGCCACAAACAGACGAGAAGCAACAATTTTGCAGAACCATAGGGAAATACCTGTGCACCTAGGTGGTTATGTCCAAGCTCACCTAAGCACTGGCGTGTTCTAGCGGCAGTTGCCTTCAGCATGCACGCATCTGATGTTGATGGAAGTGAGCCACCCCAATCTGAATGTGCTCCTCAAGATAATAGCTAGACAAGTCCTTGGTGGAGATGCAGAGTCAGCAGTCGGTTGCTAGTGAGTTGGCAGCATTGAGAGTCAAGGAAAGAGAACTGCACCAACATATCCTTAATTTGGTCTTAAAGTCCAGTACGAAACTGCTACAATACTATTATACTGCTCCCTATGTACAAGGATATAACTACAATAATACTGCTCCTATGTACAAGAATATAACTACTATAATACTGCTCCCTATGTACAAGAATATAACTACTATAATACTGACCCCTATGTACAAGAATATAACTTATTATAATACTGCCCCTATGTACAAGAATACAACTACTATAATACTGCCCCTATGTACAAGGATATAACTACTATAATACTGCCCCCTATATACAAGAATAGAACTACTATAATACTGCCCCTATGTACAAGAATATAACTACTATAATACTGCCCCTATGTACAAGAATATAACTACTATAATACTGCTCCTATGTACAAGAATATAACTACTATAATACTGCTCCTATGTACAAGAATATAACTACTATAATACTGCCCCCTGTAGCATCGGCGTCTCTGCCTCCTGCCCGGCATAGATGCCGTCCCCCTTACCGCCGCGGTCCTGCTCTGGCGTCTTCTGGCCTCCCTGCAGCTGCTGCTGGTGCACGCAGCTTCCCTGGCTCTGTGCTTAGGGCGCGCGCACTTCCTCCCTCTTAAAGGGACCACGCGTGCCGTCCTAAATGTCCCCGGCCAATGGCTGGAGGACTTCCCCTATAAAAGGCACCTCCTCCAATATGGAGGTGCCCGTGCAAGGTTGTAGCTTTGTGTGTTATACTCTGCTTCAGCCCTCAGGTCCCGCTGCCAGCCAGACTACAAGTCCAGCCAGCCAGACTACAAGTCCAGTCCGCCATCTGGACTACTAGTCCAGTCCGTCTGCTTGTCTACTTTCCAGCCCGACAGTCTGCCTACTGCCAGTCCGCCAGTCTGTCTATGGGCTCTGTCCACCTGCTTACCTGGAAGCACCTGCCCGTTACTTGCCGTGCCTGCCAGCCCGCTTACCTAGAAGCACCTGCCTGTTACCTGCCGTGCCTACCAGCCAGCCTACCTGGAGGCTCCTGCCCGTTACCTGCCGTGCCTGCCAGCCCGCTTACCTAGAAGCACCTGCCTGTTACCTGCCGTGCCTACCAGCCAGCCTACCTGGAGGCTCCTGCCTGTTACCTGCCGTGCCTACCAGCCAGCCTACCTGGAGGCTCCTGCCTGTTACCTGCCGTGCCTGCCAGTCCGTGTGCCTGGATCACCCGTCAGCCTGCCTGCCGTGCTCATCTGCTGTACCGGTCAGTCCCTGCCTTCTGACCCGTGGGAGTCATCTGCTCTCATACAAGGTCGGTCCCCAGAGTAGCACCTGGTCCCTCTGCTCGGTCTCTCTCTGGTCACGGAGTCGATTGAGCCGCCATACGACCTTGGTCGGTCCGAGTTGATACCTAGTTATGCCCCTCTGGTCCCTCCTTGCACCGCAGCACAGAGGTTCCACCACCCGGATCCGTAACAACTACTATAATACTGCCCCTATGTACAAGAATATAACTACTATAATACTGCCCCCTATATACAAGAATATAACTACTATAACACTGCCCCCTATGTACAAGAATATAACTACTATAATACTTCCCCTATATACAAGAATATAACTACTATAATACTGTCCCCTATGTACAAGAATATAACTACTATAATACTGCCCCTATGTACAAGAATATAACTACTATAATTCTGCCCCTATGTACAAGAATATAACTACTATAATTCTGCCCCTATATACAAGAATATAACTACTATAATTCTGCCCCTATATACAAGAATATAACTACTATAATACTGTCCCCTATGTACAAGAATATAACTACTATAATACTGTCCCCTATGTACAAAAATATAACTACTATAATACTGCCCCTATATACAAGAATATAACTACTATAATACTGCCCCCTATGTACAAGAATATAACTACTATAATACTGCCCCTATGTACAAGAATATAACTACTATAATACTGCCCTTATGTACAAGGATATAACTACTATAATACTGCTCCTATGTATAAGAATATAACTACTATAATTCTGCCCCTATATACAAGAATATAACTACTATAATACTGTCCCCTATGTACAAGAATATAACTACTATAATACTGTCCCCTATGTACAAAAATATAACTACTATAATACTGCCCCTATATACAAGAATATAACTACTATAATACTGCCCCCTATGTACAAGAATATAACTACTATAATACTGCCCCTATGTACAAGAATATAACTACTATAATACTGCCCTTATGTACAAGGATATAACTACTATAATACTGCTCCTATGTATAAGAATATAACTACTATAATACTGCCCCTATGTACAAGAATATAACTACTATAATACTGCTCCTATGTACAAGAATATAACTACTATAATACTGCCCCTATGTACAAGAATATAACTACTATAATACTGCTCCTATGTATAAGAATATAACTACTATAATACTGCCCCCTATGTACAAGAATATAACTACTATAATACTGCCCCTATGTACAAGAATATAACTATTATAATACTGCTCCCTATGTACAAGAATATAGCTACTATAACACTGCCCCTATGTACAAGAATATAAGTACTATAATACTGCCCCCTATGTACAAGAATATAACTACTATAATACTGCCCCTATGTAGAAGAATATAACTACTATAATACTGCCTCCTATGTACAAGAATATAACTACTATAATACTGCTCCTATGTACAAGAATATAACTACTATAATACTGCCCCTATGTACAAGAATATAACTACTATAATACTGCTCCTATGTATAAGAATATAACTACTATAATACTGCCCCCTATGTACAAGAATATAACTACTATAATACTGCCCCTATGTACAAGAATATAACTATTATAATACTGCTCCCTATGTACAAGAATATAGCTACTATAACACTGCCCCTATGTACAAGAATATAAGTACTATAATACTGCCCCCTACGTACAAGAATATAACTACTATAATACTGCCCCTATGTAGAAGAATATAACTACTATAATACTGCTCCTATGTACAAGGATATAACTACTATAATACTGCTCCTGTGTACAAGAATATAACTGCTATAATACTGCTCCTATGTACAAGAATATAACTACTATAATACTGCCCCCTATGTACAAGAATATAACTGCTATAATACTGCTCCTATGTACAAGAATATAACTACTATAATACTGCACCCTATGTACAAGAATATAACTACTATAATACTGTTCCCTATGTACAAGAATATAACTACTATAATACTGCCCCTATGTACAAGAATATAACTACTATAATACTGCCCCCTATGTACAAGAATATAACTACTATAATACTGCTCCTACGTACAAGAATATAACTACTATAATACTGCCTCCTATGTATAAGAATATAACTACTATAATACAGCTCCTACGTACAAGAATATAACTACTATAATACTGCTCCTACGTACAAGAATATAACTACTATAATACTGCTCCTACGTACAAGAATATAACTACTATAATACTGCTCCTACGTACAAGAATATAACTACTATAATACTGCTCCTACGTACAAGAATATAACTACTATAATACTGCTCCTACGTACAAGAATATAACTACTATAATACTGCTCCTACGTACAAGAATATAACTACTATAATACTGCTCCTACGTACAAGAATATAACTACTGTAATACTGCTCCTACGTACAAGAATATAACTACTATAATACTGCTCCTACGTACAAGAATATAACTACTATAATACAGCTCCTACGTACAAGAATATAACTACTATAATACTGCCCCCTATGTACAAGAATATAACTACTATAATACAGCTCCTACGTACAAGAATATAACTACTATAATACTGCTCCTACGTACAAGAATATAACTACTATAATACGGCCCTCCATGAATAATAATATATTTGCTATTTCTCAGGGCACAGCTCACTCAGTGCAGTCAGCTGTTATGTCTCCTGATGTTACATGTCAGTAATCAGACTTACATATTACATAACACGGGCAGCGGAGTCCATAATTCAGTACAAACCAGTTACAGCCTTTGTCTTTCCATTACTTAATCTTAAACAACTCAGGCGCATAAAACCTTTATAGTATCTGATAAAACAATCAGCTTGTGCTGCAGACTGCTGGTGCTGCACAAATATTGGAGAGGAAGGGTTAATCTGCTGAGGTCGGGGCGACAGTAACACACATAATGGTCAGTCCTGGGGTTGGGAAAGTTCGTCTTGTACCTGATCAGAAGCCTCCTGCGGTCACTCCACAGAAAAAAACTAATTTTGTTTGTGCTGATATTCAGTTTTCATTGAAAATACCCAAATAAGTTCTACGGGTAAGGCGAGATCCTGCAAAGTTCTGTATGCAGCCCGGATCTACCCTCTGCACCCAAAGTCATGTGACTCTGAGTCTTAAAGGTACAGGACAAGTGTTCAAGTGTGCAGTGTAATCATCCCTTCACTGTGTTGCAGAGCGCTCCCACTCTGTTCACTTTTTTTTACTCATTTTCTTAAGAAATAAAAATAAGGGAATTAAACAAAATTACAAATAATAATCAAAATGTGTAGGTTAATCTTAATTTTCGTGACTCTCGGCAATATCATAGGGAAGGAACGTACCCTGAAGCCTCAGTTTCCGAATCTGCCACATGATAATTAATGCTATTGCGCTAAGAAGAGGTGGCCACATAAAAATGTAGTTCTTTCCAGTAGGGTCAAAGGTAGGTTAAGCTTCGACTGCATATTTGTCAACCTTCCTTTAAAGTCCGGGAAAAAAGAGGAGGTCTCCCAGACTTCTTGAAGAGTCGTAAAATCTCCCAGACCTTGCCAAAAAGTGCCCGAAACCTTCTGGAAATCAGCAATTTTGGAAGGTTTTATGTATCCTGGAGCCTTCGGTATGCAGGTGTAAGGGAGGTGGACCCCTGAAGACAGCAATTGCGTTGTTGTGTATTATGTCATCTGTCTTTTGTGTGTATATATATATAATATGTATTTATTGTGTTGTAATATATTGTGATACGGTTACGCATAGTGTATAGTGTAGGGTAAGCATAAGGTAGGTAGTATAAGATAGTTGACTGTAGTTAGGTAGTGATGATTAGGGCAAGGTAGAGTTAATGTTTGGGACTAGCCCATAGTGGAAGAGGCTTAGTGTTAGGGCAAGTGAATGCTTCCTGTAGATAGTTAGATACTGTAGGGTCAAATTCAAGTGCAAGTAGGAAGTGTCTGTGAGCAGTGCTGCCATTTTAGGTGAACTACAGGAAAAGGAGACTAAGGGACAAGGGAGTAGTGTGACCTTGAAGTAACCGAAGAGACAGTGTGGCCTTCCACAGAAAAGGGGTCCTTGGATAGGACGACGTGGCACGAGAACCAAGGTAACGAACCTAATCTGGACTGAATTTGTGGGACTAGTGGGGTTCCCGAATGGTAGATCCAGGACGCAGAACCGATGAACATGTAGAGAGACCTGCTGATCAGGACTGTTGCGACAAGCTAGTCTTTGATGAAGTAGGGCAAAACGGTGTGCTTCACCGGACCTGGAGTAGACTACAGTAGTGGAAGGATACTGTGTGAATGATAATGCTTTATACTACAAAGGAAACATCCATAAGACTTTGTGCCCGCTATCCCTTGTACATTTGTACATAACCCTTGCCAAGTTAACATTCAGCAAAGACTGTGTTTTAGAATGGAAGTCTGTCTCCTTTATTGAACTGCGGAACCTATTGATTGTGAGTAATTTATGATTGCTTCTACCACTTGTAAGGGTTCTTTTCGATTTTTCGACCATGGCCATAAAGTGACCACCAATCGGCAATATGTGATCGTTTAATGGCCTGTTTAGACTGGCCAACCGCACTTTCATGAGCACAGATGATGTCAAAAACCCTTGGGTCTTTGTATTCAGTCAATGTCATGTCCCACAACTTGGGAATCATACAGTATTGTATTGCCATTTTATTGTTGCTGTTACATTGCTGTGGTATCAGTTTGCCTTTAAGAAGTTTGTCCTGTCTCTCTCCCTGGAGTCCAGCTTTGATGTAAGTAACCCCTCCCTTCTTCATCCCCAGTTAGTGTTTGTCAGCCATGTTGAGAGGTTCATCTCTGAATATTTATGGTTGAGAATTGTCTCATTACCTACTGCAATTGTGCAAAATACAAAAATTCTGATTGAGAATAAAACTTCTTCTGGCATCTTCATACGTGCCTCTGCAGTCGAGTTAAAGCTCTCTGACGAAGGTCTTCATGTGAGTACTGGTTCATATGTGACACCCCAGGGGTCTGGTTGCCACAGTAACGTAATGTTATGTCTGAGAGCAGGTGGGAGGTCCTTTAGTCAGGGATCCTGTGCATGCCACACCTCCTGCCCAGTCTTGGGAGGGGAAGAACTTCCCCTATATAAACCTGGGGCTGAGGCAGGGTGAGTGAGTAGAAGAGGAGAAGAAGTAGAGACAGCATAGGAAGAAACAGCAGTTACAAGGAGTCAGGGGCTGGCAGCTGCAGAGTTCGCCCTGACTAAGAAGACTTTTTACCGGACCCGGAGTCCGAGGCTGTGGGGACTAATTCCTGCCCAGCAGCAGAATCCGTCAGGCAGGGGATTTCAGGTCCTCTGGCCCAGAAGCCCGAAGGCACGGTCACACGCGTGGGACCAGCACCGCCATCGTGGAGCGGAAGCCATTAGAAGGCCCCGAGTCACCGGCCATACGGGTGAGCACCACACGGTACACTCAGGGACGTGGGCTACTTACATCAGCTCCTAGCAAGGTAGCCAGAAGAGTACAGTCAGTTTGGGAGGCCTACAACTACGCCTGGCCAGGGGAGATCCCATCTGCTCAAGGACTGACCAGGCCCCATCCGCTAGCAAGTACTCCGGGAGGGTCTTTTGTTGTTACCAGTAAAGACCCTGAACTACACCGTACCGTCTCTGAGTGGTTCCTGCTACCCCCATCATCCACGTCGGCTGCCCTGAGGCCATACCCCTCCCGTTGGGGGTTATACTATCACGCTGCACAATCCCACCATCGGCCTCAGCGGTCTGCCCTGCAGCAGCAGCCCCCTGGCTGCACTCAACGGGTGGCGTAGTCATCAACCATTTACTACTAATGGACTGCCGTCTAGTTTGACTCCCTGGGCACGGACCGGGTCACCGCCACGAGACTACAACCCTCCACAGATCCGGCTCCGGGTAAGCTCCCGCATGCGCAGCGCAGCACGACACAGGCCCAGGGGCGCGTCAACTTTGGCGTAGTCGGCAGGATTTCGTGCCCGCAACCACCGGGTACTGCGTGCCTGAAAAGCAAAGACTGTTCAAACTTACCAGTGGTGAAGGTTTCCCGCCATCCGGCGCCATCTTCTACCTTCTTCCCGCCATCCGCGAAGTTTTCCCGCCATCCGGCGCCATCTTCGACCTTCTTCCCGCCATCCGTGGAGTTTTCCCGCCATTGGACGCCATCTTGAGGACGCCGCGCGGGAAGAAGAGGGGCGTGGACTCCGAAAGCGCGCGAGAACTGAAGCCCCGCCTCACGTCCGGACGTTGCGTAAGGTCCTGGAAGGAGCCCAGCAGACGCCGACGTCACAGGAGCGCGACGGAAGGTCCTCAACCCTGACGATCCACTGCGGAGCCGCGGCCTACGGAAGAGGATCATCGCAAGGTAGGCCACGGTCCACTAGGGGGGAGGAAGATGTCGGATACGGAGGAGAGCTTCACTGCCTCAACCCCCGCCAGCGCTACCGCTGCTGCAGTTATGCCCTTCACCATGCCCTATATCCCGGGAGCAGCTTGGCTACCCCAGTAATCAGGGGAGTCACATACCCTGCATGACTTTAGAGAAAAGCTGGATAGCCTCTTCCAGGTGTACCCCCTCACAGAAGAGCAAAAAGTGAGCATCCTGGTGGCCCAACTAACCGGGGCAGCCAAAAGGGAAGTAAAATCCTGGCCACCTGGGAGGAAGACTGTCGCAGGGATACTAACCCGGCTGAAGGACACCTTTGATACCCGCACCTCAGCCGAGATTAAGCTTAGATTCTACGGGTGCAAGCAGCGAGCGCATGAGAGTATAAGGGACTATGCACTAAACCTACAAGAGGCCCTGAGGGCCATAAAGCAGACCGACCCTGATGGGGTGGGAAACGAGGACAGGCTGTTGACTGAACAATTTATAGAGGGTTTATATTGCAATGCCCACCGAACCCAGTTGCGGGCAATGGCCTTACAGGATCCCCATCTGGACTTTGCACAGTTCAAGGACAGAGCCATCCGGGTGCTCCGAGAACCGGCACCAGGTGGCGTTGTGACCCACAGGCGCCCAGCTATCACTTACCACCAGGAGGCGGCGCCCTTGTCGACAGGGCCTGTGGGAGCTCATGCGCAGGCTTTGGACAATGACCCGGCTCCAGACCTACACCATCAGGTCCAAGAGCTAGTTAAGAGCGTTGCTGCGCTAACCCGAACTGTGCAGTCTTTACAGGTTTCCACCCCAGGGAAGATCCAGCTGGCATCCGGACCGGAGGACATCCCGTGGCGTCGACCAAGGAGGACCCCACCGGCCAGAGGAAGACCCAGTGACCGATACAGCGAGGACGGACGACCCATCTGCCGCCGCTGCAATCAACCCGGACATATGGAAAGGTACTGTTCTTTAAACGGGCACAACCTGGGGTAGAGGGCCAACCCCCAGGAAAAAGATCACCAGGCCCATCGAACTGGCGCGACAGATATGTGGGAGGACGTCCAGTCTTGCCTGTGGTACTGGATGGCATTCCCATGAGTGCCCTACTGGATACCGGGTCACAGGTCACCACCATCCCGTACGTGCTCTTCAAGCAGTACTGGAATGACTCGGATATTACCCGCTACCCTGACGACGACTTGAGTATCATCGCCAGCAATGGCCAGCCCGTGCCACAGATCGGATTTAAAGAGGTGACCCTCAAAATCGGTAGAGTCGAACTGGCCGCACAGGGACTGATCATTGTAGATATTGATAAACATGAGAGTCACCCAAAAATAACTCTAGGAACTAACGTAATTGAAAATTGTCTTGCAGAGGTGATTTTCCTTTTACAGCAGGTTGCCAAGAACGCCAGCTCCGGCGAGCAGCGGGTGCTCCAGAAAGAGATCCGGGCACTGATGCAACGGCAACAAGTGGAACTCTCCGGCGGTGAGATTGGTAGCGTAAGAATGTGTGACCCTTTTCCTATTGCCATGCCCCCAAAAAGTGAAATGATGATTTGGTGCCGGGCAGCTATTGGTCTGAGAGGTAGAGATTACCAGGCAATGGTAGAACCAGTTTACTCAGACAGTAGGCCCACCATTTTGACAGCACGGGGGGTGGTCAATGTACGCCATGGGAGGGTGCCCGTTCGCATAATAAATATCGGGGAGAGGGAAGTGTACCTGCCCCGGTATGCCACGCTAGCCAAATTATATACCACTAATCAAAATTCTATACAATCTGTGGAACCCTTGCCTCCATCTCACCCGGAGGAAGGTAACGGCTCTAAGAAAGACGTGGAGGACTGGTGTCAGCAACTACATCTGGGTACTGACTCCACTCCCTCACATCAGAAACAAGGAGTCTATCGGGTGGTTCAAGAGTATGAGAGAGTGTTTAGTAAACACCCGTTAGACTTCGGGCGAGTCAAGGGGGTAGAACACCGCATCCCCACGGGAGATCATCCTCCCATAAAAGAGAGGTATCGACCCGTACCCCCTGCACATTACCAACACGCCAAGGGGATGCTTAGAGACATGAAGGAGGCTGGGGTAATCCGGGATAGCTGTAGCCCCTGGGCAGCCCCACTAGTTTTAGTCAAAAAGAAAGACAACACCATGAGGATGTGTGTAGATTACCGGAAAATCAACCGTATCACACACAAGGATGCGTACCCCTTACCAAGGATAGAGGAGTCATTGGCTGCTTTAAGATCTGCTAACTTCTTCTCTACCTTGGATCTCACTAGCGGGTACTGGCAGGTTCCTGTAGCAGAGGCGGACCGGGAGAAGACCGCATTCACCACCCCGATGGGACTTAGCGAGTTCACCTGCATGCCGTTCGGACTCTGCAACGCCCCAGGAACCTTCCAACGATTAATGGAGTGCTGTCTGGGCCACAGAAACTTCGAGACGGTCCTGTTGTACCTGGACGATGTCATCGTATACTCCAAAACTTATGAGGGCCACCTGAAACACCTGGCGGAGGTGTTCGAGGCTCTGGCGAGTTACGGCCTAAAGGTGAAACCCTCCAAGTGTCACCTCCTGAAACCAAAGGTGCAGTACCTGGGACACGTGGTGAGCGCTGACGGAGTGGCTCCCGACCCCAATAAGATCACCGCAATTAAGGGATGGCCAAGCCCCTCCAGCGTAAAAGAAGTGCGGCAGTTCCTCGGGTTGGTAGGCTACTACCGAAGGTTTATTCCCGGTTTCACCAAAAAGGCAGCACCTATGCAGGACCTCCTGATAGGCCAGTCCCGGAAGGCCAAGAACCAGAAGCCGCCCTTCAAATGGGAAGAGCTGGAAGAAGAGTCCTTCCGCCAGCTGAAGATGGCCCTCACGGGGGACGAAATCCTGGCGTACCCGGATTATAGCCAGCCCTTTATCCTCTACACCGACGCCAGTAACATCGGGCTAGGAGCCGTACTGTCCCAGATCCAGCAGGGGAAGGAACGAGTAATCGCCTACGCCAGCCGAAAACTGCGACCCACCGAAAGGAACCCCGAGAATTACAGCTCATTTAAGTTAGAGTTCCTGGCCGTAGTATGGGCAATCACTGAGCGCTTTAAGCATTACCTCGCTTCTTCCCGGTTCACCGTGTACACGGATAACAACCCGCTGACACACCTGGACACGGCAAGACTCGGTGCCCTGGAGCAGAGGTGGATGGCCCGTCTGTCCAACTACGAGTTCACAATTAAATACCGGGCAGGACGCTCCAATACCAACGCGGACGCCCTGTCCAGGATGCCCAACCTGCCGGACGGAGGAGAAGATCCGGAGGGACTGGAAGAAGTTGAACTCCCTGCGTTCCACCGTCATGGGACTATTCAGTATTCCCACCGGGTAAGGAGTAAGCAGGCTGCTACGTTGAACCCCTTACCCCACTACAACTGGGCGGAAACGCAAGACAGCGACCCTGCCGTCCGACTGGTGAAGGAGATGCTGACTCGGCCGGAGGCTCGCCTTGAACCAGACGCTCCGGAGGAAGCCAAACAACTATGGGCAGAGAAGAGTCGACTGTTCCTTTACAAAGGGAAGTTGTGCCGCAGAATGGTTAACTCCCGGACGCATGAATTACTCTGGCAAGTAGTGGTGCCACGAAGAGACGCAGCCATGGTGATGGAGGCATACCACGACGGAGCTGGACACTTTGGGTGGAAAAAGCTGGAGTTCCTGCTGCGCGAGCGGTTCCACTGGGTAGGCATGAGGGGAACCATCGAGAAGTGGTGCAGAGATTGTGGCCCGTGCAACCTGAGAAGGAAGGACCGAGCCAGCCAGAAGACTCCCCTGCAGTCCATCGTCACCCGGCAACCGTTGGAACTGGTAGCCTTGGATCATGTAAAACTGACCCCAAGCAGAAGTGGCTACGTCTACGCGTTAACCATCGTGGATCATTACTCCCGGTTCTTGGTTGTCGTCCCCGTCAAGGACTTAACGGCTCAAACAGCAGCTAGAGCCTTCCAGCAGCACTTCTGCCGTCCACACGGGTACCCGGACCAAGTGCTGACGGACCAGGGACCTGCCTTTGAAGCGGAGGTCTTTCAGGAATTCTGCAATCTGTATGGCTGCCGGAAGATAAGGACGACACCCTACCATCCGCAGACTAATGGACTTTGTGAAAAAATGAACCAGGTGGTAATGGATCTTCTAAAAACGTTGCCCCTGGAAGAACGCAGTCTGTGGCCTGAAAAGTTGCCCGATCTGGTGGACCTATACAACCACATCCCGGTAGGTTCCACCAACTGTACCCCGGCTTACCTAATGAGGGCAAGACCTGGTAAGTTACCTGTTGACCTGGAAATGGGAGTCCTGACCCCCGAGGACACTTCACCAGAAACAGACTGGGACACAGAGAGGCAGCAGCAGTACCGGAGAGTACAGGAGAGCGTGGAGCGAAGTCTCTGTCAGGCTAGGGAAAGACAAGAGAAAACTTACAACCAGTATGCTCCCGCTGTTCCCCTGGTACCCGGAGAGCAGGTCTTGAAGAGGAAGAGACGGCTCCACAAGTTGGACGACCAGTGGGAGAAGGACCCGTACACCGTACTGCCCTCAAGCCACGAGAACCCGAAGGTCTGTACCATCAGTAAAGACGGAGGGGAAACCACAGCCATTGTATCCCGGGACCACCTGAAGAAGTGTCCCGAACAACTGAGGAACCCTGAAGAGGAACAAGAAGACCATCGACCCGTGGAAGAAAGGGAAGATATGGTTAGTACCGTGCTCGGGGACTTTCCTCAGTCTTGGACTCAAGTCAATGGTGCAGTTGTGGTACCCGTACTCACCTTCCTCCAACCATCATCCCAAGAACCTACGGAGCAACGGGTAGAGCTGGAAGAACAGCCGGTCCAGGAGGCAGAAGACTCCACACAAGCAGAACAGGAGAATCAACCCTCTGCTTATAGTGAGCCTGCCGTACCCCTAGTGAGACAAAGAGCCGGTAGACAGCTGCCCAGTTTACCCTTGACAGCTCCTACACCCTGTAGTTCAGGGCCAGACAGTCAGCTCCGTAGGTCCACTAGGGCCACTAGAGGCCAGTTACCCGCACGTTGGAGGATCTAAATGTTTAAGCTATTTTATAATGTTTACCTGTCTATAGTTGCTTGTGTGTAATTTTGTATTTCTAGTTGTTTTTAGGAATCCTTGGTGGATTTACCGGGAATCCTTGTATATAGTTGGAGCGTAACCCAGGATGGACTAAAGACTGTCAAGGACTCGGGGTAGAACAGACCCCTACCTGGTTACGTCTCCCTGTGTTGGTGAAATGGACACCTTGCTTTCTTCAGAGACTGCACCCGGTTGCGGACACGCCGTAACCATCTTTATGTGTTTTCTTATTGTATTATTAATGTTTTGCCTTGTTATGTTTTCTAAATGTGTTTAGTCCCGGAGTACTAAATTTTACTAGGGGGGAATGTGACACCCCAGGGGTCTGGTTGCCACAGTAACGTAATGTTATGTCTGAGAGCAGGTGGGAGGTCCTTTAGTCAGGGATCCTGTGCATGCCACACCTCCTGCCCAGTCTTGGGAGGGGAAGAACTTCCCCTATATAAACCTGGGGCTGAGGCAGGGTGAGTGAGTAGAAGAGGAGAAGAAGTAGAGACAGCATAGGAAGAAACAGCAGTTACAAGGAGTCAGGGGCTGGCAGCTGCAGAGTTCGCCCTGACTAAGAAGACTTTTTACCGGACCCGGAGTCCGAGGCTGTGGGGACTAATTCCTGCCCAGCAGCAGAATCCGTCAGGCAGGGGATTTCAGGTCCTCTGGCCCAGAAGCCCGAAGGCACGGTCACACGCGTGGGACCAGCACCGCCATCGTGGAGCGGAAGCCATTAGAAGGCCCCGAGTCACCGGCCATACGGGTGAGCACCACACGGTACACTCAGGGACGTGGGCTACTTACATCAGCTCCTAGCAAGGTAGCCAGAAGAGTACAGTCAGTTTGGGAGGCCTACAACTACGCCTGGCCAGGGGAGATCCCATCTGCTCAAGGACTGACCAGGCCCCATCCGCTAGCAAGTACTCCGGGAGGGTCTTTTGTTGTTACCAGTAAAGACCCTGAACTACACCGTACCGTCTCTGAGTGGTTCCTGCTACCCCCATCATCCACGTCGGCTGCCCTGAGGCCATACCCCTCCCGTTGGGGGTTATACTATCACGCTGCACAATCCCACCATCGGCCTCAGCGGTCTGCCCTGCAGCAGCAGCCCCCTGGCTGCACTCAACGGGTGGCGTAGTCATCAACCATTTACTACTAATGGACTGCCGTCTAGTTTGACTCCCTGGGCACGGACCGGGTCACCGCCACGAGACTACAACCCTCCACAGATCCGGCTCCGGGTAAGCTCCCGCATGCGCAGCGCAGCGCGACACAGGCCCAGGGGCGCGTCACATACAGACATCCGTAGAAATGGTATCTCAAGAGACCCACACTCGCCTAGTTATGGGGTCAGAATTGTCCAGTTGACTCTTTTTATCTTATTTTTGCACATGTCATGTTTGTGTACTTGAGACGTTGTATTGTATAGGTGCAGAAGTAGAATCGGGGCCTTCCACACTCTTGTAGCCGGAGGGTTCTTGACTCCCTGAAAAGACATGACACAACTCAAAACTTCTTAAAAAAATACAGAACTTATTTACAGCTTCTTCTTCCAACATGGAGGAGTAATATTTGAAACGACATGGCGCTGGAACACACAACTTTCTTTTTGCCGATGAGCCCGTTTTCCCTTAGTGACTTGCAGGGTGCCGACTTGTGCGATAGCCTGTACTCTCCTTCTGTCACAACTCACACAACGCACCGTACCCAGAGAGGCCTACTTCACTCACTTTATGGTTTTTCCCGGTAGACACACCCTCCACATGACACAAGCACTGCACTTCCTGGCTCTGCTTGTTTTCTCTGGCCGCTACCACTCTGTTGTGGTTTCTGACCTTATTGTTTCCACGGGTTCCAATTGATCAGTCACCACCTGCGCCACTCACCTTTTGATACTAGTGTAGTCCTCCTGGTTCAGTGGATAAAATCCCTCCTTTAGATTTGCGGCTGGAATGCAGGAACCTGCCTCTTACATCTCTCCCTCCCATCTCTCCTCAACAGCAGGTTAACTCCTAGTCTGAGTAGGACTTCTGTGCTTCCATCTTACCATATCTTCCCTCCGTGGTAATACTAGGCTAACTAACTGAGCCCAACAAACTTCATCAGTCATAAACTTTCTCAGGCTCACCCAAATCCGTCAAGCGCCAACCACTTACCCGTCACGCTCTTATGCACCATCGCATGTCATAGGTCTCCTGCCCAACATCAGTTAGCCCCTTTTATGAATGCATTGGGAATACGGCACTTTTTGGACAGGAACAAAATTATATGCAAAACTAGAAAAACAATAATATAAATGATATACAGTACTGTTTTCTCAGTGAGATATACACCACCTCCAAAAGAACACAAATGTACAAAAGTGTTAGAACGGGGGATTATGGGGGCGAGATCTTTTTCTTCCACCGCCTTATTGTATTGCACACTGACTGTGCACCCTTTGGGGCTCTTGGCTGCATGACTGGTGGGTTGCAGTACTCAGTAGTATACCCTGTCACCATAACTAATGGCGGGAATGATTGATTTGTTGTCTGTCAGCCAAATGCAGGAGGAGTTAGTGTCAGCATAAGCCCAAGAAGAACCCGACAATGATGTGTCCAGTGTGACATCAGTGCACTCTCTGATGCTGGTTAACTCCTTATACCAATGCTGTTCCTATCACAAATTTTAAGTATTGGTTAATTGGAGGCCAGAACGAACTTTTCCGCAGGGAAGGAGGTGTATCTGTGGGGTAAAATTCAGAGCGCTTGTGCAGAGGGTAACATTGCATGTTTTCAGGAGATACATGGGCGACTTCCAGTTACAGAGGTTGTGATGAAGACACCTAAGCTTCAATGACCCCTGCCCCACTTATTTTGCTCACCACCCACCTCTTCAGTTGCCACCGCCTCAGTCTCTGTTTCTATCACCACCATCTCTTTCCCTGAAATTAGACGTTGTCAGGGTGTGGTGATAGAAGCAGGGTGAGTGACAGCAGAGCTGCCCCTGATGATGATGAATTTTAGGGCTGTAATAGAAGTTGTGGGGTGGCACTGCTTTCACTCACCCTGCTTCTAGCACTACCCATTTATGATGACTCATTTCAGGGAAAGAGGTGGCGGAGTCAGAAGCAGGGACTGCGGCGGCGGTGACCAAAGGTGTGGGTGGTAACCACTAAAGCTATGGTCACTTCTCTATCACACCTCCACTTCCCTCACCGAAGCCAGGACGTCATCAAGGGATGGCAGTGATAAAGCTGTGGTAAATGACCACATTGCTGCCCCCTGATGACGTCATGTTCTATGGGGGTGATAGAAGCTTCAGAGAAGTTGCTACAGGGCCATCCTTCTATGACACCATCAAACGAAACACATCAGGAAGGAAAGTAAAAAAAAAAAACAGAGATATAGAGATTAGCTGTATAGGGAGAAGAGAATGGTCGCACATTTTATAATAATGCAAATTATAAAAGTGGTTGGGGCTTAAAAACAGATATTTATAAAGGGAATTAAAGGTATCGGACAACCCTTTAAAGGGATGTTTTGATTAATACAATGATTTTCTTCAGACACCAAGATTGCAATAAAGTAGGGGATAGATTCATAGGAAAATGCAGGGCTGGTATCACTGGTGTGATGGTGTGCTGTAAGATTTGTAACCATCAAACTTGTTGTGCCTCTGCTTTGTTAACTAAAGGTCAAGTAAAACCTTCTACTTTAAGCAACACCATCTGATACTGTTTTCTTAAATGGGAACCACGTGACCACTTTCTTACAAGCCACCATCACTAGAGTCTCCAACGTGGTGGCCACCTGAATTATCAAAACTGCAGCTTGTAAATGTGCTGTCAATCAAGTCTCTAGGAAAGTCCACCTGTCTCCGTAGACTAGAAGTTTGGGACTACACAGTGACTTTGGCCATAACATAAGTCACGTGGCTAAATACTGCAGTATGCTGCTGCTACATTGCAGTTTAGTGAAGGTGAACAGAGTCACATTGGGACCCACAAGGTACCCTAAGTTACAAAAAATCAAACTGTTTTTTACTTTTCGCTACTTACTTCTGACGGACGTAGTCCCTTGAGGGTCTCAATGTGACCCATTCACTTGCATTATTGTACGATGTAGCATTGGCATACAGTGATATTGACTGCTCTATCTGGGTCGTGCCTCAGTCTCAATGTGGTGCCAGCCATATCTATGATAGGAGATGACTCCACCTAGGTACGTTAGGCAGATTTCATGACTCTCCGGCATGCCCATTTGCCGTACCGGTAGCAGGTTCCAGTTTGGAGAATTACTGTTCATGATTTTGTAACATTGTGAAAACACGACTCAGATTTGCATGCTATATACCGGGCTATGCGTGTAAAATACCGAGGATTGAGGACATGGAAAGGGAACAAAGTGAGGAACCAGAAGTGACCAGGGAAAAGTGCACATCTCTATGCTGATGACATCCAATTATACACCTCTGCTCCAGACATCACCCTGCATTACTACAAAAGACCAGTGATTGTCTTTCTGCTGTGTCTAACACTATGTCCTCCCTAAGCCTAAAACTGAATCTGTCAAAAGCTGAACTCCTCGTCTTTCCTCCCTCCACTAACCTACCTGTGCCCGATATTGCCATTTCTGTTTGTGGCTCAACCATTACGCCCCAGCAACAAGCCCGCTGTCTTGGGGTAATTTTTGACTCAGATCTTTCCTTCACTCCTCACATCAAATCACTCGCTCGTTCATGTCATCTACACCTCAAAAACATCTCAAGAATCAGGACTTTTCTTACCTTTGACTCGGCAAAAACTCTTACTGTCGCTCTTATTCATTCTCATCTGGACTACTGCAACTCTCTACTTATCGGGCTCCCTCTTACTAAACTCTCCCCTCTCCAATCCGTCCTTAACGCAGCAGCAAGGATCATATTCCTCACCAACCGCTACACCGATGCCTCTTCCCTGTGCCAGTCATTGCATTGGTTACCCATCCAATATAGAGTTCAATTTAAACTTATCACGCTTACCCACAAAGCGCTCCATGCTTCAGTACCCCCCTACATCTCCTCCCTCGTCTCAGTCTACCACCCTACCCATGCCCTCCGTTCTGCCAGTGACTTAAAACTAAAATCCTCCGTAATCCGAACTTCCCACTCCCGTCTCCAAGATTTCTCGCGTGCTGCGCCAATTCTTTGGAATGCACTACCCAGGACAGTTTGATTAATTCCCAATACCCACAGTTTCAAGCGGACCCTAAAAATCCATTTTTTTAGACTGGCGTATCGCCTCCACAGACTATCCGTCCATCCCAATTGTCCGTCCCAGTTTTCCCTCATATTAAAATCTTCTTCAATTTAAGGTTCATACCA
Source organism: Phyllobates terribilis (assembly GCF_046119375.1). Classification (NCBI taxonomy): domain Eukaryota; kingdom Metazoa; phylum Chordata; class Amphibia; order Anura; family Dendrobatidae; genus Phyllobates; species Phyllobates terribilis. The sequence goes on along the minus strand of NW_027362761.1, from coordinate 1,169,718,194 downwards.
ACCATGCACATAATTGCCTCGGTCAGGACGGCACACATACTGGCAGGCGACCAGTCCATGTATTATTTATCCTATATAGTATATCAAGGCTGCATTATACAATATATGTACATTCTACCTTTTGTGTCTCCCCCATTTCCTCATAGACTGTAAGCTTGCGAGCAGGGCCCTCACTCCTTTCGATATGAGATATGCTTATTCTGTATTGTTTGTATAAGTCCCCCCTAAAATTTGTAAAGTGCTGCGGAATATGTTGGCGCTATAAAAAATAAAAATTATTATTATTATTATTATGTTAGCAAGGAGGGTGACCGATTGACCACACTAATGAAGGGTTTTCTCTGCACAAGCAATGGGCTATATACTGTAGGTGACAAATGTACTTCTAGGTACTTCTGAACCTTGACTTTACACTTCTCTGTATAGTGCAGGAGCCTTTGATTACTAATCATCAGTCACCCTTGCACCTAGATATGAGGACCTTCCAGACTGATAAGAATATGTCTGCGGCGTACAAGGTCTAAAGCGACCGATTCAATAGTCAAACTGATATCCCCTTTCCAATCAGGCTATAAAGCTGATAAAAAGCGATAGAGATTTCATCGACCCATACAGCACAAAGATCAAAGTTACCCCCTAATTAGCCCAAAGTTACTTAAATTTATCTGACTGATAAAAGACGCAAAATCAAAGTACATGAGACATTAAATATATATCTATGTATATACACATATATGATATCTCTTTCCCTATATATATGATATAGCTTTAAATGTAGCCATACACAATAAAGGGTACTGGACATCAGATCCATGCTGCCCGAACTCGCATGAATCAGACAGTGGCTGCACGATTGCAGTTGTGTATGCTTTACACACGGAGAAACGTTACCCATTGGATTCCGATCAGACGCCTCTCACCCAGCCAAACTAGATCTCACACTTTGCACTAAAGAGGGGCAATACCCCCGAAACACAGTGTCTGCAAATTGAGATTCCTGGTTTGGCTTTTATCCTAAGTCATGTGGCAAGGCTCGTTAAAGGGTCGTTATTCACTTTTAGAATTGCTACTTCCAATAAATGCCACTAGAGTTCTAGTCCTTTTCCTCTCTGAAGAGACAATTTGATATTTCCCAAAGGAGCATTGCGGCTTAAAAGTTTCCTCACCTTGACATGCTTAACATGTCACTCGTTACCCCTTGGATCCCGTTCAGACGCCTCTCATCCAGCCAAACCAGATTTCACACTTTGCACTGATGAGGGGCAACATCTTGAAATACCGTGTCTGCAAACTGTGATTACTGGTTTGGCTTTTATACTAAGTCATATTGCAAGGCTCGTTAAAGGGTCGATAATGACTTTTAGGATTGCTACTTCCAATTAGTGGCACTAGAGTTCTAGTCCTCTTCCTCTCTGAAGAGACAATTTGCTTTAGACCACGGCCCCACTATCAGTATTTGGTCAGTATTTTTTCTCAGGAGTGGGAGCCGAAACCAGTTGAGGAACAATCAGAGAAAAGGTACAATAGAAACAACTGCACCAATTCTGCATTTATCACCCACTCCTGGTTTTGGCTCCTACTCCTGAGAAAAAATACTAAACGACAGGCCCAGCGCCAGCAGGCGGGGGGGCACACTCGCCGTCGGGCACCCCGGCGCACTATGGGACCCATGAGTGGAGGAGAGCGGTGCCAGCGCCCCCCCCCACACTTGTTGAGGGCCCCGGTACAATACTTACCTCTCCCCGTGCCTCTGCAGCAGCTCCAGTGTCTTTCGTGGCTGCTGCACTGTGACGTCTCAGGTCAGAGGGTGCGGTGACGTCTTTCCACTGCGCCCTCTCCTGAGCTGTCACAGCGTATAGGAAAAATCGCTGATTTCTGAATGAGGCTTTATCCTTAGGATGGATCAAATTATTGGGGGTCCGACACCTGGCAGCCCTCAGAAATCATTTGATTCTTAGTTCCAGTAGTATTAGAACCAACAAAGAGGAGCATATATAGCATAATGTCAATATATATGACTAGACACGCACCTAATCCATGAACTTAACAACAGAAAACAAAATGGTGCATGTAGGTCTTTAAAACAAAACCTTTATTGAAAAGAATGTTTATATAATAAAACCAATAAAATACGGAGTAGCCCAATGATGGACCACATGCGCGAAAGCTGAAGCTCACAAACAGAAAAACTTAGTGATCTCAAGATGCTGGAGCAAAAGATATATGAAAAAGATCATAATATATTCTATCATGGTAACAAGGTGGTAGTAATAAAAAGCCTATATGTAGATTAGTATACAACTCTTAGTGGGGAGATAGACAAATCAAAGATTGATAATAGTAATGTGCTGCAAAAGAAAACACATAAATCCTAATAGGGAAATAAGCATGTCCCAAGGTAGTAGCAGTAATACACTTACATGTGGAAATATGATAGGTTAAAGTTGCATGTGGCCCTGGCGCCCCAACGCGCGTTTTATCCTTGCTTCATCAGGGGGCGTGTCTGGATGTAAACAATGTATGTAAATGACATAACACAGCACCATAAACTGTTTAGGGGCTGCTACAGTGTACTACAGCTCATGTCCAATTCATATGAATAGGCATTGAGCTGTTGTACCCTTTAACGACCACTAAACAGTGCACGGAGTCATGCTAATCCAGGTCTATATACCTGGCACCCCAACCATTCAGGTGTTACCTGTGGAGACAGTGACTGGATGGAAACATTGCACAGAGTAGAACAGAGCTGCGCCGTACACTATTTAAACTGAAACAGATTTTTAGTTTCTGAACAAATGACACTCCCTTTTACAGCTCATGTGATGCATTCCCCAAAGTTGTCTATTCTCTCCTGACTCTCCCTGTTTACCCCCAAAATACCTTTTCAATTGCTACCATCCTGTATTTAAATTGGATGATCCGGTCCAATGGGCGTCATTGCTGCGACGTCTGTCCCTCTTCTCTCTCCTAATGGCCGTCCTCTGGCTTTGATTGATGTGGATGAATTTCTAGGCATTGGTTGAATTGAAAGCGCTGAATTTGTAGGCATTGACCAATAAATGTGTACAGAGCAGTGCAGTTCTACGTTTATATCCTGTCACTGCCTCAGTAAATAACAGCTGACCGGTGGAGGTGCAAGGTGTTGGACACCCACCAATCTGATATTTCTGATCTAATGGTGAGAAATCCAGGCAGATACATCATCTAATAACATCAGGGAGGCGTCTGATTGTTTCCAAATTTATTCTGCATCAAGATAACGACCCCAAACATCCAGCCAATGTCATTAAGAAAAAGGAGTCCTGGAAGTGATGATCCGGCCCCCCGCAGAGCCCTGATCTCACATCGTTCAGTCTGCCTGGGATTACATGAAGGGTCTGCACAAGCCTCATACACAGAAGATCTGTGATTAGTTCTCCAAGATGTTTGGAACAACCTCCTGCTGAGATCCTTCACAAAGGAGTGACAAGTACCCTGAATAACTGATTGATTAATTAATTGTGCGGTCACCAAATATTGATGGTATTTTGATTTTTCTTTTCTTCATTCACTTTGCATTTTGTTAATTAATAAAAATTAACTACTAGCACTTCTACTTTTTGGAAGCTTTGCAGCATTTTTTCCACACCTGCCTAAATATATTATGTATATATGTTACAATCTTCTAGGATGCAGAATAAATAAGAAGTAACCTGAGAAGTTGAAGATCTCTTTTAAGGCGCTAGCCTTTCCCCTATATTGTAGACGTTTTATCTGCTATCATTGGTTTCGATATGAGTAAGTGCTCGTTATCACCCGGAGCTGTTACATTGTGGTCAGCATGACCATTGCTCCGTAAGGCAAACGTTAATGTTTGAGCCGAGCTGTAAAGGTGACGATGACATCACCTCACCTCTGATCCGCCTGATAAATCAGACCATTTAAGCTCAGGCAAGACTGAGGTTCTCCTTCACTTCATCTCTCACTCTCTCTCTCTCTCCGTCACTCACTTTGTAGCTGAAGACTTTTCCCCAAATATGTCTTTCGCTGGAACCTATGAGCTGCAGTCCCAGGAAAACTTTGAGGTTTTCATGAAAGCCATTGGTAAGTGACTTTGACATAAAACTGTACTTTACGAAGTGGGACAATATAATAGAGGTCGAAGGAAGAGAAGATGTTCAATGAGGTAGAATTTGATAGTCCTAAAGCTTTAGAGTGTGAGGAATAAGGTGTCCCCTTAGGAGCACACGTTCCACTGCAACATGACTACCATGTCACTAGAATTAGGCAGAGAGTTTAGGGTGGTCTTAGTATTGGAAAATCAGTAGTTCTCTACTTGTATATTATCACTAGTCTCATGGTACCTGAGAGCAACATCTATGGTTATCGTACTCAGTAAATGCACTTACCCTAAAAACCTATTTGAGAAGATGTCTGTAAATTATAGTCGAATTAATAATTCACACCAACTTTTTCTGATAGATGGTGCCAAGCATGATGTTTTGTATCAAGCTCTACTCTTGGTCTACCATATCGGATAGTATCAAGCTAGTATAGGATTTTCTTAGTTAGAAGGTATATATATATCCTTAAAAGACTTTTTGGGAACGTGTTTTGTTTGAATTATAGCAGAAGTAAATATTTGACCTGTTCCTCCAAAAATTATATGGTTCAAAGCATGATGGTGTATGGACCTATGTATTTTTTTTTTCATCTGCTGTAAATGCCGCTGTTCTCCTGAATCTGGCGCTGTTTTCCTTTTGCTCCAGCACCTCTCCGTTCCAGAGATATGACTCCTTTTTCCTTTTATATAAAACTCCTTTTTCTAGATAACTGGGTGTGGTTCTCAAGAAGACTCCCACTGAAAATATTTGAGCCCCACGCCCACTTAGTTAACAAGACTAGATTTACATACAAGAAAGAGGGAGCCATATCTTAGGAACAGAGAGGCGTAGGAACTAAAGAAAAATAATGCCAGATTCAGGAGAACAGTGGCATTTCAGCTAGGCAAAAAAAAAATACAAGTGAAAAATCCTTTTTAATTATGTTCGTATCTTATATTGCCACAGATTGCATCAACGAGTATATGATAATTCTTACTGGATGACCCTTTAGTAGGTACAGATGACCATTTAAGAGAATGTTGGGCTTAAATTATAGCAGCTGAAGGATATTTACGGTAGCCAATCTAAATTTCTACTATTTTGAAGAGTAATGATTGGTCGGTAATTACATTAGTCTCTTTCCATGAAGATTTCTACATCCTTGTGATGTTTGGCAGGGGTGATTAGACTTTTTAGCCCCCTAAACTCAAAAAGCCCAGAACAAGAACAGGTGTTGGTAAAGGTGTTGTAGACCTCATCTCTGAAGACCACTAGGTGTCCAACAAAATCTCAATTGCTTGCTGGGACCGTGTGAAATGTTTGGGTTGATTTTCAATGTTTTTGGTTTCAGGTCTCCCTGATGATTTAATCGAGAAGGGAAAAGATATCAAGAGTGTAACCAAGATTGAGCAGAATGGAAATCACTTTGTGGTCACGGTGACTACCGGACCTAAAGTCCTACGTAATGAATTTGACATTGGCAAAGAGTCAGACATCGAAACTCTTACAGAAGAAAAAGTCAAGGTAAGAAGAATAGTGGTGTCTTGAAAAAAAAAAAAAAAAGACTTTTCCTTAAAGGGGCTCTATAGTTTTGCAAACATTTACCAGCTTGCCCATGAAAACAGCACCACACTAGTGAACAGGCTATCTGTGGTATTGCATCTTGGCTCCATTCAATTCGGTCAAACTCAAGTGGCGAATCGATGCCAAACACAACCACCGTAACACAGGCTCTTATAACAGAAAGACTATGCTATATTTAAGTCATCGCTTAATTTTTGTGTACACCTTTCAACCAGTAGATATTACAATAGCTGACCCCCACCGATATTGATTGACATTGGTGTTTATCATTGTGCCATAAACCATAAGGTGTACCCTTCTATACCATGCTCTTAATTCCTTATTCCCTAATCTGATACGATGGTAAATCTTACTCATTTATGGTAAATAGATAGCTTTAGTGTTAGACCAAAAAAAATTTGCTGGCCTAGGCAGAAGCCCAGTTTGGCTACATGGTGTCACACGGGTTTAACCATTGACCAACTCTTTTGTTTCCTTCTAGACTACAGTTAATATTGTGGATGGCAAGCTGGTGGTGCAACTGAAATCTGTCAACTCCGTCACAGAACTTTCAGGAGACACCCTAACCAATGTGAGTTTTCTTCAGAAGCTGAAAATGTGATGAAAGATGAGTAATAATGTGTTCAGGACTAATGAGACTGAGGGAAAAATATTCAGCTGTGTTCTTCTCCTTAACTACAAAAGGGCCCATTGACCAAAGTCAAACATAGGCAAAGGGGCACAAAACTAGGCTGAGCACTTCTGCCCGATCATTTCAGTGATCAGTGGGAATCTTATCACCTAGACCAGTGTTCCCCAACTCCAGTCCTCAAGGCCCACCAACAGGTCCTGTTTTCGGGATTTCCTTACTATTACACAGGTGATGGGATTGTTGACTGCGCAGGTGATGGAATTATCATCTGAGCAATACTAAGGAAATCCTGAAAACATGGCCAGTTGGTGGACCTTGAGGACTGGAGTTGGGGAACCCTGACCTAGACCACCAATGACTAAAATTACTGTCAATGTTTTGGGAAAGTGCAGCCATTCTTTAAAGTTGATCTATCATTTGACCCGAATATCTAATATTTTTAACTGGTGTAAACACAGCTGTTCTCCTGAATCTGATGATTTTTCTCTTTTATTCCTCCATCTCTCCGTTCCTGAGATATGGAACCATCTTTCCTATGTGCAAATCAGGAGGACCATGAGGACCATGCCCAGTTGGATAAAAATATTATTATTATTATTATTATTAATAATAATAATAATAATATTTTTATCCAACTGGGCATGGTCCTCATGGTCCTCCCATGACTACGTCCACTGTGATAAAAAAAAACTAGATTTACATACAAAGCAGAGAGGGGCTATATCCCAGGAATAGAGAGGCGCAGGGACAACAGAAAAACAATGCCGGATTCAGGAGAACAGCGGCATTATAGAAAAAATTACATAATAATCAGACTGGTGATTCAGCTACAAAATGGCATGGCTCATCAGCAGTTCAGGGTCTTTATATAGTTTTATTACAAAAGTAGTAAGTGAAATCACACACTGTATATTGTTATTTTTAATAATTGTAATAATCTTGTTTCATCTCTTAGGTTATGACTCTGAGAGACATCGTCTACAAGAGAGTGAGCAAGAAGGTGGCATAAATGAGAAACCTGTCATTACTTTTACTGTGTAAAATAAATGATAGTAAAATAAAAGTCTCATGTTTACAATAAATTATCATAATGCTTCAAATGTATACATATCATGTAGCAAAAATACATATTTTATAAATAGGACAAGGTGTTATGGTGGTTATAATCTTGTACATATGAGGCAGTACTATAGTAGTTATATTCTTGTACATAGGGGGCAGTATTATAGTAGTTATATTCTTATACATAGGAGCAGTATTATAGTAGTTATATTCTTGTACCTAGGGGCAGTATTATAGTAGTTATATTCTTGCACATAGGGGTAGTATTATAGTAGTTATATTCTTATACATAGGAGCAGTATTATAGTAGGTATATTCTTGCACATAGGGGTAGTATTATAGTAGTTATATTCCTGTACATAGGGGTAGTATTATAGTAGTTATATTCTTGTACATAGGGGGCAGTATTATAGTAGTTATATTCTTGTACATAGGAGCAGTATTATAGTAGTTATATTCTTGTACATAGGGGACAGTATTATAATAGTTATATTCTTGTACATAGGGGCAGTATTATAGTAGTTATATTCTTGTACATAGGGGCAGTATTATAGTAGTTATATTTTTGTACATAGGGGCAGTATTATAGTAGTTATATTCTTGTACATAGGGGGCAGTATTATAGTACTTATATTCTTGTACATGGGAGCAGTATTATAGTAGCTATATTCTTGTACATAGGGGGCAGTATTATAGTACTTATATTCTTGTACATGGGAGCAGTATTATAGTAGCTATATTCTTGTACATAGGGGGCAGTATTATAGTAGTTATATTCTTGTACATATGAGGCAGTACTATAGTAGTTATATTCTTGTACATAGGGGGCAGTATTATAGTAGTTATATTCTTGTACATAGGAGCAGTATTATAGTAGTTATATTCTTGTACATAGGAGCAGTATTATAGTAGTTATATTCTTGTATATAGGGGGCAGTATTATAGTAGTTATATTCTTGTACATAGGGAGCAGTATTATAGTAGTTATATTCTTGCATATAGGGGGCAGTATTATAGTAGTTATATTCTTGTACATAGGAGCAGTATTATAGTAGTTATATTCATGTACATAGGGGCAGTATTATAGTAGTTATATTCTTGTACATATGAGGCAGTACTATAGTAGTAATATTCTTGTACATAGGGGGCAGTATTATAGTAGTTATATTCTTGTACATAGGAGCAGTATTATAGTAGTTATATTCTTGTACATAGGAGCAGTATTATAGTAGTTATATTCTTGTATATAGGGGGCAGTATTATAGTAGTTATATTCTTGTACATAGGGAGCAGTATTATAGTAGTTATATTCTTGCATATAGGGGGCAGTATTATAGTAGTTATATTCTTGTACATAGGAGCAGTATTATAGTAGTTATATTCATGTACATAGGGGCAGTATTATAGTAGTTATATTCTTGCATATAGGGGGCAGTATTATAGTAGTTATATTCTAGTACATAGGAGCAGTATTATAGTAGTTATATTCTTGCATATAGGGGGCAGTATTATAGTAGTTATATTCTAGTACATAGGAGCACTATTATAGTAGTTATATTCTTGTACATAGGAGCAGTATTATAGTAGTTATATTCATGTACATAGGGGGCAGTATTATAGTAGTTATATTGTTGCATATAGGGGGCAGTATTATAGTAGTTATATTCTAGTACATAGGAGGCAGTATTATAGTAGTTATATTCTAGTACATAGGGGGCAGTATTATAGTAGTTATATTCTTGTACATAGGGGGCAGTATTATAGTAGTTATTTTCTTGCACATAGGAGGCAGTATTATAGTAGTTATATTCTAGTACATAGGGGGCAGTATTATAGTAGTTATATTCTTGCATATAGGGGGCAGTATTATAGTAGTTATATTCTAGTACATAGGAGCAGTATTATAGTAGTTATATTCTTGTACATAGGGGGCAGAATTATAGTAGTTATATTCTTGTACATAGGAGCAGTATTATAGTAGTTATATTCTTGTACATAGGGGGCAGTATTCTAGTAGTTATATTCTTGTACATAGGAGCAGTATTATAGAAGTTATATTCTTGTACATAGGGGCAGTATTATAGTAGTTATATTCATGTACATAGGGGGCAGTATTATAGTAGTTATAGTGTTGCATATAGGGGGCAGTATTATAGTAGTTATATTCTAGTACATAGGAGCAGTATTATAGTAGTTATATTCATGTACATAGGGGGCAGTATTATAGTAGTTATATTGTTGCATATAGGGGGCAGTATTATAGTAGTTATATTCTAGTACATAGGAGCAGTATTATAGTAGTTATATTCTTGTACATAGGGGGCAGTATTATAGTAGTTATTTTCTTGCACATAGGAGGCAGTATTATAGTAGTTATATTCTAGTACATAGGGGGCAGTATTATAGTAGTTATATTCTTGCATATAGGGGGCAGTATTATAGTAGTTATATTCTAGTACATAGGAGCAGTATTATAGTAGTTATATTCTTGTACATAGGGGGCAGAATTATAGTAGTTATATTCTTGTACATAGGAGCAGTATTATAGAAGTTATATTCTAGTACATAGGGGGCAGTATTATAGTAGTTATATTCTTGCATATAGGGGGCAGTATTATAGTAGTTATATTCTAGTACATAGGAGCAGTATTATAGTAGTTATATTCTTGTACATAGGGGGCAGAATTATAGTAGTTATATTCTTGTACATAGGAGCAGTATTATAGTAGTTATATTCTTGTACATAGGGGCAGTATTATAGTAGTTATATTCTTGTACATAGGGGGCAGTATTGTAGTAGTTATATTCTTGTACATAGGAGCAGTATTATAGTAGTTATATTCTTGTACATAGGAGCAGTATTATAGTAGTTATATTCTTGCATATAGGGGGCAGTATTATAGTAGTTATATTCTAGTACATAGGAGCAGTATTATAGTAGTTATATTCTTGTACATAGGAGCAGTATTATAGTAGTTATATTCTTGCATATAGGGGGCAGTATTATAGTAGTTATATTCTAGTACATAGGAGCAGTATTATAGTAGTTATATTCTTGCATATAGGGGGCAGTATTATAGTAGTTATATTCTAGTACATAGGAGCACTATTATAGTAGTTATATTCTTGTACATAGGGGGCAGTATTATAGTAGTTATATTCTTGTACATAGGAGCAGTATTATAGTAGTTATATTCTTGCACATAGGGGGCAGTATTATAGTAGTTATATTCTTGCATATAGAGGGCAGTATTATAGTAGTTATATTCTTGTACATAGGAGCACTATTATAGTAGTTATATTCTTGTACATAGGGGGCAGTATTATAGTAGTTATATTCTTGTACATAGGAGCAGTATTATAGTAGTTATATTCTTGTACATAGGGGGCAGTATTATAGTAGTTGTATTCTTGCATATAGGGGGCAGTATTATAGTAGTTATATTCTAGTACATAGGAGCAGTATTATAGTAGTTATATTCTTGCATATAGGGGGCAGTATTATAGTAGTTATATTCTAGTACATAGGGGCAGTATTATAGTAGTTATATTCTTGTACATAGGAGCAGTATTATAGTAGTTATATTCTTGCATATAGGGGGCAGTATTATAGTAGTTATATTCTAGTACATAGGAGCAGTATTATAGTAGTTATATTCTTGCATATAGGGGGCAGTATTATAGTAGTTATATTCTTGTACATAGCGGCAGTATTATAGTAGTTATATTCTTGTACATAGGAGCAGTATTATAGTAGTTATATTCTTGTACATAGGGGCAGTATTATAGTAGTTATATTCTTGTACATAGGAGGCAGTATTATAATAGTTATATTCTTGTACATAGGAGCAGTATTATAGTAGTTATATTCTTGTACATAGGAGGCAGTATTATAATAGTTATATTCTTGTACATAGGAGGCAGTATTATAGTAGTTGTATTCTTGTACATAGGGGGGCAGTATTATAGTAGTTATATTCTTGTACATAGGGGGCAGTATTATAGTAGTTATATTCTTGTACATAGGGGCAGTATTATAGTAGTTATATTCTTGTACATAGGGGGCAGTATTATAGTAGTTATATTCTTGTACATAGGGGCAGTATTATGCTAGTTATATTCTTGTACATAGGGGCAGTATTATAGTAGTTATATTCTTGTACATAGGGGGCAATATTATAGTAGTTATATTCTTGTACATAGGAGGCAGTATTATAGTAGTTGTATTCTTGTACATAGGGGGGCAGTATTATAGTAGTTATATTCTTGTACATAGGGGGCAGTATTATAGTAGTTATATTCTTGTACATAGGGGCAGTATTATAGTAGTTATATTCTTGTACATAGGGGGCAGTATTATAGTAGTTATATTCTTGTACATAGGGGCAGTATTATAGTAGTTATATTCTTGTACATAGGGGCAGTATTATAGTAGTTATATTCTTGTACATAGGGGGCAGTATTATAGCAGTTATATTCTTGTACATAGCGGCAGTATTATAGTAGTTATATTCTTGTACATAGGAGCAGTATTATAGTAGTTATATTCTTGTACATAGGGGCAGTATTATAGTAGTTATATTCTTGTACATAGGGGGCAGTATTATAGTAGTTATATTCTTGTACATAGGGGCAGTATTATAGTAGTTATATTCTTGTACATAGGGGGCAGTATTATAGTAGTTATATTCTTGTACATAGGGGCAGTATTATGCTAGTTATATTCTTGTACATAGGGGCAGTATTATAGTAGTTATATTCTTGTACATAGGGGGCAATATTATAGTAGTTATATTCTTGTACATAGGAGGCAGTATTATAGTAGTTGTATTCTTGTACATAGGGGGGCAGTATTATAGTAGTTATATTCTTGTACATAGGGGGCAGTATTATAGTAGTTATATTCTTGTACATAGGGGCAGTATTATAGTAGTTATATTCTTGTACATAGGGGGCAGTATTATAGTAGTTATATTCTTGTACATAGGGGCAGTATTATAGTAGTTATATTCTTGTACATAGGGGCAGTATTATAGTAGTTATATTCTTGTACATAGGGGGCAGTATTATAGTAGTTATATTCTTGTACATAGCGGCAGTATTATAGTAGTTATATTCTTGTACATAGGAGCAGTATTATAGTAGTTATATTCTTGTACATAGGGGCAGTATTATAGTAGTTATATTCTTGTACATAGGGAGCAGTATTATGCTAGTTATATTCTTGTACATAGGGGGCAGTATTATAGTAGTTATATTCTTATACATAGGAGCAGTATTATAGTAGTTATATTCTTGTACATAGGGGCAGTATTATAGTAGTTATATTCTTGTACATAGGGGCAGTATTATAGTAGTTATATTCTTGTACATAGGGGGCAGTATTATAGTAGTTATATTCTTGTACATAGCGGCAGTATTATAGTAGTTATATTCTTGTACATAGGAGCAGTATTATAGTAGTTATATTCTTGTACATAGGGGCAGTATTATAGTAGTTATATTCTTGTACATAGGGAGCAGTATTATGCTAGTTATATTCTTGTACATAGGGGGCAGTATTATAGTAGTTATATTCTTATACATAGGAGCAGTATTATAGTAGTTATATTCTTGTACATAGGGGGCAGTATTATAGTAGTTGTATTCTTGTACATAGGGGCAGTATTATAGTAATTATATTCTTCTCTGTATAGAGCATAGTAAGTAGCAAATAGTCAAGGTACAAGAAATAATAATGTTAATCAAAGAAATATGTTGGACTAAAAATGTGGCAATAGGTAAAATGACAAATAAATGTTTAGGACAAGAAATACTGACACAGCATAAGTGAAAAAAAACATTTTTCAAGGAGAACAAATTATAGAGAAAATATCTAAAGTTTATTAAGGCTATGTGCCCACGTTGCATTTATGAAGCAGAAAATTTCTGCTGCATAAATGCAAGTCCTCTCCCGGAAAAACGCATGCGGAATTCCGCACGCGTTTATCGCGCATTTTTCGCGCGTTTATCACGTGTTTTCCACATGCGGAATTGCCTTGCGTTTTTTATGCATTGGACAAAGGCAATTCCGCTTGCGGAAACGCAAAATTAAATGACATGCTGCGGATTTTTGAACGCGGCATAAATGCTGCGGAAAAATCCGCAGCATGTGCATAGAACTTGCGGAATCCCATTGGGGACCATGGGGTGCGGATCTACATGCGTTTTTCAAGCGTTTACGCTGCGGAAATTCCGCAGCATATACGCTTGAAAAATGCTACGTGGGCACACAGCCTAATAGATTAAAAACATATACAAAGATTAAAGAGAGTCGGCCAGTAGATGGCACCACACGACTGCAAGAAGGAGGTAAATGTAGATGATATAAAGACAGATAATATAACATATTATCAGCCTGGTGATAATACAGTAACTGATAAACAATCTAATATATAGTAAGGTAGGTCAGATAATCCAAGGAATGTATTGCTGAATAACCATTAACACAAATGATTGACTCAGAAAGTAAACAAGTTGCAAAAAACAGCAATAGTTACCTCTTGCCATGGTGTGGTGCCTCTTCCCCTGCGCACGTTTCGGCGGTTAAGCCTTCATGTGGGGGAGTGTCGTCACACCAAACAGGAAGAGTATATATATATAAGAGAAGCCAATCGTGGGAAGCAACACGACCAAATTATCAGAGCATCATGAGTGGTCGGAAGGGATTGATGCTTGTGACGCCGATGTCAACCAGAGAACTACATCGATAAGTGTGTCAAAAAAACGCACTGATATTACCACCATATAGTGAGAAATAGTGGTAGATACCAGTCCTGCAGAACATACGTATAGTGACTTACAAATGATGTTCTTTCTGATGGAGTCATTCACTTTTCATGTCTTTTTCATCTGGCCCAGACCGACGTGACAACTTCTTCCAGCCACGATTGCAAAGATTACAACAAAGACACATCTGACTTATCACATTTCCAGCACCGTCCCCATCTATTCTCAACCTGCACTAGTGCCTCATCCTGCTGATGCCCCAATACTGAGCCGCTGCTGCCATATGTGTCCCTATTACTGCACCTGCTGTTTGGAACAGTAACAGCACTTCTCTTAGTGCCCCACATAATAATGCCCACCACCGTGCCCACACATAATAATGTCCTCCATTGTGCATTGCATAGTAATAATGTCTCCTTTGTATCCTTTAGATGGTAAAATTGCTCCCTAGAAAATATTAATGCCCTGTGCAAATGACCTAGAAAACAGGGTCCACATTTTGTCCCTTTGATGGCCACAATACTCTGAGTGCCCCTATAAGAATAATGCTTCTTAAATGCCCACTTAATCCTCCAATGTACAGCTCCTCTATACACAATATGTGGTGGGCCCACAGCTCTCTTATACAGTGTATGATGTCCCCACAGTTGCACTATATTCAGTATGATGGGCCCACAGCTCCACTATACACAGTATGATGAGCCCACAGCTCCTCTATACATAGCATGATGTCTCCACCTCCACCAAAACACAGTAAAATGACCCCCACAGAAGCCCTCACACTGTATAATGGACCCCACAGTAGAACCCTCATTGCATAATGGCCCCCACATTAGAACCCATACTAGCCCTCAAACTGTATAATGGCACCGCATTAGCTTGTACACTGTATAATGGCCCCCACACTGTATAATGGCCTCCATAGTAATCCCTCACTAGCCCTCAAACTAAATAATGGCCCCTGAATTAGCTCCCACACTGTTTATTGGCTCCCTCAGTAAGCCACAAACTTTATAATTGCCCCCACATTAGCTCCCATGCTGTATAATGGCTCCCACACTTTATGAGGACCCCCACAAATGTCCCTACAATGTATGAGAGCCCCCCACACTATATGAGGGCCCCCAATGTAGTCCCCACACTGTATGATTACCCCCATGGTAAGCCTCAAATTGTGTAATGGCCCCCACATTAGCCCCCAAACTGTATAATGGCTCCCACAGTAGCCCCAAATTGTATAATAGCCACTGCTATAGCCCCCAATCTGTGTAATTGTCCCCGCATTAGCTCCCAAACTATATAGTGGCCTCACAATAGTCCCTAAGCTGCATAATGGCCCCTGCATTAGCCCCCAAACTGTATAATGGCCCCAACATTAACCCCCAAACTGTATAATGGCCCCCACATTAGCCACAAAACTGTATAATGGCCCCCACATTAGCTCCTACATTGTATAACAGCCACCACATTAGCTCCTACACTGTATAATGGCCACTGCATTAGCCCCCAAACTGTATAATGGGTGCCATACTTTATAAGGGCCCTCACAGTAGTCCCTATAATGTATGAGGGCCCCCCACTCTTTCCCCATTGTTTATGATGACCCCGCAAATTTTAATCAAAATAAAAAACATGATATATTCACCTAATGCATTATTTTGATGAGTCCACCAGGGAGGCCCAGGTGGACCAACGCATTGTCATCACGCCAGCGCACACACAGGATGTCAGAGTCCCGACACGGCAAGATGACGTCACCGCACCGGAGCTCTAACGTGCTGCGCATGTGCCGGTGTCTCGGTCGTTCTGTAGATCACAGGTTTAACGCAACCTGTGGTCTAAAGGAGGGAGAGCATAGTGCAGGGAGATCGTGTCTTTCTGCTCTACCGTGGGGCTTAACTGTATTGGCGTGTGCAACAATTAATGGTAGCATAGCTCTGGGTAGGCCCCTCTGAGCGAAGGGGCCACAGTGACCATACTCTCTGCCCTCCCCACATCCCCGGTAGCTATGCTACTGTGACTATATTAGATATCCTACAAAGAGCACTGAGATCGGATACATCTGCTGCTCTCTCGTCTTTAATATATAGAAAACTAAAGAGCCCATTTAGTACTTCCGCTTTCCCTTGATCCTCAGTGACAAACTCCATGTTACCAGTATTCAGAGGACCCACCTATGCGGATCTCGTTTTTTCTATCTTTACTTATTCTTGTACATAGTGGAAATTATTATAGTAACAAAGATATGTTAAAAATAATCCTTGTCTGGCTTTATTGATTAAATCACATCTTACAATACAGAAGCAAACACAGGTACAGTAACTGATGGGTTTCAGATCAATTATGGCCCGAAATGCGTCAGTTACTGTACCTGTGTCTTCATCTGTATCATATTATGTGTTTACATTAATAAAGTCAGACAGGATTTTTTTTTACCAGATTGTTGATGTTGGATGTTCCCTTTATTCAGTTAATTGTAAAGTGCTTCGGAATATGTTGGTGCTATATCAATAAAAATTATTATTATTATTATTATTATTATTATTGCAACACATTGCCTGTGTGATCCATGTACCTGCTGGAGAGTAAGCTGGATTTTCTTTGCTATATTCAGTATTATCTCCAACAGCAGAATTTACAATGTACAGGAAAATGTCAACTGATGCATTTCGAGGACTCCACTGAGATAGTAATCAAAGATGCAAGGGAACAAAGTTGCTTAAATCCCCAATATACCACTAATTGATCTTATTAGCTGTGCTGCACCTGAGCACAAAGGTGCCAAGATCCATAATTAACGCTTAAACTGGCATTACGCCTGCAAAATATTACACGATTACATTTTTTTAAAGTCAAATTTATCAGATTCAATCAATTTTTCCAAAAAGTTCAATTTGCTGTAAATTGATTTGCTGCAAAATGCAATACTGCAAAGCCTCCAATTTCCCTGAAAAAACATGAATGACACCTTGAGGTCTCACAGGACTGTATCCAACCTCTTTCAAGGTCTTTAACACAAGCACAGTCTTAGTAATGTCAAAGCAACCTCACTATAGAAACAGATGGTTACCCGGTGCTAGGAGTAATAAATGTGCTAATAGTAGTAAATGTCTGCTGGCGAATGCAAGAAGTCCCACAAACAAAATGAATGAACTGGAGACTCTTATGTCGGTCACAGAATAAGCTGCGACAATGTAGAGTCAGTCTGGGTAAATGTACATGGGGATGGCCATAATGGAAAGCTTCTAATTGGAGTTTTTTCCTCTGATCTGCCAATGACTTAAAACTAAAATCCTCCATAATCTGAACTTCCCACTCCCGTCTCCAAGATTTCTCACGTGCTGCGCCAATTCTTTGGAATGCACTACCCAGGACAGTTCGATTAATTCCCAATACTCACAGTTTCAAGCAGACCCTAAAAACCCATTTCTTTAGACTGGCGTATCGCCTCAACACACTATCTGTCCGTCCCAGTTTTCCCCCATATTAAAATCTTCTTCAATTTCAGGTTCATACCATCCATGTACTTAATAGCCTCGGTCAGGACTGCACACATACTGGCTGGCGACCAGTCCATGTATTATTATTTATCCTATTTAGTATATCAAGGCTGCATTATACAATATATGTACACTTTACCTTTTGTGTCTCCCCCATTTCCTCATAGACTGTAAGCTTGCGAGCAGGGCCCTCACTCCTTTCGATATGAGATATGCTTATTCTGTATTGTCTATATAAGTCCCCCCTAAAATTTGTAAAGTGCTGCGGAATATGTTGGCGTTATAAAAATAAAAAATTATTATTATTATTATTATTATTATTTTTTTATGAGCCTCCTAAAATAGCTGAACAGGTAGAGGATGAAATGCTGCAACAAATTAAAAAGGCAGCAAATAATAATAGGGTCCTTATTATGGGGAATTTTAACTATTCAGACATTCAATGGGACATAGAATCGTCCAGTTGTGCTTAAAGCTGCAAGTTCTTATCCACAGTTCAGGACAATTACCTCTCTCAGCTGGTAGATGAACCGACCAGGGGAGATAATCTGTTGGATCTGGTGCTGTCAAATAGACCAGATACAATTTCAGATCTACAGGTCCAGGAGCATTTGGGAAGCAGCGACCATAATATGGTAAGTTGCAATGTAATATTCAATAAAACATTTAAAAAAGGAAATGCAAAAACCTGGAACTTTAAGAAAGCTGATTTCAACAAATTAGGGAATAGGTTAATCATGTAGACTGGGACCATGTCATGGTAACTGGGGATGCTGAACATAAATGGGGCATTTTTAAGGAAATACTACTAAAATCCTGTAGAAAATGTATACCCTCTGGTAATAAAATGTCCAGGAATAAAAAGAAATCATTATGGATAAATAAGACAGTACAAAGTTAAAAAAAGACAAAAACAAAGGGCATTCAAAATATTGAAGTCTTAGAATACAGAAATAGCATTTCAGGAGTATAAAGATCTCAATAAAAAATGTAAAAAAAGAAATCAAGCTAGCAAAATTATCTACAGAGAAACAAATCGACAGCAACATTAAAATAAATTCCAAAATTTTTTCTAAATAAATGAATGCCAAAAAGAAAAACAACAGAAGGTATCGCCCCCTTAAAAGACGATAATAGCAAGATAATTATAGAGGACAAAGAAAAGGCTGAGATATCAAACAGGCACTTTTTATCCATGTTCACCAACGAACCGTCTGTCCCAGGGATCTTTTAACAAGGCAAAAATCAAAGTTCACCACCTGATATAACTAGTTTAACACAAAAAGAAGTACGCCTGCGCCTGAGAAAATTAAACATTGACAAATCCCCCAGCCCAGATGACATTCATCCATGGATACTGAGGGAATTGAGCTCAGTAATTGACAGACTGCCATATCTCATATTCTTAGACTCTCTTGTAACAGGGATAGTGCCACAGGATTGTAGGATAGCCGATGTGGTACCGATATTTAAGAAAGATAAGAAGGTGGATCCAGGTAACTACTGTCCGATAAGTCTGACATCAGTTGTGTGCAAAGTTTTTGTGGGCATCATAAGAGAATACCTGCACAGATATATTGCAATGAAAATGACAACCAGCATGGCTTCATGAAAAATAAGTCATATCTAACTATCATGTTGGGTTTCTATCAGGAGGTAAGTGCAAATCTGGATGTTGGCAATGCGACTGATGTGATTTATCTGGACTTTGCAAAGGCATTCGATACTGTACCACATAACAGCCTTATACTGAAGCTACAGAAGCAAGGACTTGAGAGAACTATATGTAGATGGGTAAGGTAAGGAATTAAAAGAGTCGTCATAAATGGTATGTTCTCTAAATGGGAAAAAGTCAACAGTGGGGCCCGCAGGGATCTGAGCTAGGACCGATTCTTTTTAATCTCTTTATTATTCACCTTGTGGATGGGATTAAGAGTAAAGTTTCAGTCTTTGCTGACGACACCAAACTATGTAGGATAATAAAATCTGATCCTGATATTACGATATTGCAGAATAATCTGGATAAGATGTCTGAATGGGCAAACACTTGGCAGATGAGGTTTAATGTAGATAAATGTAGAGTAATGCACCTAGGATGGAGTGATCCTATTGCTGCATATACATTAAATGGGAGTATACTCGGGACTACAGAACAGGAGAAGGACGGGGGATTCTGGTTACAAGTAAGCTGAGCAGCAATCAGCCGCAGCCGCAAAATCAAGCTATTAGAATGTATAAAAAGAGATAAAATCCCGCGATCCCAGTGTATTGTTATTGTTACCCCTTTATCAATCCCTGGTGTGGTCACATCTGGAATATGGGATCCAGTTTTGGGCCCCTCATTTTAAAAAGGATATTCAGAAGTTAGAGTCAGTTCAAAGGCGACAGCTAGATTATTACAAGGGATGGAGGCCTCTCATATGATGAGAGGTTGGAAAAGTTGAGCTTGTTTAGCTTAGAAAAAAGACGTCTCAGAGGAGATCTCATTTATATGTAGAAATATATGTGGGGTCAGTACAAAGGTCTAGCTCATGACTTATTCCTTCCAAAGACCATACTAAGGACCAGGGGGCACTCATTACAGGTGGAAGAAAGGCGATTCCGGCAGCTAAACAGGAAAGGGTTCTTTACAGTCAGAGCGGTCAGACTGTGGAATGCTGACACTATAATATATTTTAAAAAATGGGCTGGATGATTTCCTCAATACACATAACATTGTGGATTATAGATAATTTAGTGACAAAATGTATAATTGGTGGAGAAAGGTTGAACTTGACGGACCTAGGTCATTTTTCAACCTATGTAACCGTAACTATGTAACCAACAGCCTATTTAATAACACAGTGTACTGTCAGACTTCTTAATTTTTTTCTTTATAAAAAAAGAAATGGTTCAAAAAGTATTCCTCTTAGTCACTTGTGGTCAGACAGACCGTTCTGTTCAGAACACTCAAACTGACAGTGTCACTGTCGGAAGTAACATCATTCTGCTGTGACAGAGACGAGTGATTCCATAATGTCTTCTGCTTCCTCCCCACTAATACAATTGCTGGAGACAAAGGAGGTCAATTGTGGCCTAAATTTGTTAGTGCTACCGCTCAGATGGCTGGAGGCAGCGGTGATGGTGCTTCTGCTGCTGCGAGCAGATTCCACGTTCTTAGCCGTGGTATGCGATTTTTCTTTTACGCTACTTCATCCAGTGTCATGGACACTTTTTATTTTATCATACATTTTGTTCAACCCTATAATAAATAACTTTTCACAATCTGTTCAACTCAAATTATTCAACGCATGCCAAAAAGGAAGTAAAAAGAAATGCTAGATAGGTACATGTACAAAAAGCAAAATGTGGCTGCAGGTCAGATTACAGTTGAGGTGTCTATGGTTGTCAAATTATATTAGTAAAACAGGTTCGTAGAAATATACATGCACAGGCAAATGTCTACATTTTTATCTGTTTTTTTAAATTCAACCCCCTGCCTCATCATGACAAAATGAAAAATGCTAAGAAGGTACAAATTCAAGAATGTAGCACTGGCATCAGGGGCTCTGCACTGGTGTGGTGTGTACAAATATAAAATGTGTCTACAAGTGATGAGCAAGCGTGCTCGTTTAACCCTTTCGCCAAGCACCCTCGAGTGCTTTCCAAGTATCTTCGGCGTGCTCATGTAACGGGTCTGGGAGGCGGAACCTCTGAGCTACTATACAAGGGGGCGGTCCTTGTAAGGGAGCGGGTGGCGACCAGGCAGGCAGTCACAGCAGGTGACCGGGACAGTCTCTGGGTGTACGGGCAGGAGGTCACGGCAAGTGACCGGGACAGTCTCTGGATGAACGGGCTGGAGGTCACGGCAAGTGACCGGGGCAGTCTCTGGGTGAACGGGCTGGAGGTCACGGCAAGTGACCGGGGCAGTCTCTGGGTGAACGGGCTGGAGGTCACGGCAAGTGACCGGGGCAGTCTCTAGGTAAAGGGTAGGTACGACCTGTGATGGCTGAACCTCCAGGTAGGCTAGCAAGGCAGATGGAGGATGTGTGCTCCCAGGTGAGCAAGCGAGAGTCTCTGGAATAGCAGGTGGTCACAGCACGTGACGGCGAAGCCTCCAGGTAGGCAAGCAGGCAGGTAGCGGAGAAGCGCTCCCAGGTGAGCGGGCAAGAGTCTCTGGAATAGCTGGTGGTCACAGCACGTGACGGCGGAGCCTCCGGGCAGGCAAGCAGGCAGGTAGCGGAGAAGCGCTCCCAGGTGAGCGGGCAAGAGTCTCTGGAATAGCTGGTGATCACAGCACGTGACGGCGGAGCCTCCGGGCAGGCAAGCAGGCAGGTAGCGGAGGAGCGCTCCCAGGTGAGCGGGCAAGCTGGTCCATAGACAGACTGACAGGAATAGAAAGGCAGACCGTCGGACCTCAGGCTAGCAAGCAGGCAGGTAGCTGATGTGCGCTCCCAGGTGAGCGGGCAAGCTGGTCCTTAGACAGACTGACAGGAGTTGTAAGGCAGACCGTCGGACCTCAGGCTAGCAAGCAGGTAGCAGGAATAACAGGCAGGAAACAGACAGCAAACTGGCAGGACTCTGGCAGGAATCAGGCAGGTAACTGGCAGGTAACTGGCAACGGGACCTGAGGGCTGAAGCAGAGTAGAACAGTGCAACAACATTGCTCGGGCACCTCCATTTTGGAGGAGGTGCCTTATATATGGTGAAGTCCTCCGGCCATTGGCCGGGGACTCCTTAGGACGGCGCGCGCGGCCCCTTTAAGAGGAAGGGAGAGCGCGCGCGCCCTAAGCACAGTGGCCGGGAAGGAGCGCGCGCTGCCAGCAGAGCGGGAGGAGGACGCCAGGCACGGAGCAGGGAGGTGAGGGGAACAGCGTCCCTGCCTAGCAGAGGGCAGGGACGCCGGCGCTACAGTACCCCCCCCTTTAGGCCCCCCCTTTTTTAGGCCAGACAGAAATTTAGCAAGGATAAGAGGGGCATGGATGTTCTCCCGGGGCTCCCACGTTCTCTCCTCAGGACCAAACCCCTTCCAATCTACTAGAAAAAAGGTCTTTCCTCTTACCCTTTTGGTGGCAAGAATGTTCTCTACCTCAAACTCGTCCTCAGCAGAAACCGGAGCAGGAGGCGTACCTGTAGACTTGGAAAAAGAGTTAAGTACCACAGGTTTGAGGAGAGATACATGGAAGGAGTTAGGGATCCGTAAGTTGGCCGGGAGTTTCAATTTATAGGCCACCGGGTTGATCTGACTGATGACCTCCAGGGGGCCGATGAACCGAGGCCCTAACTTGTAAGAAGGTATCTTGAGTCGGACATATTTAGATGAGAGCCAGACTTTATCTCCGGGACGAAATTGTGGAGGATCCAGGCGTTTTTTGTCAGCGTGTCTTTTCATCCGTTCGGACGACTGAAGGAGTGCGGATCGGGTACTCTCCCAAATGGAGGAAAATTTGCCAACGAGAGATTCCGCAGCCGGGTTGTCCACAGAGGTGGAGACAGGAAAAGGAATCCGAGGATGCTGACCGAAGACTACAAAAAACGGGGATTTGGAGGAGGATTCGCTCTCGTGATTGTTATAAGAGAACTCGGCCCATGGTAGGAGATCCACCCAGTCTGAATGATGGGCATTAACGAAGTGCCGGAGGTAACTGGTCAGGTTCTGATTGATCCGCTCCACTTGACCATTGGACTGTGGGTGGTAAGCGGAAGAGAAGTCCAGGGTGACGTCTAGCAGTTTACAAGTGGCTCTCCAGAAGCGTGAGGTGAACTGTACCCCACGATCCGACACGATGTGGAGGGGCAGGCCATGAAGACGGAAGATGTGACGAATAAAGTCTTTAGCTAGCTCGGGTGCAGACGGGAGGCCTGGCAGGGGAACGAAATGAGCCATCTTGGAGAAGCGGTCAGCGACCACCCAAATGACCGTACAACCGGCAGAGACTGGGAGGTCTGTTATAAAGTCCATTGCTATATGCTGCCAGGGGGCAGCAGGTACTGGGAGCGGAAGGAGGCGACCGGCTGGCAGATGTCTCGGAACCTTGTTGCGGGCGCAGGACACACAGGCAGAAACAAAGTCTATTACGTCCTTGTGCAGGGTAGGCAACCAGTAGTGCCGGGTAATAAGCTGGAGGGTCTTTTTCTGACCGGCATGGCCAGCCAGTTTAGACGAGTGACCCCAGTGAAGGATCTTCTCCCAATCAGGTACAGATACGAACGTCTTTCCGGGAGGGAGACGATTTAGACTCACGGGAGCCACCTGCATTACTCTGGCGGGATCGATGATGTGTTTCGGATCTTCCTCGAGATCAGACACCAGAAAGGATCGAGCCAAGGCGTCCGCCTTGACGTTTTTGTCAGACGGGCGAAAATGAAGAACAAAATCAAAGCGAGCAAAAAACAAGGACCACCGGGCTTGGCGCGGGTTAAGTCTCTGGGCATGCTGGAGATAAGCCAAGTTCTTGTGGTCAGTGTAAATTATTACCGGGTGAAGAGCCCCCTCGAGCAGGTAACGCCACTCCTCCAATGCCAGTTTGATGGCCAATAACTCTTGGTCTCCTATGGAATAATTGCGCTCTGAGGAGGAGAAGAGTTTAGAGAAGAAGCCGCAAGTTACCATCCTCCCGGAAGATGATTTTTGAGTAAGTACCGCTCCGGCTCCAGAGGAGGAGGCGTCAACTTCCAGGAAGAACTGCTTGTTGCCGTCCGGGCGATGCAGCACCGGGGCGGAAGAGAAGGCCTGTTTTAAGGAAAGAAAGGCCTCCTCTGCTTCGGGCGGCCACTCTTTGGGATTAGTACCCTTACGTGTGAGCGCGGAAATTGGGGCAGTCCGGGAAGAGAAGTGTGGTATGAAGAGGCGGTAGTAGTTGGCGAAGCCCAGGAACCGCTGAATGGCCTTCAACCCCTCCGGTCGAGGCCATTTCTCGATGGCAGACAGTTTCTCTGGATCCATTCGTAGGCCGGTCTGAGAAATAATGTAGCCCAAAAACGGAAGCGAGGTCTGCTCAAAGAGGCACTTCTCGTATTTAGCGAAGAGGTGATTCTGCCTGAGCCTGAGCAGGACCTGACGAACGTCCCTCCGGTGAGTCTGCAGATCCGGAGAGAAGACCAAGATGTCGTCCAGGTACACCACTACGCAGGAGTAGAGAAGGTCCCGGAAGATGTCATTGACCAACTCTTGAAAGACGGCAGGAGCGTTACAGAGACCAAAGGGCATTACCAGATATTCATAGTGGCCGTCCCGGGTGTTGAATGCCGTCTTCCATTCATCCCCCTGACGGATACGAACCAGGTTGTACGCCCCACGGAGGTCCAGTTTGGTGAAGATTCTAGCCCCTCTCAGACGATCAAATAACTCCGGAATGAGCGGAAGGGGGTACTTATTCTTCACCGTGATTTGGTTAAGGCCTCTATAGTCTATACAGGGACGGAGAGAGCCGTCCTTCTTTTTTACGAAGAAGAAGCCTGCTCCCGCCGGGGAGGTAGATTTCCGGATGAATCCCCTGGCCAGATTCTCCTCAATATATTCGGACATCGACCGGGTCTCAGCAGCGGATAATGGATAAATACGCCCACGGGGAGGAGTAGTACCGGGTAACAGGTCGATAGGGCAGTCGTATGGTCTATGAGGGGGTAGTGTCTCTGCTTCCTTTTTATTAAAGACATCAGCATAAGACCAATAAGGAATCGGAAGTCCAGGTAGATTAGCTGGGGTAGGAGAAGGACGGACGGGATGGACGGGAACCAGACAGGTCTTATGGCAGTCCTGTCCCCAGCGAAGGACTTCTCCGGTCTGCCAGTCAAGCACGGGTGCATGTCTCTGGAGCCAAGGTAGACCTAGCAAGAGGGCGTGAGAGAGTCCAGGCAGAACATGAAAGGAGATACTCTCAGAATGCAGCATTCCCACCTGTAGAGTAATGGATTCGGTGATGAGTTGGATGGGGCGTGGTAAGAGACCCCCATCCACGGCAGCAACAGACAAGGGTACAGCCAGAGGTTTGGTGGGGATGCGGTATTTCTCTACCAGGGACTGTGAAATAAGATTCCCGGCTGCTCCAGAGTCCAGTTGGGCTAGTTCGAAATAATGGTTCTCCCCGCAGATGATTGAAACTGACAGCAGCAGAGATGGAGAGGATTTATTCTTGTCTAGGTCGACCTCTCTGAGCGAACCTAGACACAGGCGTTTCCCGACCTCTCTGGGCAGGCACGGATCCGGTGCTCCTTACTGCCACAGTAGAAGCAGCTCCCCTCGGCACGGCGTAAGTCCTGACGGGTTTTGACCATCTTGGTCTGGTCGACCTGCATAGACTCAGGAGAGTGTACCTGGGGAGAGACGGAGGGAGTGACGGGTCTCTGAAAGGTAGGAGCTAGACGTGGAAACCTCCTCTCACGGGTGACCTCTTTGGCACGCTCCTGGAACCGTAGGTCAATCCGGGTGGCAAGAGTTATTAGGTCATCGAGAGTGGTAGGAATGTCCCGACCGGCAAGTTCATCTTTAATACGGCCGGACAGACCCTCCCAGAAGACGGATACCAGAGCGTCGTTATCCCAGGCCAGCTCCGAGGCAAGGGTACGGAACCGTATGGCATATTGGCCCACGGTGAGACTTCCCTGACGGAGGCGTAGCAGAGATGATGCGGATGAGGTCTTCCGTCCGGGTTCGTCGAAGACTTTCCGGAAAGCCGTGAGGAAGGCAGGCAAGTCGGACACCAGGGGGTCTCCTCTCTCCCATAGAGGATTTAGCCAGGCCAGGGCCTCCCCGGTGAGATGGGACATGATGAAGGCAATTTTGGCCCGGTCGGAGTTAAACTGGTGGGACAATAGTTCAAAGTGCAGGGTGCACTGATTTATGAAGCCCCGAGCCTGGGCGGAGTCGCCTCCGCAGCGAGGAGGTGCAGAAAGCCGGGGTCCGGGGTAGGATACCATGGTATTGGTGGGCAGCGGAGCTGCCGGGTTGCGAGTCATGGCACTGGCGGTGGTTGCTGGTGGAGCAGTCAGAGTATCCAGGCGAGAATTGACATTCCGCAGGTGACCCAGGATGGACTCCTGTTGGGACCTCTGACGGGACAGTTCATGACAGAGGTCCGAGAGCGAGGGAGCTTGGGTGCCACCGGGTTCCATGGCCCGAGCAAACTGTAACGGGTCTGGGAGGCGGAACCTCTGAGCTACTATACAAGGGGGCGATCCTTGTAAGGGAGCGGGTGGCGACCAGGCAGGCAGTCACAGCAGGTGACCGGGACAGTCTCTGGGTGTACGGGCAGGAGGTCACGGCAAGTGACCGGGACAGTCTCTGGATGAACGGGCTGGAGGTCACGGCAAGTGACCGGGGCAGTCTCTGGGTGAACGGGCTGGAGGTCACGGCAAGTGACCGGGGAAGTCTCTGGGTGAACGGGCTGGAGGTCACGGCAAGTGACCAGGGCAGTCTCTAGGTAAAGGGTAGGTACGACCTGTGATGGCTGAACCTCCAGGTAGGCTAGCAAGGCAGATGGAGGATGTGTGCTCCCAGGTGAGCAAGCGAGAGTCTCTGGAATAGCAGGTGGTCACAGCACGTGACGGCGAAGCCTCCAGGTAGGCAAGCAGGCAGGTAGCGGAGAAGCGCTCCCAGGTGAGCGGGCAAGAGTCTCTGGAATAGCTGGTGGTCACAGCACGTGACGGCGGAGCCTCCGGGCAGGCAAGCAGACAGGTAGCGGAGAAGCGCTCCCAGGTGAGCGGGCAAGAGTCTCTGGAATAGCTGGTGATCACAGCACGTGACGGCGGAGCCTCCGGGCAGGCAAGCAGGCAGGTAGCGGAGGAGCGCTCCCAGGTGAGCGGGCAAGCTGGTCCATAGACAGACTGACAGGAGTAGAAAGGCAGACCGTCGGACCTCAGGCTAGCAAGCAGGCAGGTAGCTGATGTGCGCTCCCAGGTGAGCGGGCAAGCTGGTCCTTAGACAGACTGACAGGAGTTGTAAGGCAGACCGTCGGACCTCAGGCTAGCAAGCAGGTAGCAGGAATAACAGGCAGGAAACAGACAGCAAACTGGCAGGACTCTGGCAGGAATCAGGCAGGTAACTGGCAGGTAACTGGCAACGGGACCTGAGGGCTGAAGCAGAGTAGAACAGTGCAACAACATTGCTCGGGCACCTCCATTTTGGAGGAGGTGCCTTGTATATGGTGAAGTCCTCCGGCCATTGGCCGG
Source organism: Phyllobates terribilis (assembly GCF_046119375.1). NCBI lineage: Eukaryota > Metazoa > Chordata > Amphibia > Anura > Dendrobatidae > Phyllobates > Phyllobates terribilis. Next base: position 1,169,690,415 of record NW_027362761.1, on the reverse strand, counting down.
GGACTCCTTAGGACGGCGCGCGCGGCCCCTTTAAGAGGAAGGGAGAGCGCGCGCGCGCCCTAAGCACAGTGGCCGGGAAGGAGCGCGCGCTGCCAGCAGAGCGGGAGGAGGACGCCGGGCACGGAGCAGGGAGGTGAGGGGAACAGCGTCCCTGCCTAGCAGAGGGCAGGGACGCCGGCGCTACAGTTCGTATATTAAGTTCGAGTCCCTGCGTCTGCATGTCTGCATGATTTATGACAGTTAGTCAGTCTCAACACATGTGAGGATTCCCTAACAAACAGGCAATCTCTGCATGTGTTAAGGCTGACTAACAGCCATAAATCATGCAGACGCAGGGACTCGAAATTAATATATGAGCGCGCCGAAGATACTCGGAAAGCATCCGAGCATGCTCGCTCATCACTAGTGTCTAGTAAAACGTGAAAAAAAAAAAAGATTGTTTGAGAAACACTTTCTTTGTGAGGGTGAAAGTTGCGTTTAAATGTTTTGATTTTGCCAAATTATTATTTATCAAATTCTTATCCACCACCTTCACAAAAATGATTGCACAAGAATTTCAAAAACATGAACAGTCGCTTGTGACAGACACTGATTCCAGATTTTTTTTTATAAAGCATATTGTGCTGGCTTACTGCTGATTTCTAGTGCATTAAGAATAAAGAAGAAACGTGTTCTATAATTCATAAGCAGAAGGAGAGATACAAACTGCACCATATCACTGATGAATAACACCTGGCAGCTCTCCTATCTCTCTCTCTCTATCTTCTCCATCAGTTAAATGATTTACACACTATTACTCTCATCTTCTTCAGAGCTGCAGTTGTACAACACATTATTGTCTGGAGTATTTGTCCAATGTTTTAGGTCTTTCTCTCCCTTTCTCTGTTGCTGAGCTGCGACATTTTCTCACTATCCATAATGACCCTAATATGACAGCTGCCTTCCCTGCCCCGGCTATTGTACAGGCTGGGATTCCTATCTTATTGGTTGCACTATAACATAAGTTAGTTGCAAGGCAATGAGAGGAAGCCAACGTGGTTACGCCTAAGGTCATGTGAGCCTTCTGTGACTGATGCCATCTTCTGCAATGCGTTAAATAGCGGCGGGCATTTATTTTGCGATCCGTACAGTAGTAAGCCTGTTCACCACTTTGTGTGCACGCTGCATACAAGAGCAGTATTATAAGGGTATGTGCCCACGATGCGTATTTCATGCGTATTTGGTGCGGAAATTTCCGCAGCGTAAACGCATGATATATGCATGTTAAGCCTTCTGCCATGGTCCCCTATGTAATTCCGCAATTGTAATGCCCATGCTGCGGAATTTTCCGCAGCGTTTTTGATGTGGGGAAAATTCCGCAGCATGTCCATTCTTTGTGCGTTTACGCATGCGGAATTGCCATCTACAATGCAGTAGAAAACGCAAGGCAATTCCGCACGTGCAAAACGCGCGAATTACGCGCGAAAAACGCGTGCCAAATTCCGCATGCATTTTTCCGGGAAAAGGACATGCGGTAAGCCTAGAGGACCGGACCCCCAGCGAACAGAAGCTATTTGCAATGTCTGTAATATATACAACAATTACCCCACATTCCAAATTATTATGCAAATGCTATTTTTCTCAGATTTTCCTAAAAGGTCGAAGCAAATGAGTCAGTATAATGTTTCATTCATCAACCGTTAGAGGATAAATCACATTTTATTGGACAATCCTCCCAATAATAACAGGATTTTTTTTTCAAAACTTAAAGAACTCAGAACGCTCTGTTCCAAATTACTATGCACAACAGAGTTTCCAAACATTTTATAGGTTGAAAGTGCTCATTTGTTGAATTTTCTGCATTACTGCATTTACTGAAACCAAAGGCTTTTTCAATCATGAACATCTTAACAGGCGAAGTTACCGTACATGATAACATAAGACCATACTTTCAAATCAACTTCGTAATTCTTGCATCCATTGAACTTATGAGTTTTGGGATAGTTTCTGCTTGAATTTCTTTGCAGGATGTCAGAATAGCCTCGCAGAGCTGCAGTTTTGATGTGAACTGCCTCCCACCCTCATAGATCTTTTGCTTGATGAAACTCCAAAGGTTCTCAATGGTATAGTGAAGGCCAGCACATGTTTGTTGTCCTGAGGAAGGAGTCGGATTTGACTCTAAAATGCGTTGACAAATAAGTTACCTTCAATTAATTTGTTTTATGATCCGTTCTTGAAGTCCACTCGCCCTGGCTTTTACTATTGTATACAAATCTGTAGATATCGCAGTGACTGACAACTATGCTGTGATAGTGGTGGTGTTACACACAACCCCTTCAGGTGAGCAGTTTTCAACTAACTCCTAACCCTAATACCCAGACGAGACCCTATAAATATAAATATATATACAGTATGTATATATATTGGCCAGAAGGGTTGGTTACAGTCCTAGGGGACCTCAAAGTGTTACACATGTTTTTTCAGGGCAATTGGAGGCATTGCACTATTGCGATTCGTGGCAAATCAGTTCGCTGCAGATTGAATTTTTGGGAAGAATTCCTCGGATCTGACAAATTTGAATTTCAAAAGATTCAATCATTTCTAACGTGTTGCAGTTGTAATGTCAGATTAAGAGTTAACTAACGATCTTGGCACCTTTGTGCTCAGGTGCAACACAGGTAACAAGCTCAATTAGCAGCATCATGGGGATTTAAGCACCTTTGTTCCATTACATTGCATCTTTGACTAAAAGCACAGTGGACTCCTCGAAATACGTCAGATTTATGTTTTACTGTGTATTGTAAACACTGCTACATTGTCTTCTATGTTGTGAATCTTGTGGCGTGATCCTGCCGCTCAGTGCACTCCAGATACACTCGGAGAGGTGAGCTCAGTTGTTAATATTTGTCATTTTCCATGCAGTATATAGCAGTTATAGTCTTAAACATAGAGAGCAGTATTAAATTTAGTTATAGCCTTGTACATAGGAGCAGTATTATAGTAGTTATATTCTTGCACATAGGAGGAGTATTATAGTAGTTATATTCTTGTACATAGGGGCAGTATTATAGCAGTAATATTCTTGTACAAAGGGGTAGTATTATAGTAGTTACATTCTTGTACATAGGAGCAGTATTATAGTAATTATATTCTTGTACATAGGAGCAGTATTATAGTAGTTATATTCTTGTACATAGGAGCAGTATTATAGTAATTATATTCTTGTACATAGGGGGCAGTATTATAGTAGTTATATTCTTGTACATAGGAGCAGTATTATAATAGTTATATTCTTGTACATAGGAGCACTATTATAGTAGTTATATTCTTGTACATAGGGGCAGTATTATAGTAGTTACATTCTTGTACATAGGAGCAGTATTATAATAGTTATATTCTTGTACATAGGGGCAGTATTATAGTAGTTATATTCTTGTACATAGGAGCAGTATTATAGTAGTTATATTCTTGTACATAGGGGCAGTATTATAGTAGTTATATTCTTGTACATAGGGACAGTATTATAGTAGTTATAGTCTTGTACATAGGAGCAGTATTATAGTAGTTATATACTTGTACATGGGGGCAGTATTATAGTAGTTACATTCTTGTACATAGGAGCAGTATTATAATAGTTATATTCTTGTACATAGGAGCAGTATTATAGTAGTTATATCCTTGTACATAAGGGCAGTATAATAGTAGTTATATTCTTGTACATAGGGGACAGTATTATAGTAGTTATATTCTTGTACATAGGGGCAGTATTATAGTAGTTATATTCTTGTACATAGAGGCAGTATTATAGTAGCTATATTCTTGTACATAGGGGACAGTATTATAGTAGTTATATTCTTGTACATAGGGGCAGTATTATAGTAGTTATATTCTTGTACATAGGAGCAGTATTATAGTAGTTATATTCTTGTACATAGGGGGCAGTATTATAGTAGTTATATTCTTGTACATAGGAGCAGTATTATAGTAGTTATATCCTTGTACATAAGGGCAGTATAATAGTAGTTATATTCTTGTACATAGGGGACAGTATTATAGTAGTTATATTCTTGTACATAGGGGCTGTATTATAGTAGTTATATTCTTGTACATAGGAGCAGTATTATAGTAGTTATATTCTTGTACACAGTGCGCAGTATTATAGTAGTTATATTCTTGTACATAGAGGCAGTATTATAGTAGTTATATTCTTGTACATAGGGGCAGTATTATAGTAGTTATATTCTTGTACATAGGAGCAGTATTATAGTAGTTATATTCTTGTACATAGGGGCAGTATTATAGTAGTTATATTCTTGTACATAGGGACAGTATTATAGTAGTTATAGTCTTGTACATAGGAGGCAGCATTATAGTAGTTATATACTTGTACATAGGGACAGTATTATAGTAGTTAAAGTCTTGTACATAGGAGGCAGTATTATAGAAGTTATAGTCTTGTACATAGAGGCAGTATTATAGTAGTTATATTCTTATACATAGGGGCAGTATTATAGTAGTTATATTCTTGTACATAGGGGGCAGTATTATTAGTAGTTATATTCTTGTACATATGGGCAGTATTATTGTAGTTATATTCTTGTACATAGGGGCAGTATTATAGTAGTTATATAATTGTACATAGGGGCCGTATTATAGTAGTTATATTCTTGTACATAGGGACAGTATTATAGTAGTTATAGTCTTGTACATAAGGGCAGTATTATAGTAGTTATATTCTTGTACATAGGGGCAATATTATAGTAGCTATATTCTTGTACATAGGAGGCAGTATTATAGTAGTTATATTCTTGTACATAGGAGCAGTATTATAGTAGTTATATTCTTGTACATAGGAGCAGTATTATAGTAGTTATATTCTTGTACATAGAGGCAGTATTATAGAAGTTATATTCTTGTACATAGGAGGCAGTATTATAGTAGTAATATTCTTGTACATAGGAGCAGTATAATAGTAGTTATATTCTTGTACATAGGAGGCAGTATTATAGTAGTAATATTCTTGTACATAGGAGCAGTATAATAGTAGTTATATTCTTGTGCCGAGAGGCAGTATCATAGTCCACAGTACATGGGAGCAGTATTTTATTGTACAAAGGGGGCAATATTATAAAAATTCCATTTTTATTATTCTCATTTCATAGTGTGTATTATTATAGTTGTTTCTCTTTTTATACATCACTAAAAAATGAATGTGAAAAATCAGTTTTGTTTCTTCTTAGTATTAGGTTGATCTCTATCTGCTAAGAAAATACTTTGACAATAAGCTAATCACCAAGTGTCCTGCTGTTGGGAGGAGCCCTAATAATTAGTTGTTAGCCCTTTAGCACAGTAGGGGAGCGGTCTTGGGACAGTGAGTGTCCGTTTCATATACAGTGCCCCCACAGGAGAAATCTAGTAGTACACAGTGTCAGTTGAAATTAGTGGAGAGTCTGTGCAATTCGCAGACATGAAGGGTCATCCAGAGATGATTTCTAGGAGTTTTCTGCTCTAGGTAATAAAAACTATACCCATTAAACATATTCTAAGGTATGTGTGTAATATGGTCTACAACAAAGAACGATTACAGATTTTTCAAGTCCTACCTTTGAAAAGTATTCACATAAAAAAGAATCAAATGTTTGAAATATTTGCTTTAAGATAGCAATATCCTTTTTCTTAAGGGACCATTACAGGGGAATTTCATCCATAGACATGACTGGTCGCTTATTGGCTTTCTGCATTATAGTCTATAGAAGTAAAGTATTCAGCCAAGCACAGATACAAAGTTCGGGCTGCAATTAAGAGTAACAGCAATGGTGGCAAGAATTGTCACCAAATCAGGTTATGTGTGGATCATAGACTAAGAAACTTATGCTTCATAGTCTGCGGCATTGTGCTCCACTGCGTCTGTACAGCACGAGAGAAGTCCCAGGAACAAGAGTGAAAAAAGGAAAAAAGTAGCTCACTCCCTGTACTGCACCGATCCCACACTGACCAGGTGTAACATGGGGCGGGCGGTAGCTGTGGACGCCCCGGAGCATTACATGAAAGTGTGGGTACTGGCTGGGTGTGTGGACTTGTGCTGTGAGGGTGCTACGCCTGTGCAGGCCGCACGTAGTATATGTTGCGGGTTTGCCAGGACCAGATGTTTCACAGTTCTATGAGGGAAACCACCATTCAAAAATGAACTTTTTACTAAACGGGACTTGACAGAGAATATATACAAGAGATAGCAGGTACAAAGTCTTATGAATGATTCCTTAACAAGTCGAAGCATTTTCCACACAGTTTCCTTCCTTCGTTTCTCTATTGTTCTCTGTGTCCACTGTTTCTCACTACTTCCCCACAACCCAGCTTTAACGATACAGTCCTGCTTAGCCTGGGTCATTAACTCGTAATATGGTTCCGCATCCTCCTTTCCTCTTTTGAGTGCCGGTATGGCCGGTAATGCTGACGCTCTGGTACTCTGGCCCACAACATTTTACTCATCCCACAAACTCAGTCCTGTTAAGGCCCATTACCTTCAAGCATTATAGGCTTAAGACCTTGTGGCATCCTCTCCCAGGACCCGTTTCTGGAAGGTCATTCTGTCTCTTAGTCACTTCTGCTTTGAGTCTCGCTATCCCTACTCCTTGGTCTCCTCTCACTTAGAGTCACCCCAGAATGCAGCACTGCTCACCTTGGACCTTTAGGTCCACATCCTATGCACTCCTGGCCCTATCTCACTTTCTACCAGTAAGTTACCCACTGTCTTCACGCATAGCCCCTCGAATTCTTGGTTAGTCCTAACCATTAACTCTGTCTCTCCCTGCTAACTACCTGTTGCTGGGCAGAGCACAACTCTATCACTAACAGCATATGTCACTTAAGACGTTGTACATCTAAATACATTGAAACAATACACCACATCACAATTCAAATTACACATCACCATCACCATAACGCATGACATTATACACACTACTGTTGTATTTTAAAGCTGTTGGTTTCAATATTTCATGTATTTTTCTGTTTGGATGATGGAATTTTAATGATAATAATAAATTTGGATGTTTTTATTCCCTATGAGCTGGAACAATTTGGTATTTTTATTCTGCCTAGTCTAATTTGACACCAAATATAAATTGGCTTACTTTGTGCTAGAAATTTGCACCAAAACGATCTGCATAATTTTTTGGAGCATGGTATTCCAAATTAGACCACACACAAATTTAAACAAACCCCTTTCCCACAAAGCCACACCCCATTGTTGGATGAACCTCCGAATGTGTTTAAGACACGTAATGAAGGTGGTGCAAGAACTCTGTAATAGTAAATCTTCCCAGTAATCTGAGCATGCTGCATTTGTGAAATAGAAGACCTTGACCAAAGAAGGGTGGAGACCCACAGGAGAAACTCCAGAATATCTATACTTCTTAGATATATTGGAGAATAGCACAACTCATCTCAGATACGAAGCAATATCACTTGAACAGTACAGTTTCATTGCAAGAGCCGCTGGTCTTTCCTCGGGTATTCACGGCACGCTTACTGTATCTCAGCTTCATGGCGATCGATACAGTAGCAACAGCACCATGGTCTTCCTCGTAGCTCTCTCTCCATCAGGGGTTGAAGCCTACTGTCAAAACTAAATGGCCTTCAATGATAGCCCTTTACATTTTTAAATAATGTGGTCACAACTAGCATGGAACTCTCGGGTAAACTCAATGGCAAGCATCACCCAGCATGCCAATGCTAATCTCTGGCTGTGTTCTGAAAGGACCTGCGGTCGCGTGACCATCACATGACTAAATGACGTCACAGCAGGTCCTTTCAGAACACCGCGGGACGCCGAGGACAGAGGACGAGGAGACCGGGGGCCGCCGGAGAGGTAAGAATAATTTTTTTTACATTTTTTATGTTTTAATTCTTTTTTACTAATGGTACCCGGGTGTGGATGAGAGTCTCCTCTTCTCCAGACCCGGGTACCATCCGCGCATTGAACCGCATAACATCCACATGCATACATGTATACATGTGGATCTTATGCGGTTCAATGCAAGTCAGTGGCGGTGATTTAGTCACGATTACGATTAAATGGTAGTGCTGTGGATTTTTCCGCAATGATAACCCGCAGCGGAAATTTCCACAGCATGTGCACAGCACACGCGGATTATCATTGGGGAACATGGCAGACAACTTAACAAGCGTTTTTAATGCGTTTTCACGGCGGAAATGGTGCCGCGGAAACGCATTAAATCCGCATCTTGGGCACATAGCCTAAAGGTCCATCATGCCTTCAGGTAAGTGATGTGGCGCCGCTGTGTGATTGCACCACTCCTGACCTTGAACTAATTAGATGCTGTCCTTCTCACAGCATGGCACCAAGGACAAGTTTTATCCATCCATCATTATGTACTCAAAGCCTTGACCGCACTACCCAGAGGTAAAACCAACGTTTTAACATAAACACATGCCAGTATGGCGGCCAACTTGATGGAACAATGCATAGCTCTCTGCAAACATAACTTGGAATCCATTGACCCTCACCTTACTAGGTAATAAATAGTACATGCCACAGTTCTACCCAAGGCTATACACATATAGAAAATTACATAAAGGCACACAGGTCAGAAAGAGCACAATATAACCAGAGAACGCCCCTCCACACCTTACATATCAGCAAACATGTCCATCACAATGACCTTCTAAAACTCTCAGACAATTATATTATTTACAAGACTCCCTTGTTTGGTTTGACTTTCAACTGACTTGGGTTCCATGACTTATGACCGAGTGACTTTTATGCAGACATGTTAAGAGCTTCTTCATTTGTTTGAGCAACCGACTAAAAAATAAACTGAGGGGAGTGACAAGGACTCTATGAACTCTTCACGATAAATTTGAGACACTGGTCGTAAAGGATCTCTATATTTCTTTATTGGCGTGGCCAACGATCAGATTGGAGGTTACCAGTATACAGTGTTTTTCTGCGTTCGTAGAACATATACAGTTGAAACCAGAAGTTTCCATACACTATATAAAAAGACACATCTGCATGTTTATCTCAATATCTGACATGAAATAAGAATAAACCTTTCCCGTTTTAGGTCAGTTAGGATTACCATCATTTTTAATATTTGCCAAATGCCAGAATAATGAGAGAGAAAGAATGTATTAAGGCATTTTTATTACTTACTGCAAAGTAAAAAATTTACATAGATTTCATTAGTATTTGCTACCATTGCCCTTAAACTGAATGACTTGGGTGAAACGTTTGGGATCTCCTTTCACAAGCTTCTCACAATAGTTGGTAAGAATGTGGGTCCATTCCTCCTGACAAAACTGGTGTAACGGATCCAGGTTTGGAGGTCGCCTTGCTCGCAGCCTTTTCAGCTTTGCCCATAAATTTTCAATAGGATTGAGATCAGGGCTTTGCGATGGCCACTCCAAAACATGGACTCTGTTATCCTTAAGCCACTTTGTTACCATTTTGGCAGAATGCTTTGGGTCATTGTCCATTTGGAAGACCCATTTCCGCCCAAGCTTTAACTTCCTGGCTGATGTTTTGAGATGTTGCTTCAGTATTGCCACATAATCTTCTTTCCTCATGATGCCATCTATTTTGTGAAGTGCACCAGTCCCTCCTGCAGCAAAACAACCCAACAACATGATGCTGCCACCCCCGTGTTTCACATTTGGGATGGTGTTCTTAGGCTTCCAAGCTTCTCCCTTTTTCCTCCAAACGTAACGATGGTCATAATGCCCAAAAAGTAAAATTTTAGTTTCATCAGACCACAGGACATGTCTCGAAAGATTAAGGTCTTTGTTCCTGTGTGCATTTGCAAACATTAATCTGGCTTTTTTATGTTTCTTTCGGAGCAATGGCTTCTTCCTGGCAGAGTGACCTCTCAGTCCATGTTGATACAGTACTCGTTTCACTGTGGATATTGACACAATCTTACCAGCTTCAGCCATCATCTTCATAAGGTCTTTTGCTTTTGTCCTTGGGTTGATATGCACATGTCGGACCAAAGCACGTTCATCTCTGGAACACACAATCCGTCTCCTTCCTGAGCAGTATGATGGCTGGACATTCCCATCTTGTTTGTACTTGCGTATAATTGTTTGTACAGATGAACGAGGCACCTTCAGGTATCTTGAAATTGTATCCAAGGATGAGCCAGACTTGTGCAAGTCCACAATTCTCTTCCTGATATCTTGGCTGATTTTTTTAGACTTTCCCATGATTCTACACAAAGAAGCAGTGTGTTTCAGGTGTGCATTAAAATAAATCCAAAGGTGTGTCTCTAATTAACTCAGATGTTGCCAAAAAAAACTATCAGAAGCTTCCAAACACATGACATCATCATATGGGCAGTCCAGAATTGTTTAAAGGCATAGTAATCTTAGTGTATGTAAACTTTTGACTGTTCAGTAAGTAATTAAAATGCCTTAAAACATTCTCTTTCTCTCATTATTCTGGCATTTACCAAATATTAAAAATTATGGTAATCCTAATTGACCTAAAACAGGAAAGGTTTATTCTGATTTCATGTCAGACATTGAGAAAAACATGCGTATGTGTCTTTTTATATAGTGTATGGAAACTTCTGGTTTCAACTGTACTAAGATAACAAATATTTCATAATTTTAATAGACGCTCATAGCCTATATGGCACAACGTACTCGTGTAATCATAGACCCGGCAGGCATGAGAATTCCTGCTACTGGTTTAGTCAATATGAGGCAGTTGTTATGTAAATGTTAATAGTTAACCAACTATAAATCAAGGTATGTCATCTCACAGCTGATCACGAAGAAGAAAGAAGCTACTTATAAACCTGGTCAAGCTGAAGAGGTCTGGCATTCTCATTACCTCTGGTTGAGAAACATTCTGAAAATGGCTTTCAGTGGAACTTTCGAGCTGCAATCCCAAGAAAACTTTGAGGCTTTCGGGAAAGCCATCGGTGAGTAAGACAATGTATGGAGGGACCTCATTACATGGAGTCGTGCTATCTATATTACTCTACTGAATCTCCTGGTCAACATCTCAATAGGGTTTTTCTAGTTTTGAATCTGGATCTTAAGGAAACTCAACAGTATATTCAATATAGTAATTATGATTCTTCTGTATTAAACCACTTTCTTGTTAGTCTTAAGCTTCATATTTCCTTTGGATGTTGGCCAGATAGTTCAATTAAATAAAAAAATTAAAAAAATCCTTTAAAAATAACATCTTGCGCTTATGGTGCAATAAAAATCTTCAACGCATTTTGAACGCGGTAAGCATCCTTAGTTCGAAACGCGTTGAAGATTTCTATTACACAACATAAACTAAAGATGTGATTTTAAAGGAATTTTTATTTAAATCTACTGGATTGAGCTAATTTACAATCTGTTTCCACTGACGATCACAATGCTCTACAAAGCACAGTACCGGGTTCTCCATTGAAAACTTAGGTGATTGGAAGGGTGAGCTATTTTTTATTATATTTCCAAATAGTTATTCCTCCCAACTCCACCATTAACATGCATTCTCAACTAGAATGCATTTTTTCAGCTGAAAAAGGGGAGTAAGCTGATGCCACATCCATTTAGTAGTAGTTTGTCTCCTGGGAGAACAAAGGATTGGGCATGTTAGATTTCAACATGGCTAATCTTTGTTCTCTGTTTGGCCTCCATTATGGCAGTGTTCACCTTTTTAGAGGAGGGCAAAAAAGAGTAGTCGAATACTCTTTTATGCCCAAGGACACTGCTGATAAAGTGGTGTTCTCTGTACCATTCTAGTGAATGGCTCCACTAGAGATTGCATCCTCAACCCATTTTTCAGGAATCCAGATGGACGCTCCTTTATGAAGCTTCAAACTTGTGGCAAGAATTTAACGTGAACATAGCCTAAGATGTGCAAGAGTCGATATCTTCAGCTTTCATGTGTTGGGTTTAGCTTGAGCTGATCCATGTTCCAGTTGATTTGGTCTGCTTCTCCTGATATATACAGTTTTCTCAAGTCTCTAAACGTTCCAACTTTTATAATTTTGGCATTGCCTTATGGAGCACCCAAATATTCCAGATGTCACTGTACTTACAGATCTATATACCTGTAGATTATTTAAGAAGTTACAGAGCCATGGAACCAAATAAATGGGCAGAACTGCACAAAAGATATTTAAAATATCTATACTTCAAGAGTGTCACCAAAATTCAAAAACTTATCTACATTTTATCTACATAAAGTTTGCAATCTTGTGTTCTCAGGTATTCCCGATGACTTGATCGAAAAAGGAAAAAATGTAAAGAGTGTAACTGAGATTGTACAAAATGGCGATCACTTTGTGGTCACGGTGACTACAGGACCTAGGGTCCAACGTAATGAATTCACTATTGGACAGGAGGCAGAAATGGAAACTTTTACCACTGAAAAAATTAAGGTAAGTTCTTCACTCTTTAAAATCAGCCTGATAATATGCAGCCTACAGACTCGGCTAAGTCCGGTCATGTTACATTTTTAAAGTTTAACTTAAAAATATACATGGAAATTAACAGGAATGTTCATCAACTCCATTTTTGCTAATTGATAAATCTGTATAACATAACTTTTATATTTTTATAGGCTACTGTTAATTTGGTGGATGGGAAACTAGTCGTAAACCTTAAAGGGATCACTTCTGTCACTGAGGTTTCTGGAGACCTTCATATCAATGTAAGATTCCTACAATGAATACAGAATGGGGTTACTTGTTATTGTTTTGAGATTGTGCTGGATTGAGTGTTTATATAAGGGATGATAAGTTACTTCAAATTGAGTATAGTATGTAGTGGCCCTTAGTGAGAGAGTGGTCCCCACTCAGGGATGATAGATGGGTGCAGATGTACAGAGCTGTTGGTTCAACAACTATACTCACAGGGAAGCAACAAGCTTGATGGTTACAGAAATTTACAAGAGGCAACAAGCTTGATGGTTAGAGATTATTTCAAAATGTAACAAGCTTGATGGTTACAGACACTTACAAAAGGCAATGAGCTTGATGGTTAGAAAGGCTTTTAAAATGCAACAAGCTTGATGGTTACAGACACTTACAAAAGGCAATGAGCTTGATGGTTAGAAAAGCTTTTAAAATGCAACAAGCTTGATGGCTACAGAAACGTACAAGAGGCAACAGGCTTGATGGTTAGAGATTATTTCAAAATTTAACAAGCTTGATGGTTACAGACACTTACAAGAGGCAATGAGCTTGATGGTTAGTAAGGCTTTTAAAATGCAACAAGCTTGATGGTTACAGAAACATACAAGAGGCAACATGCTTGATGGTTAGCAAGTAGTGATGAGCGAGCATGCTCGTTACTCGAGATTTAGAAGCATGCTAAAACATAACACCCAAGCACGCTGAAGATACTCGGCGAGCACCCAAGCATGCTCGTCGAAAAGGTTAACAAAACATACTTGCTCATCACTATTAGAGAGGCTTTCAAAATGCAACAAGCTTGATGGTTTCAGAAACTTACAAGAGACAATCAGCTTGGAGGTTACAGAAGGTTACAAGAGGGAACAAGCTTGATGGCTACAGAAACTTAGAAGAGTTGGTTTCGATTTTTTAACAAAAGATATTAGCTTAACTTGAACAGAGGTAATCAGTTGGTATCTGTAACTGTGGACTATTACTAAGTTGTGATACTTTACTAACACGTTCACCAGTACGCTCTACATTCCCCTTCAGTCAGGCACAGTCTTTGTGTCCTCGGTTTGCAGCACACATTTACAGTGCTGATTACAGTTCTCTTCATGGTCACCTCTCTTGGCAGCTATGTCCTGCAGGAAGAGATGATGCAAATCGATTCACAGGACCTGGTCAAGCAATTATGTCAGTAATCTGTAGCCTCCACATGTGAGCCCTGCAAACCACCTCACACCTGCCAGCATCCGCATTTCTTCTTTTGATTAGTTGATGTGGCGCTATGTCACATGTGTATCAGACTGCAATGATAACTGGCTAGTCAATCAAAAGAGGAGGCAAGACTACAGTCAGGTAAGAGGTGGTTCAAGGACTCCCATCTGGTGTCCACAAATTAATCACGTGGCAGCTGAACCAGGTCAGATTTGCATCATCTCTACCTGCAGGTGACCCACTCCTGTGGCCTACTCCCTACAGTTAACACTTGTCTGTGCCACACATACCAGTCTCTTCGACATCTGTAGCGGGACATACAGTACCTCTTCACACTCAGGCATCAGCTTACAGACTCCTCTGGTGCCACAATCTCCTTGCCCTTTGTGCTACAACCTCCTTGCCCTTTGGCAGCTGTTTTCTCACCTGTCTCCTGCATGCAGCAATCACAGGAATATTAACCCTTCTGCTCCCCTTTGCTGTGGCAATTCTTACCCATTTCTAATAGAGGTACTCTTATGTAAGCGGGTTGGTCCTTGCACCACAGGATGGAGCTTCTCACATGCTCGCCAAGCCCTGGTGTGATGCAACTTTATAGCAAATGCTACTTACCCTACTTGCTAGCTTGCTATGACGCAGGCATTTGGTGGGAAACAGGAACTTTATCAGAAATGCAACCAAGGGCAAGGAAGGAAAGAAATGTGTCCCTGTTTAAGAAAGTTACAAAATGTAGACGTTCACATCAAGTTTCACTTGTTTATTTGCATGATACTTTACAAGAAAAAAATTCACGTGTTTGTAAATAACAAATAGATATATTAAAATAAAAATTGGAAACAAGGCTTAGAAAGCCCTCTGGGGGCAACAATAAATATTACAAAATAATTGCCACCTATAAATGACAAATGTTTTTCAAAATAAAATGTATTAAATATTCAGATTTCATAGAGTAAATCTACAGTAAAAAGTGAAATAACTGCATTTTTTTTTTTACAGCTAATATTGTAAACTCCTCCCATAGTAAACTGTAAATCTGGTAAAAAGACACCAGCAGAATTATAATTGCTGCTCTGAAAGTGCCTGGACTGACAGCTGATATGATCTACACCTATACAGTTTGCATAAAGAATTTACAAAGTGATTGGTTATGCTGTGGAGCTTTAGACTGTGAAGTATTGAGCAGACATAGAGTTCCCCTTTAAATCTAACTTCCTGTTTCCTATTTTTCAGGTTTTGACTCTGAATGATATCGTCTACAAGAGGATCAGTAAGAGAGTATGAAACAGAGATACATTCGCTCATTAGATCAATCCGTGCAGTGAACAATGAACAAAAATTCTGTGTTTACAAAATAAAGAAATGTTTCAACAATGATTGGATCTCATTAATATAATATTAAAGGGAACATTTGGTAAATTACATATTGCTTGAGGGGTGTACTGTGTGCACATGATTTTGTCAAGGGGCATTTTACAGGTATAGTAATGCATGAGCAGGTGACATACACATAAATGCCCACGCATGTGATAGACACAGTCAGTGGCCTCATGGTAAATAATGTTATTCGCAGTGTATGTAGGTTATGCTGCCATACAGTACACATAACCATTCTCACTTTACAGTGCACATAAATAATGCTGCCATCATTTATACATAATCGATATCACTACAGTACACATAAGTAATGCTTTCTTCTGAACACATACCTAATACCATTTTACAGTACACGTAATGTTGCCATACTATACACCTAACTAATACCAATATACAGTGCACATAATGCTGTGCCATACTATAACCATAATACCACTCTACAGTGCAGATAAATAATGCTGCCATACTGTACCCAAAGATAACATGACTTTACAGTACACAGAATGCTACTTCGATGTACACATACTGTAATTAATACTACTTTATAATGTACATAAATAATGCTGCCATACTGTACGTATAACTAATACCACTTTATTATGTACATAAATAATGCTGCCATACTGTAAGTATAATTCATGCCACTTTATAATGTACATAAATAATGGTGCCATACTGTACACGTAACTAATATCCCTTTATAATGTACAGAAATAATGCTGCTATACCAATAACCTATACTGCCATAACTAATACCACTTTACAATGCACATAATTCTGCCATGCTGTACACATAATAGCACTTTACAGTGCACATAAATAACGCTGTCATACTGTACACATAACTAATACCCTTTCATAATGTACAGAAATAATGCTGCCATACCAGTAACCAATACTACCATAACTAATACCACTTTACAATAGATATAATGCTGCCATGATGTACTCATAATAGCACTTTACAGTGCACATAAATAATGCTGCCATAATGTACACGTAACTAGTACCCCTTCCCTTTATAATGTACAGAAATAATGCTGATATACCAATAACTAATACCACTTTACCATACACATAATGCTGCCATGCTGTACACACAATACCACTTTATGACATACATAAATAATGCTGCCATACGGTCCACGTAACTAATATCCCTTTATAATGTACAGAAATAATGCTGCTATACCAATAACTAATACTGCCATAACTAATACCACTTTACAATATCCATAATGCTGCCATGCTGTACACATAATAGCATTTTACAGTGCACATAAATAATGCTGCCATACTGTGCATTTTTATTGCAGAGTTCTCAAAAATTCCAAATGGTCCCTCATAGCTTGAATATATATACAATACCAACCGGAAATGCCTATAAGGCTCAGTACTAATCCAAGAATATATAGTTATTAGTCCATACAAGTAAGAGCAGCAATAACATAATGTAGACGGTAGGAGACTGGCAAATACAACTATAACATCACATTAGATATGAAGACTAATTCTATACAGTGTTAATTGCATGTAAAAAAAAACCTAAAATGCGAAGGAGCATAAATAACCACAACAAGTAAACGTCAGAGAGAGTCAAATGCTGCACAAAGGACAAAGAACACAAAGGCGACCTCTTCTTCCAACAAGGGTTTTGCAACAATGCATCCGGAGGATTTCTAGATCTATCATCCGTGCCGATTTATTTCACAATACACTGTATTTATATGGAACTTGGGTTTAACTGCCAGGATAGCAGACACAGCAACGGCAGTGGGGTCTGACATCTATGGGGGCAGATATTCACTTGGGCATAAAATGCAGTTAATGAAGCTCTAACACAGAGCCCCATAGTTATCCCAGCTGTGAGCACTAGATCTCCTCTGCGGCATTATTTTCTATCACAGGACATTACCGTAATATCCTCATACTGTGAAATCACTAGAAGCATTAACCCTGCGCCATCACTTAACTGTGTTATTTCACTACAATGACATCACTGTGTGCATTATCCCTGTACTGAGACATCACTGTGTGTATTATCCCTGTACTGAGACATCACTGTGTGTATTATCCCTGTACTGAGACATCACTGTGTGCATTATCCCTGTACTGAGACATCACTGTGTGCATTATCCCTGTACTGTGACATCACTGTGTGCATTATCCCTGTACTGAGACATCACTGTGTGTATTATCCCTGTACTGAGACATCACTGTGTGTATTATCCCTGTACTGAGACATCACTGTGTGCATTATCCCTGTACTGTGACATCACTGTGTGCATTATCCCTGTACTGAGACATCACTGTGTGTATTATCCCTGTACTGAGACATCACTGTGTGTCTTATCCCTGTACTGTGACATCACTGTGTGCATTATCCCTGTACTGTGACATCACTGTGTGTATTATCCCTGTACTGTGACATCACTGTGTGCATTGTCCCTGTACTGAGACATCACTGTGTGTCTTATCCCTGTACTGTGACATCACTGTGTGCATTATCCCTGTACTGTGACATCACTGTGTACATTATCCCTGTACTGAGACATCACTGTGTGTATTATCCCTGTACTGAGACATCACTGTGTGCATTATCCCTGTACTGAGACATCACTGTGTGCATTATCCCTGTACTGAGACATCACTGTGTGTATTATCCCTGTACTGAGACATCACTGTGTGTATTATCCCTGTACTGAGACATCACTGTGTGCATTATCCCTGTACTGTGACATCACTGTGTGTATTATCCCTGTACTGAGACATCACTGTGTACATTATCCCTGTACTGAGACATCACTGTGTGCATTATCCCTGTACTGAGACATCACTGTGTGTATTATCCCTGTACTGAGACATCACTGTGTGTATTATCCCTGTACTGAGACATCACTGTGTGCATTATCCCTGTACTGTGACATCACTGTGTGCATTATCCCTGTACTGAGACATCACTGTGTGTATTATCCCTGTACTGAGACATCACTGTGTGTCTTATCTCTGTACTGTGACATCACTGTGTGCATTATCCCTGTACTGTGACATCACTGTGTGTATTATCCCTGTACTGTGACATCACTGTGTGCATTGTCCCTGTACTGAGACATCACTGTGTGTCTTATCCCTGTACTGTGACATCACTGTGTGCATTATCCCTGTACTGTGACATCACTGTGTACATTATCCCTGTACTGAGACATCACTGTGTGTATTATCCCTGTACTGAGACATCACTGTGTGCATTATCCCTGTACTGAGACATCACTGTGTGTATTATCCCTGCACTGAGACATCACTGTGTGTATTATCCCTGTACTGAGACATCACTGTGTGCATTATCCCTGTACTGTGACATCACTGTGTGTATTATCCCTGTACTGTGACATCACTGTGTGCATTGTCCCTGTACTGAGACATCACTGTGTGTCTTATCCCTGTACTGTGACATCACTGTGTGCATTATCCCTGTACTGTGACATCACTGTGTACATTATCACTGTACTGAGACATCACTGTGTATTATCCCTGTACTGAGACATCACTGTGTGCATTATCCCTGTACTGTGACATCACTGTGTGCATTATCCCTGTACTGTGACATCACTGTGTGTATTATCCCTGTACTGAGACATCACTGTGTACATTATCCCTGTACTGAGACATCACTGTGTGCATTATCCCTGTACTGTGACATCACTGTGTGCATTATCCCTGTACTGTGACATCACTGTGTGTATTATCCCTGTACTGAGACATCACTGTGTGTATTATCCCTGCACTGAGACATCACTGTGTGTATTATCCCTGTACTGAGACATCACTGTGTGCATTATCCCTGTACTGTGACATCACTGTGTGTATTATCCCTGTACTGTGACATCACTGTGTGCATTGTCCCTGTACTGAGACATCACTGTGTATCTTATCCCTGTACTGTGACATCACTGTGTGCATTATCCCTGTACTGTGACATCACTGTGTACATTATCCCTGTACTGAGACATCACTGTGTGCATTATCCCTGTACTGAGACATCACTGTGTGTATTATCCCTGCACTGAGACATCACTGTGTGTATTATCCCTGTACTGTGACATCACTGTGTGTATTATCCCTGTACTGAGACATCACTGTGTGCATTATCCCTGTACTGTGACATCACTGTGTGCATTATCCCTGTACTGTGACATCACTGTGTGTATTATCCCTGTACTGAGACATCACTGTGTACATTATCCCTGTACTGAGACATCACTGTGTGCATTATCCCTGTACTGAGACATCACTGTGTGTATTATCCCTGTACTGAGACATCACTGTGTGTATTATCCCTGTACTGAGACATCACTGTGTGCATTATCCCTGTACTGTGACATCACTGTGTGCATTATCCCTGTACTGAGACATCACTGTGTGTATTATCCCTGTACTGAGACATCACTGTGTGTCTTATCTCTGTACTGTGACATCACTGTGTGCATTATCCCTGTACTGTGACATCACTGTGTGTATTATCCCTGTACTGTGACATCACTGAGTGCATTGTCCCTGTACTGAGACATCACTGTGTGTCTCATCCCTGTACTGACATCACTGTGTGCATTATCCCTGTACTGTGACATCACTGTGTACATTATCCCTGTACTGAGACATCACTGTGTGTATTATCCCTGTACTGAGACATCACTGTGTGCATTATCCCTGTACTGAGACATCGCTGTGTGTATTATCCCTGCACTGAGACATCACTGTGTGTATTATCCCTGTACTGAGACATCACTGTGTGCATTATCCCTGTACTGTGACATCACTGTGTGTATTATCCCTGTACTGTGACATCACTGTGTGCATTGTCCCTGTACTGAGACATCACTGTGTGTCTTATCCCTGTACTGAGACATCACTGTGTGCATTATCCCTGTACTGTGACATCACTGTGTACATTATCCCTGTACTGAGACATCACTGTGTATTATCCCTGTACTGAGACATCACTGTGTGCATTATCCCTGTACTGTGACATCACTGTGTGCATTATCCCTGTACTGAGACATCACTGTGTGTATTATCCCTGTACTGTGACATCACTGTGTGCATTGTCCCTGTACTGAGACATCACTGTGTGTCTTATCCCTGTACTGTGACATCACTGTGTGCATTACCCCTGTACAGTGACATCACTATGTGCATTATCCCTGTACTGTGACATCACTGTGTGCATTATCCATGTACTGTGACATCACTATGTGCATTATTCCTGTACTGTGACATCACTATGTGCATTATCCCTGTACTGTGACATCATTGTGTACATTATCCCAGTACTGTGACATCACTGTGTGCATTATCCATGTACTGTGACATCACTATGTGCATTATCCCTGTACTGTGACATCATTGTGTACATTATCCCAGTACTGACATCACTGTGTGCATTACCCCTGTACAGTGACATCACTGTGTGCTTTATCCCTGAACTGTGACATCACTGTCTGCATTACCCCTGTACTGTGACATCACTGTGTGCATTATCCCAGTACGTGGACAACACTGTGTGCATTATCCCTGTACTGTGACATCACTGTGTTCATTACCCCTGTATTGTGACATCACTGTGTGCATTACCCCTGTATTGTGACATCAATGTGTACATTATCCCTGTACTGTGACATCACTGTGTGAATTATCCCTGTACTGTGACATCACTGTGTGCTTTATCCCTGATCTGTGACATCACTGTGTGCATTACCCTGTACTGTGACATCACTGTGTGCATTATCCCAGTACGTGGACAACACTGTGTGCATTATCCCTGTACTGTGACATCACTGTGTGCTTTATCCCTGATCTGTGACATCACTGTGTGCATTACCCCTGTACTGTGACATCACTGTGTGCATTATCCCAGTACGTGGACAACACTGTGTGCATTATCCCTGTACTGAGACATCACTATGTGCATTATCCCTGTACTGGGACATCACTGTGTGCATTACCTCTGTATTGTGACATCATTGTGTGCATTACCCCTGTATTGTGACATCACTGTGTGCATTACCCCTGTATTGTGACATCACTGTGTGCATTATCCCTGTATTGGGACATCACTGTGTGCATTACCCCTGTATTGTGACATCAATGTGTGAATACCCCTGTATTGTGACACCACTGTGTGCATTACCCCTGTATTGTGACATCACTGTGTGCATTATCCCTGTACTGTGACATCACTGTGTGCATTATCCCTGTACTGGGACATCACTGTTTGCATTGCCCGTGTATTGTGACATCAATGTGTGCATTACCCCTGTATTGTGACATCACTGTATGCATTGCCCGTGTATTGTGACATCAATGTGTGCATTATCTCTGTATTGTGACATCACTGTGTGCATTACCGCTGTATTGTGACATCACTGTGTGCATTACCCCTGTACTGTGACATCACTGTGTGCATTATCCCTGTACTGTGACATGACTGTGTGCATTACCCCTGTACTGGGACATCGCTGTGTGTATTATCCCTGTACTGTGATATCACTGTGTGTATTATCCGTGTACTGAGACCTCACTATGAGCATTATCCCTGTACTGGGACATCACTGTGTGCATTATCCCTGTACAGGGACATCACTGTGTGCATTTTCCCTGTACTGGGATATCACTGTGTGCATTATCCCTGTACTGGGACATTACTGTGTGCATTATCTCTGTACTGTGACATCACTGTGTGCATTATCCCTGTACTGGGACATTACTGTGTGCATTATCTCTGTACTGTGACATCACTGTGTGCATTTTCCCTGTACTGGGACATCACTGTGTGCATTATCTCTGTACTGTGACATCACTGTGTGCATTATCTCTGTACTGTGACATCACTGTGTGCATTATCCCTGTACTGTGACATCACTGTGTGTATTATCCCTGTACTGAGACATCACTGTGTACATTATCCCTGTACTGAGACATCACTGTGTGCATTATCCCTGTACTGTGACATCACTGTGTGCATTATCCCTGTACTGTGACATCACTGTGTGTATTATCCCTGTACTGAGACATCACTGTGTGTATTATCCCTGCACTGAGACATCACTGTGTGTATTATCCCTGTACTGAGACATCACTGTGTGCATTATCCCTGTACTGTGACATCACTGTGTGTATTATCCCTGTACTGTGACATCACTGTGTGCATTGTCCCTGTACTGAGACATCACTGTGTGTCTTATCCCTGTACTGTGACATCACTGTGTGCATTATCCCTGTACTGTGACATCACTGTGTACATTATCCCTGTACTGAGACATCACTGTGTGTCTTATCCCTGTACTGTGACATCACTGTGTGCATTATCCCTGTACTGTGACATCACTGTGTACATTATCCCTGTACTGAGACATCACTGTGTGCATTATCCCTGTACTGAGACATCACTGTGTGTATTATCCCTGCACTGAGACATCACTGTGTGTATTATCCCTGTACTGTGACATCACTGTGTGTATTATCCCTGTACTGAGACATCACTGTGTGCATTATCCCTGTACTGTGACATCACTGTGTGCATTATCCCTGTACTGTGACATCACTGTGTGTATTATCCCTGTACTGAGACATCACTGTGTACATTATCCCTGTACTGAGACATCACTGTGTGCATTATCCCTGTACTGAGACATCACTGTGTGTATTATCCCTGTACTGAGACATCACTGTGTGTATTATCCCTGTACTGAGACATCACTGTGTGCATTATCCCTGTACTGTGACATCACTGTGTGCATTATCCCTGTACTGAGACATCACTGTGTGTATTATCCCTGTACTGAGACATCACTGTGTGTCTTATCTCTGTACTGTGACATCACTGTGTGCATTATCCCTGTACTGTGACATCACTGTGTGTATTATCCCTGTACTGTGACATCACTGTGTGCATTGTCCCTGTACTGAGACATCACTGTGTGTCTCATCCCTGTACTGACATCACTGTGTGCATTATCCCTGTACTGTGACATCACTGTGTACATTATCCCTGTACTGAGACATCACTGTGTGTATTATCCCTGTACTGAGACATCACTGTGTGCATTATCCCTGTACTGAGACATCGCTGTGTGTATTATCCCTGCACTGAGACATCACTGTGTGTATTATCCCTGTACTGAGACATCACTGTGTGCATTATCCCTGTACTGTGACATCACTGTGTGTATTATCCCTGTACTGTGACATCACTGTGTGCATTGTCCCTGTACTGAGACATCACTGTGTGTCTTATCCCTGTACTGTGACATCACTGTGTGCATTATCCCTGTACTGTGACATCACTGTGTACATTATCCCTGTACTGAGACATCACTGTGTATTATCCCTGTACTGAGACATCACTGTGTGCATTATCCCTGTACTGTGACATCACTGTGTGCATTATCCCTGTACTGAGACATCACTGTGTGTATTATCCCTGTACTGTGACATCACTGTGTGCATTGTCCCTGTACTGAGACATCACTGTGTGTCTTATCCCTGTACTGTGACATCACTGTGTGCATTACCCCTGTACAGTGACATCACTATGTGCATTATCCCTGTACTGTGACATCACTGTGTGCATTATCCATGTACTGTGACATCACTATGTGCATTATTCCTGTACTGTGACATCACTATGTGCATTATCCCTGTACTGTGACATCATTGTGTACATTATCCCAGTACTGTGACATCACTGTGTGCATTATCCATGTACTGTGACATCACTATGTGCATTATCCCTGTACTGTGACATCATTGTGTACATTATCCCAGTACTGACATCACTGTGTGCATTACCCCTGTACAGTGACATCACTGTGTGCTTTATCCCTGAACTGTGACATCACTGTCTGCATTACCCCTGTACTGTGACATCACTGTGTGCATTATCCCAGTACGTGGACAACACTGTGTGCATTATCCCTGTACTGTGACATCACTGTGTTCATTACCCCTGTATTGTGACATCACTGTGTGCATTACCCCTGTATTGTGACATCAATGTGTACATTATCCCTGTACTGTGACATCACTGTGTGAATTATCCCTGTACTGTGACATCACTGTGTGCTTTATCCCTGATCTGTGACATCACTGTGTGCATTACCCCTGTACTGTGACATCACTGTGTGCATTATCCCAGTACGTGGACAACACTGTGTGCATTATCCCTGTACTGTGACATCACTGTGTGCTTTATCCCTGATCTGTGACATCACTGTGTGCATTACCCCTGTACTGTGACATCACTGTGTGCATTATCCCAGTACGTGGACAACACTGTGTGCATTATCCCTGTACTGAGACATCACTATGTGCATTACCCCTGTACTGGGACATCACTGTGTGCATTACCTCTGTATTGTGACATCATTGTGTGCATTACCCCTGTATTGTGACATCACTGTGTGCATTACCCCTGTATTGTGACATCACTGTGTGCATTATCCCTGTATTGGGACATCACTGTGTGCATTACCCCTGTATTGTGACATCAATGTGTGAATACCCCTGTATTGTGACACCACTGTGTGCATTACCCCTGTATTGTGACATCACTGTGTGCATTATCCCTGTACTGTGACATCACTGTGTGCATTATCCCTGTACTGGAACATCACTGTTTGCATTGCCCGTGTATTGTGACATCAATGTGTGCATTACCCCTGTATTGTGACATCACTGTATGCATTGCCCGTGTATTGTGACATCAATGTGTGCATTATCTCTGTATTGTGACATCACTGTGTGCATTACCGCTGTATTGTGACATCACTGTGTGCATTACCCCTGTACTGTGACATCACTGTGTGCATTATCCCTGTACTGTGACATGACTGTGTGCATTACCCCTGTACTGGGACATCGCTGTGTGTATTATCCCTGTACTGTGATATCACTGTGTGTATTATCCGTGTACTGAGACCTCACTATGAGCATTATCCCTGTACTGGGACATCACTGTGTGCATTATCCCTGTACAGGGACATCACTGTGTGCATTTTCCCTGTACTGGGATATCACTGTGTGCATTATCCCTGTACTGGGACATTACTGTGTGCATTATCTCTGTACTGTGACATCACTGTGTGCATTATCCCTGTACTGGGACATTACTGTGTGCATTATCTCTGTACTGTGACATCACTGTGTGCATTTTCCCTGTACTGGGACATCACTGTGTGCATTATCTCTGTACTGTGACATCACTGTGTGCATTATCTCTGTACTGTGACATCACTGTGTGCATTATCCCTGTACTGGGGCATCACTGTGTGCATTATCCCTGTACTGGGGCATCACTGTGTGCATTATCCCTGTACTGAGACATCACTGTGTGCATTATCCCTGTACTGTGACATCACTGTGTGCATTATCCCTGTACTGTGACATCACTGTGTGTATTATCCCTGTACTGAGACATCACTGTGTGCATTATCCCTGTACTGGGACATCACTGTGTGCATTATCCCTGTACTGTGACATCACTGTGTGCATTATCCCTGTACTGAGACATCACTGTGTGTATTATCCCTGTACTGAGACATCACTGTGTGTCTTATCCCTGTACTGAGACATCACTGTGTGCATTATCCCTGTACTGTGACATCACTGTGTGTATTATCCCTGTACTGTGACATCACTGTGTGCATTGTCCCTGTACTGAGACATCACTGTGTGTCTTATCCCTGTACTGTGACATCACTGTGTGCATTATCCCTGTACTGTGACATCACTGTGTACATTATCCCTGTACTGAGACATCACTGTGTGTATTATCCCTGTACTGAGACATCACTGTGTGCATTATCCCTGTACTGAGACATCGCTGTGTGTATTATCCCTGCACTGAGACATCACTGTGTGTATTATCCCTGTACTGAGACATCACTGTGTGCATTATCCCTGTACTGTGACATCACTGTGTGTATTATCCCTGTACTGTGACATCACTGTGTGCATTGTCCCTGTACTGAGACATCACTGTGTGTCTTATCCCTGTACTGTGACATCACTGTGTGCATTATCCCTGTACTGTGACATCACTGTGTACATTATCCCTGTACTGAGACATCACTGTGTATTATCCCTGTACTGAGACATCACTGTGTGCATTATCCCTGTACTGTGACATCACTGTGTGCATTATCCCTGTACTGAGACATCACTGTGTGTATTATCCCTGTACTGTGACATCACTGTGTGCATTGTCCCTGTACTGAGACATCACTGTGTGTCTTATCCCTGTACTGTGACATCACTGTGTGCATTACCCCTGTACAGTGACATCACTATGTGCATTATCCCTGTACTGTGACATCACTGTGTGCATTATCCATGTACTGTGACATCACTATGTGCATTATTCCTGTACTGTGACATCACTATGTGCATTATCCCTGTACTGTGACATCATTGTGTACATTATCCCAGTACTGTGACATCACTGTGTGCATTATCCATGTACTGTGACATCACTATGTGCATTATCCCTGTACTGTGACATCATTGTGTACATTATCCCAGTACTGACATCACTGTGTGCATTACCCCTGTACAGTGACATCATTGTGTGCTTTATCCCTGAACTGTGACATCACTGTCTGCATTACCCCTGTACTGTGACATCACTGTGTGCATTATCCCAGTACGTGGACAACACTGTGTGCATTATCCCTGTACTGTGACATCACTGTGTGCATTACCCCTGTATTGTGACATCACTGTGTGCATTACCCCTGTATTGTGACATCAATGTGTACATTATCCCTGTACTGTGACATCACTGTGTGAATTATCCCTGTACTGTGACATCACTGTGTGCTTTATCCCTGATCTGTGACATCACTGTGTGCATTACCCCTGTACTGTGACATCACTGTGTGCATTATCCCAGTACGTGGACAACACTGTGTGCATTATCCCTGTACTGTGACATCACTGTGTGCTTTATCCCTGATCTGTGACATCACTGTGTGCATTACCCCTGTACTGTGACATCACTGTGTGCATTATCCCAGTACGTGGACAACACTGTGTGCATTATCCCTGTACTGAGACATCACTATGTGCATTACCCCTGTACTGGGACATCACTGTGTGCATTACCCCTGTATTGTGACATCATTGTGTGCATTACCCCTGTATTGTGACATCACTGTGTGCATTACCCCTGTATTGTGACATCACTGTGTGCATTATCCCTGTATTGGGACATCACTGTGTGCATTACCCCTGTATTGTGACATCAATGTGTGAATACCCCTGTATTGTGACACCACTGTGTGCATTACCCCTGTATTGTGACATCACTGTGTGCATTATCCCTGTACTGTGACATCACTGTGTGCATTATCCCTGTACTGGGACATCACTGTTTGCATTGCCCGTGTATTGTGACATCAATGTGTGCATTACCCCTGTATTGTGACATCACTGTATGCATTGCCCGTGTATTGTGACATCAATGTGTGCATTATCTCTGTATTGTGACATCACTGTGTGCATTACCGCTGTATTGTGACATCACTGTGTGCATTACCCCTGTACTGTGACATCACTGTGTGCATTATCCCTGTACTGTGACATGACTGTGTGCATTACCCCTGTACTGGGACATCGCTGTGTGTATTATCCGTGTACTGAGACCTCACTATGAGCATTATCCCTGTACTGGGACATCCCTGTGTACATTATCCCTGTACTGGGACATCACTGTGTGCATTATCCCTGTACAGGGACATCACTGTGTGCATTTTCCCTGTACTGGGATATCACTGTGTGCATTATCCCTGTACTGGGACATTACTGTGTGCATTATCTCTGTACTGTGACATCACTGTGTGCATTATCCCTGTACTCGGACATTACTGTGTGCATTATCTCTGTACTGTGACATCACTGTGTGCATTTTCCCTGTACTGGGACATCACTGTGTGCATTATCTCTGTACTGTGACATCACTGTGTGCATTATCTCTGTACTGTGACATCACTGTGTGCATTATCCCTGTACTGGGGCATCACTGTGTGCATTATCCCTGTACTGGGGCATCACTGTGTGCATTATCCCTGTACTGAGACATCACTGTGTGCATTATCCCTGTACTGTGACATCACTGTGTGCATTATCCCTGTACTGTGACATCACTGTGTGTATTATCCCTGTACTGTGACATCACTGTGTGCATTATCCCTGTACTGTGACATCACTGTGTGCATTATCCCTGTACTGTGACATCACTGTGTGCATTATCCCTGTACTGGGGAGCTCACTGCTCACATTTGTACAGGCTAATGTACTATAACATGTGTTCCCGCTGATTTACCAAAAGGCTCAGAATGGGTAATAATAATAAAAGAAGCTATACTCACCTCCCCAATCCCCCAGCGCTAACACTCCGATGTTGCCCAGATTTATCAATTTACAAAAATGATGCATTTCCAGATGACTAATTTACAAATTCAGCTCAGCTACATCTGCATCTTTCTACCATAAAAAAGATGTATTACAGCATCCCAAACCTTTCAGCACCTCAGCGATGTGTCAGGAAGCAGCCGGCTCTGCTATGTCGTGTTAGTAAAATACCCCCATGTGACCGGCAGCACCTGACATAGAAGTCATGGGGGGATCACACCCACAGCAATGGCAGAATGGGATTTCTACTAGAACGTGATGACGGAGATCTTCCTGGGTAAAGAAAATGTATTTCATTTCCCAACGTGTCCCAATCAGATCCCACATACAAGGCACCGAGATAATATCTCTGTTATAGTAATAGTAAATGTACCATATAGGGTCCATAATACAAGCCGACACCTGGTGCCTGCGTCCCGTGTATGACCCCATAGATCGTCCATGATATATGGTATCCGCAGTAGGATGGATTTGGACACCAAAAACATCTCCAGGTTATTGATAAAGACTTTTTATTTGGACGCTGATTTTTTATATGGGCACTATATGGTACAAAATCCGGGAAGGTTGCCGGCAAGAGGTCCAGCTTAGAGAACTCATCAATTATCAACTATTATTGTTAATTATTATCATAATCATATCATCAATTATTATTACTATTGCTGGTACTAGTGCCCTGTGCAGAACCTGCTATTGAAACTCTTTGCTTTATGGTGCCCATATAGAGTCCATATAAAAAACGTACCAACTTTTTACAAAGAGACGTCAGTGGGATAGAAAAGAGGGGAACAAACAGTGATTGACTGTGCAGACCATGTGACGCGCCCCCAGGGCCGTGGGGTACTCGGCAGCCTGGTCTAGGGATGCCGGTATGCTGGATATCACGGTGGCTGGCCCGGTCCATGACCCAGGGCGGTCAATCAAAAAAGAGAGGAATAATATTTATAGAGGATTTGGAAAGTGTTCTTGACGCCACCTGTGGAGTGCGGCTAAAGGGTGCCGCCGCTGCGGAGCAGTCCTCTGGAGCTGGTGTTACGGCAGCAGGGATGGTGTGGCTCTCCACAGGTAAAGCTAGCTCCAGGGCAGTGTAGGGGTGAATGGTTGATGCGGGTGAGAGACGGCAGGACGGTCCCGGAGGAAAAACCGACACTACACGGGGGTAAGCTTCAGTACCTTTACTGGTGATGATGCAGGCACAGTCCAGGGTACTCCGGATGAAGGGCGCACTTTTGGACTCTCCCCACTGAGCGGGTATAGGGCCTCCTGATCCGTGGCTTCACTCGCTAAGCTTCTGGCCTGCCTGGAACTAGGCCTAGCTTGGTTACTGACTCTCTCTCCCTTGCACCTGCTGACCTGGTGGTAGGGCCTTCTCTTGGAGATCACTCTCCCTGGACGTTGGAGCCTCCGTGACTCCTAGCCCTGGTACTGTAGTCAGCGTTTGGTAAACCTGGGACCTGTAGTCCTCCAGGGGTTCCGGTGGTCTCTACTGGGTATAAAGGGACCCCGTAGGCGGGGACCGGTGTCCGGTATATATCTCGGGGTGAGCCTGGTATGCTCCTCTGCCCCCTCGCTACTTCTTCCTTCTCCTCTCGCCTTCGGCCACACTCAGGGCCCTCACTCGTGCTGTAGGCCTTGGCTCGCCTAAGCACAGCAGCCAGCGTGCTGCCTCTTCGCTGCTCTCTGAGCGTCAGCATGCTCTCAGGTCACTACTCACTGAACTAACTTCTTGACTGAACTGAACTGCCTGGCTCCACCCTCCCTATATATATATCCCTATCAGGGTTCCCTCTGGTGGTCTGAGGTGGTAGGGTGGAGGTGTGTGAATGTGTGAGGGCCTCTTGTGGAGAAGTCCATCCATGCACCCTTCTGGGTTCTGTGGTACCAGTGCACAGCAGGGCCCCACACATGCACTATTGTTTTCACCTACACCACACATTTATATAAGACGCATCCCCAAACTGCCATAATGGAAATTACAGAATAGTGCATACAGGGGCGTACATAAAAATCATGGGGCCCCATAGTAGAAGTCCTAATTGCCCCCACCCCCAAAAAATATATATATATTAGGCGGGGTCACGGAAGAGCATACCTCACAACTTTGCATCCCTTACAAAGTAATCTTGCTTCTATTGAAGCCCCTCAATGTTCCCACGCATGAAGATACCCCTTGCATGGCCTCCATAAAATATGATGCCAATGAAAGTGTCCCCCAAACACAGGAAGAAAACCCACAGTGAATTCCTCCACAGTACCCTCCACATGCTGTATGATGACACTGCAGTACCCCAACAAAGTATGGCATCCCCACAGTGACCCCAACACAGTATAATCTCCCTCATAGTCCCCTACACACAGTATGATGGCCCCGACACAGTCCTCCATACAATAAAATGGTCCTTCATACAGTAGAGTGGCCCTCCATACAGTATAGTTGCCCACACACAACCCTCCATACAGTATAATGAGACCAACACATTCCTCCACAACACAGTCCCCTACACTCCTGTATAATGGCCCGCACATATTACAATGCCCCCCACTAGCCTTCTAAACAGTATGATGGCCCATCCACGTAGCCCTACAAATAGTATGATGGCCCCCATATACAGTAGCCCTCTAAATAGTATAATGGCCTCCACAAAGTACTGATTGATTTAAGAAAAAAATACTCACCTCTCCTCGTTCCCTGCTGCTCCGGTCTCTGCAATTTGTAGTCTGAAGCTCTGCAGATCTCGGCACAGTGGACGTAATGTAGTGACATCATCAAGCCCTCTGCACTGAGACATTAGACATGCAGGGACAATGATGCCCCCCTGTTCCATCATTGCTTTCAACTGTATCTGATTAAGGTCCAGACCTACAAGTACAAAAATAGCATTTAGTTATTTGGATACATCAGGGGGTTATAGTGATGACCCGGATGAAGGCACATCACCAGAAAATACTCCCAGCAATTCACCTGATATCACTACTATACATACAAAAAACAGACACGGAGAGGGGGGAGGAAACATGGGATCTGGAAATCAAAACCCAAGGAGATATCCACAGCGGTACAGGGGCAAACGGAAAAGGTTTTTGACCCCACTGAAAATGTAGTGAATTTGTCTTCTTTCATCATTACTGTAGCATCGACCAATTGAAATTACTGTCCAAGGGGCTAGGTTATGCACCTGATTTTCATTTTAATTTTTTTCATACGATCCTCGACGTTAACCGCTTTGTGCGAGCTTTAACGGTAAAGAGACATTTCTTCAAGGATTTTGAAAATGAGGAGCAAGAATTTATTAACCCTATATGTCCTCTTACCTCTATGAGCTTGGATGATCAGACCACCTATAAAAATTTGGTACAGCTGGACATAGAATCAAGGAGGGAAACAGTGACTGTATGTACTGCTGAAAATTTCCAGACAAAAAACCCTTCTTTTTATCCGGTCCAATCAAGAGTTCCTGTATTGGACCGTTTTCAGGAGTTGATCCAGAGTGATTTGAAGGAACTTTATTTGAATTCCTCATCGAGTAGACAGAAAAACAGTGTTATTTCCTCTCTAAAAAACAACTCTGAATTGGTAATAAGAAAAGCGGACAAAGGGGGGGCAGTGGTCTTATTAAATAAGTCTTTGTATAATAGCTTAAATTATCAGATTCTAGAAGATATTAACACTTATTCTGTCTTACAAGGTGATCCTACTGTGAGTTTCAATAAGGAATTGAAGCACCCTATTACTATGGGTCAATCTATGGGGGTTATGACTGAAAAAGAGGTAGAGTATGTATATGTAAGTGAACCGGTTGTCCCTATTTTCCACTCGGAACCTAAACTGCATAAGGGGAGGTTCCCCCCACCCATGAGACCTATAGTCTCTGGGATAGGATCTTACAGTGAACATTTGTCCGAATGGGTGGACTCTCTTGCAGCCCATGGTACAAATTTGTCCAGGCTATATAAAGGATACAAATCATTTGTTAACCCTTTTGGAACAGGTTGTATGGGAGGAGAACTACACATGGGTTACATGTGATATTGAACCCTTTTATTCTTGTATTCCACATGCCTTGGGAATAAAAGCGGTCTCTGAGATGTTGCAGAAATATTCAAATTATTCCCCGGATTTGATTTCTTTTGTTTGTTTGGCACTTGACTTTCTATTAAGCCATAACTATTTTCTGTATGATAATAAATATTTTTTACAATGCCGGGGTGCCTCAATGGGCGCAAAATTTTCTCCGTCTTTTGCTAATTTGTTCATTTCTTGGTGGGAAGAGTCAAGTATGTTTTCAGCTGACAATCCTTTCCAGTCCAGCATATCACATTATGCTAGATAGATGGACGATATGATCATTTTGTGGTCCACAGACGTTGCCAATGTTCCCCAATTTATGGAATATGTTAATGCCAACAATTGCAATCTTTTTTTTACTTACAGGTGCAGTAAGGCAGAGATTAGTTTTTTGGATTTAAAAATTTCTGCAAATGTATCTGATGGTAAAGTAAAAACATCAACTTTTTGTAAGGAAACCATGGGAAATACTATCCTCAGAGCTGATTCTTGTCATCCAAGACAGGGGCGGACCTACCGCCCGTGCAGCCGGTTCATTGAACGGGGGCCCCCGAGGGAGAGGGGGCCCCTCCAGCCTCCAGCATGGGGCCCGGCCGGTCGGGGCCCCCTCGGAGCCCCGTTGGGGCCCCCCTCTTGCGCATCTCCTCATGGGGCCCCCCCGCAGGACCCCCCGCCATCACATGACCGGAGATGTCTCTGCGCTCAGCATGGGCATCTCCGGTCATGTGACGGCGCCGGCACAATACTTACCCCTCCCCGTGCCTCCGCAGCGTCTTCCGCGTCCTCTGACTGTGATTTCTCAGGTCAGAGGGCGCGGTGACATGTTTACACCGCGCGATCTCTCCTGAGCTGTCACAGCGCGAAGACGCGGGCGATGCTGGAGTCCGGATCAGCATCAGATGAGGAGGAGTGAGGTGAGTATTTGATTTTTTTTTTTTATGTATGGGGCCATGGGGCATTATATGGTGGGGGGAGAGTGGGTGTGACATCCTGCATGGGGCATTATATGGGGGGGGTGACATCCTTCATGGGGCATTATATGGGGCAGGAACAAGTGACATCCTGCATGGGGCATTATATGGGGGAGAGGTGACATCCTGCATGGGGCATTATATGGGGCAGGAACAAGTGACATCCGGCATGGGGCATTATATGGGGCAGGAACAAGTGACATCCTGCATGGGGCATTATATGGGGGGGTGACATACTGCATGGGGCATTATAAGAGGGGAAGGGGGGAAGTGACGTTCTGCATGGGGCATTATAAGGGAGGGGGTGTGACATCCTGCATGGGGCATTATAAGAGGGGAAGGGGATGTGACATCCTGCATGGGGCATTATAAGAGAGGGAGGGGGGAATTGACATCCTGCATGGGGCATTATATGGGGGGGTGACATACTGCATGGGGCATTATATGTGGGGGGGTGACATACTGCATGGGGCATTATAAGGGAGGGGGGAGTTGACATCCTTCATGGGGCATTATAAGGAAGGTGGGTGTGTGACATACTGCATGGGGCATTATAAGGAGGGGGGGGTGACCTCCTGCATGGGGCATTATAAGGGAGAGGGTGGTCTGACATACTGCATGGGGCATTGAAAAGGGGGGAAGTGACATCCTGCAAGGGGCATTATATGGGGGGGAGAGGTGACATCCTGCATGGGGCATTTTATGGGGGGTAGAGGTGACATCCTGCATAGGGCATTAAAAGGGGGGTGTCATTCTGCATGGGGCATTATAAGGGGGAAACAGCCTGCATGGAGCATTACATGGGGGCCAATATTCTGTATGGAGTGTTATATGGGGGTCAGTATTCTGTATGGAGCGTTATATGGGGGCCAGTATTATGTATGGAGCATTATATGGGGATCAGTATCCTGTATGGAGCATTATAAGGGGACCAGTATCCTGTATGGAGCATTATATAGGGACCAGTATCCTGTATGGAGCGTTATATGGGGACCAGTATCCTGTATGGAGCATTATATGGGGATCAGTATCCTGTATGGAGCATTATAAGGGGGTCAGTATTCTGTATAGAGCATTATATGGTGCCCATAATACTGTATGGAAGACTATACTGTCCGGTCTGCACTGTGCGCTGTGAGTATTCGCCGGTTTCTGAGCTATTGTAAAATTTACAATAGATATCGCTCGTGTAATGGGGCATTATAAGGGGGGAACAGCCTGCATGGAGCGTTATATGGGGGCCAATATTCTGTATGGAGCGTTATATGGGGGTCAGTATTCTGTATGGAGCGTTATATGGGGGACAGTATTCTGTATGGAGTGTTATATGGGGGCCAGTATTCTGTATGCAGTGTTATATGGGGGCCAGTATTCTGTATGCAGTGTTATATGGGGACCAGTATCCTGTATGGAATGTTATATGGGGACCAGTATCCTGTATGGAGCATTATAAGGGGGTCAGTATCCTGTATGGAGCATTATATGGGTCCATTATTCTGTATGGAGGACTATGTGGTGCCCATAATACTGTATGGAGGACTATACTGTCCGGTCTGCACTGTGCGCTGCGAGGATTCGCCAGTTTCTGAGCTATTGTAGAATTTACAATAGATATCACTCATGTAATGTAAGAAGTGAAATCTTTGCATTGTACTATATATATATATTTCTCTGCGGTATCTGTGCATCATGAATCGTGGTATGTGATAAAGGGGCCACTGAGACTCTGTCGCCCGAGGCCCAGAAAAACCTGGAGCCGGCCCTGGGGGTAAGTACAGTATAACAAGTTTTTTTTTTTTTAAATACAATTAATTAACTAGGAGTGGGGGGAATCAGAGATGCACGGGGGGGGGCCTTCATGCCCCCTATGAAGGGCAGGGGGGGGGCCCCAAAAAAATTCTTGCACAGGGGCCCACTACAGTCTGTGTCCGCCCCTGATCCAAGACATGTAAGGGTTAATATTCCAAGGGGTGAGATGTATAGATCTAAAAGAAACTGCAGTGACCACGAATGTTATATCCAGGAGAGGAACGATATCTGCAGTAGACTCAAAGAAAGAGGTTATCGGGACTGGTCTCTTACCAGAGCAATTAACTCAGTGGAAAAAATTCCCCGGTTAAATATGGTGGGTAAGTGTAAAAATCAGCAGAGGAAAAAAAATAAAAAGCCGGTGTTTGTAACAACATACAGTAAGGAATATAGTCAGATTGAATCAATTATTTGAAAAATATTTGCCAATGTTAAAAAGTGACCAAATCCTAGATAACATTCTGAAGGAAGGCTGCTTATTTTCAACTAGGAAAGCTCCAACTTTGTCCAATCTTTTATCACCAAGTCTGGTGATGACGGGTTTGGGAAATAGAACATGGCTATCTACAAAGGGGCTTTTTAAATGTGGTAATAATAAGTGTGGTACATGTAGATATGCAGTGAATAGTAAACAATTTCAGAAAATAGCGAAACCAGAAATGTTTAAAAACACTTTCGCAACCTTGGGATTTTTCGCTTCTGCATTTTTCGTTTTTGCTCCCCTTGCTCCCAGAGCCATAACGTTTTTATTTTTTGGTCAATATGGCCATGTGAGGGCTTATTTTTTGCGGGACGAGTTGTACTTTTCAACACCATTACTAGTTTTACCATATCGTGTACGGGAAAACGGGAAAAAAATTCCAAGTGCGGTAAAATTGCAAAAAAAAGTGCAATACCACAGTTGTTTTTTTTTTTTTTTTACCACTTTCACTGAATGCTAAAACTGACCTGCCATTCTTATTCTCCAGGGCATTACGAGTTCGTAGACACCAAACATGTATAGGTTCTTTTTTATTTAAGTGGTGAAAAAAAATTCTAAAATTTGGTAAAAAAAATAAAATAAAATAGCGCCATTTTCTAAGACATGTAGCGTCTCTATTTTTCGGGATCTGGGGCTGGGTGAGGCTTATTTTTTGCGCGCCGGGCTGACGTTTTTATTGATAAAATTTTGGGGTAGATCCAATGTTTTGATCGCCCATTATTGCATTTTATTGCAGTTTTGCAGAGACCAAAAACGTAATTCTGGCGTTTAGAATTTTTTTCTCGTTACACCGTTTACCGATCGGATTAATTCTTTTTTTATATTGATAGATCGGGCGATTCTAAATGCGGCGATACCAAATATGTCTATGTAGGTTGTTTTTTTTATTATTTTATTTTGAATGGGGCGAAAGGGGGGGTGATTTAAACTTTTATATTTTTTTAATTTTATATTTTTAAAAACTTTTTTTTTTCACTTTTTGCATGCTTGTATAGTCTCCATAGGAGACTAGAAGCAGCAACTGTCCGATCACCTCTGCTACATACAGGGGATCAGCAGATCCCCTGTATGCAGCAGAAATGGTCCTGTGCTATGAGCGCCGACCACTAGGTGGCGCTCATAGCGACCAGCTCATGACAACCGCAGGCGTCTGCTGCAGACCCTGGGTTGTCATGCCCACCCATCGGTGACCCGCGATCACGTGACGGGGGTCGCCAATGGGCGGGGCTTAGGACGCGCTTCCTGGAAGTGCGCGTTAAATGCCGCTGTCGGAGATTGACAGCGGCATTTAACATGTTAACAGCCGCGGGTGGATCGCGATTTCACCCGCGGCTGTTGCAGGCACATGTCAGCTGTAATAATCAGCTGACATGTGCCCGGTTCAGTGCGGGCTCAGCGCCGGAGCCCTCACTGAACCTGGGTTTACAGCCTGTGCATACTAATACGTCACAGGCTGTAAAGGGGTTAAAATTCAGAGTTTTATCCACTGCAGTATCTCATATGTCATTTATATAATTACCTGCAATGTCTGTAATCTCTCATACATAGGCTGCACTACGAGGAAATTGCGACAGCATATTAATGAACATCTTCGTGATTCAGTGAACGGGGAAGCCTCTAATCCATCCAATGTATCCAAGCATTTTTTTCAAGTACATGGAGGAGATCTGAGGGGTTTCCAATTCTTTAGGATAGAAAGAGTCAACAAGCCTAGGAGAGGTGGGGCTTGGAGACAGAAACTCCTGAGTCGGGAAACCTACTGGATTCTGATGATGGAGACCGCCCACCCCACCGGCCTGAATAAACGCTCGGATTTGATTCTAGCCTATTAGAACTGTTCACGAATCACATTTATAACACCTTGTTACAATATTGTAATTTGTTTTTAAACTTGTATATGTGTTTTGTATTGGCATTTTAAAATGTGTTTGATACAGAGGTTTTGTAAGTCATGTGACAAGGGAGGCGGGACATGTTTGCCCGGCTTGTTTAAAATCCCCATGCCACAGCCATACAGCTAGGTTATGATTAAGGGGCACATATAGCCCTGAAACGCGTAAACCAGTGTCCTTGGACCTTGCTGGATTAAGCCCTCCATCTCCAAAAAATGTTGGCCCGTGTTTTTATGCCTAAGAACTTTTTGGAAAAAAGCTTTGGAACATATTGCTTTGGTGCAGGATTTCTTCATATTTCTATTAGACATGCAGGGACAATGATGGCGGAGGGAGCTGATGCCCTCCTGTTCCATCATTGCTTTCAACTGTATCTGATTAAGGTGGTAGAAGAAGATGCTGAGTCAAGAAAAGTTAAACTGTATAGTAATGTATAAATTAATGTTCATGGTTATGTGGTTTTATATAAAGTTGCATTTTTTATCCTTATAGCTGGTTTGTGTCTCGGTTTTCCTGGAGGTTTTACCTCAAGGCCGTCCCCGGGGATTGGGGAGGGCTGTCCATAGGGGAACCAGTGACAGGCATAGGGATACAATCTGCAGCACTCTGGGTAAGATACAGTTAAGAGTTTGGGAATAGCCCACATAGGGGGAGGATTTAGATCAGATAAGAAGGGGAAGCACTTCCTGCTTCAGGGGTTCTAGGAGGAAGTCTAAGGGTATGTGCACACGATCAGTAATCGCTGCGGATTGGACGCAGCGCACTTGCACTGCGTTCAATCCGCAGCGGTCAGATGTTACAGCATAGTGGATCGGATTTCAAGAAATCCCATGTCCACTATGCATCTGTGGCGCCCCTGCGGGTTCAGTCGCCACAGAGGTACTGCATCTCACCCAGAGGTGTGGCACTCTCAGGTAAGGATGGAGTACTGCCCAGGACCCAAACACTTGCATCCAACATTACACTACTCCAGACCAGCAGGAGGGGCAAGATGCACTGCTGCGCTGCTGAGCCCTGTCCCTGGCTGGAGTGGGGGGAACCAAGAGAGGGAGAACCATGTAGTGGGTGTGGGTGGAGGAAGAAGTTCAGGGGAGCACTTGAGAAGGAGGATATAAAAAGGGAAGCCATCTTGGGTGTGAAGTCAGTTCAAAACAGAGAGTGTGTGGAGAAGGAGCTCAGCAGGAGCTCTGCTCAGGAAGAAGAGAGACTGAAGGGAAGAGAGGAGCAGGGAGAAAGAAGGAGAGAGTGCATCCTAGGGGTACGGGAAGTGCTGGAGGCCACCCGTATGCGCAAATCTACCAGGAGTGGAAGGATCAGGCCGCAAAGGGGACCAGCCCCTAACTAGTGAGAATTGCAATATTCAACTAGAAACCGGAGGCTTCTACATTTCCAGGGTGTAGTTGCCACAGCCGCAATTAATCGCCAAAATAGCCACACAGGATCCAGGGAACTCCAGGTTGCCCGCCAACATCTGCGGTTACCGGCTTGGGACACTGTTTGCGAGGCGCAGGGCAGGAGGGTGAGAGCCAGCGCAGGCAGACGACCAGGAGGAACACACAGAAAGGGGTCCCTCTAAGTGCTCTTGAATTACCTGAGGGATTGCTGAACCCCTCCCTGAGTAAACACCGGATGACGTGGGTGGTTATGAACTGCAGTTGTAAGCAGGAGCAACGTGATAATCGTGAGTAAACCCTGAAGACTGCACCCCACTGTCTCTGAGAATTATTGCTGCGCCATCATCCCCTGCACCACACTGCACAACAACATCTACCTCATCTATAATCACCACCGCACCGCCCTGGAACTTAGCTCTACCTGTGGAGAGCTGAACCAACTCAGCTGTGTCATCATCAGCTCCAGAGGACCTGCTCCGCAGCGGCGGCTCCATATAGCCGAATACCACAGGTGGCGTCACGAACATTAAATACAAAAACTATAAAATCCCCTTTTATTGACCGTCCTGGGTCACGGACCGGGTCACCGCCACTGTTACATCTCCCCTAGCAACGACCGGCCCGGCTACCGAGTACCCCACGGCCCAGGGATCGTGTCACATCTCCGGGTACCTGCGGATCACGGACATGCGACGCGCCTTTACAGACCGCAGCATGTCAATTTCGCTAGTCTCTGCTAGAGAAATTCTATCAGTGCAATGTATAGGTTCAAGGTCAGCGGATGCAGCAGGTTCTGTCAGTCAAAGTCTCCAAAACAGTTTGAGGACATATCTGAAGTTTCACACAGATCGCGGGGCGATCCAAAGTATAGAACCCAGAAGAGGCATCGAACTCCATAACTGCTGCACCCGAGGCTTGGCTCCGCTCTACCCACTGTTTTTTGCATGAAGCTAATTCCCTCTGCCTTGATTGATAGGACTGGCTTATCCTGAGTGAGCGCGGTCTATACAGACTCCTTGGGTACATGCTCACGGTAGAATTGCCGAAGTGACCGAGCGATTGCAGGACCCTGGAGAGTCAGGAATTTAGTTCTAAGGAGATTGAGAAATAGAAAGATAACCTCTGCAGGTGACATTGCTATCCGGAGACTATGAGATGATCTATGGGGACTTTCTGCCACCTGCTGGAACAGTCAGTAATGACCTGACATAACTGCATGCTGAGCAGAGGGCATTACTGAATGCGGTATCAGCTGATAAGTGTCATATTAGTAGCAAAAAGATGTATGTACTATAATAGCAGCTGGGGCAGATGCATTGAGGTCACTGGAGACATGTGCCCTGCTCCGGGCGGCTGTACTAAGGTCACTGGAAACAGAGTGCCCTGCTCAGGTCAGCGGCACTAGGGTCACTAGAAGCAAGATGCCCTGCTCCGGGCGGCTGTACTAAGGTCACTGGAAACAGAGTGCCCTGCTCAGGTCAGCGGCACTAGGGTCACTAGAAACAAGATGCCCTGCTCAGGTCAGCGGCATTAGGGTCACTAGAAGCAAGATGCCCTGCTCCGGGCGGCTGTACTAAGGTCCCTGGAGACAGAGTGCCCTGCTCAGATCAGCGGCACTAGGGTCACTAGAAACAAGATGCCCTGCTCAGGTCAGCGGCATTAGGGTCACTAGAAACAAGATGCCCTGCTCCGGGCGGCTGTACTAAGGTCCCTGGAATCAGAGTGCCCTGCTCAGGTCAGCAGCACTAGGGTCACTAGAAACAAGTTGCCCTGATCAAGTCGGGAGCACTATGGTCACTAGAAACAAGGTGCCCTGATCAGGTCATTTGCAGTAGGGTCACCAGAAACAAGGTGTCCTGATCAGGTCAGCGGCACTATGGTCACTATAGACAAGGTGCTCTGATCAACTTGGGGGCACCAGGGTCACTAGAAACAAGTTGCCCTAATTAGGTCGGGGGCACTATGGTCACTAGAAACAAGGTGCCCTGATCAGGTCGGCGGCACCAGGGTCACAAGAAACAAGGTGCCCTGTTAAGATCAGTTGCACTAGAGTCACTAGAAACAAAGTGCCCTGATCAGGTCATTTGCACTAGGGTCACTAGAATCAAGGTGCCCTGATCAGGTCGGCAGCACTAGGGTCACTGGAGACAAGGTGTCCTGATCAAGTTGGGGGCACTAGGGTCACTAGAAACAAGTTGCCCTGATCAGGTCGGGGACACTATGGTCACTAGAAACAAAGTGCCCTGATCAAGTTGGGGGCACTAGGGTCACTAGAAACAAGTTGCCCTGATCATGTCGGGGGCACTATGGTCACTAGAAACAAGGTGCCCTGATCAGGTCATTTGCACTA
Source organism: Phyllobates terribilis (assembly GCF_046119375.1). Taxonomy (NCBI): domain Eukaryota; kingdom Metazoa; phylum Chordata; class Amphibia; order Anura; family Dendrobatidae; genus Phyllobates; species Phyllobates terribilis. The sequence continues at coordinate 1,169,648,767 of NW_027362761.1, read as the reverse complement.
GGGTCACTAGAAACAATGTGCCCTGATCAGGTCATTTGCACTGGGGTCACTAGAAACAAGGAGCCCTGATTAGGTCGGCGGCACTAGGGTCACTAGAGACAAGGTGCCCTGATCAGGTCATTTTCACCAGGGTCACTAGAAACAAGGTTCCCTGATCAGGTCAGCGGCACTATGGTCACTAGAAACAAAGTGCCCTGGTCAAGTTGGGGGCACTAGGGTCACTAGAAACAAGCTGCCCTGATCAGGTCGGGGGCACTATGGTCACTAGAAACAAGGTGCCGTGATCAGGTTGGCGGCACTAGAATCACTAGAAACAAGGTGTCCTGATTAGGTCATTTGCACTGGGGTCACTAGAAACATGGAGCCCTGATCAGGTCGGGGGCACTATGGTCACTAGAAACAAACTGCCCTGATCAAGTTGGGGGCACTAGGGTCACTAGAAACAAGTTGCCCTGATCAGGTCGGGGGCACTATGGTCACTAGAAACAAACTGCCCTGATCAAGTTGGGGGCACTAGGGTCACTAGAAACAAGTTGCCCTGATCAGGTCGGGGGCACTATGGTCACTAGAAACAAGGTGCCGTGATCAGGTTGGCGGCACTAGAATCAGAAACAAGGTGCCCTGATTAGGTCGGCGGCACTAGGGTCACTAGAGACAAGGTGCCCTGTTCAGATCAGTTGCACTAGGGTCACTATAAACAAGGTGCCCTGATCAGGTCATTTGCACCAGGGTCACTAGAAACAAGGTGTCCTGATCAGGTCGGCGGCACTATGGTCACTAGAAACAAAGTTCCCTGATCAGGTCGGCGGCAGTAGGGTCACTAGAAACAAGTTGCCCTGATTAGGTCAGCGGCACCAGGGTCACAAGAAACAAGGTGCCCTGATCAGGTCGGCGGCACTAGGGTCACTAGAGACAAGGTGCCCTGATCGGGTCGGCGGCACTATGGTCACTGGAGACAAGGTGCCCTGCTCAGGTTGGCAGCACTAGGGTCACTAGAAACAAGGTGCCCTGATCAGGTCAGCGGCACCAGGGTCACAAGAAACAAGGTGCCCTGATCAGGTCGGCGGCACTAGGGTCACTAGAGACAAGGTGCCCTGATCAGGTCGGCGGCACTATGGTCACTGGAGACAAGGTGCCCTGCTCAGGTTGGCAGCACTAGGGTCACTAGAAACAAGGTGCCCTGATCAGGTCAGTGGCACTAGGGTCACTAGAGACAAGGTGCCCTGATCAGGTCGGCGGCACTATGGTCACTAGAGACAAGGTGCCCTGATCAGGTCGGCGGCACTATGGTCACTGGAGACAAGGTGCCTTGCTCAGGTTGACAGCACTAGGGTCACTAGAAACAAGGTGCCCTGATCAGGTCGGCGGCACTATGGTCACTGGAGACAAGGTGCCCTGCTCAGGTTGGCAGCACTAGGGTCACTAGAAACAAGGTGCCCTGATCAGGTCAGCGGCACCAGGGTCACAAGAAACAAGGTGCCCTGATCAGGTCGGCGGCACTAGGGTCACTAGAGACAAGGTGCCCTGATCAGGTCGGCGGCACTATGGTCACTGGAGACAAGGTGCCCTGCTCAGGTTGGCAGCACTAGGGTCACTAGAAACAAGGTGCCCTGATCAGGTCGGTGGCACTAGGGTCACTAGAGACAAGGTGCCCTGATCAGGTCGGCAGCACTATGGTCACTGGAGACAAGGTGCCCTGCTCAGGTTGGCAGCACTAGGGTCACTAGAAACAAGGTGCCCTGATCAGGTCGGTGGCACTAGGGTCACTAGAAACAAGTTGCACTGATCAGGTCAGCGGCACCAGGGTCATAAGAAGCAAGGTGCCCTGATCAGGTCGGCGGCACTAGGGTCACTAGAAACAAGGTGTCCTGCTCAGGTCAGCGGCATTATGGTCACTAGAAACAAGGTGCCCTGATCAGGTTGGCGGCACTAGGGTCACTAGAATCAAAGTGCCCTGATCAGGTCGGCGGCACTATGGTCACTGGAGACAAGGTGCCCTGCTCAGGTTGGCAGCACTAGGGTCACTAGAAACAAGTTGCCCTGATCAGGTCAGTGGCACCAGGGTCACAAGAAACAAGGTGCCCTGATCAGGTCTACGGCACTAGGGTCACTAGAGACAAGGTGCCCTGATCAGGTCGGCGGCACTATGGTCACTGGAGACAAGGTGCCCTGCTCAGGTTGGCAGCACTAGGGTCACTAGAAACAAGGTGCCCTGATCAGGTCGGCGGCACCAGTGTCACAAGAAACAAGGTGCCCTGATCAGGTCGGCAGCACAAGGGTCACTAGAAACAAGTTGCACTGATCCAGTCAGCGGCATCAGGGTCATAAGAAGCAAGGTGCCCTGATCAGGTCGGTGGCACTAGGGTCACTAGAAACAAGGTGTCCTGCTCAGGTCGGCGGCATTATGGTCACTAGAAACAAGGTGTCCTGATCAGGGCACTTTGATTCTAGTGACCCTAGTGCCGCCAACCTGATCAGGGCACCTTCTTTCTAGTGACCATAAGAAACCATAAGGTCGGCAGCACTAGGGTCACTAGAAACAAGGTGCCCTGATCAGGTCGGCTGCACCCATGTGTGCATGGATCAAGTCTGCAATGGTTGTACAACGTTACCAACAAAGAGCAAAATAATCTTTGCTCGGGGGCCGCTCTAAAAAAACTTGACTTAACCCAACCAAGAAAAGATCCGTAACGTTGTGAGCATTTTAAAAGGTTCTTCCATGCAGTAAAATAAAGCCTCAAAATAGTAAAATAATAGATTCCCATATATTCATGTAACGACTTTTCTTCCATAATGCACCAGTCTGCTTAGTCCCTGACATAACATTATGTTCTGGGCAAAACAAGTGCACAAAATTAAAAAATGATTAAATCTAACCAATATATTTGGCTCCTAATTCTATTAGGAAATGTATTATCCTTAGGGCTCATTCAGATGTCGTTTTTTTCATGTATGAGAAAAACGGAACAAGTTTCACCAGTGATCTTGATTAGAGTGGTATTAGAGTTTCAACAGTTTAGTCAGAGTTTCATCAATTTTTTGTTCATCCGAGAGAAAAAAAAGTTTCTCCAACTTCTCCTATCTGATTGTCGGGGAAAAACAGACAAAACTTGGATGTCAACTGAGTGCTGTCAGCGTTGTATGGTGCCACATGAACCGGATGTGCTTTCTTTTATAAAAGTTTGGGTATTTTTTAGTAGCTGCCATTGTTTCTATTAGGCCACGGCCCCACTATCAGTATTTGGTCAGTATTCGGTCAGTATTCTTTCTCAGGAGTGGGAGCCAAAACCAGGTGAGGAACAATCAGAGAAAAGGTGTAATAGAAACAAGTCACCAATTCTGCATTTATCACCCACTCCTGGTTTTGTTTCCCACTCCTGAGAAAAAATACTGACCAATACTGATAGTGGGGCCGTGGCCCTAGTGTAGCTGTATTATGGTAACCCTGAAATAAACTATTTTTGAGCAGCCTCAAGTGTACTGCCCCATACCCCCTTGAAGATCTTTTGGTTACATTATGAATTGCCATGGTTTAAATGTTGTTCTATCTGGTTTGTGTTCTGCAACAGTGGGTTAGCTGCCGGCAGGGTTATCTATTGGGGTCAGCCGACGGAGGGGAGGAATTAAGTGGGCATAAGAAAAGCAGTCTCCTGTTGGGCAGATATTGAAGACTATTGAGAAGGAAAGGACCTATGGTCCTGCTGCTTGCAGGCCTGAATTGAAAAGATGATGTGTTGTATGCAAAGAAAGGAGACCATATTGGATAGCATGATCTGAAGGAAACAAACATTAAGTGGAAGAAGAATTTCTTATCTCAGGCAAGTGGGTCTAAAGCTAATATTATCTACAGTACAATATACTAGATAACAAGCTAGAGTGTAGCCTGGCCTGATGTTCATAGAGGGGAAGATGGCCAGGCTGGGACATGAGTTCTCCTATGGGGAACTGAAGATGCAGTCGCACAGCGAGGAGCATGTGGCCTTCATCGAATGGACATTGACAATAGTAGTGAGGAGTCGTAGCCACGTACCTCAGCCAGTGGGGTCTTCACAAATCAATGGTAAGTTGACAGTAACTGTGTAGGGTCGTAGCAACACACCTTGACCCATCTGGTCCTTAAAATTAAGATAAAGGTTCCCATAATGGTTTGCTGAACTTATGTAACATGTAATGGGAGTATTGTACTGCCACGTGTAACCATAAAGTTCCTGCCACTGGAAGAAGTAGCAGAAGAAGTATTCTTTAAGTGTTGTGTCTGTAATCTCATGTACATACCTTCTCATCAAGTTATTAAATAAAGGAAAGTTTAATTTTGGACTCTGGTCTCCCTCATTCGTCTCTTTTCCATCTGGTCCTCGCCTGCCATGTCAAGCGGCAGTATGCAGTCTGCAGAGGTGTATCGCCAAGGTAAAAGCATACACACCCATCCCCATTTTACTGTAGCGCGGTGCGGATGCGAACCTCGGCCATGGCTGCCCGATCCATTACAACTATACTTCCTCTGTGGTAGGAAGAGCAAATATTCCGGAGACTATAAATTCATACACAGTCTTTATTGAGAGATGGGAAGGTGACTTCATCATTTACAGACATTGGCTTCAGATATCACTAAACACTTCAAGCAGATCAGGCCCGTATATTAATCCTCTCATTGTGGCAGATTATTCACGGATCTGCACCGTGGACTGGAACCTGCTGAGGTCAGATCGCAGAATGCCGGGATCAAATGACTGGAAGGATCATCTCCATCTATGGTTTCTTATGGAACATATTTGATGGGGCCTCATTACTTGGTTCTTCCATAACTTGAAATGGTTTGTTGGAGAGAGCGGCTTCTCTCATCTTGTAATAGACAAATTCATTCTCCTGGAACATCCTCAGCTCCATCTCTGTCTGCCCCCGCATCGCCTACAAAGAGATCATACCGATGATACCACGCCCAACTATTTATGGGCAAACAGTGGAATATTCTCATAAATAACAGGCAAAGCAATGTTTTCTATCAATGCAAAGGAGCTGGCTGTCAGAGAACGTCCTGGTAGGTTCAGGTATGGTCAATATAATGGCCTATAGCCATAACCGAAACCACTCATACTGGCCAAAAATATTATCATCAATATAATATATATCAACTACAGCCCCATACTCTAGGTACAGCAATATACCCACTACAGTACAATACTGTCCCTGTGTTCAGGAATATAACTATTATAATACTGCTCCTAGGTTCAAGAATATAACTACTATAATACTGCTCCTATATACAAGAATATAACTACTATAATACTGCCCCTATGCACAAGAATATAACTACTATAATACTGTCCCTTTGTACAAGAATATAACTACTATAATGCTTCCCTATGTAGAAGAATATAACTACTATAATACTGCTCCTATGTACAAGAATATAACTACTATAATACTGCCCCTATGTACAAGAATATAACTATTATAATACTGCCACCTATGTACAAGAATATAACTACTATAATACTGCTCCTATGTACAAGAATATAACTATTATAATACTGCCACCTATGTACAAGAATATAACTACTATAATACTGCTCCCATATGTACAAGAATATAACTACTATATTACTGCTGCTATGTACAAGAATATAACTACTATAATACTGCCCCTATGTACAAGAATATAACTACTATAATACTGCTCCTATGTACAAGAATATAACTACTATAATAATGCTCCTATGTACAAGAATATAACTACTATAATACTGCCCCTATTTACAAGAATATAACTACTATAATACTGCGCCTATGTACAAGATTATAACTACTATAATACTGCCCCCTATGTACAAGAATATAACTACTATTATACTGCCCTTATGTACAAGAATATAACTACTATAATACTTCCCTATGTACAAGAATATAACTACTATAATACTGCCCCCTATGTACAAGAATATAACTACTATAATACTGCTCCTATGTACAAGAATATAACTACTATAATACTGCCCCCTATGTACAAGAATATAACTACTATAATACTGCTCCTATGTACAAGAATATAACTACTATAATACTGCTCCTATGTACAAGAATATAACCACTATAATACTGCTCCTATGTACAGGAATATAACTACTATAATACTTCCCTATGTACAAGAATATAACTACTATAATACTGCCCCCTATGTACAAGAATATAACTACTATAATACTGCTCCTATGTACAAGAATATAACTACTATAATACTGCTCCTATGTACAAGAATATAACTACTATAATACTGCCCCCTATGTACAAGAATATAACTACTAAAATACTGCCCCCTATGTACAAGAATATAACTACTATAATACTGCCCCCTATGTACAAGAATATAACTACTATAATACTGCCCCTATGTACAAGAATATAACTACTATAATACTGCCCCTATGTACAAGAATATAACTACTATAATACTGCCCCTATGTACAAGAATATAACTACTATAATACTGCTCCTATGTACAAGAATATAACTACTGTAATACTGCCCCATATGTAGAAGAATGTAACTGCTACACTCTTCATCATACACTACTATTTATGGATTTTTCACAATTTCTAAAAGCTTCTTTGATCCGTATTCTGCATATAAAGCTCAGTGATGGATATAATGGACTCACCTCTAGATCTTTGGTAATGGGGTGAGTGGGTCCATGAGTGATTAGAAGGATTGCAAAAGCCTTGCAGATCATCCCGTGACCAACTTCAATGAGTCCCGCATGCCAGTGTGTGACTCCAGCTCTCATTATTGACATCCCGAGCTGCGCATTGTTTGGATGGTATATTTTCCTGTTGGTAATAAGGAGATCGGGTATTAAAACAACTCTCCCTATAAACTTGTATTTTCATAAAACTATCCTCAATAAGGTCCCAGAGCAGCACAATTTTACATTTGTAAGCTGCCTCAAAATATTGGAGTATCCATGTCTCAGGGTATCCACTTTTGGAACTACAGAGACTACAGTTTTCTTTTTTCCTTCTGGAGGAGATATATCGTACATACTTGATTCCCAAGAAACAATGCGCTAAAGACTTTCATCCAAGTGGTTTTCCACTTAGAAATTGAGTACCTCCCAAAATATAATAGCGTAAGATAATTTTTCCATATTTTTTGTTATAATTGTCAGTCACTCATTCACATATATCTTCAGCTTTAACTACTTACAAGTAACCGTCTACCATTTTCTTGGCGTTCTCGGCAGCTTCCTCAAACATCTGGAGGTAGGACAGCACCTCAGAGACAATGCTCAGGATCTGGAGCATGTAGATATTGGTGTCTGCCAAGACGGGTTCCTGCCTCTTAAGACATTCCCGGCAAAGTTTCACCACCTGTCACCGAATTGTGAAAATGGATTTTAGGAAAGACTGAAACCAATGAAACAACCATGAAAACTCAAAAGGGCATTACACATAGTGAGAGATATGTACCTAATTGGTGAGGGTGTAGGTCGATCACTGGGACCTCCTCCTTTCCATCAGTGCCATGGATTTTGAATTGGGCACCAGGGTGCATTCTCAGCACAATTGATCTTGCAGCTGAGAAAGAGTGGAGGGAATAGGGTCTCCTGTTCTGGAGATCATTGGGAGCTCAGTTGGTCGCACCCCCACCAGTTATGCATAATAAAGAATGCTTTTATCCCTTTTAGATGGCCATAGAGAAGAAGACCAGTTGCAATGAAGCAATCCTTTTGCTTTACCCATAGTTGATACCAAATATCCCCCCCCCCCATTAAAATAAAGCCGTGTCACCCACAGCTATTGGCACTTACTACACACCTCGTGGTAAGATCCTTCCGCCCGAGCTTTGTCTATTTTCTCCAGGGTACTCTTTGAGAATTGGACCACTTCTTTCACCACATTTTCTGCAGGCTGCAACAACAAATGAGATAAGTGATATTGTATCATCAAAATTTCCCCAAATAGGTAACATTTTGCAGGACAAACTCAACTTTCTGATAAACATTCCCACAAATAATCCACTTCAGTATACAAAGTAGATGCTACAAAATGTGTCCAGCCTGTAAATAGATTGCAAAGGACAGCACCTGTATAGGAAACTGCAACCCCAAGTGCTGTATCTTTGGAAAAACTCACAAGTAGTGATGGGCGAACCCGAACGGCAAAGTTCGAGGTCCGAACCGGACACCTAGTGTCCTTGCACAGACCCCGAACACAGACTTCTCCCGGGAGTCTGTTTTACTGTTCGGGTTCAGCCGCCCAAATAAAGCTTGTTTAAAAGCTGCAGCCCAGCCAATCAACAAGCTTCTTCTGTATGGGCACTTCCGGTCCCATCACAGCCATGTCAGGTATTGGCATATATATATATATTAATAAAAAAAAGACATGGGGTCTCCTCTATTTTTGATAACAAGCACAGGTAAAACCGACAGATGTCAGCTTTATCTTGGCTGGTTATCAAAAGTAGAGGGTTCTCCAAAACATATTTTTAAATTATTTAAATAAATAATTTTTGATAACCAACCAAGCTAAATCAGACAGCTGGGGGCTGGTATTTTTAGGCTGGGAAGGGCCATGGATATTTAGACCTCCTCAGCCTAAAAATAGCAGCCCGCAGCCGCCACAGAAATGATGCATCCATTAGATGCGCCAATTCTGGTGCGTTGGCAAGCAGGGTAATATTTTTGGGTTGATATCAGCTTTGTAATGTCAATTGACAACAAGCCGGGAGTTAGTAATGGAGAGGTGTCTATCAAACACCCCATTACTAACCTCGTAGTGAAAATTAATAAAGACACACATAGAATAAAGTCCTTTAATTGAACAAAACACTCCCCAACAAGTCCCCTATTTTTCCCATTTATTAACATAAAAATAAAAAAATAAAGTAATCTTCACCTGTCCGCCGATAATCCATAATGCTGATGTCCCACGAGGATCCTTACTTCTGCTACACCTGGTTGCATTGCTGAGTGGTTACATCAGTAATGTTACCGCTCAGCCTGGCAGCCAGATAACACTGAGCTGAGTGTGAGATTGCAGCTGCGTGTGACTGGCAGTGACGTCATTAAGGTTACTGCCGGTTACACAAAGCCACGTTCTCATGCTCAGCTCTGTCTAGCTGAGCGGTCACATTACTCATGTCACTGCTCAGGGTTCATTGAGGGACATCAGAATTACGGATTATCGGCGGACAGGTGAGGATTACTTTGATTTTTTATTTTTATGTTAATAAATGGGAAAAAGAGGATATTTGTCGGGGTGTGTTTTGTTCAATTAAATGACTTTTTTCTGTGTGTGTCTTTCTTACTTTTGACTATTGAGTTAGTAATGGGGGTGTCTGATAGACACCCCTCCATTACTAACACCTGGGCTTGATGTGAGCTGACATTACAAAGCTGACATCAACCCCAACCCTATTACCCGCTTGCCAACACACCAGGGAAAGTGGGAAGAGCCGAGGCTAAGCGCCAGAATTGGCGCATGTAATGGAAGTGTCATTTCTGGGGAGGCTGAGGACTGGTGTTATTAGTCTGGGAGGGGGCCAGTATCCATGGCCCCTTCCCAGCCTACTAATATCAACCCACAGCTATCTATTTAGCCTTTGCTGGTTATTAAAAATAGGGGGGACCTCACGTATTTTTTTGGGGAGGTCCCCCTTTTTAATAACCAGTAAAGGCTACGAAGACAGCTGTGAGATGATATTACTAGCCTGGGAAGCTCCATGTTTATTGCCCCCTTGCCAGAGTAATAACACCATCCCTCAGATGTCTGCTTTCCCTCAGCTGGGCATTAAAAATATGGGGGACTTTACAGCATTTTTTTTTTCTGTCTTTCATTTATTTATTAGCTAAATACATGTACAGTAAGCTACACATGCACTGCACTAATTATATATCATACTGACATCTTTATTACTATGCACAGGCGTCGGCTGGTGAATATTCTCATCAGCATCTCCTGCTCTCACTGCTATCAGCGAGACCAGGCATACACTGATGAGAGTAGTACTCATCAGCCGACGCCTGACCGGTAGTGACCTTTTCACCGCCGGTCACAGCTTGCCCACACATTGTCTTCTTGTGACAGCGTGGGAACTGCAGCGCTGTGACCTGCAGTAATGTCAGTAAGGTTACTGCTGATCAGAGCCGGTGTTTCCCGCAATGTCAGACAGATAACAGCATGGGAACCGCCGGATGTTCGGGCCCCCCATTCATTTGAATGGAGTTTTGGATCGAGTTCGGGTAACCGTTCTGGTACCTAAACTGAACTTTTTTATAAAGTTTGGCTGAACCTGATGGACCCAAACATCCATGGGTCCGCCCATCCCCACTCACAAGGTAATTTACAGTGAAGCTGAGCTTCGATACCATACACAACCCATGGACTGGGGAACAAGTTTTGGAAGAAAGCACCCATTTTTCTAGATAACCCCTTTAAATGGAGGCAGAATTTGATTCTCCTAGATGCTCGTACAAGACTTACCACCATCCTCTTACCCATCTCATGCATTGACTACATTATGTTAATAACAGCGCTACTGTCATTTACATATAGGATACGTTGCACCACAGCAAACACAAAAAATTAAGCAATATATACTGTATATGAAAAATACTAATATAACTATTACTCATGTGATGTACATGAAGGACCTGTGCCCCATTAGCAAATATAAAATTACATCCCTTTCAGGAACTGTTTGACACCAACAGATTTATAACCAACTAGGTCTTCATCCAATTTTCCAGACTCAACAACTTTTTCCAGTTTGATTGATGATTGTTGAGTCAGGAAAATTGTTGACAGACGATTGTTGGGATGCCACCAATCACAACAGGGGTCTTGTGCTCCCATGTGAATGGAGCTGTAGTGCGAATGCAAGACTGCCACTCCAATAGCCAGTGGCTGCATGGTGATCATATGTGCTCATTTGCCTTATTCCTCACCAAGACAAAGGATTCGTTCTTGTGTGCACTAGCGTTCCCATACACGCATAAAAGCTAATGGAGTGGTGGTCACTCTATGATCTTGTGACCTCCATTCTCGGAATCAGAGAGGGACCCAGTGGTTGGACCTCCACCGATCATATATTTTTCATAAATATTTTTCATGAGATAACCCCTTTAACTACTGTCCTCTTATATGGCAGAAAAAAACTTTAGGTCACCTTTGGCACCAGGTGTGATTGCATCTTCTGCCCTCACATCACTGTCTTCAAGCCTCAATAGATTGTAATGTTGCCAAAATACCTTGTCATCACCATCTTTGGCAGCCAGTAGCAGGTCATCCTTGGTCCCCTTTGTGCAGTGAGCACAAGTGCAGTCAAAATAATATTGTTTCTTCAACTGTTTTCTTCTCTCTTCACTGAGATTGAGGAAGTCCACGTAGGAGACGCTAAGCTCTTCTCCTTTGTTGATCTTTCCAAGGGCACGAAGCTCGATTCTGTCATTGGGAAGGTAAAAGAACAATTAGTATTGCCAAATAACAGGTTCTGGGTAGACTCCAGTGCAGGCCAGGTAATGTTGAACACTCCACCTGTCCGGTCCTTGACCTTTCTACAGTTGTCAGAGTGCTGAAGGTTGCCTGGCCGAGCACCTTGGTTTTTCGGAGTTACGTGGATGAGTATTAGTTTGATGCTTTGATATTCATGCATCATCGATGTGACCAAACTGTCATCCCAGTCATCACCATCATCATCATCTCCATGTCATTGCATACGTTAGAACTTCTATGAAACTTATATTTTCTTTTGAGTCTTTCAGAATTTTCAAGGTTTTCTCAAAAAATACAAAAATAAACCATGCTCAAAAAGAATGGGAAATTGATAAAGATATATTCGTTCTTATGAAATTTCAGAACAGGTTGGAAATACTAAGAGTTAGCCAAAAGAAAGGTAGTGTGAGAGAATTAGTACTCGTTCTACAAAAAGTTCCATTTTAATTCTTATATTTAGTAATGATAATTATTGTTATTGCTGTTGTTATTATTATTATTATTATTATTATTATTATTATTATTATTATTTAGCTAATTGTCCATGTGGTAATAGTTCCTTCTCTACAATAGATTTATAAGAGGCAACATTTTCCACATGTATATATTTTGTGGAAGACTACCTCCAAATTGGTATTTCTGTTTTTGTTTTACTGTAATATGGTCTCTACTCTCCTAAATAGATTCCTTTGGCAGCATTGACCACTCATACACTTTAGACATCCGACAGGAGTCCTAACACTCCTCCAACCACCTATAGGGTAAAAGAAGAATTAGGCATGTTAAGTTTCAACATGCCCAATGTTTTGTTCCCACAGAAGAAAAGTCACCGCCAGAGAAGTCTGGCAGAGGTTTATTACCCTCTCCCCATTGATGCACTCTCGACCAAGTTAGCATACATGAGGATGGAAGCGTCTTGAAGAATAGCTATCGGACAAGCAAGTGCTCAGCTGACATGTAAGATGTGAAGACAGCTTTAGCCTCTACCAGATGCATCTATCTCTTGGGGAAACAAAGGTTTGAGCATGTTGGAATCAACACGCTTGGTCCTTCTTTTCCCCCAATGGCAGATGACACCCCCATACACATTGGGTTGTTGACCACGCTCAACAAAAGTTGCAGGCTTTCAACTAATGTGTATTAACATTAAAAAATGTCTATATTCTTCCACAAACAGCACAGAGTCTGCTCAAATGTTGTGCGTGATATTGCATCTAAGCTCCATTTACTTTAACAGATACAAGACACAACCTATAGACAGGTGTGACAATGTTTCTGGTAGATAGTTGCCATGTTTTTCTAATATTGTAGCTCCCCTTTAGTTTTTATCCATAAAGTAAAATTCCCTCCATTTTATATTCTTTGAGGTCTAGGAAGACATAAGGAGATGTTTGGCGAGGTCTTCAGACTATAGTTGTCCTGGTGTCTACTTATGACATGGAGGGAACACTTTGCTCACTGTGTTTCTCAACCTTACTACCAATGGGGAAGGCTTCAAGGAAATCGTAAAGGGTCCATAGCCATTGGATGATAGTCAGCCTAGCTTATCGATTTCTGCAGCACCACATGACCTCTGATGTGTAGGACTGCTTCCCAACTCTCCCACGACAGACGATGTTTGGGCAGAGAAGGATCAGACCACTGGAATTTTAATGACCGATCCTTTTCCACTCAGGGGAGATAAGCCACTTTCTCCTCTCTTATGGTTGAAAACACATGAAAGCTTGGTCCAGCCATACGTACCTGTGTATGGGGAAGGCGGTAGATAGCCGTCTGCTGAACGAACGTTTGGCCAACAGTTGTGCTGCGTATGGCCAGCTTAACACCTCTTCCTACTTTAAAGTAGCTACCGGCGTATACCTTTTTCTATTTCATGGTTTGGACGTGTTGACTACTTTGGTGACCCCATGATAAGCCTTCTTAAGCAAGCTGCAATCAATTTGACGACTCTTCTGTAAAAGGGAACCCTGATCCAGGGTAATAAATGCCCATCTCTAGCAATGCCAAAATTTGGTGCATGGGACTCACCTATACTAGGGGCAGTTCAGAGATAACAACATTAGCCAGAGTCTAATAACTAGAAAGGCCCATAAGCCCCTCTTCAACATATTGGAGCACTATTGGGTTTTGCACTGGGACCCATTACGTCTTTGTTGTTTCACATGTTTCCTCCATAAAATGACTGCCTCCACTGCATGTTGACCTTTCAGGCTTGGCCTTCATTCACTAATCATGTCTTCTGTTACGAGGAACCACGTATTTCAATGACCACGAAACCCAGAATAGAAATTGCTTCATATTAACAGGTCATTAATAAAATTAACAAATACCCATCTGGATAAAGTAGGATCCAAACTATACCGTATATGTGACCATATGTTTCCCACTAGACTGTTCAACATCTCTGAAAGACCTGGACAGAAAGTCATCTGTGCATAGGAAAGTATCACTCTCTCCATAAAAACAGCATCAGATATCTTGATTGGTATCTTCACAGCATAGAGAATTGCCTTCAGATGACCCCAAAGATAAAAGTCTAAGGGAGTCAGATCGGGAGACCTTGGTGGCCATTCAACTGGCCAACGATGACCTATCCACTTTCCAGGAAACTGTTCATGTAGGAATGCTCGGACCTGACACCCATAATGTGGTGGTGACCATCTTGTTAGAAAACCTCAGGGAACGTGCCATCTTCAGTGCATAAAGAGGGCAACACGTCATCATGTAGCAATTTCAGATATCCAGTGGCATTGAGGTTTCCATTGATGAAGAATGGCCCCACTATCTTTGTACCCCATATACCACACCATACCATCAAGATACGAGATGTGCAGCATCTGAAACAACGGATGCTAGAAGCCTGTGCCAGCATTTCTTCTGCGGTGTTGCTATCAGTGTGTCAAGAGTGGGCGAAGAGGGTTGCATTGACAATCCAACACAATGGGCAGCACTTTGAACACATTTTATAAGTGGTCATAAACTTGTAAAAAACTCATGAAAGAATAAAGTTACGTTAAAACCAAGCACACCACTGTTTTTCTTATCAAATTCTCAATAAATTTGATGTGTCACATGACCCTCTTCCCATTGAAAAAAATAAAGTTGGATGTAAAATGGCCGACTTCAAAATGACCGCCATGGTCACCACCCATCTGGAAAAGTTTCCCCCCTCCCATATACTAATGTGTCACAAACAGGAAGTTGATATCACCAACCATTCCCATTTAATTTAGGTGTATCCATATAAATGGCCCACCCTGCATATTTGTGAATGGTATTAATTGTCATTCCTTAGAATCCAATTTGCATTGTATGGTAAGAGGTTTTTTATTTTATTTATTTTCTCCAGATATTTTTACGGTTGTACTCCAGTACCCTAGTGGACTACAAAATCTGTCTAATTTTTTTTGTTTTGCACACTTGAACACTAATATTCAACTTTTTAAAGGATTGTCGCAAAAAGGTGCAAGAAATGTTAAAGATAAAAAAAAGAATATTTTTCAGTTTGTACAAAATTCATTACTTTTGGACTACCCATATATTATAAACATCCAGATGGCTCACACTTTACTCTGCACTGATGATCTAAAACTGCATTGCATAGTAAACACCTTACAGAAGATTGTGCAGCTGTGAGAGTGGGGAGATGGCTGTCAGGCACAGCCAGACTCCCCGCAAAGAAGATAAACCAGCACTTGTGTACACAGATCAAAAAGCACTCATTGGGCTTCCTACTCCGAACCCAGTGGTCATGTGATCACTGCGTGTAGAGAGGGAACAGGGTCTGCAGGGTCCTATGAGACCAAGTCAGCTCTGCTATGCAGGCAGGAGGCTGGATTTCCCCTGTAACTGGGGCTAATTTGCCAACCTCAGTTACAGGGGAAATAAGCTATTAAAAGACTATATTAATATGTTAAAATGCCTCCCAAAGGACTTTTAAGACCTTATGGGGGCACAGTGTGTGACATAAATGAAAAGAAAAAAAGAGACACTACCAGTCTGAAGCACTGTCTTTCTTCCCGCCCAAATCAAAAAAATATATAAAAATAATGTATATGGAAGGTGGAATGCAATTTAAAATGTTTACATTGAATACATTTTAGTTGTTTGATGTACAGTACAGACCAAAAGTTTGGACACACCTTCTCATTTATAGATTTTTCTGTATTTTCATGACTATGAAAATTGTACATTCACACTGAAGGCATCAAAACGATGAATTAACACATGTGGAATTATATACTTAACAAAAAAGTGTGAAACAACTGAAAATATATCTTATATTCTAGGTTCTTCAAAGTAGCCACCTTTTGCTTTGATGACTGCTTTGCACACTCTTGGCATTCTCTTGATGAGCTTCAAGAGGTAGTCACCAGAAATGGTCTTCCAACAATCTTGAAGGAGTTCCCAGAGATGCTTAGCACTTGTTGGTCCTTTTGCCTTCACTCTGCGGTCCAGCTCATCCCAAACTATCTCGATTGGGTTCAGGTCTGGTGACTGTGGAGGCCAGGTCATCTGGCATAGCATCCCATCACTCTCCTCCTTGGTCAAATAGCCCTTACACAGCCTGGAGGTGTGTTTGGGGTCATTGTCCTGTTGAAAAATAAATGATGGTCCAACTAAACGCAAACCGGATGGAATAGCATGCCACTGCAAGATGCTGTGGTAGCCATGCTGGTTCAGTATACCTTCAATTTTGAATAAATCCCCAACAGTGTCACCAGCAACGCACCCCCACACCATCACACCTCCTCCTCCATGCTTCATAGTGGGAACCAGGCATGTAGAGTCCATCCGTTCACCTTTTCTACGTCACACAAAGACACGGTGGTTGGAACCAAAGATCTCAAATTTGGACTCATCAGACCAAAGCACAGATTTCCACAGGTCTAATGTCCATTCCTTGTGTTCTTTAGCCCAAACAAGTCTCTTCTGCTTGTTGCCTGTCCTTAGCAGTGGTTTCCTAGCAGCTATTTTACCATGAAGGCCTGCTGCACAAAGTCTCCTCTTAACAGTTTTTGTAGAGATGTGTCTGCTGCTAGAACTCTGTGTGGCATTGACCTGGTCTCTAATCTGAGCTGCTGTTAACCTGCGATTTCTGAGGCTGGTGACTCGGATAAACTTATCCTCAGAAGCAGAGGTGACTCTTGGTCTTCCTTTCCTGGTGCGGTCCTCATGTGAGCCAGTTTCTTTGTAGCGCTTGATGGTTTTTGCAACTGCACTTGGGGACACTTTCAAAGTTTTCCCAATTTTTCGCACTGACTGACCTCCATTTCTTAAAGTAATGATGGCCACTCGTTTTTCTTTACTTAGCTGCTTTTTTCTTGCCATAATACAAATTGTAACAGTCTATTCAGTAGGACAATCAGCTGTGTATCCACCTGACTTCTGCACAACACAACTGATGGTCCCAATCCCATTTATAAGGCAAGAAATGCCACTTATTAAACCTGACAGGGCACACCTGTGAAGTGAAAAGCATTTCCGGTGACTACCTCTTGAAGCTCATCAAGAGAATGCCAAGAGTGTGCAAAGCAGTCATCAAAGCAAAAGGTGGCTACTTTGAAGAACCTAGAATATAAGACATATTTTCAGTTGTTTCACACTTTTTTGTTAAGTATATAATTCCACATGTGTTAATTCATAGTTTTGATGCCTTCAGTGTGAATGTACAATTTTCAAAGTCATGAAAATACAGAAAAATCTATAAACGAGAAGGTGTGTCCAAACTTTTGGTCTGTACTGTATATGGAAAAAAAATTGAAGATTTTATCTATTTTTTTGGATGTGCCGATCAACTTTACTTTTCTTGGACATAATATGTTTATAGCGGTCCTTTGTGGTCGTATAAAAAATGAAAATAAAAAGTTGTAAAAAAAAAAAGTATTTCCTATTTTTGTTGCATCTTTCTCCAACATCAGCGAAAAAAAGAGAAATATAAAATTACATAAAAATTAACCTTTTGTGAGGTAAATAAGAAAATTAGAGAAGTTAAAACCCCATGTACAATAAAACCCGAAAATGTGCCTGGTCAGAAATGGGAAAAATGACCAGGTCCTGAATTGGTTAAACCTTGATCTTCATTTTATAGAATTTGAAACAAAAAAAGGCAACAAATGCCACAAGACAAAAAAGAAAAATCACTTAGGATATACCCTCCTAAGCCGTCTATATGGACACGTTGGTCATAGAAAGTGAAATAAAATGATACCTTGATATCTGCGATCTAATACCTTATTCCCGAGATATCCATGATTTTCATAATATTTAAAGGAGCTGTTAAGATCTATGGGCTGAACACAGATCTCCCTCAGAATCTGCCTCCAGAGCTTATTTTAAATAAAAGGGGGCGTTACCAGTGTGAGACATGTAGATCAGGAGAGCAGACTGTCAGTCATTACATGTCTCACACTGGTAACGCTCCCTTTTATTTAAAATAAGCTCTGGAGGCAGATTCTCAGGGAGATCTATGTCTGGCCTGTAGATCCTAAGAGCTAATTTATATATTAAGAAAAAATGTGGATTTCTCTGGAATAAAACATGGGATCGCAGATATCAAGGTATCGTTTTATTCAGCTTCCTATGACCTAGATGACCATGTAGATGACTTATGAGGGTTGAATCTGGGCCTATATCGAATGCAATGTATTCCTAACAACCAAATGTCTCAATTGTTCAACTCAAAGCTGGAGAAGAAATGTAAATATATCTCTTGAAAACCAAAGACAAGATCCTGACCCTTTTCTGATACCAAACTTTGAATTGCACAACTCCCTTTATGTGAAAACTGAAGAAGTGACCATAAATTGTTCCTTTGTCTGTGGAGCAGTTTGTGCTTCAGGGTTGCTCTTCCTGTTGTAGTTGAAAACAGGAAGTAACAGCTATTGTCAGCCATTTTGAAGTGAAGGAACTCTTCCCTTTAATCACTCGGCCATCCACCTGCACTTAAGTATAAAGAGACTTCCTTAGTCTTGCACTCCTAGTTTACAGTATGTCAACTGAGAACAAAATAATGGAAATCTGACTTTTTTTTTTACGTGGTACTGATGAAATAAGAGACGAGTTCAACCGAGATCAAGTTCAACCAAAATTCAACATCTCTTTCCCCCCCGCAGATGATCAAAGCCCCTATACACATAACATTGTTGTACAATCTCATCAAAATCATCGGGTTCAGAAGACTTTGTGACCCCGATTGTTATTATATATTAAGGGAAAGGCTCTTCTACACTGTGAGAGGAACTCCACAGGTAAATGCAGAGGACCTTTTCCTTAGGGAAGACCAGCCTTTAAGAAGAAAACATTTTATTGCAATTTTGGGTGGTCTTCACAAAGACGACATTCTACGAACAATATATTCTCAGGTCAGTTACATGTCCATTTCAAATTGAAAATTTCTCTAGGTGGCAGACTAATTTTTGGCTAATTTTAGCCACAAATTGGTCATGTCTACCTTCATCAATCGAAAATTGAGACATAAATAGGTGTTAAATTTGGCATCATTAATTTGGTGAAAAAAAATTGTGGCTTAGTATTTTTTATTGTTGTTAGAAATAATTAGTCGTTCAGAACCACGTTACTAACAAGTTGTCTAATGTCGACTTCCAAACTCCAAAGACAATGCTACAATGCTCCATGCTTTCAGAAAATCACATAGGACGTCGTTGTGCACCAAGTATTCATTGAGGCAGGAGGTGGAATACACAGAATGGGAGATGGGATTAGAATGGGGTGGTCAGTATTAATGGAGGTCTAGGTGGAGGTATGTGGAGGAAGGAATTGGTAGAATTGGATGGGATATGGGAATGGAGACATTGTGTGGGTTATTGATTCCACGAGAAGGGAAGTAGTGAGGGATTTCACATTGATGCTTGTGACACCGACCCACCTCATCTGTGTATGATACATTGATTTAACAGCCTCATGACTGAAAAACAAAACAAGAGTCTACAATGGGTACAAAAATTTCCATCGAAAGGGCGGGAGATTCTGGGATCACAATATACATAGTGGCTATGCATCAATTTCCAATTTAGGCACAAAGTGAGTAAAATTTCACTATGTTCACTATGTTCTTTATAACCATGATTGCACTATTTTATATATTAAATCTGGTTTATCAATTCATTAAGATTTTGATACATAGCCTGTAACATTTCAATATTAACCGCCCCAAAGTCAATGCATTAAAACCATTGCACGCCATATTTATACATTACCGTAATAATACGTACAGGAGGGTCGAGAGGACGTCACAGCAGCTCTGAGAATATTTATTGGTAGATTATCCAGGACTGGGACCGACAATCAATCGGGGAAGTGAAATTGGAAATTGTCTTTTCTATACACAATTATTGGAAAAGCATTTGCATAGATTGGCTTTATGGCACTACATAAGAAAACTAAAAAGAAAGTATCTCATTGGCTTTTTAAGGGACACCAGGAACAGATGAAAGTAGACCGGCAACCATCTGATGTATATGGGGGGGATCAAGACTCTCTACCAATGATATCGAGTAAGTGACGGATCGGGTAGTTGGAATTTCAACGCATTTTGCTTTCCTGGAGATACAGTACAGACCAAAAGTTTGGACACACCTTCTCATTTAAAGATTTTTCTGTATTTTCATGACTATGAAAATTGTACATTCACACTGAAGGCATCAAAACTATGAATTAACACATGTGGAATTATATACTTAACAAAAAAGTGTGAAACAACTGAAAATATGTCTTATATTCTAGGTTCTTCAAAGTAGCCACCTTTTGCTTTGATGACTGCTTTGCACACTCTTGGCATTCTCTTGATGAGCTTCAAGAGGTAGTCACCGGAAATGGTTTTCACTTCACAGGTGTGCCCTGTCAGGTTTAATAAGTGGGAGTTCTTGCCTTATAAATGGGGTTCGGATCATCAGCTGTGTTGTGCAGAAGTCTGGTGGATACACAGCTGATAGTCCTACTAAATAGACTGTTAGAATTTGTATTATGGCAAGAAAAAAGCAGCTAAGTAAAGAAAAATGAGTGGCCATCATTACTTTAAGAAATGAAGGTCAGTCAATGCAAAAAATTGGTAAAACTTTGAAAGTGTCCCCAAGTGCAGATGCAAAAACCATCAAGCGCTGCAAGAAACTGGCTCACATGAGGACTGCCCCAGGAAAGGAAGACCAAGAGTCACCTCTGCTTCTGAGGATAAGTTTATCCGAGTCACCAGCCTCAGAAATCGCAGGTTAACAGCAGCTCAGATTAGAGACCAGGTCAATGCCACACAGAGTTCTAGCAGCAGACACATCTCTTCAACAACTGTTAAGAGGAGACTTTGTGCAGCAGGCCTTCATGGTAAAATAGCTGCTAGGAAACCACTGCTAAGGACAGGCAACAAGCAGAAGAGACTTATTTGGGCTAAAGAACACAAGGAATGGACATTAGACCAGTGGAAATCTGTGCTTTGGTCTGATGAGTCTAAATTTGAGATCTTTGGTTCCAACCACCGTGTCTTTGTGCGATGCAGAAAAGGTGAACGGATGGACTCTACATGTCTGGTTCCCACCGAGAAGCATGGAGGAGGAGGTGTGATGGTGTGGGGGTGCTTTGCTGGTGACACTGTTGGGGATTTATTCAAAATTGAAGGCATACTGAACCAGCATGGCTACAACAGCATCTTGCAGCGGCATGCTATTCCATCCGGTTTGCGTTTAGTTGGACCATCATTTATTTTTCAACAGGACAATGACCCCAAACACACCTCCAGGCTGTGTAAGGGCTATTTGACCAAGAAGGAGAATGATGGGGTGCTACGCCAGATGACCTGGCCTCCACAGTCACCAGACCTGAACCCAATCGAGATGATTTGGGGTGAGCTGGACCGCAGAGTGAAGGCAAAAGGGCCAACAAGTGCTAAGCATCTCTGGGAACTCCTTCAAGATTGTTGGAAGACCATTTCCATTGACTACCTCTTGAAGCTCATCAAGAGAATGCCAAGAGTGTGCAAAGCAGTCATCAAAGCAAAAGGTGGCTACTTTGAAGAACCTAGAATATAAGACATATTTTCAGTTGTTTCACACTTTTTTGTTAAGTATATAATTCCACATGTGTTAATTCATAGTTTTGATGCCTTCAGTGTGAATGTACAATTTTCATAGTCATGAAAATACAGAAAAATCTTGAAATGAGAAGGTGTGTCCAAACTTTTGGTCTGTACTGTAAGTCACAGGCAGAAGAGTCTGACAGCAGCTTTCTCCTTTCTCCTAGTTGAAAATGCATCAACATTCGGCAGAGATGTGGGCAAATGTGTATAAGGGAGTGTGGAGAGATAGCAGTTGACAGTTATCTCGTGTGTATGGCCAGCATAAGAGAATATGCATTTAAGTTCTCGTGTGTATGGCCAGCATAAGAGAATATGCATTTATCAAAGGCCACATCCCCATGTCTGTGCTTCACACACGTGTTCTATAGAGAGAATAGCGTTTAAAGAGGTGATCCGAAACCAGCACTCATTTAATACTAAATCTCTAATTGCTTTCCTAATACACTTACTTCTGATGAGAAGTAGTGAGTCGGCAAGAGAGCGCACTGTCAGTGTGCATTGTTAGGAGAGACCCTGGTGAGCAGGGAGAATAGAGACCAGCTTCCCCCGAAAGTGATGTTGGTTTCGGTGGCGATACTGGTCTCTGCTTTTCCAACTCTAAGGTTTATTTCTTTTAAATGTACCGTCTTGCTGGCTCCTTTCTTATCATCAGAGTCGGCGAGGAAGCGCACTGTCACTGTGCATTAAAAAGAATATTGCACAGTGACAAGATCCTACTGAACATACCTCGGAATTGAGAACTGGCACATGCTCAGTATAGCAGAGACTAGACCAGCACCTGAAACCGATGTCAGCCTCTGCCCCCCTGAAGACGTTTCATTTGAGTATACCATCATGTACTAGGGATTCTCAAATGAAACGTCATCAAACAAGAAGTTGGTAAAAAAATAAAAAAGCAGTTGGATAGAGTAGAGGAACGGCAGGGAATTTTTAATGAAAGAATATAAGAATAGCAATATTATATATTGTAAGGCGGCGGTGTTCACACCGTGCAGTAACTGAGGCAGTGACCCAAGCAAGTCCAACATAAACAGCTTTATTCTGCAACTCACGGGTAAACAGAAAAGTCCTCCGGTTCACAGCCGGGTTAACACGAATCCTTAAACAACGGTTGCCGTGGGCAACGGCTGCGCCGGACCGCTCAGAGCCTGACAGGTGCAGAGCCTTCCCAGGCGTGGGTTCAGCCACACTCAGTCCTGCTGAGCTTTCCTGCCATGCTCCTAGCAGGTTCCAACATAGAACAACACTAATCCTTAATGCAGGGGTTTTAAAGGACCTGTGGCAAGAGCCACTGGAAAACCCGAGTTGGAGGGAGGAGGCCGCCCCACTGCCTTCCTGTAGCCTCCTCCAAGAAATGAAGGCCCTGCCGGGTTTTACTTATTCTGCCTTAGCCAGATAGCCTGACCAGGTCAATGCTCACCTTCATTCCTGCATTGCAGCCGCAGCTGTGCCTGTGACTGCAATGCACTCCAATGGATTTAATAGGTCTCTGTACACATTCTGGGGGATATATACCGTCCCTCATATACAATCCCAGTCACTGCCTCACAATATATAGAGATTTAGGATGAAATCAGTGTTAGTTTCAGACCATTCCTTTTAATCAAGTAACACTTCAGAGAGATGACAAACAATTGATTGCTTGATGTATGTGGTAAGGCTCTCACCTGGTATGGCTATGCTAGGAGCACAACATCCAAACACACTTTTTGAAATATTGGGGTTTTCCGTAGTTACAGATTGGGTTTTTAGTATTGATGGAGCAAAAGGGATACAACGCGTTTCGGGGATGAACTGACCTCCTTCAGATACATAACCCTGTACTGGATTTAGCATTTTGTATGCAAAATATCCTTTCTATCATCGTGTATTAATGATTGTGGTACACAATGTATTATTTGTTTAAAGTTCTACTGATTGCTTTATGACTCGCCCCCTGGGCCGTGGGGCACGCGAATCCGGGCGATAGGGGAACGATGGGGGTAGTAGTAGTGGCGGCCCGGTCCCGCGGCTCAGGGTGGTCAGGCCAATGGTAGTCTGCTACGTGCTTTAGATAATGTCCGACTACGCCACCCGTGGATTTGCGGTTATTAGGAACCGCCGCTGCTTGCAGACCGCTGGGGCTGATGATGGGTGCAGCTGAGGTGATGTGACTCCCCACGGGAAGAGTGCAGCCCCAGGGCAGTGTAGTGGATGGTGGGAGTGATGGTAGTGAGAGTCCCAGTACCGGTAGTGCCGGAGGAGCGAAAAAGCACACAGACAACGTACTGCAGTCCAGCGTCTTTACTCACGGTTAATATCTAAGTCACTTCAGCTGGCAATGACTGCCCGAGCCGTGCTGCGTCCACCAGGTGTGGGGCTCGGTCAACTCCCAGGCAGTTCAGGAGCATGGCACAGGACCCCCTTTTATCCTTTCTCTGGCCTGCCTCACCAGTGACCCACTTTTGTCCAGCTGCCGCGGACCTGTGCGGTTAAACGTGGGCCCCGTCCTCCGCTGTCCTATATGGTGCCTTCCTAGCAGGTTTGATGAGGTGTCGCACCAATATATGATCACGACGACCGGTCTTTGGCTGAGGGTTGTTTCTCCTCCACCAACTTGGGATCCGGTACCCTTAATCTGCCTGACCCTTCACCCTGGATTCTCGTGGGTTCTTAGGGTCCCTTCCACCTTCTTGTTCCTGAGCCCTTCTGTTTCTCTGTCTCTCCTTCTTTGCAGTTCCTTTCTGCTCCTTTTCCTTTCTCTTGGAGCTGAGATGAGCTAGAATCTCAGCTCCCCTTCACCTCCTCCTCGGCCTCTTCTCTAGGCCCACTTCTCCTTCTCCTCTCAGGCCCCGGCCTCTTCTCTAGGCCTGCCTCTGGAGCAGCACTCAGCCTGAGCTGCTGCTCCCTGTCAGCTCTCCTCTCCTCACAGACTGAACACTGATCTAAGATGGTGCCCACCTTTTATACCTCCCTCTGACCATGAGCCCAGGTGAC
The DNA here is from genome assembly GCF_046119375.1 of Phyllobates terribilis. Lineage (NCBI taxonomy): Eukaryota > Metazoa > Chordata > Amphibia > Anura > Dendrobatidae > Phyllobates > Phyllobates terribilis. The sequence goes on along the minus strand of NW_027362761.1, from coordinate 1,169,624,218 downwards.
CAGCAACCAATGAGCTCCTAGCTACGCTCAGGAACCGCCCCCTATCTGCCCCTACAGCACTGGGTGTTCCACCCCCCTCCCCACTCCAGCAGGGACATGGTCGGTCGTGCCTGCACTTCTGTCTAGTGGGAGCACCGTTGAGCTGTCCCTGAGAAATGGGGTGTGTGTGCTGCATGCAGCTAACTGAGCCCTGGTCCATTCTCCATCCTTACCCGGGAGTGGAATATCACACCTCTGGCAGAGGTGCAATACCCCTGTAGCGGCCGAGCCCTCGGGGCGCTACACTTTACATTATGGTTGTGTACTTTTAGCTTATTAAGCCTTGCTACAATGAGCGGTCCTGGACCATAACGTCTTGACCTACGCCCTTGTAAAGGTGATAATTTCAAACAGCTATAAGTATCTCGTGAGAGTTTACTGTTTTTTTTATACCTGATGAAGGGGGGAGGTTCATCCTCAAAACGCGTTGTATCCATTTGGCACCTTCAATAAAAGAGTTCAATCCACAGGGAGCTTCACAAACTCCATTTATGGGACATTTTCTCTCTTTTTTTCCTCATTATAGTACTGTTTTTACATCCATTTTAGTTTCAATTGTCCGTTTTTTTGTGGATCGAAAAATAGCAGTGGAGATATGTCCAAGTAAATGTGTCCACATAACAAATAGACCACACACGGATGTCGTCCATTTCTCACTGGCTAATAGGAGAAGCTTGGGAAACCTCCATCAGTTTTTCTTCTCGTACAAGAAAAACGGATGACACTTGGAAGGTAGAAAAGGACACATGAGGACCAAAAACAGATGAAAATCAGACTCAACACATGGATGAAAAATGGTTCTTTTTTGGCAAATAATTTTTGGAAAATAAAATATTGAGTGGATTCAGCCCAGAGATTACAGCAGATCGATGAGGGGTAAAACAAGGGGAAGACTGAAAAAGGACCCTGCTTTCAAGTATGCTTGGTCCAAAATGTTTAACTATCAAAAACAGAAGTGTAACTGGAAGACCCTGGGCCCAATACCATTGCCCTGTCAACTTATGTAGCAAAAGACTTCTAGACCTCCTGGTGGTCCAGAACCTGAGATTGACAACCATCCCATGAGACTTGGACTTACAAGGGCTATCACAACTTGTTTCATCAGGAGCACAGTGCTCCCCTGACTCTCAGCTTCCTGGGGAAGAAGTAAGTAGGGTGGTGGGCTCCTGATGATTGACAGTTTGGGCCAACGGCATGGCCATGCTGTGGCTCGAACTGTTCACTCTCCAATGTAGTTTGGCCTCTGTAGTATCAGAGGAGCTCAATGGGCATTGAATGCAGCTGGGTCAAACGACACTTGTGAGCTGTACAGTGTGTCACCCCAGGCCTGGATGCCACAAATAGTTAAAGGCTGTGTCTGAGAGCAGGGGGGAGGTTCTCTGGTCAGGGACCATTAGCATGCAGCACCTCCTGTCCCAAGCCAGTAGGGGGAGCAGGCTGCCGCTAAAAAAGCTGGAACTGAGGGCAGGGTTAGAGAGAGCTGGACGACCTGTCTCTGAAGTGAGAGGCGTCCCAGAGAAGGGAGAGTCAGTTCAGCTGTAGCTGAGGAGGTCGTGTGGCAGCAGAGGAGCCACGAGCCAGGGACGGAAGGCGACGTGAGCCTGTCCTGGCTGAGAGAGAAACTGATCTACCGGACTTGGTGTCTGAGGCTGCTAGGATTCCAAGTCCTACAGCAAATAACCAGCCCGCAGGGGACTGTATGTCCCTTGGCCTAAGAAGCCCGGAGGTTCCGCCACAGCAGAAGGGACCAGCAAAGCCGTACCAGGCCGGGAGTAGAAAGGGACCCAAATTGCAAGCCATACAGGCGAGAAGACATGGCCTTCACCCTCACCCTGACCAGGGCCAGCTTCCCACTTGTTCTCAGACATCCAGGCCCCCTCCTAACTGGGACTGTTTTTGGGTCGCCTCACCTGTTCTAATAAAGACCCTGAACTGTTTAAGAGGCCTCCGTCTCCTGGCTATTGCGGTCGGAATCATGCCCTCCACCATCCATCTATATACTGCCCTGGGGCCACACTCCTCCCGTGGGGAATTATACCACTTAGTGCTGCACACCTACATCTGCCCCAGCGGTCTGCACTGCAGCGGCGGTTAACCCTGACCGCAATCCACGGGTGGCGTAGTTGGACATTTAAAACCCTACAAATAGACTGCCACAACGTTTGGTCTGACCACCCTGAGCCACGGACCGGGTTGCCACTACTACTCCCATTATTGCCCTGTTGCCCGGTTCCGGGTGCCCCACGGCCCAGGGGGCGAGTCAACAGCTAAGAGTTTGTAAGCGCTGCCCTCCTTGCCTAGGAGACTGGGGACTTCTGATGGACTGCAGAGGTGGTCGGCAACCGAGGCAACGAGCAGTAAAACTATAAAATTAAAAATCTCTCTGTTCTTCACAAATGGAGAGAATTTCTAAAAACAAGTGAATTGTAAAGTACTTTGCACTTTTACCAATTTCCGAAAACCACTACATCGCTGAATTCAGGTCTGGATGTGAATGGAGAATAAAACTTGATGTAAGTTAAGGTCAGTGCAAGATAAGTAAAGCAAGAGAAACTCTAAAGTGCATGTTAACTGCTATAATATAAGGATTACTGAAGGGAAAAAAAAGTATGTTCAAAAACCAAGGTACAATTTAAAGAGTAATCGTCGTTTTAATTTTTATTTCATAAATGAATAGTACACATGAAAGTAAGAAACTTTGTAATATATCTTATCAGAGAAATCTGCTTCTTTCATCTTCTGGGCTGATCTTTCATTCTCAATTCATGGGACATATCAGTAAAATCTGCATTCAGTGAAGACAGATATTCCCATTACTGAGATATGAGATGACAGTTGGTGCCTTTAAAATTCTATGGAGGAAGGAGGAGCACTTATTTTTCCATAGAACTTTATAAGCACCAACTGTGATCTCCTATCTCAGTAATGGGAAAATCTGTCTTCACTGAAGACATATTTTACTTGTGAATTGTGAATTTTCAGAATGATTGATCAGTCCAGGAGGAGAAAAAAAGTGGATTTCTTTAATAAGATGTATCAAAAAGTTTGTTATTGTCACTTGTACTACTGAGTTATAAAAAAAAAAGAAATTAAAACGACCCACCTGGCATCTCCTGTCAGCTGATAGCAGCGGTCCCTTCTTAGTGCAATCGGTTAAGCGGGGGTGGTGACATCTCTATGAATGAAATGTCATATAAATGTCAAGGGATAAGATCAGAGAGGGTAATCCTGGCTTCATTTCTGTGTGCTGAACTAACTCACTAATAGAGAGGAACAGATATTCATATATCACAGCTCCCTGCAAATAATCAAAGCCAAAAAGATCTGGCTGATGATAGGGGTGATAGTATTACAGAACATCGTCGACCTGTACTCTCGTCTGACAAGAAGTGAATGATGACATCCTGCGCTGGGGGATAACAGCTATTGATATGTATTGGATACGACTAGTTTTCAATAAAGAAGTAAAATGGTGACTCAGTGGTTAGCACTGTATGGTGGCTCAGTGGTTAGCACGGTATGGTGACTCAGTGGTTAGCACTGTATGGTGGCTCAGTGGTTAGCACTGTATGGTGGCTCAGTGGTTAGCACGGTATGGTGACTCAGTGGTTAGCACTGTATGGTGGCTCAGTGGTTAGCACGGTATGGTGACTCAGTGGTTAGCACTGTATGGTGGCTCAGTGGTTAGCACGGTATGATGACTCAGTGGTTAGCACTGTATGGTGGCTCAGTGGTTAGCACTGTTGCTTTGCAGTGCTGGGGTCCTGGGGTCTGATCCCACCAAGTACAACATCTGCTATGAGTTTGTATGTTCTCCCCATGTTTGTGTGGGTTTCCTCCTGGTTCTCCAGATTCCTTCCACACTCCAAAGACATACTGATAGGGAATGTAGATTATGAGGACCCAGGACCCCAGCGCTGCAAAGCTGTAGTGCTAACCACTGAGCCACCGTGCTGCCAGACATGCATGTATGACTTAAACGCATCATACACATACTGTATAGCCATTGGATGAGCAATCAATTGGCCAATCATTTTGCCGGCAGCTATCTCGATCTATACACAGAAGTGCTCGCTCAGACATTTTTGGCGGTGGCTTATCTCAGGCAGAACAAACGGATCTGCAGTCCAAAATTGGATATGTCGGATCGGTAACTCCCCCAATAATCATTTGTCTGGGTCCCCCATATACATTAGACTGTAGGAAAAACACATCGATATCGGCTTTGGCCAACGTTAGTCTAAGGGCGCTCCCAACCCAAGCATAGGAATGGATGAAGCTGTCACACGCGGGGCAGGAGAACCACCGGCCACTCCGAGCACCGCGTTCTGATGTTTGTCCGATTTATACGCCCATCTGACTGTGCCCTAATGTGTATGGGGACATAACAAATATCTACTGTTCAGATTGAGTAAAGCATTGTGTGGCGGCTCTTTCTGCTCCTTTTAGAGGGTCATTGTGAAAGCCATAATAAGGGTGACAGCCCCTTCTGCTTGGGCCTTGTCTGACTGGTTTAAGATTTTTCTTGCTTCTTGCATTTCCTTAAAATTTTTCACCTATTGCACCAGTTGTAAAGCTGGTCCAACAATGGATCCTACAATATTTCGAATGCTATGATTAAATCAAGATGTACAGTATGTCCAAGAAAAATGACCATGTTAATGACCATGATGCTTATAATAGTCTATGGGTCCACACTACAACTCTGAATGGCTCCATTACATGCTGCAATATGGAAATACTCTTCCCTTGATATTCTCTAGGTTATCATTGAGACACCATACACCGGCCCACAATGAACCCCCAAGGGCCTTAAAAATATAATTTAGTGGCTATAGGGGATGACAACCACCAGATATTTTGTTTTTGGCAATAAGAACTCGTTACTTCCTCGCACGTATCTTGAAATAAGACATCAGATTTTTGCATTGTTTTATTCATATTCGCATCATCTAATGTCTCTCAGCAAAACGAGTCTTCATTTTAGTAATATTTATTTTTTCAGTTAAGATATAACATAAAATCCAGAGTGGCATCTACTAATATGATATATTGCAATACGTAATTCATCAGGAAATATTCTACTTACTTGCCGTTGTTGAATATCACCGTGCAGTTCGGCCAGCAGTCATGGTTAACGAGGCAGAGATTTGGGAAAATTCCAACTCCAACGGCTTGAAGGCCTCTCTGATCGCTTAAAGTAAATCCGTTACAGCTTATCTTTCCATGTAAAAACATCGGAGGGGGGAGACAGAAAGACACAAAAAAAGGAGACAGTAAGTAAGTGTGTGACCTGATACTCCTTCATGACCAATAAAAGAAATACCTAAGCTGAATGACATACCCACCAACAGTACCGGCCTACAAAAATTACTGCAATTGCCAAACACCAAATGCCAACACTTACTGGCATCCAGTGGCATTTTCTCATCTAGATGTTGGATCACAGCAGTACAATGCTCATGGTCGTAATGTCGGGATCTGGTGCGTCTCATCACTCCGGCACACTCTTCATCAAGACTGCCGTGCAAAAATCTGTAGCGTCCAGATTCATTACATGGTCGTGTGCATATAACTTAAATCAGGTCCAAACACACAGATGCCCTTTTTGAGAAGTTTTTCCAATCTAGATATGATGGTCGTTATATGAGGGCACCACTGTTTTCTCAAATTAGCATCTAAAGAGCAAAGAAGGCCGTGCACCTTCAGTAGCTGTCAGAAGAACGACAGCTTTTTCCTGATCTTCCTATGCACATGCACGCTTGGTGCTGCCAAGCGTCTATACATTTTCAAGGAGTAGGAGGAATAATTTGCTGTTTATCTCCTCTGAGAACAAAGGATTGAGTATGCTGATATGCAACGTACCAAATCCTTTCTCCCCTTCCACGACATCTGTCAAACAAACCTAAATCAAACATCTAATTCACATCAGATGGTCTTTTGATCTTGATGAATTGTATGGCCACCTGAAGAGGTCTTCCGTTGGTTGCACAGGAACCTTCTACCATGGCCATCTACAGCGTTGGGATAAACAAGACTTTTTAGTCATCGCAATTTAGACTTACCACTCCAAAGATGTGCGAGACATACTGCATGCTGTACTGTTTATCCTGATTGGGCCAATAATCCAGAAAAGTCTGAACATCTTCCATCAGTCCACTCTTCTCCTCTGAATCAAAGTCGTCTATGTGGTTTTGTAGCTCATCGACAGAGACTAAGCATCCTTCTGTCAGGCCACTTCCTTCTCTCTCTATCCTCCACATGATTCTAGCCGCAAGCCTGTTGACACCGCAAACATGTGTAGGAAAAATAACAAAAAGAACAGTTAAATCAGAGATGTTAAGACAAGTCCACTTTAAATGATGCCATGTTCCAAATGGTCTATCAGTATTGGAATATCAATGTAGGACATTATGACGGGACAATGAATTCCATCAAGCCCAATTGCCTTTATTATTAGGTGAAGTTAATCTGTCTAAAATAAGCTCAAGAGTTGGTCACGACAAAACAAAATGGCGGCCTTGGCCAACTGTGTAATGTGTATGGGGGACCTCTCGACTCTCCCCCAAGAGATTATGTCTGGGGAGAGAAGAATCCAGTTCTGGACTTACACTCCATTTGTTCTCGAGGACATAAGCCACTACTAGTAGTATGGAAGATAGAGCTCGTATTCCTGTGTAAGGGGGAGTCAGGAGAGATAGCTGCAGGCCTAATGATTGACAGCTATCTATTGTGTATGGGGCAAATTTCTCCCCGGACCTCCATAGAAACATCATGGCCCTGATTCATCAAATCAATTTCACCAGATTTCGGTCATAAATTACTTTGAAATGTTGCGGGTTTTTTGGAGCTTTCACGCCAGTTTCACCCAGCTGTGCCAAAATTTAATTCATGATGAGCTGTGGCGTTCATTACACTAAAAATCTTACTCCAGTCCTCGATTGGAGTAAGATTTGTGGAGAGGTGCGCAAAGGCACACGCCACTTTACAGACACGACTGATTCATTAAGTGGCGTGAGTGCCTGACTCCAACAACCCCCTTTCATCAAGACCGACGTGAACATCACCAGTCTTGAAGAATTGAGGTTAATGGGTTAAAATGAAGAGAGGAGGAAGTAAGTCTTGAAGTTACCTATGGCAGCGACTTATCTGCCCTGAGAACAAAAGGATCAGTTGTTGAAATTCATCTTATCTTGCCCCATCATCAAAGGAGAGTTGGGACACAACCCATACACATTTCATGGTCTGTCGGTGTTCATGGCCAGACGATCTTGCCGAAACCAGTGGGTTCACATGGCTTTTTTCTAGTGTATGGGGGCCTTGTGAGTTGATCAAGTCAAAATATCCTCAGATATCAGTGGAAGTAAGGGTTATTTAGTGAGGTTGCTCTGGAACATCATGTTCCAAAGTTGCTTAATTGCTTTATTTATCAGATCAAAGTAAAGTTGTTCTAACAAGGCTAAGGGCTGGTCAAGACAAACCTAAAAAAGGGCAGTTTTTATCAAAGGAGCATGGAGGGGAGGTCGGAACAGCTATTTATTATCTACAGTATGTCCATCTTAGGAGTTGGCCAGGACAAGCCAAAGCCTTGTAAAAAATCACTCACATTTGACAAGGTCTAGTTAAAGTACCAACATACATTACAGGCAAGTTGGCTAAATCCATTGATCTCAGTGGAATTGGCTCACTGTCTCTAATGGAGCACTGTCAGTAGGTAGCTGGCATCTCTTAAAAGGGCTTCCATGGACAGGCTTTGCACAAGACATTCCATCTAGCAAGTCCAAGGGGAACCCTGGTCTTCACCTTTTAAGGTATACAGGGATCTGGACTTGAAAAGGGGCCCCTCAGCTGCATCTAGGAGTGGCTGCTGGCTGGTGGACCAGTTTGGTGGATAATAGTCAGAAAACCAGGTTAGAAACAGGATGTCAAGGTCTGGAACAAAACTGAAAGGCAATTGTAAAAAAAACAGGAAGAGCAGAAAAGCAGGAGTGAACCAGAGTAAGTATAACCTATAACTGGCAGCAACATACTGACTTCTGTGGGTCGCCCTGCCTCTGGTTTCTAGCAGGCAGTGATATGAATGAAAAAGGATTATTTTGTTGATTTCTAAATGCCTCGTCCTTTGTTTCGACAAAAGCTGACAGCAGCTTATTTCACTCCTCACAATAAAAACACATACATGGTTGGCCAAGCATGCATATGACTGAGGTGGTCTGGGAGAATAGCAGTTGATGAACAATCTTTATGTCACAGGCATACCACGACAAAGAAGACCGCAGTGTCTGGTTTCATGAACTCCAGCACTTGTTAGAAGTACTTCACCTTCAAATTAAACAGTGCGGGTTATTTCCTTGCTAATAGTGCAAGGGTTAATCTGTTCAGTTGAAGCTCCTGGAGCTTTTCTACCTGGATTGTCTCAGCTGTTCAGTGTTGGCCACTCCCCTCTGCTATATATTCTAGCCTCTGGCACTTAGGAATTGCCAGTGTTAGTTCTTGCTGCCTGGTTCTGGAGTTGGAGGTGTAGTTCATGGCTGGAGTTGGCTTTTGGAGATTTTCTTCAAGAGATTGTTGCTTGGAGTTTGGTCTGTGTGCACATCCTCATCCTCTCTTATTTGGTTTCTCCTTCCTTAAACTCCCCTGTCTCCCACTCTGTTGTTTTGTGTGTGAATTTTGTATGGTTGGTATTTTCATTTATCCCTGTCCCTGTCCGTCTTCCCTTGTTTGTCTGGTTAGTGTGTTCCTATACATTTCAGCATCCCACTACCCAGGGTGGGGGAGGGGACAGATAAGGGTTGATATAGGAGCATAGCAAGGCATGTGAACCCAGCATCTCCACCTTTAGGATTAATCCGGGGAACAGGGATAGACTAGTGTGCCCTTAGTTCTAGGGACCTGGTTAGCGTCCATGATCCCAACACCGTTATGACACTTTAGTTGCTAGTTAGCAAGTAAAGAAAATATTTATCCAACAAACCCAAAAGTTGGATTGTAATCTATAAAAAATGACAATTCCCCATTTAGAATAGGGTGTGGCAGATGCCCCATTTTTAATACTAAGTTGTACTTTTCTCCTATGATGGGATATTAGATCCACCACAGAAATAAAACAAATTGCTCGAAAGACTCTCAACAACCTCTGTGGTAGATCTATGTCACACCATATTGTCAAGTTACATTGGCTACAGAAGGCCACACGAGTATGATGACCAAGGGTCCATTAAGCTCTGGAGATGTTTTCATTAGAAACACATTTTTTACCTGATATTGTCATTCGGAGCTTTGCCGAGTTTCTTGATGGCCGCGCACTCATGCTTGTGGTTTACCCAGGAGTCCTTCTGGCAGGTGCGGTCACAGTAATGAGCGAATTTACACTGTCCACAGCGTTGCAGCTTTTCTTGTCTTTTGAAGCACGAATGGCACACGCAGTGTGTAAGGCTGGAAAGACAAATATAACATGACATATACTATATATACCCATAATGTCATCACCACTTCCTTCACCGGCTACTTGTCTACAACTCTCAGTCTTCCTTGAAATGTCCTCTATTACTTTCTTATGTGAATACCATTTATTAGTCAGTGTCGATGTGAATGATAGCGCTCACTTTCATATGTTACTATGGTGGGTGCTCATTTGCAAAATTTCCATTTGGTAAAGGATCTTTCTTAAAAATTTACAACCGATGGAGAAGAAGGACTTACTCTTGGTGGAAAAATGAAACTCATTAGGACAAGTTTTACATGAAAATATTACGGGCACATTTTCACACCCCTTTAAAAGTCCCAGCTTGGATGCCAGCCTAATCATCCCCACCGTCTTACTCCTTTCAACCTACTATATTTAACAAGTTTCTCTCGAACAAGGTAGATAACACTGGTCATGACTTGATGTGACCCGGGATATAAATCTGTGAACTAGAGTCCTTAAACTCAACGCCCTACTTACTTGATTTAATGGGTGGCCAATTTTTCCTAAGGGGGCTGCTGAGAGCAAACTTAATAATGAGGCAGACATACATTTCATCCCATTTGGTTGTTCCAGTGGTTTGAAAGAGCAAAGGTATAAATAGGGGGGAAATAAAGGTGGCTGCAATCCTCGACATAGAGGAAGCCATTCCTGCCCGATGTGGCATCATGAAAATCAAGACAAAGAGTCCCCCAGCTGTGTTCCAGATAAAAAAAATAAGCTTTATTCCAACAAGATTAAAAGATGGACATCCTCACGTATATATCCAAAATTCAATATCCTATCTAACGCGTTTTATATGCAATTGAGACCTTATTCATTAATCATCTATGAAAGATTAAAGGATAGACATCCTCACGTATATCCTTTTCCTACGCGTTTCAGATGCATCTCAGTCCTTAATCATGGATCATCGATGAAAGATTAATAGATAGACATTCTCACGTATATCCAAAATCATATATACTTTTCCTACGCGTTTCAGATGCATCTCAGTCCTTAATCATGGATCATCGATGAAAGATTAATAGATAGACATTCTCACGTACATCCAAAATCATATATACTTTTCCTACGCGTTTCAGATGCATCTCAGTCCTTAATCATGGATCATCAATGAAAGATTAATAGATAGACATTCTCACGTACATCCAAAATCATATATACTTTTCCTACGCGTTTCAGATGCATCTCAGTCCTTAATCATGGATCATAGATGAAAGATTAATAGATAGACATTCTCACGTACATCCAAAATCATATCTACTTTTCCTACGCGTTTCAGATGCATCTCAGTCCTTAATCATGGATCATCAATGAAAGATTAAAAGATAGATATTCTCACTTAAATCTAAAATCGTATATCCTTTTCCTATACTTTACAGGTGCAACTCGGTCCTTATTTAAAGATCATCCATGAATAACGACTGAGTCTTTAGTCTGAAACGCGTAGGAAAAGGATACACAATTTTGGATATATGTGAGGATGTCTAGCTTTTAATCTTGTTGGAATAAAGCTTACTATTTTTATTTGGAATACAGCTGAACTCTTTATCTTGATAGACAAGGGTGGCTGAATGCCATTTTAGTTGCCAATAAACTACTCTGTCTTAGTGAAGATATTTAGATCCAAGATTAGGACAGGAAAGTGAACTTTCCCCTGGGTTAAGGTAAACCGAGATTTCACACTTGAGATAAAATTTCATAAATGTACATGGCTGTATTGCATTTTAAAGGCATGACAGATGTAAAAATACTGCACTTCGTCTACCTTGATAAGCTGTGAAATTGACAAACAGGAGGGGGTACGGTGATAATTGGATGGCCTGCCACTAGAGAGAACAGTGCAGCTGTTAAAGAGGACCATTCACCAGTTTGAGCCACATCATTATAAAGGGGCTAAAAAGCTGAATAAAACACATTTTTTATTTTCTCATATGCATTGTGGTGATATTGGTTAGCAAACTTTATATGCTAATGTTCGCTAAGACCAATGGGGTGTTATCGGAGATTATTCTCGGGCGGCATTGACATTTTTCCTCTGCATGTCATTGACCAATCATAAGCAAGAGGTGTCATGCAGGGGAAAAAAAGAACACGCCTCCAGAGCATATCAGACCTTGCTTCACCAAAGAATAAAAAAAACACAAAATTTGAGCTTAGTTTAAATTGGTATACATGCAGCACATAAACGCATGTTCACAATGGCCATAAATCAGAAAAAAAACTACAAGAAGCAATTTGAGCATAAAACCTGCTGTAAGTAAAGAAATAAAAAGCAAAAGTGCATTTAAATTAAATAGGGTTCTTAGTAACACTGTTTTAGATCAAAAATAGCATGAAAGCTATCCCACTGCGGCAAGGTGAACTCAATCGGGATAGTCCTACTCTGTCCAATATTAAAAACCTTACCATGTGTCAAAGTTGACCTCAGTTTGTGAATAAGGGCAGACAAAAGACCTTACCTAAGCAAAGCCCTGCTCTCCTCACTGTAATCACAGTAAATGTCATCAGTGAGATAAAATACATCTGCATCTACAGTTCTCATCTCACAGAAATGTCAGCTCTACTCTACTCCCTCCCCTCTCACATTAACAGTGCCATGGGATGAAAGCTGCAGACGCAGAGGTGTTTGTAATGACACACAGCTCTACACCCTTCCCTGCTTATAATCACACTAGTCTCACCTTCTCTGGGGGAGTGTTCTTTTATTTTTCCTGTTGTGATTGGTCAATGTCATGCAGGGGAAAAAGTAACCACACCTCAGAGAAAATTCTCTGCTAATGTCATAGCGAAAAATTAGAATCGAAAGTTTATAAACTAACATTTCCACAGTGGAGATGAGAAATTGAAAAATAAGAAGCACATTTTATTCAGATTTACAGACATTACTGCATGAAGTGGCCAGTTTAACATAGTAAAACTGGGGAAAAAGTCCCCTTTAAGTCATATCAAGAAAGAAAGAAAAGGTGATCTAGCTAAATGGATGTGTTTTGTACTCATGTGCCCACATGTTTTTTTACTACATTATCTTTAATGTATTATGTGATACACGGTTTTGTTCACACCTGTGTTTTGTTCTCCATTTCAACTGTTTCTATTTTGCAGCTGTAGCACCCTGAGGATTCGGCTGCTACAGGGGTATTGCACCTCAACCCAGAGGTGTGATATTCCACTCCCGGGTAAGGATGGAGTGTGGGACTGAGCTCAGAAAGCTGCATGCACTACACATATCCCATTTCCGAGGAACAGACCAACGGTACTCCCACTTAGAAATGTGCAGGTACGACAGAGTCTGTTCCTGGCTGGAGTGGGAGGGGGGTGGTACATCCCAGTAGTGTAGGGGCAGATAGAGGGAGCAGCCTGGGTAAAGATAGGAGCTCATTGGGTGCTGGTCACCTGAGCTCACACATAGAGGGAGTATATAAGGTGGGCACCATCTAAGATCAGGGTCAGTCAGTCAGTCAGTCAGCCACAGTCAGTCAGTCTGTGAGAAGTAAGTCTTTGCAGAGCAGTGGAAGAAAGCAGAGGAGCAGAGCAGCCCCAGGCCCAGAGTGAGAGAGGAGAGAACGAAAGACCCAGAAGGGGGAGAAAGAAGGAACTCTGAGAGCCCAAATATAATCACAGGGTGAAGAGTTGGCAACAGGGTACCGGATCCCAAACTGGTGGGGGCTACAGCATACCTCATCCAGAGACCGGAGGCCGTGGGCAGCATCTGCCACGGCCACCCACCATATCCACCCAGAAGGCAGACCACGCATAGGGTCAGGGAACCCAGAGGCAAGGGTTCGCCAACAAGAGGCCCGAGGGAGCCGGACTTAGGTGGATCCCTGGTGGGGAAGGCCAGAGACGAGGACAGGACAGAACGGGAGCTCAGAACCACGCTCCAGAACTACTTGGGGGTTGGCCGAGTCCAGGACCTGGTGGACGCAGCACGGCTCGGGTGGTCACTCAAGGCCGGAGTGACCGGAACATCTGCAGTAAGTAAAGAACCCTGAACTGCACAACCCGACTCTGACTCTCATTACCATCCTCCCTGCACCTCCACAACCACCATCCTCTGCACCTGACCCCCTGAGGCTATACCCCTCCCGTTGGGGGTTATACTACCTAAGCTGCACCAACACCATCAGCCTCAGCGGACCCTGCTGCAGCGGCGGCCATAGTGACCGCAATTCAACGGGTGGCGTAGTCGACATAAAGAACTTTAGTAACATCAGTAAGGACTGCCACACACTGAGCTTGACACCCTGGGCACGGACCGGGTCACAGCCACTCGGAGACTACAACCCCCATCTGATCCGGCTCCGGGTATTCCCCTAAAGAATATGGCCCAGGGGGCGCGTCAACTTTGGCGTAGTCGGCAGGATTACGTGCCCACAACAACCGGGTACTGCGTGCCTGAAGAAAAGAACAAGTTTACCTCAAAAAGAAGTCTCCTGCCGGTTCCGGAGGGTCCCCGCCATCGGACTCCATCACAGATCGATTCCCGCCGGTTGTCCGCCATTTGCAGCTTTTTCCCGCCATCTGCAGAGTTTCCCGCCACTGGGAGACGATTCCCGCCATTTCCAAAGGTTTCCCGCCTTGGAAGAGCGGACGCCATTATGGGCGTGTCAGAGGGTGGCAAGAGGCCGCCTCCCATCGTGGGCCAGGACCGAAAATGGCGCCAAAAGTGGAAACCGCCCCCACCAACAGAGACTGTGATGCTAGAGGTGTCTGTCAGCGTGAAAGAACTGCCCCTGGAGCTGACAATCACCAAGTGGCCCCGGGACCGCCCTCGAAGTGGGAGGACTGAGAACAAGAGAACAAAGATGGGTGTCGCCTGGAGCAGTCTGGAGAGAGCGCACCCGGAGACAAGAAGCCTGGAGCAGAGTCCAGAAAGAGCCTACCCGGAGATGGAGGGAGAGCCAGGCAGCACCGACCCAGTGGTCAGGAGCCTGATGCGGGCCGCCACTCCAGGCAGCACCGACCCAGTGGTCAGGAGCCTGTTGCCGGTCGCCACTCCAGAAGGCCTGCTGGAGACAACGAGAGGAGAGCAGAGCAGCACCGACCCGTTGGTCAGGAGCCTGCTAGAAGCAACGACCCCACTAGGCTTAGTGGAGGTCTTGGCACAGCTCCCCCGAGATCGGGAGTGTGCACAGACCGCGCTGGAGGGCCTCGCACGGAGGATGGCCCGGGTGCAGCGAGAGACGTTAGCAGAATGGAGCCGTGAGATGGCCCAGCAGACAAGAACCCGTCAGCGGAGCACGCCACCCGAGACGAGGAGACAGACCGCCTCTGAGGATGGCGCAGGAGGACTGAAGGCCGGAGACGGCGCCGAGAAGGGAGCCGAACGAAAGGAGGCAGGTAAAGGGGACGTCTCTACCCCAAACCGGGAAACCGCGTACCTGCCCCAGCTCCCCGTCGCAGAGCCCGAAGTATCCCCTGCCGTGCCCGTCGCTGCAACGTCACCGCCGCAGACTAGGCCTCAAACGGGAGCCGCGACCCCTGTGACGTCACACGCCTCGACCCCGAGCGTGACCAAGCAGGAAGTACCACCAGCCTGGTCGCAAGGCCTAGTACCCCCGGGCGCCGCAATACCAACAGCGCCCCCTACCTCCGCGGAGCCACCGGCCTGGTCGCAGGGCCAAGTAGCCCAGGGCGCCGCCGTCCTTACGGTGCCCTTCACTTTCCAGGTGCCCCAGGCCTGGCCGCAAGGCCTGGGCAACCCGGGCGCCACCACCACCGTGCCCATAAAACCAAGAGTGCCGCATCTGGGAGAAGATCTGTTCGCCCAACATACGTGCCCGGATGGGCAGCCCTTTATATGGCCACCGGAGTTTCACCATCCCCGACTCCGGAAAGAGAGACCCCTAGACGAACCCCTGATCCCGGCTCCGAAGCCCGTAAAAAGGACCTCGCCCCCGCTAGAGGAGGCACAGTTTGAGTGGGACCCCACCGGAGAAGATCTCATGGGGTTCACTCAGGAGACCCGGGCAGCTGCAGCGGAGCGTGCAGAGTGCTGCCGGCAGCAGCTCGAGGTCTTTGAGAGGGAGCGGAGAGAGAGGCGGGTCCGGGAACAGCAAGCCCAAATAAGGAGCGCGGAGCAGAAGAGCCGGGCCAGGAGGAGTCCCCGTGCAGCCCATGGTCCCCCTTCCACCGGGACTGTGATCAAGTTTAATATGCAGCACGGGTGGGGCTTCCTCCGAGATCACCGCACCCCAGGCGACGTCTTCGTGACAAGAAGAGACGTTGAGTCCCACCTACCGGAGGGACACAGAGGTCGTGACCTTTATATAGGGGACGAGGTCACCTTCACCCGGCACAAGTGTGCCAAAGGACCCTACGCCCTCCATGTGCATCGCCTGACGGAGGAGGAGCTGCGGTGTGAGGAGGAGCAAGAGGACCCGGACGGGTCTGAAGCTAAAGTTAATCACAAAGAAAGAGCAGGAGGACGCCGTCGTTGAGTACGGTAGTATAGAGACTGTATATAGTTGCCCGTCGGGGCACAGTGAACTGTTGCTGCTAATATAGTCCCCGTTGGGACCAGAGAACTGAACTGTTACCCGTATGTCCCTTAACCCCACTGACCGAGGACTGAGAGCGGTCATCCCTTTCCTAATACCTGGCCGAGGACTGAGAGCGGCCATACCTTCCCTTTGTATATAGTTGCGCTTCCTAAAGCGCCCCCTACCGGTTTTATAGGAAACTGTTTGATTCCAAGAGAGACTGTCGCACTTTACCCGGTCACAAGTTGCACCGTGACCGGAGGAGCTAGAAGCAAGAAACGACTACGAGAAAGTTTTATATGAAAAGTTTTATGATGTTTTATTATGTTGTTTATGCAAAAATTGTATGTTTGGTGTTGTTTATATCTTACAGCCCGAGGACGTGCTGTGATTTACCAGGGGGGAATGTAGCACCCTGAGGATTCGGCTGCTACAGGGGTATTGCACCTCAACCCAGAGGTGTGATATTCCACTCCCGGGTAAGGATGGAGTGTGGGACTGAGCTCAGAAAGCTGCATGCACTACACATATCCCATTTCCGAGGAACAGACCAACGGTACTCCCACTTAGAAATGTGCAGGTACGACAGAGTCTGTTCCTGGCTGGAGTGGGAGGGGGGTGGTACATCCCAGTAGTGTAGGGGCAGATAGAGGGAGCAGCCTGGGTAAAGATAGGAGCTCATTGGGTGCTGGTCACCTGAGCTCACACATAGAGGGAGTATATAAGGTGGGCACCATCTAAGATCAGGGTCAGTCAGTCAGTCAGCCACAGTCAGTCAGTCTGTGAGAAGTAAGTCTTTGCAGAGCAGTGGAAGAAAGCAGAGGAGCAGAGCAGCCCCAGGCCCAGAGTGAGAGAGGAGAGAACGAAAGACCCAGAAGGGGGAGAAAGAAGGAACTCTGAGAGCCCAAATATAATCACAGGGTGAAGAGTTGGCAACTGGGTACCGGATCCCAAACTGGTGGGGGCTACAGCATACCTCAGCCAGAGACCGGAGGCCGTGGGCAGCATCTGCCACGGCCACCCACCATATCCACCCAGAAGGCAGACCACGCATAGGGTCAGGGAACCCAGAGGCAAGGGTTCGCCAACAAGAGGCCCGAGGGAGCCGGACTTAGGTGGATCCCTGGTGGGGAAGGCCAGAGACGAGGACAGGACAGAACGGGAGCTCAGAACCACGCTCCAGAACTACTTGGGGGTTGGCCGAGTCCAGGACCTGGTGGACGCAGCACGGCTCGGGTGGTCACTCAAGGCCGGAGTGACCGGAACATCTGCAGTAAGTAAAGAACCCTGAACTGCACAACCCGACTCTGACTCTCATTACCATCCTCCCTGCACCTCCACAACCACCATCCTCTGCACCTGACCCCCTGAGGCTATACCCCTCCCGTTGGGGGTTATACTACCTAAGCTGCACCAACACCATCAGCCTCAGCGGACCCTGCTGCAGCGGCGGCCATAGTGACCGCAATTCAACGGGTGGCGTAGTCGACATAAAGAACTTTAGTAACATCAGTAAGGACTGCCACACACTGAGCTTGACACCCTGGGCACGGACCGGGTCACAGCCACTCGGAGACTACAACCCCCATCTGATCCGGCTCCGGGTATTCCCCTAAAGAATATGGCCCAGGGGGCGCGTCACAGCTTGCACATATTTCAATACACTGCAAGCTGCTCAGTTCAGTGTCAATTCAGTGAGACAGTCTCCAGTCTGTCTTTCTTTTCTCATGAATGCATACCAAAAATGAAATCTGATTTGATTTGAACTTAGGCTAGGTTCACATGTTCCGTAATTATCCATTTGAAAAGGATCGAGCAGCACTCCATTGACAAAAAAGATGTGCAGACTCACACAACTTTTTTATTCAGCTGAAAAACACAGATTTCAACTGGATCCATTTTTTTAACATTGAAGTCTATCAAAAAAGGATTTGTTAAATAGTCATTCCTTTTTTCTTCCATTTGAAAAAACTGGATATGGAAAAATAAATATTTAACATTTACTACCAGACATGTGAACTTTCAAGTAATCATCCATTTGAATCTGATCCAGTAAGCATAAAAGGGATCATTTTCAAATGGAAGATAAACGAAAGGCTATTTAACCGATTCATTTTCCATAGACTTTAATATTAAAAAAATGGATCCAGTTGAAATCCATTTTTTTCAGCCTGACAAAAAAAAGTTGTGTCCGTACAGCTTTTTTGTCAAAAGATTGCTGCTGGATCCATTTTGAATGGATGATAATTGGACATGTAAATGTAGCCTTAGATGAACTTTTAAAAAAAGGGAGAAGAGTGGTAGTAGACTTGAGGACTAGAATTGGAGCTTCAGAAATGAGACTGAATATATTTCAGCAGCTTGCAGTGTATCGTCACAAATGCAAGCTGCAGAAAAAAGAGTCACAAACATTTGTAATTAAAACTACTTATAACTGATATGAAATCGATAGAATGCACTAAGAAACCAGCAAATTCTCGCAGTGCACAGTGCTGGCTGGGGGGATTCAAAAGTCTGTAGTCACAAAGAGTGTTCATTTTAGACTGGACAACCCCTTTTATTCAAGAGATAGATAAGTGTTATCAGTAGATGATAAAGTAAGACAACTAGTGAAAGGCTGACTACAAGTCTTTCAGGAATTTCCATACACGATAAAAGAATAAGTTGTCGCAACTTGCTCATATGTGTCCAATGCAATATGAGGGGTGTAGAAGTCACATTTGCATGTGGGTCATGGGGGGATTGAAATTGTCATTAATCCATATACACAGACAATATATAGGTAGAAGGCCTGATATAAATTTTTATTTTAGGGCTCTAAAGCATTATTTAGTTGTGGAGTATGCTGACAGTAAAGTATATATTGCCACTAGATACAGTAATCCTTGACTCCCTGAGAAAGCCAAGGGCGAAACATATGTCTTTATGGCATATTTCTTAATTGATACGTGTAGTTTATCTATCTTATAGTTATTTACTTACTTAAATTAATGTATTCACTTATTTGATAAATGTCTGCTACATCTCACTTTAAATATTAATATTCCACTGAGAACACAACAGCATTTTTTGATTAACCCCTTCCACCTATGTTTTTTTTAATATGTTTGTCGTAAACTTTACAATCCTTGGGTATTTTACTCCCCAAAATTTGAATATATTTTTTTAACTTCATGTTATATTTTTATGATATATTTATGTTCCCATTGTGGTTATTCACTCTTTGGTTTAGCCTATATAAAGTAATCGATATGATCTTTATTGACCTCATTTTTAAAAAGGGGTGATCTAATTGGACAATCCTTTTAGTTCAATTTCTTTCTGGAAACTAAGCTGATCACAGAGATCATCTGTAGTCTTTGGGTCAACTAATCAACTAGTGTTTGATTTTCCCTACACTGCCCCCACAGGAGAAAAAAAAGCATTACATGGTATTTATTGAATTCAATGGACTTGTACAACGAGCCGGATCCTCCAGATAGTGACCCTGTTAAGGGAGGGCAATAACCCTTCACGGTTCACCAAGTGAGTGTCAAATTATTATGTTGATTGCAATCCACAGAAAACCAAACGGAAACAATGTTCTGTATTGGGAGGATTCAAGGAATCTCTAATCCCGTTTAATTTGCTTAGCATTTTATATTGTTTTGAGTATATCAAATAGCCAATCAACTCTACAGCCATACTACAATACTATAGGCTAATTGATGTTAGTACAATTATTACGGAAAACACATATATGGTCATATTATTATTGTTAGTTTGAAGCACTCTGGAAATTTTACAAGGTCAAACCTGGCCTAAACAAGTTAGATGATAACAGAGTGTCTGCCAAAATGTTCTCTTGAGAAAATGTTAGTGTGAGATAAGTTCTATGGGAAGAGAAAGAAAGAATGTATGTTATGCAAGGACTGATAATAACATGATTTTAAAGCGAGCAGACAAAATGGAGTTGCTATTGCATGAGTATCAATATGTCCTTTACAACCCCAATATTTCTTGATTGCTCTCGATTCAGAATAATGAAAATTCTATTAGAATTTCTTAAAGAGAACCCAATATGTAAAAAATGGCTAGAACTAGAAGTGGAAGTTGTAACATTCAGTCTGGCTCGCAGAGAAGGAACACGTCCAGAAAGACAACAGGGAATTAATCTCTTCTCATGTTTGGATGCTGAACAGACCATAGCTACGGCTTGGAAGACTTCTCCTCTGGATTTTTCTGAAGTCAAACATAGACAGTCTGGCTTCATAGTGAATGAGCCTCTGACATCTTTATGAAAGGACAGATTCTCCTCTAACCAGCTCCATTATTAATCAATCTGTCCTGTCTCCATTCACATCTCAATTGTTTTATACTTTATATTTACTCGTGTTTGTGTCCATAAGCTTTGTGAAGACCATTACTGTTTATATCATTTAGCTTTGTATAATTAGAGCCTAACAGGTTATTGATGTCTTCGTGATACTACTTTAGGTGCATAGAAAAATTCAATGTAAAAAAAAGTAACTTTGTAAACGCAGTGTATGTCTTATCTTATAAGTATATTAAGAATGCCATTATTGTAGTTGTTTTTCATTATATTGTCTTAATTTTATAGAAAGAAAAAAAATAGCTGACCTCTTGAATACAGGTACACAGAAAGCAGTGATATATAGAGATGTACAGGATCTCTACATACCAGTACACTGAGCCTGTAATGAAGAACGGTACAATGCACTTTCAAGTATAGGAAATTCTCCAATCAATTACAGTGCAGATTGAGATTCATAGGATTTGCTGCTGCTTCTAATGCTGCAGGTTGAGAGTTTGATTCCCGGGGAGATTGGATTTCAAGAACAGGGAAGAATGAGTTATTAAAATGACTGTAAGTATGTACAGAGTAGAAATAGCCTGAGGAGGAGCTAAAGAGCAATGACCACAGACATGACTGAAGCCTTCACTTCAGGAGACTTTGCAGACAGCGAATCTGGGATGGTTCGGAGCTATGGTAATGTCATGTATTGTAGGGGTTTCTGGTCAATTGGTTGTGTTTTGAGGTAGGTACGGGAGGCGGTTTCAGCAAAAACGTCCAGGTTAGTGATGAGCGCCAGTGCTCGTTTCTCAAGTTTGCCCAGGGTGCTTCGTTATGCACCGAGTATCACGGGTGCTCAAGTGACATGTTTGTGTCCCCCTCGCCCGTATGTTTCGCCGCTGTTAGACAGCTACAAAACATGCGGGGATTGTCCGTGTTTGTCAGGCAATCCTCGCATGTTTTGTGGCTGTCTAACAGAAACAAGCGGCCGCGGGGACTCGAACATGTCACTCGAGCACCCGCATGCATACCCAAGCACCCTAGCCAAAATCTAGTAACGAGCACATGCGCTCATCACTAGTGCAGGCAGGTTTATTAAAACTCTAGAAACCGCTCATGATAACAAAACAAAAACAGCCTTTTCCGGCACAAAGTGAAAACATAAAGTAAATAGTCCATGCTGTAGTGCGTGTTCGCCCACTCAGGTTACTGTCCATCTCTTTAGTCTTTAGCAAAGGCAAACAACACTGGAGGTCTGCACACCTCCACTCACAGACACTGAATGAGACAACTGGTCTTCTTTTATGTTCCATATCAGGCCACAGGGTGGGGATATGTGAGCAGCCAGACCCACCCATCTCTCTGAATGCTGTAAACCCAGCCCTGACATGCCCTATTGACTCTCTCAGTACTATACGTGCTGGAGCCTGCTTTTCCGGGCTTACATCACAGAGGCTACCAAGCTCGATGAAACATATCTCCCCTTGAAAACCTGTCCGGCGGCAATCTTACAGTATGTACACAGTGACTTCACCAGAAAAAGAGTGCAGCTCTGGAATATAATACAGAATGTAATTCAGGATTAGTATAGGATAAGAAATGTAATGCATGTACACAGTGACTGCACCAGCAGAATAGTGAGTGCAGCTCTGGAGTATAATACAGGATGTAACTCAGGATCAGTACAGGATCAGTAATGTAATGTATGTACACAGTGACTGCACCACCAGAATAGTGAGTGCAGCTCTGGAGTATAATACAGGATGTAACTCAGGATCAGTACAGGATCAGTAATGTAATGTATATACACAGTGACAGCACCAGCAGAATAGTGAGTGCAGCTCTGGAGTATAATACAGGATGTAACTAAGGATCAGTAATGTAATGTATGTATACAGTGATTGCACCAGCAGAATAGTGAGTGCAGCTTTGGAGCATAATACAGGATGTAACTCAGGATCAGTACAGGATCAGTAATGTAATATATGTACACAGTGACTGCACCAGCAGAATAATGAGTGCAGCTCTGGAGTATAATGCAGGATGTAACTCAGGATCAGTACAGGATCAGTAATGAAATATATGTACACAGTGACAGCACCAGCAGAATAGTGAGTGCAGCTCTGGAGTATAATACAGGATGTAACTCAGGATCAGTACAGGATCAGTAATGTAATATATGTACACAGTGACTGCACCAGCAGAATAGTGAGTGCAGCTCTGGAGTTTAATATAGGATGTAACTCAGGATAAGTAATGTAATGTATGTACACAGTGACTGCACCAGCAGAATAGTGAGTGCAGCTCTAGGGTATAATACAGGATGTAACTCAGGATAAGTAATGTAATGTATGTACACAGTGACTGCACCAGCAGAATAGTGAGTGCTGCTCTGGAATATAATACAGGATGTAACTCAGGATCAGTACAGGATCAGTAATGTAATGTATGTACACAGTGACTGCACCAGCAGAATAATGAGTGCAGCTCTGGAGTATAATACAGGATGTAACTCAGGATCAGTACAGGATCAGTAATGTAATATATGTACACAGTGACTGCACCAGCAGAATAGTGAGTGCTGCTCTGGAGTATAATACAGGATGTAACTCAGGATCAGTACAGGATCAGTAATGTGATGTATGTACACAGTGACTGCACCAGCAGAATAGTGAGTGCAGCTCTGGAGTATAATACAGGATGTAACTCAGGATCAGTAATGTAATGTATGTGCACAGTGACTGCACCAGCAGAATAGTGAGTGCAGCTCTGGAGTATAATACAGGATGTAACTCAGGATCAGTAATGTAATGTATGTGCACAGTGACTCCACCAGCAGAATAGTGAGTGCAGCTCTGGAGTATAATACAGGATGTAACTCAGGATCAGTACAGGATAAGTAATGTAATATATGTACACAGTGACTGCACCAGCAGAATAGTGAGTGCAGCTCTGGAGTATAATACAGGATGTAACTCAGGATAAGTAATGTAATGTATGTGCACAGTGACTCCACCAGCAGAATAGTGAGTGCAGCTCTGGAGTATAATACAGGATGTAACTCAGGATCAGTGCAGGATAAGTAATGTAATGTATGCACAGAAGTGAAAGGGCGACAAGTGCTGGTGTGCGTAGTGCGGCCTGCTAAACTTTTTGATCACACATTTCTTTCTACCCTGACAGGAGGAGATGCAGAGGGACATTCAGCAGTCACAGGGCGTAGACCCAAATCCAGGACTGTTCTACTGTATCCGGAATGGTTGGGACCTATGATATTTTTTTTTTGTTCATCCATTCATAGTCGTAGCAGCCAGAACTTTCTCATTTTTACGGAAACTTCACCACATGAGATTTTGCCAAACAGATCTGTAAAGCCATGTTCACACACAATGCAAATGCATCTTTTCTGCTGCTTTTTTTTTGCACCAAACTATGCAATAACAATCTTCTATGGTTTGTTACATATTTTTGCATTTTTTTAATGCTTTTTCCCCATTATTTGATATGTTCTTTTGGTGCAGATGTGAAGCTGCATTTTCAATGTGTTTTTAAAATACAGAAAAGCTTTGATTTCACAGTTAATAAAACAACAGCGTTTTTTTTTTTAAGTGCATTTTTCAGGCTCCACAATGAAACTTATAGAGAAAAAAAAAAGCATCAAAACCGCAGAGATCAGAGATCTAGACACACAGGGGGAGCAATTCTCATAAAGTCACATCCACTTTTCTTGGACGGTCAAACGAAGCCGATTAGTTTTTTAGAAGGACAATTGAGGAGACGTGCGGCGATGCCATCTGACCGAGTGGAGTACAAAGTATAGAGTTTCCATGTCATCCTCATAGCGCAGCAGCCAAGGTCACAGGAGAGATAACTACTAACATATGACCTGTGTAGATATTAATGGACGTATACCATAAAAGACTACTCAGTAAGACAGTGCGCTGTCTGCCGATCTGTGTCACAACAGATAACATGTCACCTGTATACATTCAGGAGTGTCTGATGGAGGAGGGCAGAAAGGAAAAAGTAGCCTCATAGACATGATTTAATATTTGCCCAAAGGCAAATAATTACTATCCATCCACCTAACAAATAAACCCCCCTGACATATTTTGCTATGACAAGGCTTTATCAAGAACCTAAACATGTTTCGCTGCGGCACGGCTTCATCAAGGGCACCATAGGCATCAAGCCCCGTGATGAAGCTCTGTGTCACATCGAAACAGTTAGAGATTTTTAGACTAGCGCTACCTAATTATATATAAAATATTAAATGAATGGCAGGAGCACCATAGAAAATGATCATTTCATTATTACTTAGCCGTGAATGGCAATGAGGAAAATAAATAATAACTAAACATTAAAGGGAGCAAATACAGACGGTTCTAATACTCATTTTGTTGGTGTAGGATAGTATAGGATTTAACTAGTGGGAATAAAGGTTACGTTTAAATAGTTAGGGGTGAAGGTGGCAATTATTTGCCTTTATAAATATTAATTTATAAAACAGGGAAGTGCAGGGGATGGTGGGTGGAATACTGCCCTCAAAAATATGCAAGACTCAAAACTATATTCTGTATTCTTTCAGCTGCCCCCAATATCGACCTATAGCCATAAAATGCTTTCCCTACACAGAGCAGAACCTGTCATCAGGATTTTATATCCCATAAGAATGACATGCAAATAAAGGTGCTGTAATGCTGATTAATTAACTACCTGACTTGTAGAAATCCGTTTTTCTGTTTTAGAGAAATCCATAGTTGAAATTGTATGCTAATGAGCTGCAAGTGCAGTGGGAGGACAATGAACTTGCAGCTTTCCTGCCTTTTCTCCGTATTCCCCACCCACTGCCTGTCTCCTTTCTGACAACTTATTTTGTTATGACTGACAACTTATTTTCTTTTATTCTTGGGTTACAGCCAGTAATTTACTTAAGAGCTGCATTTATAATTCTGCTAATAGTCATTGGAGACAATCGACAAGCTTGTTGGCAGATTTTCATACATGTGCATCCTACGTTTGGATTGCAGATAGAAAAAAAATATTGTGATTTGTTACTAAATAAACTTCCCACATAATTAAATAGATCTCTTAGAATTGATTAGGCTAGTGTACTTACTATAAAAAAAATATGTATTAGAGTGGCGGTATAATCCTTTGTGATAGTTTTCCTGCCTTATATTGAAATTAGCATTTTAGGAGTCCAGTACTGGCTGGACTCCTAAAATGCTCATCTTAATATTAGGATGATACATTCAGACATGAATTTTCAAAGTGAGTACACCATCCTCCTCAGGTTTAGGAGAAGTATTTAATGATATATGTAGTTTTAATTATAAATCTGGTGTCACAGGTGTGTCAGATGTGACAGACAGTCGCCCTGCAGTTGGTTGCAGAAGAACTCTTCGTTTGGCATTACAGACACCTTCTTAGATCTGTCTCACTCTAGGACCCAGCGGCTACCTCCCTCCTGCTAATTGACACCCAGGCCTGGGTGTTTAAATACTGTTTGCTACAGGAAGGTGCCGGTGATATTCACATGTTCCCTTGTGAAGGCTTGGAGCTATTGCAGTCTGCTTGCTTCCTCTCTGGTGTCTAGGAGGACGTTTGGTGTAATCTCTCTGAAGTCGGCTCAAGCTAAGTTACTTTCCCCGTGACTAGTGCTCATCCCCCCTTCCCTATCCAGGGCCTAGTTCTAGGGAACTACAGGGTATAGGTTCCTGTGCGATTGGTGAGGAACCAATATACGGATGATAGGGGAGACAGGGTGATATCAGATCAGCCTAGGAGGTCTCCACTCCCCCTTTCCCTAGTGTCTGGGCTTCCTTCCCCTCTTCCCTTCGTGTTGCACTTAGTCTTTCCTACACCTTGTGTGACATCTGGTGAAAGATCCACATTAATTCCATGGAAGATTCCATTATAGATTCCACCAGCTACTATTAATTCGCTATGGTAGGTCATACAGTGTTCTTTGCACAAAACTAAAACATTCATAGAACTGATATATAATAATATAGAAATAATATAGTGGACTCATCATCATCACAAATATTTAAAGTCATTGTCTATGGACTCTACAAAGGGGTTTTACACCTTGGAATCCCCAGAATAGAGACTCATTGAGAAGGTTGTCACTAGTTTTGAGGGACTTGTCGTCATGTATCAGCCAACTGCTTTCTACACAAAAGCAGATGATCGGCTTCTGGTGATCAGCAGATCAGCCATGGAAGGAAAAAAGGTTGTCCTCATGGGACAATCCCATTAAACTGGCAGCCCTACTTTGTTGAAACAGTTTGTTATAGTGGCACAATGCCATTTTCTGTTGCACTGTATTGTTGGACCTTGGGGCATATTCTGGTTTACATCTTACTCATATTGGTGTGTTCTGCCTTTGTTTGCATAGGTTTTCTCATACTCTTGTTCAGGGGCGTAATGACCGCGGTAGCAGAGGGTGCATTTGTGACCAGGCCCGTGCTGGAGGGGGGTGCGACTGCGACCATGCCCAGTGCCTACTTCAGCTGGATCTGCGTCAGAGGATGAACATTCAGCTGAAGTGTATTGCAACCCAAGGACCCTACAGCTCCCAGGGCTGCAATACACTCAACCGGCCAATCAGAGGCTGTTAGCTGACGTCGGCGTGCCCGTCACAAGCGGCCAATGGCAGTGACATCATGTGTCGACATGACAGGTACACCGATGTCAGCTGCAGGCCTCTTCACCGGATGCAGAAAAGGGCGCAGAACATCATGGGATCAGAGGAAGGTGAGAAGAACAGGGGACATGTATACCAAGATGGGAGACATATATACCAGGAAGGGGCCCAGGTTGGAGGACATATATACTAGGATTGGGTACATACATACCAGGAAGGGGCCTAGTATGGGGGGGGGACATATATACCAGGATGGGGGATATATAATCCAGGATGGGGGACATATATACCAGGAAGGGGCCCAGGATGGGGGACATATAATCCAGGAAGGGGCCTAGGATGGGGGACATATATACCAGGATGGGGGACATATATACCAGGAAAGGGTCCAGGATGGGGAACATATATACCAGGATGGGGGATATATATACCCAGGAGGGGTCCAGGATGGGGGACATTATATCAGGATTGGGGACATGTATACCAGGATGGGAGACATATATACAAGGAAGGGGTCCAGGATGGGGGATATATATACCAGGAAGGGAAATATATATACCTGCAAGGGGCCCAGTTAGTACAGGATGCGGGACATTACAACATAATAAAGGGGGTGGGGCGAACACACATCTCTCTATAGGATTTAGTACTCTACAAGGTCCCATACATCTGACCAACAGGCAGGTTGGGGCCCAGGTCCAAATTTTGTACCGTGGTCCATTGGACTCTGCTTATGCCACTGCTCTTGTTATAATGGCTCCTAAAGCTGTCCAGGGAAAGCAGATAAACATCTGCAGAGCATTGGCAGATCCAGCTAAATTTGGTGAGCTAGTCCGTCCAACATAAGACCAACTTTAGGTGATGGCAAACTGCTCCCATCTTCTATGGTGCCCACAGGAACAGCCCTACTATGATATGTAATATTAAACCATTTACTTTTCAATTTAAGCTCAAATTCTCAATCATGTTTAAACTCTTTCAATACCCAGATTTACTACAGGTCTCGGGTTCTTGCTTTCTATAAAGCCGGCTCAGATCTCGTAGTCCCATATCCAAAGAGTTTGCTCCCTTGGGCCCAAAACATAGTGTATTGATTGGTCCTACTATGTATTAAACTGCCCATAGACATAAGATAAATTTTAATAAAATGACTGATTGTTGGACATTTTTTTATAACGTCAAGACTATTTTCTACCAAAAATGTAATTTTTTCAATTTGCATCTTCTCAGCAATTGTCAGCTGAAAAAAAAACATGCATGGGCGATCATTAACAACTTTGTGCAAGCCCACTGTGGTTTTTCCTTAATTGCCTCCCTAATCTGCCAGTTCACTTTGACGTGTCAAAGGTCATCAAGAACAATCTGACAATCGATTGATCAATTGGTGGCATTCTGGCCGGTCATAATCTTAAGCATTTGTATAACTATAGGAACTGTAGGATTAAGATCCCTGATGAGGACCCATTAATATCTGTACAGAGTTGCAAGACATAAATGAGTCAGTTGCATCTCCACATAGGAATTGGCTCTACAATCTAAAAGAAAATGTTAGCTCCAACGGATTAAATAATCGGATCCATCTAAAAAAGCAAAAACCTTGCAAAAGGTAAAAATTAAAAATGCAAAAAAACATCACTTTGGAGACTACAAAGAATTGTGACCATGGGACCCATTGCAGGAAAACCTCAGAAATGTCTACAATGACTTACTTGTCAAACACTACGGCAGCATAAGCCGGCTCTGCAAAGATGATATCTCCAGCCCATAAGTCCCTGATGGTTTTTAGACCTCGTCCTTTGCCTTCAGAGTTGAATACTTCTACATTCTCCATCTCTGCAAGTATCATAACCCAGAGCCGAAGAGAAGTGAAGTCAGCCTGGTTGAGCTAATGACTGCCTCAATCCTCAGTCACGTCTGTTATTTCAGCACCTTCACATTCCCGGAGAACAGCCCTATAAAAGGAACATCACCCCCTCCCCTCCTCGTCCCAAGGCTCAGAAGTGGCTGGAGACTCTCTCAGTGCTCTATCCCACCAGCCCTCACCCTCTCGCCTGGCCGAAATACCTTCCAAAGCGCCTGGACAATATTTCCTATAATCCATCCCCTGCCAAGTCTCCTGCACCCATAATGATATAATACAATATTCCATTTATACAAAAGCTTCATAAAACCTTCTCTTCTCCGCTGGCTATTTCTGGAGACCAGTTGCTTGGCCACGTCAAGTGACAACAGCTGTTACTACGTGCCCCGTCCATCTCCGCCTTGGGTCTGACTCTGAACTTTTAATTAAATAAAACAAAAAATAAAGTTATTGTGGCAGCTGTTTCATTTTCAACTTCAATAAAAGGCTCATGAAGAAGTAGTAGTATAATCAGCGGACACATACGGGGGACATCTAGAAGCATCCAGGAGAGTCCATGTAATGTAATAATGCTTAAAATAGCCACGGGTGTAATAGAATATCCTGAACGGACTGTCGAGAGGTATTTAAGACGTTCGGGAAAGTTCTCCAAATCTTCACACTTGGGTGGCGTTACCCTTTGAGTGTCGTTGTGCCTGGCCAGGTCTACAAGATGGTTTTGGCCTCTCGCATCTGACCTCAATTGTATCTCCTCTGTCCAAAACAGTGAGTCGACTTGGAACAACCTTGAGATAGTTGTACTCTACTATACATGAATGGAAAAGTCATCGTGATAAACTATCTGAAGGCACCAATCCAAATCACGTGTTAGTTGAGTTGGATATTTTTTTCAGCTCATCCCTAATGTTTTCATAAAAGTAAACCAACAAAAAAGGGTTAGCTTAGGGTCCAAAAGCAGTGCCACATCCTATGCACAGGTTGTTTCTGTAATTAGATGTGACCTGTCCCATCACACTGAACCTATGGAAAGGTATGGAGGAAAGCTTTGTTTTTCTAATTGTAGACAACCCCTTTAAGACCATATTAGGACATATTGACCCCCACTCAGAACAGAATGGAGAGCTTCAACGGTGTTGGTGGACACAGCTGGACCTATGGTTGTCCCAAAATTGTATTGGCTCTCATGTAATTCTATATTTATAGGAAAAATGATAAAAACAGTTGATCACTGTAGCCGGATCCGTGGTGATCAGTCAACGCTGTATAAACAAATCCCAAAAAAACAGTAGAAAGAGTCTTTCTACTCTCACCAAAAAAAATAAATAAAAGTAATAATATGCAACCCAAAAATGAGTTAGTCTAAAATACTACAAAACAAAGGGACAATATGTCTTTCAAAATGCAAGTGTGACATCTATATCAATGCCTGCCCTTCCTGTCTCTGCTTCTGTTGGCGTTACACTCTTATTGCAAGGGACACAAAGTGACAACTCTAGTTCTGTGGTCTCTGAGACTTAAAGTTCTATCTGTTCTGTGAGATCAAGAGTTAACTTTTGTCAGTGTTTGCTTCCTCCTGTGTGGTCTGGGCGGACCTTCAAGCTAATTAAGCTCCTGAAAGCCTGCTGTTCACTGCCAGTTATAATTTGACTAGTTCTAGTGTGCATCTTAGTATCCTGCTGCAATTCCCAGTAAACATTCCTAATTTTGACCTCAGCTCATTTTTTGAGTACTTTCCTGTCATGATTTTGTCCCTGAACTGACCTTCTGGTTATGACCTGACCTGGCCACTGGACCATTTTTCTTGCCAGCTTACACCACTGAATAGCATCTAACTCTGTGGCCCCAGCCTAGAGGTCCCTGATAAGTTCAGATCCTTGTATAAAGGTTAAAGGCTGAAGACCAGGGGAACCTTTAAGATTTGGAAAACAGAGTAGCCTGTTCGGAGAAACTTTCTTTAGAGCTGCCAGGTGACCACAAACATTGTCTTTGTTACAGCAGAGATGTAAAAAAAAGTTGTGTTAAAGGGGTTGTTCCATAAACGATGGATCACTCCTCCACGGCATAGATGAGTGTCGCTGTGACCCCAAATGGTCCTGGAAAATGCGAATGGAGTGGAATTCTCCTGTGAATGTGTAGCGCTCCGAGGGTTCGGTTGCTACAAGGGTATTGCGCCTCAACCAGAGGTGTGATATTTCACTAACAGGTAAGGATGGAGTATGGACCAGGGCTCAGTTAGCTGCATACACACACTCACCCCATTTCCGAGGGACAGCTCAACGGTACTCCCATTTAAATGCAGGCACAACTGACCATGTCCCTGGCTGGAGTGGGGAGGGGGGAGAGAACCCAGTGATGTAGGAGCAGAAGGGGACGGTTTCTGGAGCACAGGAAGGAGCTCATTGGGTGCTGGTCACCTGAGCTCAGGCACAGAGAAGCAGATAAAAGGTGGGAGCCATCTTAGGAGGGAGTTCAGTCGGTTCAGAGAAGTAGTCAGCCGGAGAGAGCTGACAGGGAGCAGAGGCTCTGTAGGAGCTCTGCTCAGAAGGCAGGCCTAGAGAAAAGGCCGGAGCCAGAGAGGAGAAGAGGAGAAGGAGAAGGAAGGAAAGAGGAGAGACAGAGGAGTAGAAAGGCTCCAGAAACAAGAAGGCAGAAGGGACCCTGAGAGAGCAGAACGGACAGCAACCGTTGCAAACCCGCGTTATATCGGGTGAAGGGTCAGGCTATAGAAGGGTACCGGATTCCCAAGTTGGTGGAGGCAAATCATCCCTCAGCCAAGAACCGGAGGTCGTGATCATCTATTGGTGCGACCCCCCGCCAAACCTGCTAGGAAGGCACCATATAGGATAGCGGGAAGAGGGGGCCAACGCTTGCCCGCAAAGGTCCGCGGTAGCTGGACAGAAGTTTGGTCACTGGTGGGGCACGAGAGGCCAGAGAAAGGACAGAAGGGAGTCCTGTGCCATACTCCTGAATTGCCTGGGGGTTGACCGAGCCCCTCACCTGGTGGACGCAGCACGGCTTGGGCAGTCCTTGCTGACAGAAGTGACTTGGATAACAACTGTGAGTAAAAGACCCTGGACTGCACCATTGGACTCTGTGTGATTTCTGCTGCGTCTACACCATCACCCCCAGCATCCACCTACACTGCCCTGAGGCTACACTCTTCCCGTGGGGAGTTATCCTACCCCTATGCTGCACACCAACACCAGCCTCAGCGGTCTGCCTAGCAGCGGTGGTTATCCCTGACCGCAATCCACGGGTGGCGTAGTCGGACATTCCCAAACCTATAAATAGACTGCCACAGCATTTGGTCTGACCACCCTGAGCCATGGGATCGGGTTGCCACTACTACCCCCAGCATCGTACAGAAGCCTGGTTCCGGGTACCCCACGGCCCAGGGGGCGAGTCAAATGGAGCAGCCATGGCTCAATTTACTGTCTGTAGAGGTGGTGGTCGCACATGTTCCCTACCGCTCCATTCACATGGGGGACGTTGGGACACTGTTCTCATGATCAGAGCGACTCTTAATAGTTGAACCCCAAGTGATCACACATCTATCACATAATTTGTAGATAAGTTATAAATGTTGATAAAAAGTATATATGAAGGCGCTGGTAGGTGGGCCTAGTTAAACCTGCTGCAAAAAGACAGACAACCAACCACAGGTTGACAAATTTGGATAATCCAATGTAAGAGTAAATATGAAGTGTGTCTTGCGCTGGTAAGATTAGGCCGTAGAAGTAAGATGATTAGATTAGATAAATAAATATTAAGAGCATAGGTGTATTTCACATGCAATTTTTATTTTTAAAATAAGTTTCATTTTAAAAAATTTTTAAAAAGAAGATAAGGATTATAAAAAGTGATTCCTGAAGGGTGACAGTGCGCCGATCCGTTACTGTTAATACAATACATACGCAGTGCGGTGCAGTGGATGGTTCTACAAACTATCAGAGCACTGCTCCGTCACTTACAGTTGTGAGTTTGTCTGGAGGTGTTCCAGTGAATGGTGTCCTCGGCGATGCAGGATTGGGGCGGCTTTTGCATCTTGCTTCTTAGCTTCAAAATACTGCGTTTGGAAGGTAGGATAATGAGGGAGCAGGGGAGTAGAACAGGGTCCCGGCCGGTGACCAGCTGTTATCCCACTATGCTCTCAGCATTTAATGAGGAATAGACCTGACATCTAAGGAGTGACCATCCAGAACAGCAATAAGCTATGTATTACACTGGAACTTGCAGCAAACTCCGCCCCTATTACTAGCATTGGAAGAGTGCACATATATAAGGGACCCATTTCCATCCACAGACCAACCCTGAAGAAGAGAACCGTAGTTCTCGAAACGCGTTGGTTTCTTAGTCTGTTCAGACCCCCGTACCGGTACGAGTCATGTGTGTCACATCACATGCACCTACGTCACGCAGGTCCTTCTGCTCCTTTGCCAGGCGCTCACCGCAGGTCCTATCCCGCTTCCTGAACGCCGCCGACGGAGGACGCTGAGAGCATAGTGGGATAACAGCTGGTCACCGGCCGGGACCCTGTTCTACTCCCCTGCTCCCTCATTATCCTACCTTCCAAACGCAGTATTTTGAAGCTAAGAAGCAAGATGCAAAAGCCGCCCCAATCCTGCATCGCCGAGGACACCATTCACTGGAACACCTCCAGGCAAACTCACAACTGTAAGTGACGGAGCAGTGCTCTGATAGTTTGTAGTACTATCCACTGCACCGCACTGCGTATGTATTGTATTAACAGTAACGGATCGGCGCACTGTCACCCACAGCGCGCCAGTCACTATTAGCATCCCAGTCTGAGGACAGGCTACAACTAAGGTAATACCACGCCGATTGCCACACAAGGAGAGCATAATTACCGCAGAAACGAGCTCTCCAGCGACCACCTCAACTCCGCATAGCTCTGAATCTATATATAAACACCCTACAGGTAACTGAACCTCCTTTCTCACATTGTTATTTATGTGTTCAATTTTCGATTTATCTATGCACTAAATTAAGCCTATACAAATACTTACCCTACTCAGTATCTTCCAGGCCATGCTCTTCATATGAGCTGTCCACAGTCTGGGATTTGCTACCATTTATCACGAAAAATTGTCTCACGCTACGGATCCAAATCCAACCCCGATCCACATCTGAACCAGGTATACTGCACTTTCTCTTCTTTTCTGGCCATAGGTGAGTAAACCCGCTCACTAACCTATTTCTTCCCCTTTTACTCTAATCCAGGAAACCTCCTGGACTATCCCCATAACGCTTAACTCCAGTCAGCCCAGAAATCCGCAGGCCCACTGCAAAAAGAATCCCGTATAGAGCCCTATTCTACCCTTCAGGAATCACTTTTTATAATCCTTATCTTCTTTTTAAAAATTTTTTAAAATAAAACTTATTTTAAAAATAAAAATTGCATGTGAAATACACCTATGCTCTGAATATTTATTTATTTATCTAATCTAATCATCTTACTTCTACGGCCTAATCTTACCAGCGCAAGACACACTTTAAGTTATAAATGTTGTTTATGGAATAACCTTTTTAAGTATCAAACAAGTCTGCATCTATGAGGGGGTAATATTTTATGTCTAGGCCAAAATATTGCTTAAAATTACAAAAATGTCTCTTTTAGATTAGTGTTTGGTGCGGTATTTTAATGGAAATGTAGGATGGGTTCTAATCACTATTTACATCAATATCTACATCTTGTCTGTATTGGATAGTGGCAGTCATGTGTTTATATATCTTTATACACAACTGTAGATGATAAAAATGCTAAAATCACGCAATCACAGTAAGGAGATCATATATGTTACTCCACCATGTCTTAGAATAAAGTCTTTATTGTCTTGCAGACAAATATGGATTCAAATCACAATTTGCATCAATATCTACATCCCCACTGGATTGAATAACACCAGTCATATGTGTATATTTAAGTACATTGATGTAGATGGTAAAAATGACAAAAAATAACACACAAAGTAGTGGAATAATATATGTTACGCCATCATGTCAAGATTGTCCTAGATGCGTAGTATGGCTAAAAATCACAGTCTGCATCAATATCTGGATTGAATAATGGCAGTGTGGTAAAGCGCCTTGCTCGGCGCTCGGTGGAGGTAGACACGGAACACTGTCTCTTTAAAGTTTGGGTTGGTTTATTAAAATGTCATAAACCAACCTGGAGTCCATAAACTAAACACAGCCTATTCGGCAAAGCAAAATACAAAGATGTAGCACAGTCCGTATATTGGCCGGGGCCCGGCCACTCCGGGTTTGCCACACACGGTTCAGCACAACACATGCAAGCTCCTCTCTGCAGCAGGTCTCTCCAGATACTGAACCACACCTGAGTCCCAAGGCTGGCTATTTAAAGCCCAGACCACTCCCTGGGGTGCAGATATGGAGAATGGCCTCCCACCTGCACTTTAGCCATCCACCTATAAAACATGCCATTTTAAATATGGCTGTTTAACCCTCTCTGCACTTACCATGCAGGAGAAAAACTTCCATGTTTCACATCACTGAAGCTAATAGCCTCAGTGAAACATATCTCCCCTCCAGTATTCTGCCAGTGACTTTGTCACAGCAGACATATGTTTATATATATGTTTCATTGATGTAGATGGTAAAATTGGAGAATCACAGTAATGGGATAATCTATGTTACGCCATCATGTTTTAGAACAGAGTCAGGATTGTCATGAAGAACAATACGAACTCAAATCACTATCTGCATCAATATCCACATCCTTTCTGGATTGAATCATGGCAGATATATGTATATATTTGTGCATGGGCACATGGTGGCTCAGTGGTTAGCACTGTTTCTTCACAGCTCTGTGGTCCTGGGTTCAAACTCCACCAAGAACAACATCTGCAAGGAGTTTGTATGTTCTTCCCGTGTTTGCGTGGGTTTCTTCCTTGTTCCCCAGTTTCTTTCCACACTCCAAAGACATACTGATAGGGAACTTAGATTGTGAGCCACAATGGGGACAGTGCCAATGTCTGTGAAGCAGAATTAATGGTGCTATATAAGTAAAATAAATAATAATAACATTGATATAAATGGTACAAATGCAGAAATCACACAATCACAGTAATGGGATAATATACAGTATGTGACACTCCAAAGTGTCTTAAAGGGGTATTCTCATACTGTCTCTTGAGCAGCTCACAGCTCTGCAGTCTCTTTACTTCCTGGTTTCTGGGGAGCGTATACTCCTCCTTGAATGACATCTCATGTCAGTAGCAGAGCTGTAGCATTAGCAGAGCTTGTGCTGAGCATTTTAGTTCTACTGTAACACATTCGGTGGTTTGTTCTGAAGGCTACACAGTTATTATATATATATAATAGGACATTTGAATAAACACATGGCTCAGGAAAGTGAGAGCCTTGATTATGAGAACTGCTCTGCAAGCTGTCTATGCTGGGGGCTGGTGATTTTGCAAGATTTGTAATTGCAGCTTGTCAGGAGCAGAGAGGGAGGAAGATGAGCAGATAACTTCTGTATGGATATCAATGGGCTGGAGAGTGCTGTTTGGGTTGTTGGGAGTTAACTTTTCTCCTGGTCATGGTTCTGGTGGCCAAGCTCCATGTAAAAAAGCTGTACACTATGTAAGATAAAAGCTCTCAGCAGGAGAATGAAAGCAAATAATAAAAGCAAGTCAATTGCAAATTTGCTTATTTTCCCGCTGTCTAGCTAACTAAAGCAATTTAATAACATGAAAATATCCCTTTAACAGAGTCAGCTGCAAGGCAGGGACTTAATGGATTAAACAAGTGTGGTTAATTCTCAGTTTATACTTACGGTACATACTTTCCCTTATGTGTCTGGTGTTAATGTCCTGCCATTGTCTGATGCTCTCAGAAGTCATTTCTGATTGAGTGCAGAGGCCAAAAAGAAAGTAAACTCTGCAAAGTTATTTTAAGCCTAAAATCATGTGAGTTGTTTCATGTGGTTCATTCACTCCTATTCCGTAATTGTTGCTTTTTTGGGCAAAAAAGGAGTAAAAAAGTGATTTGACTTTTCATGTTTGGGTTTCATAAGGATATAGCTTTGTACAATTTTCTGTGAGCTAAACAGCCTGGTAACCTCACTGATACATTTTACCTGCACTGATACATTGTAGCAAAACTGGGGATCTTTTCGACTTGGATACAAGTGCAGCAAATTGTGTAAAAATTAGAAATGAATGAATTGAAGTTATACATTTTTTTTTTTTAGATTCCTTAAAAGGAAGAACTAAGCATGACCAAAAAAAAAATCTGGTTAAAGGGATTGTCCACTTTCATAGTACAATCTAGTGGCAGTATATGGCGCTAGATGTGATGCCTATGTAAAGACTTTCTGAAAATGAACACAAAGTCCATGCAGATGACTTTTGTCTCCGTGGCGGATATTGCTGGTTTAGTTTCAATAATGAGTGGTAATTCTTCAGCATAAAATATTATATATGAGGCGGCGCTGTATAGGTCCGGCCGCTGTGTTTATTTGGATTGCTGCGTGACTGCAGATTTATGTCGGACTCGTCTCCATGACTCTTTTTCTTCGTCTGCTTTATATCCTCATCACTAAACATTGCTACTTTGAAATAAACTTTGGAAGGAATTCCTTCGGTAGCGACACATTTCACCAACACGAAAATATCAAGTGTTTACATTCTGTAATTGAGCAGGAGCGCAGGCAGCGCTGATTTACTTCTCACTGCAAATTTCCAAAATCAAGAGCCAATGAATTTCCTGGCTCCTGTCTGCAGTCAACCCATTAGCTCCTCTCTTAACCCCTGTTTATAGAGAGGATTATACAAGGAGTAAAAGTCCCATAAAATCAAAATATAGTCTCACACTTGGAATAACTGGAATCAGATGTAATTAAGAAAAGGTTGGATTACCCTAATCCTATTGAAACGTATAGATCTCCATTGGGCCTCATTCACACATCTGATTTTTCCACGTACGAGAACACGGACTGATTAATCTGATCAGACTTTGATCAGTGTCAAAGAGAAAAATTAAAATCCATACAGACATGTCCCCCTCACATTAAACGTATGGGGGAAATAGAAAACTAATTATAAGTGAGGAAGAGAAAAACTAATTAAAGCAAGGGAAGTAAGAGAGAGATCTGACACTTTCATATCCATTGAAGTAGCACCTCCCTGCAGTGACCAGGTAATCACACCAGGGAGATTTCCTGGGAAAGAGACAAGTCTGAGATTTGTATACGCAGAGGAGGAGAACTGCCTTTTCAGGCATAAGCTTCCTCCGATCAAAACATCTTTCATAGACCTGGTTAGTGGTTAGGGATGAATATTGGGGTTTGCATTGATTCGATAATCATGGGAGATACATTTTCGGCATCCCAGCGAAGAGACGAAAAGAACACATCAACTCACATCACCGTAAGGCCGGCAGAACCCCTACAACTTAATAATGGGTCCAATAGATGATGCTATCCAGGCCATGTTTGATCTTTATGTAAAGATAAAATCGCGATAAGAAATATGACAATATCTACCACCTGGGACCTGCAGGGGCGAAGATATCCTATTAGTTGGGGATCTCATAATTTTGTATTTGCACTGACAATTGGACGCAGTGGAGTTACATTCCCCTAACAAACTGGTGGCAGCGGTGAGATCTGTGTGATCTCTCCGGTGTCATTTGTGACAAACTGGTAACAGTGGTGGGATCTGCATGGCACCCCTGCCTGTTATTCTTGAAAATCAGAGCTCAATCATATTGTGGTCCGAGTGACATCCGTGTTAGAACTCTCCTGTTAGGTTTTTTCTATCTTGCTGGTCACATGACCTTTTTTGCCTATTTAATCCTGCTCCACCCTCCTGGCCTTGCTGGACTTCATTGTAATTTCTACTCTTAAGTTAGCCTGGTGCTTAGTTACCTTTCTCAGTCTGTTTAGCTTGGTCTTCGGACCTTTATGTTCTATATTGTGTGTTTGTCTTTTACTGCTACAATTTCTGCTAGGAGGTGCCCAACTTTATCCCAGTCCCTAGTTCTTGTAGGGATACCTCCCTTGCATCTATAGGTCTTCGTACAGACTAGCCGAGGACTTTAGCGGGTCTGATCGCAGGATCAGGTTCCCCGTTACATCGTAGGGATCTAGCTTAGTTCTATTGTAGGGACAGATCTCCTTTCTTTCCTTAGTGCTTGTAGCAGATCATAACAGTAAGTCCAGCCCAAAAATATCTCTTAGGAAAGACTTCCAGTTTCCATCATGGTGTCGGTTCAGGATTTGGCTCAACGCCTGCAGGGACTCTCTCTGGAGGTGGCCGAGCTCCAACAACACGTGAGTAGCTGCTCTGGAGCGCATTTTGTGGAGCCAAAGGTACGTTTGCCTGATTTATTTTTTGGTGATCAAGAAGAATTTTTTTCCTTTAAAAATGCTTGTTTGTTGTATTTTCGTTTGAGACCCAGATCCTCTGGTGATGAATCACAGCGCATAGGGTTCATAATGTCACTTTTGCGCAAAGAACCTCAGGGATGGGCCTTTTCTCTCCAACCTAGTGATCCATGCTTTAGATCAGTGGATAGTTTTTTTTCTGCTTTGGGTTTGTTGTATGATGATCCTGATCGTGTCTCATCAGCTGAGACTGAATTGAGACGTTTGAGGCAGGAATCAGGTAATGTGTAAAAATATTGTTCTCACTTCTGTCGGTGGTCTGCCCAGGTGGGGTGGAACGATTCAGCTTTGAAAAGTTTGTTTCTTGCGGGGCTAGGTGAAAGGGTTAAGGATTTGCTGATTGCTTATCCCACACCTGGAAACTTGCAGGAGGCAATGCAATTAGCTATACGGGTGGACAGGAGACTGCGTGCAAGGGTTAATGAGAGTAAATCCTCTGCCATGTCAGCTCCGAGTCTTGAGAGGGTCTGTACTGACATTGGAGAGCCGATGGAGATTGGGGCGAAGGCACCCCGCTCTCAGGAAAAAGACCACAGATCTTCTGAAGGTTTGTGCTTTTATTGCGGGAAATCTGACCATTTTATTAAGAACTGTGTGCTTCGTATGAACAAAGAAAAAAAAAAGGTCAGTTACGCCCGTATTGCCTGTTTAAATACTAAGGGGGTATTTCTTTCTACTACTACTGCCGCTCAGGAAGAATTAATTGAATTTCGGATATTTGTGGATTGTGGTTCTACTCTGAATGTGATTGATGGGGGATTCTTGGAAAAACTTAAATTAAAACCCAAACCTTTGTCATCCCCTATTGCTGTGGTTTCTGTCGATGGCTCCCCCTTGAAGAGTGTTACTCACAAGGTCTATGAATTTCCCCTCACTATTAATGGTATTCACCAAGAAAATTTGGATTTGGTGGTATTAAATAATTTGCCTTCTCCAGTAATTTTGGGGTTACCCTGGTTAAAATTGCACAATCCTGTACTGGATTGGTATACCAATGAAATTAAGTCCTGGAGCCCTAAGTGTTATGACAAGTGTTGTAACGGACGTATTGCTGCGGTGGAAAAAGGGGAATTACCTGTACCTATTCAGGATTTTTGGAGAGTTTTTTCTGAGGAGGAGTCACAAATTTTGCCTCCCCCTAGAGACTATGATTGTACCATTGAATTTGTCCCTGGAGCGACTCTTCCTAAAAGTCGTTTATTTAATCTTACTATTCCTGAGAGAAAGGCTTTGGAGGAATACATACAGACAAGTTTGGCCGCCGGTCACATTAGGCCCTCTAAGTCTCCTGTGGCTGTTGGATTTTTTTTTTGTTAAAAAAGAGGACGGCTGTTTACGTCCTTGTCTGGATTTTCGTGAGATTAATAAAATTACTGTATGTAATCCTTACCCACTGCCATTGATTCCAGATTTGTTTAGCCAGTTAGTGGGGGCCAAGTGGTTCTCTAAAATTGATCTCCGGGGGGCATACAATTTGTTGCGCATGAAGGAGGGTGATGAATGGAAGACTGCTTTTAGCACTCCTGTGGGTCATTTTGAGAATCTGGTTATGCCTTTTGGTCTTACCAATGCTCCAGCATTTTTTCAGAATCTTATTAATGACATCCTTAGACCTTTGATCGGCAAAAATGTGGTTGTGTATTTGGATGACATTTAGATTTATTCACCGGATCTGGAGTCTCATTGGCGGAGCGTACGTGAGGTATTACAGTTATTAATGGACAATTCGCTTTTTGCTAAGCTGGAGAAATGTGAGTTCGCTGTACAGAGAATTAGTTTTTTGGGCTACATTATCTCCAGCGAGGGCTTTGAGATGGACCCTGTGAAGGTTCAGGCGGTTCAGGAATGGCCTAGGCCTATTGGTTTGAAATCGATACAGAGGTTTTTGGGTTTCGCCAATTATTACAGAAAATTCATAAAAAAAATTTCTATTATTGTCAAACCGCTGACCAATCTCACCAGGAAAGGTGCTAATGCGGTTCAGTGGACTACTGAGGCCATTGAAGCTTTTGTGTTTCTAAAGGAGAGGTTCACCTCTGCTCCCATCCTTATGCAGCCTGATGTGATTAAGCCGTTTTTGGTTGAGGTTGATGCTTCTTCGGTGGGGGTCGGTGCGGTGTTGTCTCAGAAAAACAAGGATGGATTACATCCCTGTGCTTTTTCTTCAAAAAAATTTTCTGAGACTGAACTTAATTACGATATTGGTAATCGGGAATTGCTGGCTATTAAACTCGCATTTGAACACTGGCGCCATCTTTTGGAAGGTGCGGAATTTCCCATTCAGGTTTTCACTGATCATAAAAATCTGATCTATCTTGATGCTGCCAAGCGCTTGAATGCCCGTCAGGCTAGGTGGGCACTTTTTTTCTCGCGGTTTAATTTTTCCGTTACTTACATCCCGGGTACCAAGAATGTTAAAGCTGATGCTTTGTCTCGCAGCTTTTCTCCCATGGTCGGTGCTGAGGAGGAGGAGGAGAACATTTTACAAGAAGGTGTTGTGATTGTTGCATTGGACTCCGTTTTGGAGGATGAGATTCTTAAAGCTCAGGAGAATGCCCCATCTAACACTCCCCATGGGAGGTTGTTTGTGCCTAGGACCTTTAGGAGAGATTTGTTTGTTGAGTGTCATAAGTCTCGGTTGGCAGGTCATCCAGGAATTTCTGAGACCAAGAGACTTGTGGGTCGTAGTTTTTGGTGGCTTGGATGGCAGAAGGAATTCATTAAGTGGGTGCGTCAATGTACTGTGTGTGCTAGATCTAAGTCTTCACATACTCCTGCAGCGGGGTTGCTTTGCCCTCTGGAGGTTCCTAGTGCACCTTGGACACATCTGGCTATGGACTTTATTACTGACCTTCCCCCCTCTGAGGGTTTCACAGTCATCTGGGTGGTCGTGGACCGTTTTAGCAAGATGTGTCACTTGGTTGCTTTCATCAAACTGCCCTGCGCTAAGACACTCGCTAAGGCCTTTGTCAAGGAAATTGTCAGACTACATGGCGTTCCTACTGACATTGTTTCTGATAGGGGACCTCAGTTCGTGGCTCGTTTTTGGCGTGCTTTTTGTGACAGGTTGGGAGTTCATTTGTCGTTTTCATCCGGATATCATCCTGAGTCTAATGGCCAGACAGAAAGGAAGAATCAGGATGTTGAGCAGTTCTTGCGTTGTTTTGTGTCAGACAATCAGGAGCGGTGGTCTGAGTTTCTGCCACTTGCTGAGTTTGCTCTTAACAACCATACATCCTCTTCTGCTGGTTGTTCGCCTTTTTTTGGTTGTTCTGGGAGACATCGGTCTTTTGGGTCATTGTCCAAATTGGTATCGGCTGTGCCTGAGGAGGAGAGTTTTTCCGGTGATTTGGAGTTTGGACGGATGTGCGTGTTAATCTTCAGGAGGCTAACAAAAAATCTAAGAGGTACTTTGATAGGAAACGGCAAGAGGTTTTGTTTGCTATTGGTGACATGGTTTGGTTGTCCTCTAAGAATCTGAGGTTGAGGATTCCTTCTAAAAAATTGGGTCCCAAGTTTGTAGGGCCCTTTAAGGTGCTTCAGGTAGTTAACCAATCTGCTGTTAGGTTGGAGCTTCCTACCTCCTGGAAGATTAATCCGATGTTTCATGTTTCTCTGTTGAAAAGAGCTTATGTGTTGGATGGAGACGCCTCTGCCACTGTTCCTCCGGTGGTGGAGGACGGGGAATATGAAATTTCCC
This sequence comes from Phyllobates terribilis, assembly GCF_046119375.1. NCBI lineage: Eukaryota > Metazoa > Chordata > Amphibia > Anura > Dendrobatidae > Phyllobates > Phyllobates terribilis. The sequence continues at coordinate 1,169,581,286 of NW_027362761.1, read as the reverse complement.
GCATCCTAAATTCTAGATGGTATAGAGGGAGTTTGCAGTATCTCGTCGCTTGGAAGGGTTTCGGACCCGAGGATAACTCATGGGTGAGGGCGGATGATGTTTCTGCTTCCAGACTTGTCAGAGCGTTTCACAAGAGGTTTCCTGATAAGCCTGGACCTAGGGGATCCGGAGGATCCTCATAGAAGAGGGGGTACTGTTAGAACTCTCCTGTTAGGTTTTTTCTATCTTGCTGGTCACATGACCTTTTTTGCCTATTTAATCCTGCTCCGCCCTCCTGGCCTTGCTGGACTTCTTTGTAATTTCTACTCTTAAGTTAGCCTGGTGCTTAGTTACCTTTCTCAGTCAGTTTTGCTAGGTCTTCGGACCTTTATGTTCTATGTTGTGTGTTTGCCTTTTACTGCTACAATTTCTGCTAGGAGCTGTCCAACTTTATCCCAGTCCCTAGTTCTTGTAGGGATCCCTCCCTTGCATCTATAGGTCTTCGTACAGATTAGCCGAGGACTTTAGCGGGTCTGATCGCAGGATCAGGTTCCCTGTTACATCGTAGGGATCTAGCTTAGTTCTATTGTAGGGACAGATCTCCTTTCTTTCCTTAGTGCTTGTAGCAGATCATAACAATCCGTTTTTCTCGTGCATGGAGAAATAAAAAAAAAAAAAAAGGTTTCTCCACCTTCATCATTTTAACAGTCTGTAAAAATTGGACCGCACTCAGATGTCATCCGAGTGCGGTCCGCTTTTTTCATGGACCCATTGACTTTCATTGACAGTTTTGATCAGACCCTTGAATCAAAATCAGACATGTCTCAGTGATTTTGGCCCCATAGACTATCACAGGTACAATTGCTATCTGTGAAAACCACGGACAGCACTCGTACATGAAAATTGGACGTCGAAATGAGCCCTAAAACAGCTGTGACAGTCACTGGTGTTAGATGCGAGGGGAGGTATGTGTCACTCAGGATGCTTTCCTGTGTGAACTGAGACCTACTGAATTTCTGCCAGCATGTTATATGCTTGAGGTTACCTCTTTTAAAGGGCGTGGTTTTATGGGAATGACGTAGAGATGGGAGGAAAGCATTCCCCATACCTTCACCTCAGGGTGTGGCTGAGCAACCTTTAAATGTTCAGTCCTGTTTTTTTTTCTCTGTGTTGTGTTTGGAGAGGCAAGGTCTCCAGACTGGACAGCTATAGCTCAGAGAGGAGCTGATGGCTGGACATAACCTGTGTGAGCGAACCACACACACACACACATATGGACTGTGCTATAGTTTATCTTTTGTTTTTTTGCCAGTAAAGCCATGTTTATTTTTGCTGGAGTTGCAAGGCTTTATGCCATATAATAAAGCCTGCAGAGAAAACGCGATTCCTGAGTCTACTTCCGGAAGCAGCCGAGCGAGTCGACTTACCACACAGCATTCAAGAAACTTATCTACCATCCCAAAGAGATGAAACTGTGAACATCTCAAACACAGGGTACAAGGAAAGTAATTAGAAAAGGCACCCCGGTTTATACGTATGTTGCCAGAAGCTACATATAATTGTGACACCATATAGTTTATTGGCAAAATTATCTTTAATGTGTTGTTGACACAGCCAGTTTAGCCACGATGACCGTTATATGTCCTGACATCCTGGTATGAAAAATAATGGAATCAGTTTTAAAATTTTAAGGGATTGTCTACTTTCTAAAATGCCTTCAGTTGCAGTGCCCCTGCTGCCTTTGGATTGGCTGTGTGGATGGTGGCAGTGTCTGTGTCCATAGGATTCAAGTTTGTGGCATTCATGTGAACTACCCAAGTGACTGCTCCCCTGGCCTCTAGACCTTCTGATTTACACCTTTGAAAAAGTAAAAGTTTTGCGAGCCAACGCTCTAGCCATGTCTGACCTTAAAAAGAAAGCTACGGATTTCATGGTGGTAATGTTTGCAAGGAAAGAAAAGTTTGATGGTTTCTACAAGTCCTATGGTGTCTAGGGTTCCCGGTGAACTATTTTTTTTGCTTCGGCTCAAAGGGGTTCCACAGAATAGGTGATGACTTACTGATTGTATGGGGGTTTGACCGTCGGGACCCACACTGATCATTATAAATATGCTTTGCTTATATAGCGCCATCATATTCCACAGCGCTTTACAGACATCATCATTGTCCCCATTGGGGGCTTACACTCTAAATTCTCTATCGCTTACATGGGGAGAACATACAATCTCCTGACAAATGTTGTCCTTGATGCGATATGAAACCAGGACCCCAGGGCTGCAAAATAACATTGTTAACCACTGAGCCATCGTGCTGCCCTGATCAGAAGAACGGAGCACTTCTATCCCCATCAGAATGGAGCGACATTAGGCATGCTCAACCTGCGCTCCATTCATTTCCTATAGGGCTGCTGAGCAGGGCCGGCTCCAGGTTTTTCTGGGCCCTGGGCGAAAGAGTCTCAGTGGGCCCCTTTAACACATACCACGATTCATGATGCACAGATACCGCAGAGAAATATATATATATAGTACAATGTCAAAGATTTCACTTCTTACATTACATGAGCGATATCTATTGTAAATTCTACAATAGCTCAGAAACCGGCGAATCCTCGCAGCGCACAGTGCAGACCGGACAGTATAGTCCTCCATACAGTATTATGGGCACCACTAAGTCCTCCATACAGTATTATGGGCCCCATATATTGCTCCATACAGAATAATGGACCTCATATATTGCTCCATACAGAATAATGGACCCCATAAAATGCTCCATGAAGAATACTGGCCCCCATAAAATGCTCCATAGAGAATACTAGCCCCCATATAACACTCCAAACAGGATACTGGCTCCCCATATAACGCTCCATACAGAATACTGGCTCCTACATAATGCCCCATGCAGGCTGTGCCCCCCACATAATACCCCATGCAGGCCGCCCCCCACCCACATAATGCCCCATGCAGGATGTCACCCCCCCATATAATGCCCCATGCAGGATGTCACCCCCCCATATAATGCCCCATGCAGGATGTCACCCCCCCATATAATGCCCCATGCAGGATGTCACCTCCCCCCCATATAATGCCCCATGCAGGATGTCACCCCCCAAATAATGCCCCATGCAAGATGTCACCCACCCATATAATGCCCCATGCAGGATGTCATCACCCCCCCCCCCATATAATGCTCCATGCAGAATGTCACCCACCCATATAATGCCTCATGCAGGATGTCACCCCCCCCATATAATGCCCCATGCAGGATGTCACCCCCCCCATATAATGCCTCATGCAGGATGTCACACCCCCCATATAATGTCCCATGCAGGATGTCACCCCCCCCATATAATGCCCCCATACATAACAAAAAAATTTAAAATCAAATACTCACCTCACCTGCTGCCGCTGCTCAGCTCCGTACTCCTCAGCTGCATCGGGACCTGCTGCGGAGGCAAGAGGAGAGGATAGTATTGTGCCGAGTGGCACCGCTCTCCTCCGCTCATGGGTCCCATGGCGCGCTTGGGTGCCTGACGGCGAGTGTGCCCCCCTACCTGCTCAGGGCCCGGGTGCACCGGGTGCTGACGTCGGGCCTGCTGCTGAGCGCTACGCTCTGCTTTTTCTCCCAGCCCCATGAAGACCTGCCATTTCATTGTTGTGCGGATAAAAGTTCTCCATCAGGATAAAAAAAATCCCTGTTCTGCTGATCAGTGCAGTTCTGACCCCCATTGATCAATAAGTTTTCACCTATCCTGTGGATTAATAATAATTTGTTTTCATCAGACGACTTTAATCCAACTTTGCTCCTATCAATGACCCAACTGCTATTCACCTCCATGTTCTAAAAACAGCAAAACCAAAGAAATGAGCCGGAGCATAAGTTTGTATATGTGCAGTGTGTAAGAGCATGTTCACACTGTGGCCATTTCAAAGACAAAACCTGAGAAAAAAAAGAGAAATTGAGCATATATCCTATAGTAAATAAATAAGTAAAAAGTAATAGTACATATAAATAACATAGGGTACTTGGTTAAAGCTATTTTGATCAACAAAGCGAAAAAACCATCCCACCGCGACAAGGTGTACCCAGCCGGTACGGTCCTAACCTGTCTCTAATATTAAACCTTACCTTGTGTCAGCCGACCTCAATGTGAATTAGGGCAGAAGACCTCTATGTTCTGCTCCCAATCTTCTGCAGACTCCTTTAACATGGTCCTACACACGTAGCTCCTGTATCTCTTTTTGGGGAAGAGTATAAGTGTACACGAGAGTCACTACTGCCATTGGCCTCCATGCCACCTCGATGTAAGTGACATCTAAAAATGACTACGGGAGCAGGTTAGATCTTTTTTAGAAGCACAGATTTGATTTATTGATCTATCATGGGAATCAAGAGAGCAGAAGACTAGGCAAAACATAGGTAAGTAAGCAGCGAATACTCAGAGCCAACATTAGACATTTGCTAGGGCTAGGATGGTTTGGAAGTGCTAGAATTCTGGAATTGCCCATGAGATTATAGCTTCTTTTTCATCAACTATTTGTCCACCAAATACTATAGCACATGCTATATACTATTACTACTGTTATTATTCCCCTGTAAATACAGCCTTGCATTATGCATCACCTGGTGGCCCAACACGGGTACAAAAGAGGAATTATTAATAGAACCAGCCCTAAGTGGAAATTGCAGAAGCCGAATTCCTACTTTATCTGCAGCTCAGCTCCACTCAAGTCCAGACCCCTAAACACAAGTGTAATGCCTAAAAATATCTGACAATAGGCGTGTGTGCTTCACTGTAATCCCGACACAGAAACCCGCACTGGTGACAGGTGGTGAGAAGCCATCACTGCACACTGTAATCATAAGGTACCGCAAAGGGCACAAATCCAACGCCAACAATACGTGCAGCAGCCAGGGGCGTCTGCATAGACTGCTACACCATGTGCAGAATTATCAGGCATGTGAGTATTGTGATCATATCATCATTTCTAAGCAGACTTTACACCTCTGCGCTGTAGAAAGCTGAATTATTATGGGATGAGGCAGGTCACATGTATTTGTGTAATGAGGGGGATGAGGCCTAAGGATACAACATCTTTTATCAGGGGTTGCAGAATTACAGCAGCTTGCGAAAGTTTTCACCCCCTTGGCTTTTTACCTATTTTGTTACATTACAACCCATGTTTAAGTATTTTTGTAATCCGATTTCTGTGTGATGCATCAGCACTAAATTTCCGGTGCAAGCAATTACCTTCAGGTCACATGCTTAGTGTCAGGATGTCCACGTGTGTGCAATCTAAGTGTCACTTGGTCTGTCAGTATATACACTTTACCTTTTCTGAAAGGCCACAGAGGCCACAACACCATTAAGCAAGAGGCACCACTAACCATACAACACCATGAAGACCAATGAAGACCAAGGAGATCTCCAAACAAGTCAGGGACAATGTTCTTAAGAAGTACAAGTCAGGGTTGGGTTCTAAAAAAATATCCCAATCTCTGATGATCCCCCGGAGCACCATCAAATCCATTATCATCAAATGGAAAGAACATGGTACCACAAGAAACCTGCCAAGAGAGGGCAACCACCAAAACTCTCAGCCCGAGCAAAGAGGGCATTAATCAGAGAGGCAGCACAGAGACCAAAGGTAACCCTGAAGGAGCTGCAGAGTTCCCAAGCAAAGACTGGAGAATCTGTCCATACAACTACAATAAACCGTACACTCCATAGAGGTGGCCTTTATGGAAGAGTGGGCAGAAAAAAGTCTTTAGTTACACACAAAAATTGTAAGGCTTGTTTTGAGTTTGCCAAAAGACACCTGGGAGACTCCTCAAGTCTATGGAGGAAGATGATTTGGTAAGATGAGACCAAAATTTAGCTTTATGGCCACCAAGGTAAACGCTACAGCGGGGAAAATAAGTATTTGATACACTGCCGATTTTGCAAGTTTTCCCACCTACAAAGAATGGAGAGGTCTGTAATTTTTATCGTAGGTACACTTTACCTGTGAGAGACAGAATCTTAAAAAAAATCCAGAAAATCACATTGTATGATTTTTACATAATTAATTTGCATTTTATTGCATGAAATAAGTATTTGATGCAATAGAAAAACAGAACTTAATATTTGGTACAGAAACTTTTGTTTGTAATTACAGAGGTCAGACGTTTTCTGTAGTTTCTGACCAAATTTGAACACACTGCAGCAGGGATTTTGGCCCACTCCTCCATACAGATCTTCTCCACATCTTTCAGGTTTTGGGGCTGTTGCTGGGCAACATTGAGTTTCTGCTCCCTCCAAAGATTTTCTATTGGATTCAGGTCTGGAGACTGGCTAGACTACTCTAAGATCTTGAAATGCTTCTTACGGAGCCATTCCTTAGTTGCCCTGGCTGTGTGTTTCGGGTCACTGTCATGCTGGAAGACCCAGCCATGACCCATATTCAATGCTCTAACTGAGGGAAGGAGGTTGTTGGCCAAAATCTTGCGATACATGACCCCATCCATCCTCCTTTCAATGCAGTTGTTCTGTCCCTTCTGCAGAAAAGCATCCCCAAAGTGTGATGTTTCCCCCACCATGTTTCACAGTTGGGACGGTATTCTTGGGGTTCTACTCATCCTTCTTCTTCCTCCAAATATGACGAGTGGAGTTAATACCAAAAAGTTATATTTTTGTCTCATCTGACCACATGACCTCCTCCCATGCCTCCTCTGGATCATCCAGATGTTTATTGGTGAACTTCAAACCAGCCTAGACATGTGCTAACGTGAGCAGGGGGACCTTGCATGCCTAACAAGATTTTAATCCATGACGGTGTAGTGTGTTACTAATGGTAATGTTCGAGACTGTTGAGACTGGGGTCCCACCTCTCTTTAGGTCATTGACCAGGTCCTCCCTTGTAGTTCTGGGTTGATTCCTGACCTTTCTCAGAATCATCCTTACCTCACCAGGCAAGATCTTGCATGGAGTCCCAGACCGAGGATGATTGACAGTCATCTTGTGTATCTTACATTTTCTAATAATTGTGCCAACAGTTGTTGCCTTCTCATCAAGCTGCTTGCCTATTGTCCTGTAACCCATCCCAGCCTTGTGCAGGTCTGCAATTTTGTCACTGGTGTCCTTAGACAGCTCTTTGGTCTTGGCCAGTGTGGAGAGGTTGGAGTGTGATTGATTGTGTGGACAGGTGTCTTTAATACAGGTAACGAGTTCAAACAGGTGCAGTTAAAGGGGAAACACAGCCCAGACCTTAATCCAATTGAGAATCTGTGGTCAGACTTGAAGATTGCTGTTCACCAGAGGAAACCATCTAACTTGAAGGAGCTGGAGCAGGTTTGTCTTGCGGAATGGGCAAAAATCCCAGTGGCAACATGTGGAAAGCTCATAGAGACTTATCCAAAGTGACTTGCATCTGTAATTGCACTAAAAGGAGGCTCTACAAAGTACTGACTTTAGGGGGGTGAATACTTATGCAGACTAAAGTTTTCAGTTATTTTGTCCTATTTGTTGTTTGCTTCACAATAAAAAGAAAACCAAATGTTCACAGTTGTCGGCATGTTCTTTACATGAACCGATGCAAACCCTCAAAAATCATTGAAATTCCAGGATGTGAGGTAGCAAAACATGAAAAATGGCAAGAGGTTGAATATTTTCACAAGCCACTGTATTAGGCAGCTTGTTTTTCTCAGGCAAAATGGGCCAAAAAAGAGATTTAACTTACTGATAGAATCAAGGCAGGAGCAGCCAATGAACTATTTATTTCCCTCGCTAAGGTGGGAGCTTGCAGTAATTATGAAACAGTTAGGCTGTGTGCCCACTATTCGTTTTCGTAAGCGTTTCGGCAGAGGCAATTCTGCTGCAGAAACGCTTAAAAAACGCTTGGTAGAAGGCCTGCCATGTTCCCCAATGATAATCTCCATGTGCTGTACACATGCTGCGGAAATATCCTCTGCGGGTTATCATTGCGGAAAAAAACGCAGCACTACAAATTATTTTGCGGAATCGCAGCGTTTTCGCTGCCATTGACTTGCATTGGATCGCATGACATCCGCGTCACAGCATCTGCAGATGCGGATACCATGCGTTTCAATGTGTGGATGGTAGCCGGGTCTGGAGAAGAGGAGATGCTCCTCCGGACCCGGGTACCATAGAACCTGTTAAAAAAAGAATAAAATAAAAAATATACATTATACTTACCTTCTGATGGCCCCCGGTGTCTTTATCCGATGCGTCCTGGCTTGCCGGCAGCTTGTGATGGTCTAAAAAGGACCTGCCATGACGTCATTTAGTCATGTGACGGGTTACGTGACCGCTGACGTCGGCTGTCGCGTGACCCGTCACATGACTAAATGACGTCATGACAGGTCCTTTTAGTTCACCGCGAACTGCCGGCAAGCCAGGACGCATTGGATAAGGACACCGGGGGCCATCAGAAGGTAAGTATAATATTTATTTTTTACCATTCTTTTACGGTCACACTATATATGCCGGTTGCATGGATTTATATAGTGTAACCAAGTTGTCAAGCACTTTCCAAGTGATGCTAAAATCGTTTGGAAAGCGCTTGTCAACCCGCATGCAGAAATGCAAGTGAAGAACGCTTCACATCCGCATGTCCCTGGCAGGAAAATGCATGTACAATCCGCATGTACAATCCGCATGCGTTTTTTCTGCCAGAGAGATGCAGAAACGCTCAGGAAAAATCCGGAGCATTTCTGTATCGTGGGCACATACCCTAAAACAGTATAAAAAGGATAAACACAAGTAGATTATACAATACAGAACATACAGTTATATGAAAAAGTTTGGGCACCCCTATTAATCTTAAGCTTAATGTTTTATAAAAATTGGTGTTTTTGCAACAGCTATTTCAGTTTGATATATGTAATAACTGTTGGACACAGTAATGTTTCTGCCTTGAAATGAGGTTTATTGTACTATCAGAAAATGTGCAATCTGCTTTCAAACAAAATTTGACAGGTGCATAAGTATGGGCACCCTTATCATTTTCTTGTTTTAAATACTCCTACCTACTTTTTACGGACTTACTAAAGCACTTTTTTTGGTTTTGTAACCTCCTTGAGCTTTGAACTTTATAGCCAGGTGTATGCAATCATGAGAAAAGCTACTTAAAGTGGTCACTTGAAAGTTGTTCTCCTGTTTGAATCTCCTCTGAAGAGTGGCATCATGGGCTCCTCAAAACAACTGTCAAATGATCTGAAAACAAAGATTATTCAACATAGTTGTTCAGGGGAAGGATACAAAAAGCTGTCTCAGAGATTTAACCTGTCAGTTTCCACTGTGAGGAACATAGTAAGGAAATGGAAGAACACAGGGACAGTTCTTGTTAAGGCCAGAAGTGGCAGGCCAAGAAAAACATCAGAAAGGCAAAGAAGAAGAATGGTGAGATCAGTCAAGGACAATCCTCAGACCACCTCCAGAGAGCTGCAGCATCAACTTGCTGCAGATGGTGTCACTGTGCATCGGTCAACTATACAACGCACTTTGCACAAGGAGAAGCTGTATGGGAGAGTGATGCGAAAGAAGCCGTTTCTGCAAGCACGCCACAAACAGAGTTGGCTGAGGTATACAAAAGCACATTTGGAGAAGCCAATTTCTTTTTGGAAGAAGGTCCTGTGGACTGATGAAACCAAGATTGAGTTGTTTGGTCATACAAAAAGGCGTTATGCATGGCAGCAAAAAAACACAGCATTCCAAGAAAAACACTTGCTACCCACATTAAAATTTGGTGCAGGTTCCATCATGCTTTCGGGCTGTGTGGCCAATGCCGGCTCCGGGAATCTTGTTAAAGTTGAGGGACGCATGGATTCCACTCAGTATCAGCAGATTCTTGACAATAATGTTCAAGAATCAGTGACAAAGTTGAAGTTACGCAGGGTATGGATCTTTCAGCAAGATAATGATCCAAAACACCGCTCCAAATCTACTCAGGCATTCATGCAGAGGAACAATTACAATGTTCTGGAATGGCCATCCCAGTCCCCAGACCTGAATATCATTGAACATCTGTGGGATCATTTGAAGAGGGCTGTCCATGCTCGGCGACCATCAAACTTAACTGAACTGCAATTGTTTTGTAAAGAGGAATGGTCAAAAATCCCTTCATCCAGGATCCAGGAAATCATTAAAAGCTACAGGAAGCGACTAGAGGCTGTTATTTTTGCAAAAGGAGGATCTACTAAATATTAATGTCACCTTTCTGGTGAGGTGCCCATACTTATGCACCTGTCAAATTTTGTTTGAATGCAGATTGCACATTTTCTGTTAGTATAATAAACCTCATTTCAAGGCAGAAACATTACTGTGTCCAACAGTTATTACATATATCAAACTCAAATAGCTGTTGCAAAAACACCAATTTTTATAAAACATTAAGCTTAAGATTAATAGGGGTGCCCAAACTTTTTCATATAACTGTATAATGAGTTGTAAAGTACAATTAGAATGGCAGAAAAAGTCTCTCAGGGATTATACTAGTGCTCCTCTGAGGGGGTGATACTACCGTCCCAGTGGGGGCTACTACACTGGTTCCTCCTTAAACAATGGCCCTAGCAGGGGTTACCGGGTTTTCCCGCTAGGCTGTTAGTCTTCCTGACAGAGTCTACTAATGCACGCTGAGCCTCTTTCGCTCTAACTGACCCCCACCCTGTCTGCTGTCCTAGCCCAGGCCAACTCCTGTACCGTACGTCAGTGAAGGAAACGACAGCCGGCTCACTTGTGTCTTCCTTCCACCATGGCAGGCTTCCTATTCAGGGCAGAGTCTCCTAACGGGTCTTCGGTGCTTGACTGACGACGGCTGTTTCACGGATCTGGGGAGAAGAGGGCTTGGCTCTGGATTTTGACTGGCGCCATCAGGGTTCAGTATCTTGACTGGCGCAGGTCTGGGATTCGGGTCTTGACCGGTGCAGTCTGGACTCTGAGTCTTGATCGGCGTATATCGGGACCTCAGGTCTTGACCGGCATATTCGGCACCCAGGATCTGATTTGGTGTCTTCTGGATCCCACCTGCAAGCGGCCAGTACCCTGCTGGCACACACTTCCTGCTGAGGCTTGCCACTCTGGCTGCAGCTTATTCTCCTGTGCACGTCTGCACCTCTCTCTCTCAGTGCCAAAACCCACTTCAGTCTGGCGCGCAGACCCTTTATATTCAGGAACTCTATCATCAGTGGAACCTGACTGGGTGTTGCATCTGAACTCGTCCCCCCTGCAACTCTTCTTGTTCCGGTTAGTTCCGCTCGGTCCCATCCGAAGAGCAGATGGCAGCTTTATCGCACCAATCATACACATCGTCTGGATTTTTCAGGAGCTTTGTCACCTCCTCTTACACTGTCATATTCCAGGACTGCAACCTCCCAAGAGGCCCAGAAGTACAAGGTGTTCAGTGCTCAGAGACATGGCCGAGGTGAGGAGGCTGAGCCCAACCGCCACTGAGCAAGACACAGAAGCACAAGGTGTTCAGTGCTCAGAGACACAGCTGAGGTGAGGAGGCTGAACCCGACCACCACTGAGCAAGACACAGAAGTACAAGGTGTTCAGTGCTCAGAGACATGGCCAAGGTGAGGAGGCTGAACCGGACCACCGCTGAGCAAGACACAGAAGTACAAGGTGCCCAGTGCTTAGAGATATGGCCAAGGTGAAGAGGCTGAGATCGACCACCACTGAGCAAGACATAGAAGTACAAGGTGTTCAGTGCTCAGAGACACAGCTGAGGTGCAGAGGCTGAGCCCGACCACCACTGAGCAAGACACAGAAGCACAAGGTGTTCAGTGCTCAGAGACACAGCCGAGGTGAGGAGGCTGAAACCAGGCCATCACTGAGCAAGACACAGAAGCACAAAGTGTTCAGTGCTCAGAGACACGGCCGAGGTGATGAGGCTGAACCCGACCACCACTGAGCAAGACACAGAAGTACAAGGTGTTCAGTGCTCAGAGACACGGCCGAGGTGAGGAGGCTGAAACCAGGCCATCACTGAGAAAGACACCGAAGTACAAGGTGTTCAGTAATCAGAGACATGGCCAAGGTGCAGAGGCTGAGCCCGACCACCACTGAACAGGACACAGAAGTACAAGGTGTTCAATGGTCAGAGACACAGCCGAGGTGAGGCGGCTGAGCCCAAGCACCACTGAGCAAGACACAGAAGTACAAGGTGTTCAATGGTCAGAGACACAGCCGAGGTGAGGAGGCTGAGCTCGACCACCACTGAACAAGACACAGAGGTACAAGGTGATCAGAGCTCAGAGAAATGGCCAAGGTGAGGAGGCTGAGCCCGACTATCACTGAGCAAGATACAGAAGTACAAGGTGTTCAGTGTTCAGAGACATATCTGAGGAGGATGAAACTCGACCACCACTGAGCAAGACAAAGAGGTGAAAACATCAAGACTGAGACAACAAATATCTGAAAGATTTCTCAAAGGTTTTATGAACTGATGAGATGAGAGTGACTCATGATGGACTTGATGGATGGGGCGGGGCTGGATCAGTAATGGGCTCAGACTTCCATGTCCACTCAGACACCAGCAAGGTGGAGGTGGGTCCTGCTATGGGCTGGGATTATTAAAGATTAACTAGTTGGACCTTTTTGGGTTGAAGACTCAAAATCAACTCCCAAACCTACTGCCAGTTTTTAGAAGACACATTCTTCAAGCAGTGATACAGGAAAAAGTCTGTATCCTTCAAGAAAGCCATGATTTTTATGCAGGACAATGCTCCATCGCAGTGTAAACTTGCCAAGAGCAGTAGTCATGACCGAGATGCTGTCCGGTTACGCTCTGGCACTTTACAGGAAAACAATGTCAAATTCCCAGTGTGCAGTCAGGTGTTGGGTGCATCACACTCACTTTTAGGCTGTCTCCAGGCCTCCATCTTCATATAGCAGCCCGTTGTCCCCTGACCACCGAGCAGATGGACTGCAGCATGGGACACCGCTGTTCATATTATGCATATCCGGCCTGCAGTGTGAACTGTCCACCCAAGGGGCCACAAGCGTGTCCCGTGAAGGTGAACGGGCGGCAGGTAACAGCACTGCTAGACTCCGGGAGTCTGGTGACCCTTGTGAGGGCAACATTTCCTCTCCAACTGATCCCAGGGAAAAAAGTCGGCGTACGTTGAATTCATGGTGATGCAAAGGACTACCCAATGGCCAGAGTGGACATTGAAACGGCCCACGGTACTGAGTTCCACAAGGTCGGCGTCATCCAGGACTTGTTGCACCCTATCATTATAGGCCGGGACTTTTGTTTATTTTGGGAGCTAGGGGGAAGGGTTCTGGATTCGCTGGCTTCCACATCATCACCAGGGGTAATCTTCTGCAAGGCTCGTCTTACCGCCTTCCGGACGTGGGAGTCATCAGACGGACCTGGGGTTGGGGTGCTCGTCCTGTCCTGGATGGCGGTTGCCAGATGCTGCATCTGCTGCCACTGCTCCTGCTGGTGCTGCTGGATCTGCTGTAACAACAGCCTGTTGGTCTCCTGCTGCTGCGACTGGACCAGGTGTTTCAGCAGGTCCTCCATCTTGTCTGGCGATGCTTGCTGGCTTGCGACAGACTTAACCCAGGACATGCAGTCCTTCCTGTAGCAGTCCCAAGTCTCAGCTGGGAACGCTCCCCGCATTCTCCACCAATTGTAGGGACTGTACTCACTTAGGTGTGGTGGGAGGCAAACAGTAGCAGGAGGCATGTTCATTTAAATGTCCAGAACGGTTTATTTTCTTCATAAACCGGTCAAAAGCAAAATGCAAACAAACAGCCTTAGGTGCAGTCAAAAACAAAGAAAACAGTCCTTTTAGCAACATCTCTGGTTAGCCAGCGCTGTGGTCACACAGGCTGGTAGGCATCCAGTACATGGCCAAGTCTGGAGACAACCATACACAGGAGGCCTTCTCCCTCCAGACACACAGACCATGTGTCAAACAACAGCCTCCATTAAATAAGTTGTTAACCACACCCAGAGGTGAGGTATGTGGGTAGCTGGACCCGCCCAACTCTTCACAGCTACCCGCAACCCGGCTCCCAGGTGCACCAAACGATTCTGTTAGTGCTTACTTGCACTAGAGAAACACTCCGGGTTACATCACAGAGGACAGCCATTTCTGTGATACATACCTCCCCTCGACTACCCCACCATTAGCCACCTTACAACAGGTTTGAGCTTTAGAAGGAATTAGGTGGCAAGCCACCCACCTGGCCACGTAATTTATCATTGTGCCAAGGAAACCATATGACACCGAGTCTCCCATTGCTCTGCTTATTAGCTGTGAGAGTTGCTACTGTGGAGGAGGGGGTAGTCGGAAGGCCTTTACTGTCTGCTAACCACCTACATAGCTGCCACTAAAGCCTTATTCAGACGTGCGTTTTTCACTTATGTGTTCTGTGTTTTTTCTACACATAGAACATGGACCCATTATTTTTTTGTGGGCCGCAAAAATAACGGAGCCATGAATGTTCATAATAAAAACCATGGATCAAACTTGCCAATGCTAGTTTATTGGTCCATGAAAATCACAGCCAGCACACAGGTGCCATCAATGTGCAGTCCGTATTTAACAGTGTAAGGGTATGTTCACACTGCGGCTTTTTACGGCTTTTTATTTTATTTGCACTATCTTTCTATATGCGCTGGTTTTCATTGTTTTCTGCTTTGCGGGTGTAGTTTAGTGACTCGAGATATTTTTGCCTGATTCATCAATTGTGACAGTCGCAAAATTTGGTGTCAATTTCACTCCAGTTTCCCCTCTGCTGGATTTCCAAGTACAGCAACAATTTCCCGCAAAAAAAACAACAATAGTCGCAAAAGCAGTTCAAGACTATTTTTGATTTTGCGCCAAATTCAAAAAATAGCGGGCGCCATTCTGATGAATTTAGCGCCAAAAATGACAACTAAAACAAGACAAAAAAACCCGCAAATGACAAATCGGAGTCGAAAGGGCCCAGTTCATCAAGAGCGGCGCTGGTCAAAAGTCCTGAAGGTGCAGGTCTCTTCATGAATCTTGAGCATCTGAAGAATGGCGTACGACTCCGTGGGCTACCCTAGAAATCTCCCTCCAGTCTGGAGCGTCACCGTGTCCCTCATCTGATCCCAATCCCGCTCTGCCCACTTTAGCGGAGCTGGGAGAACCTGCCGTGAAGGCACCAAAAGTCTCAAGATTTAGGAGCAACATCTAAAGTATTTTCCTACTTTTTAAAGCTTTTACGCCAGAATTTCTAGAGTGAAATCTTTCATCAATCTGACCCCAATTTATTTATTTTTATTTTTTTTTACAAATATTTTAAAAATTCTTTTTTAAATAATTAAAAACACCTAAACAAGTTTTAGTATTCGCCGTAATCGTCCCAACGTGGAGAAGAGCGCTGCCGGGTTATTTTTATCGCACAACAAACACTGTAAAAGGCAAAACCTGGAAAAAAAAACATTGGCGGAATTTTTTATTTTTTTTTTGTTCACCATTTCATCACATTTTTTTAGTATCTCTAATAAAGTGAACGGTGTCATTCAAAACTAGAAAAATAAAAGCAGCCCTAATGCAACGTTGTAGAATGTAAAGTTAAAAAAAAAACGTTAAAATAAAAGTTATGACCCTAGAAAAAAGAAAAAAAAATGTAAAAAAAGTTATGACCCTTAAAAAAAGAAAAAGAAGTTGTGACTTTAGAAAAAAAAACTTAAAAATGTTATGACATTTGAATAAAGAAAAAAAAAGTCATGACTCTTGAAAAAAGAAAAAAAAAAGAAAAAAAGTTATGACCCATGAAAAAAGAAAAAAAATTTAAAAAAAAGTTATGACCCTTGAAAAAAGAAAAAAAATTTAAAAAAAAGTTATGACCCTTGAAAAAAGAGGGAAATATGCAAAAAAAAATCGACCCCACTAAAAAAAATAAAAAAAGATCTAGACGAGTCACAGAAGACATTGCAGAGCGAAGCTGAGTTCCGCTGTTAGTAAGAAGCGATATGATTTGTGAGGAGTAATGTCGTTATTACACTGTAATTTGCCAGTAAGCAACATGGCCGCCGGAAGCAAGTAACGTCGCGTCACTTCCGGTCAGAGCGCGAAAGGGCCCCTGGGAAGTCCCCAGATAACCGCCTGTGAGAGCGTTCGTGAGCGTCATGCGTGACGTAGGTGTCCACACCCCGGTGCGGTCAGTCCCTGGGAGGGTGGGGGAAGTGGGAGAGCTCAGAGAGTGCCTGTAACATGGCGACGGAGGGTGCGATCATCCCGCAGCTAGTGGAGAGTATAACACAGAGCAGCAGCCCCTCTAGCGTGCCCATGGCGGGGGGGGACATTAGTAGTAGTGCCCACACCACCATCCCCTGCCAGACAGGTGAGTGTGAGTGACCCCGGCAGGGACAGGCCCCGAACACCGTGGAGGAGGGTGGTGGGGACACACAGGCCTCTCCCTGGCAGCGGCTCCTCCGTGCAGGGCAGGGGCATGCTGGCACCTGTAGTGCTGACCTCTCCTGGGGGCCAGGAGCTGATTAAAGGGAATGTCTGGGACGTCACAAAAACACCAGGAAGCCAAAGAGACCGAGAGCTCAGGACTGTGTGTAAGGAGATCAGGTCACCGGTAACAATGCTGCAAAATGTCGCGTCTGGTAATGTCCTCATATACCCCGCGCTCATGTGACACCGCCATGGCGGCCACAGCCACAAGGTATCATCTGTGGGTGTTCCACATGGGCGAAACCTCGCTGTGGGGCTTAGAGAAGGGGGTCCGACAGTGCATTGAGTTTTCTCGCCTCCTGTGGCCCCTCTGGATCCAGCGCCGGCCACAGAGCCATATCAGTCAGGTGATTAATAGCGGAAAACTCTATTAGTCACCTGACCGCTGCAGCTAATCACAGGCAGCAGCGGTGCTCTGGCTTATGAATGGGTCAGATATCGCTGCGGCCCGAGCCTGATCCCCCGAGGGTGCTGGAGGGGGGCGAGTATGCCTGTGTTTATTTTTTTAATTTGTGGCCAAAAAAAAAGGAAAAAAAAATGTGACTGTCTGACCCTTACACGGGTTGTCTGGGACCAAGATTTATTTTTTTGATCCCTTTAAAATCTAATTTTTCTCCAGGGTTCTTGTGATAAGCGACGTCACAGATATGTAAGGGGGGTGACCCTAAGCTAGAGAGACTCCCATTATGTCCAGCACATGGTCAGACATGTCGGCGGGAGAGGGGGTGGAGCGGCAGGTAATGAGCGACTGTATTCCGTGCTTGTTTGCACAGAACGGACGACGATGGCTGCTCCCCCCGTACACAGTACTGGTTATTGGCAGCCCGGCCCCTTTTTCCGCCAGGTGGTCTTTATTTTTCCTTAGTACACTAGTTGATATATTCGACGAATAATCATTTTGCACTTTTGCAGGTTGATAACCAACAGGTTCATATCCAAAATTATTATTATTTATATAGCACAATTGATTCCACGGTGCTGTACTTAAGAAGGGGCCACATACCAAATACTGACATCACTTACAGTACACAAACTAACAATGATAGAACGGTACGGAGGGAAGAGGACCCTGCCCTTGTGGGCTTACATTCTACAGGAACAGGGAAGGAGACAGTAGGTTGGGGGGTTGCGGTAGCTCCGGTTTTGAGGTGGCAGCGGGGTCATGGCAGGCTGTAAGCTTATTTGAAGAGATGGGTTTTCAGGTTCCGTCTGAAGGATCCGAGTGTGGCGGATAATCGGACGTGATGGGGGATATTTGAGAGAAATCTTGGAGGCGATTGCGTGAGGAACGAATACATGTGGAGTAGAGAAGGAGGTCTTGGGAGGAATGGAGGTTACTTGAGGGAAGATATTGGGAGATTAGTTCAGAGATGAACGGAGGAGAGAGGTTATGGATGGCTTTGTGGGTCAGTGTTAGTAGTTTGAACTGGCTATGCTGGGGAAATGGAAGCCAGTGAAGGGATTTGCAAAGGGGGGTAGCAGAGGAGTAGTGAGGCGAGAGGTGAACAAGTCACGCAGCAGAGTTAAAGATGGACTGGAGGGGTGCGAGAGTGTTAGCAGGTAGGCCACAGAGGAGGATGTTGCAGTTGTCCAGGGGGGAGATGATGAGGGCATGCACAAGCAATTTTGTAGATTGAGGGTTGAGGAAAGGACGGATTCTGGAAATATTTTTAAGCTGGAGGCGACAGGAGGTGGCGAGAGCTTGGATGTGGGATTTGAAGGACAGGGCAGAGTCCAGAGCTAATCCGAGGCAGCAGATTGCCAGTACAGGGGAAAGTGTGATGTCTTTTATTGTGATAGAGACATCAGGTGGGAAAGATACAAGAGATGGGGAAAAGATGATGTGTTCAGTTTTGTCCACATTGAGCTTGAGGTAGCGGGAGGAGAAGGAGGAGGATATGGCTGCTAGACATGCTGCGATTCTGGACAGCAGAGAGGTGACGTCTGGGCCAGAGAGGTAGATCTGGGTGTCATCAGCGTACAGATGGTACTGGAAGCCATGGGACTTTATGTGCTGTCCCAGGCCAAGGGTATAGATTGAGAAGAGTAGGGGTCCTAGGACAGAGCCTTGAGGGGCTCCAAAAGAGAGGGGGGCGGGGTGAAGAGGTACTGTGAGAGTGGGAGACGCTAAATGTGCGGTTAGAAACGTATGAGGAGATCCAAGATAGGGCAAGGTCTTTGACGCCAAAGGAAAAGAGGATCTGTAGTAGGAAGCAGTGGTCAACTGTATCGAAAGCAGAGGACAGGTCAAGAAGAAGGAGTACAGAGAATTGTCTGTTAGCTTTGGCTGTAAGTCATTGGTGATTTTGGTCAGGGCAGTTTCGGTGGAATGGTGGGGGCGGAAGCTGGATTGTTGATTGTCGAAGAGAGAGTTAGATGAGAAATGGGAGGAAAGTTCAGCGTGAACGTGAAATGGGAAAGGCAGATCCACGAAGGGTATTTTATTTTTTTTTCAGAATAATCGTAAAGTTAAGAAGGGTTGAGCCCATAAAAACAAGTTATCCCCTATCCTTGGGATAATGGAAAACGTGCTAATCACTGGGGGGGGGGGTCTGACAGCTGGGACCCTCAGCGATCCCAAGGTCAGGGCTCTACAGCTGCACATTCACAACCTCCACCCCAGTTATTGTCTATGGCGGACCGGAAAGTCTCGTGGAGCAGTGCCTGAGCTGTGTCTGATTTCAGCTCTATTTAGGGTCTCCACATTCGGACCGCCAGTGATCAGCGAGGTGTCTGTTATCCTATGGATAGGGGATATCTTTATTTCTGGCAATAACCCCTTAAAAAAAAAAAACCTTGGTCCTGGATAACCTCTTTGTGCTCAGATTCTGGGGTGATTGAACCCTTCTCTGAAGTCTTTAGCATTGCCCATGAAAATTGAATTGCGCAGATCTCAGCCCAAGTCTGCACCTGATACTTGCAGGTTTTCCCTGTAGGTCAGTGGGGTATGTTCACATGTCTGGTTAAAATGCGATCCGAGGCTGTAGCTTTGCAGAAACCCCGTTTATGTGCGTGGGATGCGCTCAGGCTTGTGGGGGTTTAGGCTCCGATCCCACAATGAGTTTGTGATGATGCACATTTTCTGCACCCCTTAAGTAAAATAGGTTATTTGCATTATTTTCAAAAATACCCATAGTCAAAAACTCATCGTGGGAACGTAGCCTTAAAGCAGAGAATGACTGTTCAAACCAAGCACAGGCGCTCAGTGCTCCCCAGCAGGGCCAATAACTTATATGCACCTTCCCACATGTTTGGTTTCCATCTGTCTCTGCCCTTCACTGACTCTATGAAGCCAGAGCTGTCAATCAAAGGGAGGGAGAGGATGGAGATGGGTGGGAAGGGGCATTTACGGTGTTTGCCCCCGCCGGGGAGCACCAGGCGCCTGTGCTTGGATTGAACATTCATTCTGTTCTGACCCTTTTTAAAGGGGTTTTTCCAGTTTCAGAAAAGACAAACTGCTTTGACAGCGCTGCAAATAATAACAGGCATCAGGAGCAATGGTGGAAAGTCAGTGCTGGAGGGGCAGTAAAGCAGAGTTAAATAAAACTAAAATAAAATGCAGCCCGGGGACGGGTTGTTCGAAACTAGAAAACCCCTTTAAGTTCAGTTGGAGTCAAATATCGGAGGTCTGGACGTCGTGGTTAGAGCAGCACTCTGCAGGGAACGGAAGACAAATTGAAGAGGTTGTCCACTATTTTATCATTGATGACCTATCCTTAGGTAGGCCATCAATGTCTGATCAATTGGGACCCGATCTGCCCATCATCTGTTCTCGGTGTCGGCAGCCAGAACTGTTGTATTGCGGAGCTGCTCCGTCTTCTGACGCCGGGTACTGCACCTCCGCCTCCTTTTCAAATCAATACGTGCAGTAACTGGCCGCGGCCACTATCTGAAGGTGGAGCAGCTCCTCAATCGAGCATTTCCGGTCGGCGACACCAAGTACAGCTGATCGGCAAGGGGTGCCGGATTACAGCCCCTGACTGATCAGACATTGATGACCTTCAGTATCCTAAGGATAGGGCATCAATGATAAAGTAGTGCACAACCTCTTTAATGTAAAGGGTTACTTATATCTGGGACATTTATGGCACAGCCACAGTATAGACATGAGGTCCCCGATGCGTTCTGGAGACTATTGCTCTTACAATTTTTGAAGCCCTCTACATTCATGTCCTATGGGAACTCAGCAAATTATCAAAGGATTGCGATCAGATATAGTTTTCCCAATCTTTACACAATATCAATCAGACCCCTGAATTCTCCCCCTTTAAATAGAATCTGTCTCCAGGTTTTTGGCACCTAATCTGAGCGCAGCATGATGCAGAGGCAGAGACCCTGATTCTAGTGATGTTAGATACCTCTTTTAAGGGTTTGTACAGCAGTGCTCTCCTGACATCGGAGTGGAGTGACGCATGCCGGCCAGGACAGTAGCCGCGCCAGTCATCCGGCAGGCGGTGACTGCGGCCTTCTAGCAATGCGCGATACCTTTAGCGGTTTCTCTCCGGTGTCACAGAGCTCCCACCATACACTGACCCCCATCAGTGGGGTACAAGCTGCCATAAAACAGCCTCCTATGTCTACTGACTGGAGGGAAGGTTATTCCCCAACGCGCCAAATGTTTTGCTCCTGTAGGGCAGCGCTTTCTTGCAAAACTGCAGCTAGTTGGCGCTCAGTGCATGCTGGGAGTTGTAGTTTTCCACCACGGAGAAAATCCCTGATTTAGGGTGTGATTAGAAGCCAAGTATCAGTCCACTTTGGGCTTTCCAACAAACCTCAGGCCAGACATTAGGCGTCTGTCGATCTATTTCTTCACCAGGAATTATTAACCCTTGACTTGTGCACTTTCCAGAAGCTTTCCACAATTTCTATTGTTATTTCTTACTCTTTTTTTTTTTTTTTTTATTATTATTTTTTTTTAATTCTTTTTCATATTTGACAGCTGGCAATGTCGGCTACTAGAGGTCGTCACTAGTGATAAGCGAGCATACTCGTTACTTGAGATTTATGAGCGTGCTCCGGTGTTTTCTAAGTATCTTCAGCGTGCTCAAATGTTATGTTTGAGCCACTCCCTGTACATGATTTGCGACTGTTTGACAGCTTTAATACATGTGAGGATTGCCTGTTTGTTAGGGATTCCTCACATGTATTAACGCTGTCAAACAGTCGCAATTCATGCACAGGGAGTGGCTCAAACATAACATTCGAGCACACCGCAAATACTCGGCGAGCACCAGAGCATGCTCGTCAAAGGGTTAACAGAACATGTTCGCTCATCACTAGTCGTCACCTATTTTCGGACTCTTGAGTGACTTATCTGTCAAGCCACTCAGTGATAAAGAGCCGTGCAAATCATCAACATATCTGGAAAAATGGGTGACACCGTTTGTAGGAGCTGACATGGCTGCCGGCTATCACATTTGGAAAACGCAGAGATTAAAGGGAATCTGACAGCAGGATTTCACCCTCTTAACTATTTGTATGCACATGTAGCTCTTCCTAAGACGAGTCCAGTAATACCTTTACATGGCCGGTCCGTTTTCGAGTGATGTCCAGTTTTTTTTTTCACAGACTTGAGTTGCAAATTTTGTTTCTATACTCGGGTCAATATTGGACATGGCTCTTCGAGTTTGCACAGCGGCCCACTTGGTCCGCATAAATAATCAGACATGTGAACAGCCCCATAGGCTATCATAGGAAGGAGTGCTATCCGTGACAAACACAGAGCTCGTTCGTGAAAAGTAGACGTGTGAATGAGCCCTAAGGCTGGCTACACACATTAGATAGGTATCAGCCAAAACCCTTTCATATACATGTACTTTTAGCCAAGCACTCAGTAGGTTGAGGGGAGTCAGCCACTACCACACTTGGTGGTAGCTTATTTCCCCCAAAACAATATGGGGCTAAAGAGGACCTTTCACTGAATTTTCTCCTCCAAATGGTGCCAGTGATTCTGGAACAGTTTTTTCTTTTCTTCTGTGCCCCTCAGTTCCAAAGTTATGCCCCCCGGTAGCAATGGTGCAAATTTTCCATATAAGTATCTGGGTGTATATGACAGGCAATTGGTTTCATTCCTGTGAGGCTAAGGTCACACAAGTGTATTTTCTCTCATTCGAGAGGATCGGACCGATTAGTGTGATCAGAGTGTGATCAGAGTGTGATCAGAGTGTGATCAGAGTGTGATCAGAGTGTGATCAGAGTGTGATCAGAGTGTGATCAGAGTGTGATCAGAGTGTGATCAGAGTGTCCATGGAAATCGGACCACACTCTGATGTCTCCGAGTGCAGTCCGCTGGTTTCCACTCGGGCATGCTGCGATTTTTTTCCTTGGATAGAGACAGTCCAAGGAAAGAATTGGACATACGCATGGCCCTGTGGAATAACGTTGGTCCGGGTGTGATCCGATGTTTTGTCGATTGACATTTGAACTAATATGGTAGTCTGCATGAGCCCTGATGCTGGTCAATTAAAACACAAAGCCCCCTACAGAGATGTTCTGGGGTATATGCCCAATGTTTAAAGGGAACATTTGCATCTTTATTTTCCGGGGAGCCGTTATATTGGACTAGAGGGGCACAGAAGAAAAGTAAAAAAAACTTCCAGAATCAGTGAAGCAGCGACAATTGGAGGAGGTGATCTGTATTTAATAAAAAATCCAGTGAAAACTTCTTTTCAAAATCCAACTGCCTGATCCTTTTCCCCCAACTTTTGACAGTGGAGAATCCGGAGGCCCCATACGCCAATGGTCAGTCAAAATTTTCTGGTTATTGTAATGTAGTGAAATGAGCATTGGATAACAGCGTGTGTAAACTGGTATGAGATTTCCGATAAGGACAACCACAGAGATTTCAGGTCCCCTTTCGCTTCCCTGTTGGCCCATTAGCCGAGGCAATTAGCAATTCCCTAATACATAAGTGTCGATTCACCAGGATACGACCAGCGAGAACTACATCAGCAATCTTCTCCCATGACGTGTCTTGCTGGTCCGAAGTGGAGAAATTAAATCCTAGACCTTTGAATCATAGGAGATTAGACCCAAAGTATGAGTAGTAGTGCGAGGGTTAGCCAGTAATGTAGGTTGGTTCAGGTCTCCCCATCTACATTCACCTTCAGCCATATCATGGGAATTCTCGTGAACCGATTAATAAATGTTCTAGGTGGGCGATTGAACAGGTAGGGTACACAATGGGTATAGCCTGTCCTCTAGGTCCCCGTGTCTGTACAATACCTGTGCCAAACCCCTCTCGTGTGCAGTATTCCTCTGAGACATCTACCACATGTAAGT
Source organism: Phyllobates terribilis (assembly GCF_046119375.1). Lineage (NCBI taxonomy): Eukaryota > Metazoa > Chordata > Amphibia > Anura > Dendrobatidae > Phyllobates > Phyllobates terribilis. Next base: position 1,169,557,581 of record NW_027362761.1, on the reverse strand, counting down.
AGGTTTATAATATAGATATGACATCTCTGGAATAGAAGTAAACGGGATGTTTCCTGACCTCCATTGCCTAAAGGTAAAGCTGTTTATAAGATGGTGGGAGATGCCCTCACGGAACCCAAAAGGAGATCGGAGGTCAGAACTAGTTTTTTATGGCTGAAGTAAGACAGTTGTCCTGGCATTTTGGGTCACTTGTAGAGTGAAGTTGTGCCAGACGTAACTGTTCGAGATGCAGTTAGTAAGATCTTGATGTCATGGTTTGGCACATTATGTATAGTGACATGTAAAAGTTTGGGCACCCCTTGTCAAAATGACTTATTGCGAACAGTTAAGCAAGTTCAAGATGAAATAATCTCTAAAAGGCCTAAAGTTAAAGATGACACATTTCCTTTGTATGCAAAAGTTTGGGCACCCTTGGAGATATGTGTGCTCAGATAACTTTGACCAAGGTTTCAGACCTCAATTAGCCTGGTAAGGTTATGGCTTGTTCACCATTGTTAGGAAAGGCCAGGCGATGCAAATTTCCCAGCTTTATAAAAACCCAGCCTCCTCTAACCTTGTGCCAAAAAACAGCAGCCATGGGTTCTTCTAAGCAGCTGCCTACCTCTCTGATAATAAAAATGGTGGAGGCCCACAAAGCAGGAGAAGGCTATAAGAAGATAGCAAAGCGTTTTCAGGTTGCCCTTTCCTCAGTTCGAAATGTGATTAAGAAATGGCAGTTAACCGGAACAGTTGAGGTCACGATAAGGTCTGGAAGACCAAGGAAAATTTAAGTGAGAGCTGCTCGTAGGATTGCTAGAGAGGCAAATTCAGAACCCCCCGTTTGATTGCAAAAGACCTTCAGAAAGGAGGTATATTCTGGTACATTGTTCTACTGTTCAGAGACACCTGCACTAATATGGCCTTCATGGAAGAGTCATCAGAAGAAAACCTCTCCTGTGTCCTCACCATAAAATTCAGCATCTGAAGTATGCAAAAGAACATCTAAACAAGCCTGATGCATTTTGGAAACAAGTCCTGTGGACGATGAGGTTAAAATAGATCTCTTCGGCCACAATGATCAAAGTTATGTGTGGAGAAAAAAGGGCACAGAATTTCAGGAAAAGAACACCTCGCCAACCATTAAGCATGGGGGTGGATCAATCATGCTTTGGGGTTGTGTTGCAGCCAATGGCACGGGGAACATTTCATGGGTAGAAGGAAAAATGGATTCAATGAAATTTCAACAAATTCTTAATGCAAACATAACAACATCTGTAAAAAAGCTGAAGTTGAGAAGAGGATGGCTTCTACAAATCCACAAGAGATGACCTCAAAAGGCGCAAGCTGAAGGTTTTACAAAGGTCCTCACAGTCCCCTGATCTGAGCATCATTGAAAATCTGTGGCAAGACCTCAAAGTAGCAGAGCACGCAAGACGATCCAGGAATCTAAGAGAACTGGAATAATTTTCCAAGGAAGAATGGGTGAAAATCCATCAAACGAGAATTGAAAGACTCTTGTCTGGCTACAAAAAAGCGTTTACAAGCTGTGATAGTTTCAATAGGGGGCGCTACTAGCTACTAACCATGCAGGGTACTCATACTTTTGCATTGGTCCATTTTAACTTTTTGTAATTTTAAAATGTAAAAGATGACAATATTTATTTTTTTTGCCTAAAATATAAAGGGGATGTGTCATCTTTAACTTTAGGCCTTCTAGACATCATTTCATCTTCAACTTTCTTAACTGTTCACAATAACAGTAATTTTTACCAGGCGTGCCCAAACTGTTCTCTGGTACGTGACGTGATTAAGTGATCATCTAGCTCCAGCCTAAAAACCTAGAGCCTTGGAGACCTCGTCCATTGACCTCGGAGTGTCTTCAGCCCACGTTTTCTCCAACCTCAGAGTCCATTAATGCTGAACAATGGTATAGGCTTACTCCTTTCATATATGATGTGATTTGGGAGCCCTTCGGATCCAATTTTTAGTTGTTGTTTTTTGTATGATTTGGGTCTGGGGAGCCCCCTCCGTCACATCTATATATGGTGTAATAAAACCATCCCTCCACTTTTGACTATGGGCTATGACATTTTTATATTTTCTGCGGTTTGTGATTCTTGCTTTACATTGATGTCATACATAGGACATGTTACAGATAACCCGGTACCCCACATAACAGCTCGTAAATGGAAGCGGTGTTTGCCTGACTTCTAATAAAAATATAGATATTTGGTGTTTTATTTAGATGATATACTGATATTTTTGCCTTTTATTTTTTTGTGATGATGATGATGCATACATTGATATGAAACTCATGAGCCAGTCATGTTGAGCACCAACACCTGTTTGTTTGAAGCATAAGTGACGGGGGTCTACGTATCACATTGTATGAGATCTGGAATCTTCCAAAAAATGTCCAAGTTCTCCCCACTGAAAACAAATATCTTGAGCATATGTGATGTTCCCCCTCAAGGGCATTCTTAATCACTCAACAAAGCTCGGGATCTCCTGAGTGGGATAGTTTTTTTTCCCCATGTGATGGTATGTGCACAGAGTTTTTTTTTTTAGACTTTTTTGGGGTAGAAACTGTTCGGAAACTCCATCTCAAAACTCCTCAAAAACTTGAAGTTTCTGAAATCTCTGCATGAAGACCGCGTGTGCACATAGTCTGACCATTCCTGTTTCAGAACTGAAAATGGATGAGCAACATTGTGACGTCATAGGCACTGTTCACTTCTCAAAGCACCAGATAACCTCTTTAAGGAGAATGTCAGCAGTTTTTTGCTATGTAATCTGACAGCAGCAGGATGTCGGGTCAGAGACCCCGATTCTAGCGATGTATCACTTAGTTTACTAGGTGGAGCAGTTGATAGAATGCTGAGCTGTGTATAACCCCGCCCAAACCACTGATTGGCAGCTTTCTGTGTATAACCCCGCCCAAACCACTGATTGGCAGCTTTCTGTGTATAACCCCGCCCAAACCACTGATTGGCAGCTTTCTGTGTATAACCCCGCCCAAACCACTGATTGGCAGCTTTCTGTGTATAACCCCGCCCAAGCCACTGATTGGCAGCTTTCTGTGTATAACCCCGCCCAAGCCACTGATTGGCAGCTTTCTGTGTATAACCCCGCCCAAACCACTGATTGGCAGCTTTCTGTGTATAACCCCGCCCAAGCCACTGATTGGCAGCTTTCTGTGTATAACCCCGCCCAAGCCACTGATTGGCAGCTTTCTGTGTATAACCCCGCCCAAACCACTGATTGGCAGCTTTCTGTGTATAACCCCGCCCAAACCACTGATTGGCAGCTTTCTGTGTATAACCCCGCCCAAACCACTGATTGGCAGCTTTCTGTGTATAACCCCGCCCAAACCACTGATTGGCAGCTTTCTGTGTATAACCCCGCCCAAACCACTGATTGGCAGCTTTCTGTGTATAACCCCGCCCAAACCACTGATTGGCAGTTTTCTGTGTATAACCCCATCCATACCACTGATTGGCAGCTGTGTGCTATGTATATTGACAGAAAGCATCAAATCAGTGCTGTGGGCAAGACTGGACAAGGGGGCACGAGACACCTAGTCCGTAGTGATAATCTGCTGATAAAACACTGATTTTATTGAAACTACAGCACACAGCCTAAAAAGTGCCACATCTCTGTAATAAGGGTCTTTGCCCCTACATCATGGTGCTCTCAGATTTCATAGTAAAAACCTGCTGGCAGGTTCCTTTTAAGGGGTTGTCCACTACTTCAGTATTGATAACCCACCGTCAGGATAGGTCATTAGTATCAGATCCATGTGGCCCCCGATCGATCAGCTTTTTTGACCTCTGGCAGCAGTTGGATGTAAACCTTATATGGAGTAGAACAGCATGGTTTTGCACACTACTTACCGGACATTCCCGGGTACTGCAGCTTAGGTGTTATTCACTTGTATAGGAACTGATCTGCAGTACTCGGGAGTGGCAATTACTCAGTGAACGGAGCTATGCTGTTTCAACTCGGTACATGGTTTATATCCCACTGTGGTGCCAAGTTTCAGACCCTCCACTGAACTAATATTGATGACCTATCCTAAGTATAGGTCATCAATATCTAGTGGGCAACTCCTGCTAAAGATGGTTCCCATGCACAGTGCCGGACCGGAGAATGCCTACATGTGCAGGTCCCCTATCCCTTGTGCCTCCACCGTGCATACACATTGCCTGAGCGAGAGAGTTCACCAATACCCCTTGCTCCAGAAAATATGATCATCTCAATAGACAGTGCCCTAGTACACTTCTATTCCCAGTGAAGGCGTCGATATATATTCAGGAACGATCCCTCATGATCCGACCAATACAGACACACTCTGGCGAGCATTCATGTGTTTCCAATAGAAATGGAAATAAGTCACAGCCGGACTCTTCTGGCGGCAGCTTATCTACCATGGGAACAAAATGGTTGGGTGTTGATCAGTCCCAAAGCAGAAAAAGTTCGGCACCACTCCACTTTTTCTTCCGAGTACAGTATAAACAGGTGGTCCACACTGATTTCCGTGTTGCTCATACTTCAAGAAATACAGGTTGATATAAGTTCATGCTAATCCAAAAGAAAAAGTGTCACCGAACAACTTAATTTTTCAAGGCATTCATAAAGATGAGTTCAGCAAGAGGAGGTGCAGAAAGTTGGCAATGGCTATTTCGCGTAATATAACGCTTCCTCAAGAGGCTAGAGGAAGCATTGTATATTGCGAAACTGCTGTCGTCATCTTTGTGCATCTCCTACTACTGAATTAGTTTTTAGGCTTCGTGCCTAAAAACTGAAGTTCTGAATCGTTCAGTGAGCGCCACTATTTTCTTTTGTATTAGTACTAGTGTTGAGCGAGTACGTTCTGTTAACCCTTTTGGCGAGTATGCTCGGGCCGAGCTCTGAGTATTTATAGCTGCTCGGTGATAAGGTTGAATCGCTCCCGTGTGCATGATTTGCAACTGTTTGACAGCTTTATTACATGTGAGGAATGTCTATTTCTTACACATTCCTCACATGTAATAAAGCTGCCAAACAGTTGCAAATCATGCACACGGGAGTGATTCAACCATATCACCGAGCAGCTGTAAATACTCGGTGCTCGCCCGAGTATACTCGGAACAGAACATACTCGCTCAACACTGATTAGTACATCTGATTGAGTGTTGAAATCACGCCGGAGCCTTCTTCCCCATACATCATCTGTCAGAGAAGGTGTACGAGCCCATAAAATAGTCCCGCTGAAATTGGGGATTCGGCCAATGTTTCTCAAATATTCATGGGTGCTTTTATATATATGTTGGGCAAACACTTATTGAGCCGACAGCTGTTCCAACATGGCCGCTTATCTCTTCCAAAAACAAAAGGATTGAGTGCCCGATTCCTCTTTCCCCCCAACATCCTCAGTTGGGAGATTCTCTTACTCATAAGTTAGTTGTCCAGTCTCACCAAAATCGATGTTTTTGTAGCCTTTGTGTATGATGAGTCACTCAATAGTTGGTGGTCCATCCAGACAGCGCCGTAGTGCCGAGTGTCCTCTGTATAGAATAACCCGACCTCTGACATTCTGGAAGTGTGAATGGTCAGGAGTGGATCACATCACACTGCCTTCTGGAGACTATCAACTGATAAATCTAAGGGTGGATTAACGCACGGCATATTGCTCCTCCATGGATTTGGCAAAGGCCTTGTTGAAAATGACATTGTACTCTAGTAGAAAAACAGCATTCCCGGAGGAAAGTTTGAGAATATTTCCCTGTCCGTTTTCTGCGGTTGCTTGTTGGAAAAAAAAAATTTTTAAAGTGGATTTGTAGGTCACAACCTATGGTTACGAGGCACCACGTGCAAGTACCCATTAGTGAACGAGACCCCAAACCAACTCACGGTACATCATTTTTGGAAGATGAAACCCTATAGCTGGGGCAAATTGTTTCTTGATGAGGTCTTCTTACTCTGGTCAATGATCGGCCAAGTATTGGCCCATGAAAACATGATCGTCAACCAAGTGAGGGAACACTTGTGGTTTGATTTTGGTTTTTGTATGAACATTAAAATTGTCCCTGGTAAACGTTGCAGATGATCGCTCCATGGAAATGCAGCCAAATGAGCTCTGCTCGACTCGGGCAGAACATTTGTCCTTGTAAGAGGAGGCTTAAGCTTGCCCAACATTTTATTGGCTGAATACTGTCTCTCCGAAATGCCCGGTACACATGCACACTCTGCTTCATCAAGTAGGCAGAGGGAGTTAGATGCAGAGAGACCTGGCAGTGGTTTATCTCACCAAGAATAAAAGGATTGACCAGTTGTAACCTAACAACTGTCCCCCAGCGTTTGCTGTTGTGAAGCCCCTATACCCACAATTTTTGGAGTTGGGTTTCATTAAAAATGTTGCTCCTTTTGGCTTTCACATCCTCTTTGTTTTCCTTCACATTCAACTTTGATGTGGTCTATCGTCCTAAATAAGCTGAGAGGAACACAGATAAGAGTTACTGATCTGTCAGAAGGAGCTCACTGACTGATCCTTAGTTAACTTATTCTGCAGCAATGTACGGAGCTGGGCTTTTCCGGCTTCATACCTTGTGCACTTTCTGTGGCTGTGGAACATGGTAAGAGCTAATCGGTGGTGGGGTCAGGCCATCATCTGATATTTTGTTACCCACTAGAAGGAACTTACGAATGGCAGCAAGCAGAGATCTTAAAGTCATGAATAGTTTATACAGGCTTGTAGTGCTACGCAACGCCTGCTATGGAATAGGGGGAGTTCTGCATAAAGTGCATGGAGTCCACATGGCACAGTAATATTTTCCTCTGTTGGGCGTCCCCATATTATGGAGTCCTTCCGTCAAGCAGTGGGTCTCCGGTAGACCATCAGACCATTGTTAATCCGATCGTTCTGCGTAGAACATCATTTTGTCATCAGCACATGTCCTATTTACAGGACATGTAAACGAGTTCATCAGGTAAACGAGTGTCTTGCTCATCCGTCAGCTGATTAATAGCCTATTTGGACAGGAAGATAGACGGAAAGCAGGCGTTCCCAGGAACGTTCATTCCCAATTATTGGCCTGTCTAAATGGGCCTTTACAGTTACTAAACTATGGTTATACTCTTCTAAGGGCAGCAGTGTACTAACGTGAACTTCCCTTCATCCCCGGTAAGTCCAGGCATGGGGGAAATATTGCAGAGGTGAATAGCCAGTTAGACAGCTATGGTAGCCAAATTGATTTTTTTTAATCATCTGGCAATAAGCATGGCATATATCAATACAAAGCACTCCAAAAATTAGGTGCCTATAGAAGGCTGTGTGGTCTTTTTCTCAACGCTTTTCAATGTGTGGAGTAAATGCTCCGGCCTGGCACCTTTTACACCATTTGGAAAGTTAGTGAATTCTCCTACACAATTTAGAGTTAGATATGGGCCGACGAACAGTTGGTATTGTTCATTGACGAACAACCATTGTTGCGATCGGTCTTTTGAGCAAAACGGACATTCATTGGTTGATTGTCGGGTGAAATGAACAATTGTTCGTCATCGTCAAAATCGTCTATTACAGACAGGCTTTTCTCTGATGCCTTTGGGGGCATTTAAGTTGGTCGTAAACTTTAGGTGGCATTTGGTGAGCATGCATGTGTTCTTAGCAGGGAGTAAGAAGTCACTCAAGCAAATGGACGAAGCGATCGTAACTCGCGACGAGCAACGATGTCGGACAAGTGTTTATACAGGGCGAGAATCATGAAGGAAATGGTTGAATAGTGACCGCTCCGCTTCTGACTTTTGACAGTCTAATTGCTGAACGAGCGATCAAGCTCTATTCACGTTACTCAGTTATCAAAGACTGAACAAGAATCTTTTCGCTCGCACAATGAACGAACGTTCTTGGACCATCATTATGTCTCTTAGCCCAGTGTTCCCCCAACTCCAGTCCTCAAGGCCCACCAACAGGCCATGTTTTCAGGATTTCCTTAGTATTGCTCAGATGATAATTCCATCACCTGCACAGTCAACAATCCCACCACCTGTGTAATAGTAAGGAAATCCTGAAAACATGACCTGTTGGTGGGCCTTGAGGACTGGAGTTGGGGAACACTGGCTTAGCCCATTCACATTACACATTTATTGTGAACGTAGGGTCGTTGCCTTTAGGATCTTACAGATTATTGGCCAGTGTAAATGCACCTTAAGCCGCTGTCAGACACCTCTAATGTCAGTTTATGTCTCTTAACCATCAATGATCGGACATGTTGCAATTCATCATGCTCGATCTTTTTCACTCCCAAGTCTACCAAATATTCATAGGCCAAGTATTTCATACAAATTCGACGGTGAGACAAAATCATCACGTTTGTCTACCTTTAATAAGCTCTATAGAGACGGATCATCCATCGCTTACTCTCGACTTGGTGAAACGTTTTCCTAAAAACATGAGTGGTGAGGACACTTCCTCCATATTACAAGTTAAAACCACTTAGAACTGGCATGGATCTATAATGTGATCCACCCTTTAGTGGATTACTCAGTATCCATCCAAATAAAAAGGCAACCAAGTAGTATGGCCACTTCAAGTCCGCCAGTGTGGCTTGCTCTTCTGGCTACTAGCGGAGGACCCAAATGGATTTCAGATTCTAAATTCAGTGACAGTATTTAAAGAGGTGGTCCACTACTTTTCCATTGACCTATTCCTAGTATAGATCATCAATGTCTGTTCAGTTGGGGTCCGACACCGGCACTCCTGCCGATCAGCTGCTATTGGTGTTGGCGGTGGCTGCCAGCCAAAAATACTAACTTGCGGAGATAGTGGTAGTCTTCTGATTGTGGCTGGGGCTTGGTACTACACATCTGCCTCCTATTCAAATCAATATCAGGTTGATGTGCAGTACCCTGACGTGGCCACTATCAGAAGACGGACAACTCTGCAAGTGAGTATTTGTGGCCGCCGATAACAGCTGATCGTAGGGGGGTGTCGGACCCCGACCGATCAGACATTGATGACCTTTCCTAAGGATAAGCCATCAATGAAAAAGTAGTGGACAACCTCTTTAACAGTTCTAATAACCCCTTGTCCTCTGTTCTGTTTGTTTTTATATAGTCAGGGTCCCCTCTATACAATGCATTCGCCAAAAATATAGGGCCCGCTCCATTATTGCCCATTATTTGTAGCCAGTTTTTGTCTATGATTCCTGGTTATGGCTGTTTTTTGTGCCAAAGTCTTCATTTAATCTTACTTTGAAGTCTATTTTCTACTTGTTGTTTTGTTTAGTTTTTTTTCACAGTTTTTTTCATCTAAATTGTTGCAGCGTATTCATTATTTGCAAATTTTTTAAAAAAAAAGGTCGCCAAATTTTTGCTCATGTGTACCTAGGCACCCCCACTCCTCCCAGAGTACTTTTTATATTTTTCTTTTATTGTTCGACAGATATTTTTGGGCAAATGTTACAGTTGTGCGCGTCAAATGGATGATGTGATTTATTTATTTTTTTCACAAAATTGCGTCATTTTCATGAATTTGACAAAAAAAAAAATCAGCAAATGCCACAAGAGTGAGCAAAACTGTGCAAAATGCTCAGAATAAATTGATTAGGATTTCATACGCACAGTTTGCTAATTTATCGATCACACATTCAGTCAAATTACCGCAAACTCTGCGTGTGGAAATAACAACTGTGGATTTCCTGTGGAAGTTCAGCAGCAGCAGATCTCATGGATGTAGCCCCCAAAAAAAGCACACAAAAAATACAGAATTGCCACTCCAGCATAAAAAATATCTACATGTGAATTTGCTCTTGTAGTGTAGATTTTTGGATAATCTAGACAATTGAATGAAGCTTGCTTTTGAGACATTTTTGTTTTTGCAACCAATTCATTATGGCTTTTGCAGCATTTTTACACGAGTTCTTGTAATTTTTGGGGGTTTACTCAACACTGTGTGCTGTGGTTTGGCTAATTAATAGACTTGTGCAATTAAATTTGCTTATTCTGTGGTCACTGGACGCCTCCTACCTGCCAACATTCGCGGCTCCTCTTTTGGCTAGGCGGTCGGGTGAGCTATCATGTTTGCGTCATGCTGCCATCGGTCCGGCTAATGTAATGAGCCGCGGATGTTAGGATGCGGTTTGCAGGACTTTGAACACTGACTTGGCCTCTGGACCAGGATTGTAGTCCCAATATTTGCCTGCATATGTGACAAGTGGCGGGCTATCGTGCCATGACTATCCAGCGTTATGTGCATGTAGTTGTCTCCAGGCTCGTGCTGCCGTGACATACTATCTACCCAGAGGTCTATCTAGAGTCTGCTGTACCTGGGGAACCGGGAATCTCACACGGGAGTATACTGCAAGCTTAAAAAGGCTACAACAGCTGGGTACAGATGGCACCGGAGACTCCTGACAGCCCTCTGCCTGCCTCGTGCAGAGCTATAATCTATTGTGTCTCTAAAAAGCTGAAAGATATAGCAAAAAGGTTCCTTTTCTGACATGTCTGTCTTGGTAAATACCCCTGGAACATCTTTTCTGAAAACTCTGATGTTCCTCCTGAAAATATAAAAATAAAGGGACAGCTGGGCGTCCCCATACTCAATAGGGGTTACTTCCAAACCACATTAGTACCGATTAGCTAAGTGTCAGAGTATGTAGGGGGTACAAAGGTAACACCCAGTTGTAAGTTTTCCATACTTTTCCAGGAAGAACAATAGAGGACTTACAAAAGATGCTCCAGGACTGTTTTTGGGGAATTTTTCTAAACCAGTCTGGTGTGACCCCCTCCTTTATCGCCTTCAGCATTTCAGAGAATAACATACACTCTGATTCATGAATCTTCTGTCCGCTACCCTTTAATACAATTACACTAAGCCTATATACAATCCTCATTCATTTTCAGCCCCTCTCCTCCCCTGATTTGCAGTTTGGAGCTTTATCCAAATTTCAGATTTTTCATCTCTGGGAGCGTTTTTCCCAGTAATATAGGCTGGATGCTATGTCTGTGTCTTCACAGCACAGCTTCTATCCTGCGCTTTTTTCTTCTACATGTGGTTTCCTGCTTTCCTAAGGCCCGGTTTGTCTGCCCTTTGTGAAATCCTTTTTTTTCCACTCTCTCTAATTGCTGAAAACATTTAACATGAACAGCAAAGTGTTTTTTCATTACAAATGAATAGGAAGAGGCTATCGGGTTTTTATTTTTTAAGTGATTTTCAGGTGTTTTTTTGTGTGCACATAGCCTAACACCAAGATGAGGGAGAAATCAGAACTAAGAGCAGAAGGAAAATGGTAGAACATTAGACTTTTTAGAAAGTTACATAACTTTGCACTCAGGAAGAAAATGAATGATGGAAAAAAAATATATATATATTTTTGTGGAGGGGTATTCCCATCACAGACATTGCCATACTGTCCTTTAACTGGTAGATCCTACCAGTCCTCCTCCAGAGGTCGTCCTGTCCAGTAACCAGCAGGACACCATGCAGCATAGTCAACCTTCCTTTACTTAGACACTCAGTGTCGGACTGGGTTGACAAAGGCCCGCTCTTAACATTGATTCTTGGGTACCACTGTTCAGCTACATGCAAAAATAATCTGACACTACTACACAAATTTACTTTTCATGTAATATTAATTTGGCTAGCTTGTTTAATGAATGATTAGATTATACCTTTTTCTGCAAATTGTGAATCAAGTGTAATAGCATTACTCATAGCACAACTTCACAGGGGCGGCCTGCCGGAGGATTCTCCTGTCCCCCTGTTGGCCAGTCCGAGCCTGGATAGACTTTGTTGTAGGGACCAGGATGCATGGACCGGACATGGGTCTCCCAACCTAAATATTTGCCTAATGAGGCTGTCAATTTCAGGTCAGGAGATCCATGGAAAATTCATGTCCTACATCTATTTTATAGCTGCAATTTGCCTTTTTAAAATGATGGCCAAATTGCAAAAAATTTGCACCCGACTTGCATCGCGGTCTATAATGGCGCCGCACACAACCTGTGACCAAAATTTCCAATAAGTCTAAATATTTTTGTGACTGTTGTGTTGCGCAGCACCATGCATCGTCCACACCACACAGTTGGTGACACAGAATTTCCTATTTATTCATGCATTTCTAGAAGGAATAACAGAGGAACAACCCAAGGATAGCTGACAGGTCCAGGTGACTTTTCAGAGTAATCTGCTGTGTGGGTACATGAGGAATAACACTATTTCGGACCATTATATGACTTGTATCCTGCATTCATCACTGGTTTTTCCCTCTGTAGACTATGCTTCCTATTTCCAGTTGTCTCTCAGCTGGTGGGTGTTGAAAGCTGCTGAGGTCTCCAATGCACAGCACACACAGATGTGAGGGATTCCTGCCTCTATGTGGCACATGGTCCGAAACACGACGTTATACAGCAGTACCGCGCAGTGAGGCTGAGATGTAACCCTGACTAGAACAGCACTGTCTGTGTCTCTGCTGTGACCACCTCCTCTCTCCCTAGTCTTATATGGTCAGCATGTAATCTGATCCCTCAGTAGGGGAAGGACTGTCTGGTCTTTCAAGAATTTTTGGCTGTGTGTTATAGTAAATGATGAGTTCTGGGGGGAAGAAAAGAAGTGGCTCATAAGTGGAGAAAGAAGCAAAGTTCTCTGTTTTTTTTTTCTCACTTTGTTTTTGGGGTACAGTCCATTATGGGAACCAGAATGACAGCACATAGATCACATGTCTGACAGCAGAGGGGGAATAAGCTGTTGTCTGTTTCCAAGGGCAACCAGACAGCCATAGATTGGATGGAAACCTGCAAAGAAGTGATATACACACGTGGTCAAAATTGTTGGTACCCCTCGTTTAATGAAAGAAAAACCCACAATGGTCACAGAAATAACTATGAAATAAATCTATGAAAATGAACAAATGAAAGTCAGACATTGCTTTTCTGCTTCCACAGAAATTAAAAAAAAATTAAACTCATGAAATAGTCCTGGACAGAAATGATGGTTCTTCTTAACTTAATATTTTGTTGAACAACCTTTTGAGGCAATCACTGCAATCAAACGATTCCTGTAACTGTCAATGAGACTTCTGCTCCTCTCGACAGGTATTTTGGCCGACTCCTCATGAGCAAACTGCTCCAGTTGTCTCGTGTTTGAAGGTTGCCTTTTCCAGACGGCATGTTTCAGCTCTTTCCAAAGATGCTCAATAGGATTTAGGTCAGGGCTCCTAGAAGGCCACTTCAGAATAGTCCAATGTTTTCCTCTTAGCCATTCTTGGGTGTTTTTAGCTGGGTGTTTTGGGTCATTATCCTGTTGCAAGACCCATGACCTGCGACTGAGACCAAGCTTTCTGACACTGGGCAGCACATTTCTCTCTAGAATCCCTTGATAGTCTTGAGATTTCATTGTACCCTGCATAGATTCAAGACACCCTGTGCCAGATGCAGCAAAGCAGCCCCAGAACATAACAGAGCCTCCTCCATGTTTCACAGTAGGGACAGTGTTCTTTTCTTGATATGCTTCATTTTCCATCTGTGAACATAGAGCTGATGTGCCTTGCCAAAAACTTCCATTTTTGTCTCATCTGTCCATAGGACATTCTCCCAGAAGCTTTGTGGCTTGTCAACATGTAGTTTGGCAAATTCCAGTTTGGCTTTTTTATGATTTTTTTTCAACAATGGTGTTCTCTTTGGTCGTCTCCCATGAAGTCCACTTTGGATCAAACAACGACGGATGGTGCGATCTGACACTGATGTTCCTTGAGCTTGAAGTTCACCTTTAATCTCTTTAGAAGTTATTCTGGGCTCTTTTGTTACCATTCGTATTATCCCTCTCTTTGATTTGTCATCTATTTTCCTCCTGCGGCCAAGTCCAGGGAGGTTGGCTACAGTCCCATGGATCTTAAATTTCTGAATAATATGTGCAACTGTAGTCACAGGAACATCAAGCTGCTTGCAGATGGTCTTATAACCTTTATCTTTAACATGCTTGTCTATAATTTTCTTTCTAATCTCCTGAGACAACTCTTTCCTTTGCTTCCTCTGGTCCATGTTGAGTGTGGTACACATCACGTCACCAAACAGCACAGTGAGTATCTGTAGCCCTATATACAGGCCCACTGACTGATTACAAGATTGTAGACACCTATGATGATAATTACTGGACACAACTTGATTTAATATGTCCCTTTTGTCACATTATTTTCAGGGGTACCATCATTTCTGTCCAGGCCTATTTCATGAGCTTAATTTTTTTTTAATTATTCTGTGGAAGCAGAAAAGCAATGTCTGACTTTCATTTGCTCATTTTCATAGATTTTTAATTTATTATTACTTTTGTCAGATTCAAGTTATTTCTGTGACCATTGTGGGTTTTTCTTTCATTAAACGAGGGGTACCAACAATTTTGACCACGTGTATATAATGAAGTGGATGGGGGGGGCATATTATTTTTGATCTCTGTGCGATAATTTTCTGAATGTCTTTGTTATTTTCTTTTCACAGAAATAGAACTGGATGAAAAAACTAAAAAGGAACTTTTTACAGACACCTTCTGTCGGGTGTGCGGGGCGGTCTTACAGTTTGAAGCCCACAGGAACGCGCATTACGAGGTACGGTCTACACGGTTGATGCTTCTCCCTCCGATCGTTTCCTGGGCGCTTTTTTTTTTTTTTCAATTCTGTAACAAGAACTTGAACTTATAACGCTGTAAATGTGGCAAAATTCCTTAAATTTGGCACCCAAAAATCAAGGGTCCAATAATCCATATATTATATATACATATATATATATATATATATATATATATATATATATATATATATATATATATATAATATATGCCACTGTAGGTTTTATTCTCCCCCCAGTAGTCAGACCAGAGCTTCCTCTGGTAGTTGCACCAATTCGTCCTTCTCCCATATAATATTAAAATATTGTATACCCCATACTCCTCCTCACTAATGCAGTCGGCACAGCTTGCCTCCTCACCCCACTTCCCCTGTAGTCACAGCAGTTCCCTTCCGATTTACCAGTAGTCGCAGCAAGCCTAATCTTCATTATAGAATGGTTCCAGGAGTTTTTTAATCCTATAAAGTGATGTCCTATCGCTAGGATTATCACAGTGACCCCTACCGATCCTGAGAGTGAAGGGTCCCGACACTTAGTACCGCTGGATGTAAACAGCTCCATTCCATGCGTAGCCCCCATTAATTCCCTTTGGCTTGCACATAAGATGTCTTCTCTGCTGCAGGGTAAGAGGCACGCTCAGAAAGTCCGCTTGTATTTCCTGAAACAAGAGCTGGAAGAATTGACTTATAAGAAGAAACACAAAGTGGATCATGTGGAGTTTCATGTAAGTTTTTGTTTTACGCCTCTTCTAAAAAAAAATTTATTATAAGAGAACTGACTTATAAACTGCGGACATGAAAGAACTGTCAGATGTTAAAGGGATGCAGCGCTGATGTCACATCGACCGCTGCAGCCGATCAGAGGACCACTGAGCTCGGTAATAGAGTGCAGCGCTGTCGACACAACGTCAGGGCGGCAGACGATAACTGACACCACCAGCAGTGGTGTTATCACCTTTTCTACTTATAGTAACCTGTTAGTGTCACCTCTCTTCTGCACAGATGCAGTTACCATGGGGGAAGGGAAACGGTAACAGGAGCTTTTCTTTATGTTATCACCATTCTTATGTATCACATCCTGGTATTATCTCTCCCTTTCTGCCTCCAGGAACCTCAGAGGGGGGGATTCAGGAACTCTTCTTCATGTTATCACGCCTTTTACCTATAACAGCCTGTTACTGTCACCTCTTCACTGGACAGCCTCCAGTGACGCCAGGGAGAATGTACAGGAACTTTTCTTTATCACCCTTCTCATTTCTTTCCCAAACAGTCACCCTGCAGAGGATTCAGGAACTTTTCTTCATGGTATCACCATTCTTATGTATTACAGCCCATTAGTGTAATTTCTACCCTGAATAGTGACCCTGGAGAGGATTCAGGAGCTTTTCTTCATGTTATCACCCTTCTTATGTATTACAGCCCGTTAGTGTAATTTCTTCCCTGAATAGTGACCCGGGAGAGGATTCAAGAGCTTTTCTTCATGTTATCACCCTTCTTATGTATTACAGCCCGTTAGTGTAATTTCTTCCCTGAATAGTGACCCCGGAGAGGATTCAGGAGCTTTTTATCATGTTATCACCCTTCTTATGTATTTCAGCCTGTTACTGTCATTTCTTTCCTGAACAGCCACCCTGGAGAGGACTCAGGAACTTTTCTTCATGCTATCACTTGCTTACCAATCACAGAGATTATTTGCCCTTTAAAAGACGAGACAAGATGATCAGTTGCGCATTAATCACCCCTGCCCTTAATTATACCATTTGTCGACTCAGTGATATGAATATTTTCATGTCGTGCTTGCAAATGATGGGAGTTCCTGCAGTAAGACAGGATCAGTGATAAATATGTGACTTCAGTGCACAAGGGCCGTGTCTATTTCTATCATTACATTGGTACCTTGTTCCAATGTTACAATGTAACAGGAGAACAATGTTCTCCTTTGTATATATTTTTTTTTTAAGCACAAATCTGTCACCAGTTTTCACAATACAAACTGCATATTATTATATAGATCTCTTCGACTTGATGAGGCTGGTGTACTTGCATTGCAAATGTAGGTCAGAATGGCTGCATTCATTAAATGCTCTTTTGAATTGTCAGGCAGGAAGATTTTCAAAAATGGAATTTACAGCCATTCTGTCAAAGTAAGTACACTGGCTTCACCAGGACTAAGAGATCGGTTTAATAACATATGGAGCTTGTATTACGAAATCCGGCGACACGTCAGCTGTGATGATACGAACAGCCCCGTTATGATGCCATTATATCCTTTTAGGTGGAGAAAGACTCTTCTCTGGACAAGAACAAGTTCTGCAGCCTCTGCAACATGGTATTCAGCTCCCCAGTCGTCGCCCAGTCACATTACATAGGGAAGATTCATGCCAAGAAGCTGCGGCAGATGAACGGAGAGAACAACGAGTGGTGGACGGGCCCTGAGGAGAACGCCCAGGCAGAAACAGGTGAGGACACATGGGCAGCACGGACATCAGCGCCGCAGAGGGACACATGTAACCCTGTGCCTGACAGCATGCTGTACCGCTCCACCGGCCAGCCAGTGGCTTACCCTCTGACGGAGTGGCCTGTTTTTGGCTTACAAGACCCAGTAGGCGTTGTTGTTTTTTTTTTTTAATTATTATTTCATCCAAAAGAAGCTTCCATTTCTTTCCCTAATGCAGGGCCACCCATTCCTTTTCTGGTAACAAGAGCACCGAGCGGAGCCCCTATTAAATCCCACTTCAGTGCTGATTTCTGGATGGCCTATTTACCCAACCATAGGCCTAAAGGAAACCTGCCACTTCGTCCATGCTGCCCAAAATACGGGCAACACGAATCAGAGCCCGGCTGCACGATTGCCAGAGCGTTTCAGAGAAAATAGAGTTTGAAGAGAGCTTTTTCTGCCGCCACTCCAGATGACTGATGGGTCTTTGCTGTGTGTATACATAGCAAGAAACCCATCAGCGGCACAGAGAGAAGACTAGCCCGGCACCGCCTCTGGCCGGCTCTTCCCAGCGCTGCTGGAGGTGATTGACAGGTCTCTCCCGTAGCAAGAGAACAGTCAGTCACCTCTACCAACGTTGGTAAGAGTCAGCCGGGAGCGTCGCCTACTACAGTTCCCAGCCGATTCTTCAAAGTATATTTTCTCTGAAACATCATAATATAATATGTAAAATAAAAATTTTGTAATATAAAAAAAAAAAAACAGAAATCACAAAATGAAGCCAATGAAGACATCAACCCACAATAATCACACATCTGTGTTGACAGAAAAATTAAAAAAAAAGTTTATAGCTCTCACAATATGGCGACACAAATAGGTTTTATTGCATAAAAGTAGGACATTTGGTTTCGCCATAACCATACTGACTCGTAGAAGAAAAGTCACTTTTACTGCACGGTAAGCAGTGTAAAAAAAATAAAAAAATATTTGTTTTCCACCAATAAAAGGTTTTAAACACATCGTATATACCCCAAATGTGATATTAAAATAAAATGCAACTCCTCCTGCAAAAAAAACATGACTTTATATGGCAACGTGAAAAATTAAACCGCTCTGACAACCATAAAAAAATGGATAAAAGAAAAACCGCTGTCCCTGCAAAATGGCTGCATCCTTGCGAGGTCATAGCCCCAGATGAGCTTTATTGCCAGATAATTATTATCATTTTATTTATTTTTTATTTTATTTGAGCAATGCTTTTATTCCAAATAACAAATGGTCATGATTTGTATATATCAGATTTCACATATAATCGCAAAGGATCGCAGTAAATGGAAAAACAAGTGCAAAGTAAACCAGAAAAAGTAAAAAAAAATATGCATCCTCATGATTTATTTATTTTTTATATATATTTATTTTTAAAGTTTTCATACTAAGCAGTAATAACCATTTTGTAGCGTTCCCCCTCCACGTTGGTGCCTGTATGCCCTGTGTACTTGGCGAGCATGGGGCGTACAGATAACTGATAGCTCGCAGCGCTCACTTGAACTTGACATGTAGATGGGAGCACAAATTATTAATTTATCGGTAAGTCTGATAACTTTGTGCAGTGGACATTACCATCTGTTAATAAAGGATGTCATCTGGTACAGTCTAGGTTACGGGGCACACAGGCCGTCTTGTCTGCACAGCTGTGCTGCCATTTGTTGTCAAAGCTGTTGCTCTTCCCATTTGCAGCTGTCACCGAGTCCGATCCCACATTGTCTCCTCCGGCAGAGAAATCCATCCAGCAGGACGCGAGCGCGGATCCTTCCTGTGGTGATAACGCCATTGACCTGAGTGACCCGAACAAGTACTGCAAGCTGTGCTGCGCCACCTTCAACAAGCCCCAGGTGGCCCAGCAGCACTACAGCGGCAAAAAGCACGCCCGCAATGAAGCACGCCGGAAGATGATGGCAGAGCTGGGGGAGACCGGGGTCCCTATGGACTCTGGGGGTAAGAACAAATGACTGACAGGTAGCACACCATCTGCAATGAATTTGTATATGTCGATTGTGTCTTCACATGACTTAAAAACTGCCCAAACCCCCTGCCAGTGGGAAAGGATACGTAGGGGGGATCTTGTTAACCAATCAGATTCTGCAGGGGAACTAAAGTATCACATGCAGTGAATTGGGTGGCCTGTAAGATGCTAGACCCTACAAGAGCCAATATAACTCTCCAGGCAACACTGATACGGGGCTATATCTAGTGCGGGACCCCTCCGATTCTGCACGGGGTGTTACACCTTGTATCAGCTGTGGCCGTAGTGTTCCTTTATATTGGCCCTATGGCTCCAACTCTAGTGTATCTGATGAATTAGGGTTATTTGGGGAATAACCGGACATCCCAGAAAATAAAATCCACTACCTGGAGGGTGCTGAGTTCCCCCGCGTCATGGACACTCAGTGCTGCCTCCTCCTTTATCACTGGGGTCTGCCCACTGTCGGGCATACACCTAAAAGGTCCCTTATGCAAGAACAATATATGGGCCCTTTCCAGTCCAATAGCTCATTATAACACACAATTCCACCTGGTTTGGAGGTCAAAATGGGCCCCCTTACTCCTTGGGCCCCTGTGCAGCTGCACCAATGATATGTCCGCCCCTGGGTCTGCCGGCATCCTACATCGGTGCTGTGACCCGGCATTGGTAAGTACAGCCTGACTTTCTGAGAGAACTGGAAATATTAACTCCCGTAGTTCCAGTTTTGGAGTTACTCAGTGTCTGTGTGTCCTGTGATATGTAATCCTATCATCTTTCCCACCTACAGGCGAAGGAATATTTGTGTGTCCGATCTGCAGCATTACCCTCACCTCCATAGAGATGTACCAGTCCCACATGCAAGGAAACAAGCACCAAATCAAGTATGTAACAGCCATCAGGAGTCACCTCCTGACAATGGACTCTATGGATGGGGTTTCTTTTTGTGTATTTTTTTCCTTTATCCTCTATCTATACTATTCAGCTCACCTCCTCCTGTCCCTGCGCAATCACCGCTGCACAGGGGACAGAGCATGCCTGGCATTGACTTCTATCCCCATAGAAGTCAATGAGTCCTCTCCAGTCTATGGGACCAATACCACATATGTCTGTGTCCCTATCAGATTAGAGAAACAAATGTGTTTCGTTATCGAGGTGATAGAGTAGATAATAAATGTATGTATTTGTTCCATTCGAAAGGAGTGATGGTCCCATTACTGATCTGTTGCATTCAGCAATGTGCTGCGGCGTCTCTCTGTCCCATAGACATTGGATGGAAAGGCACAAGCACAACCATGCTGCTCTAGGCAATTTCTGACCACCGTGCAAAAAACACAAGCGCTCGGACCACCCTGTAAAGGGAGCTGTCTTGTATAGAAAAGCCATTTCCGTACACTATATAAGGTCAGTCTGAATTAATAGAGGGGGGACTCTGTTCAGGATCCTCATCTCATGGCCAGAGAGAGACAAAAAGCGTCTCTGGAGGACCCGTGTAATACTTACTTTTACCTGTGGTGGCGCTGCAGGGAAACTTAACACTTACTGTCATGCTTCCCGACACATGATCAGTACATCAGTCGAGGTATAGCCGAGATTAGTGATAACGCCAATCAAGGCTCATTAATCAGCACCTAAGGGATGTAGACAAAGGAAGAGGGCTCCCTTTAACAGCTAATCATCAAATACTGAAGCGCCATCTTAGCGGTTGATGGTCGTACCATGGATGCATGTGACATACTCGGATATTCTTTAGTACGATACTTTAAGGGGTATTCTCATCTCCAAGATCTTATCCCAATATGTAGTAGCTGTAATAATAATATTAGCAAATACCTTCAATTAGAAATGTAGTATAGTTTTCCTGATAAGCTGTCGCTTACCCCCCGTGCTGGGCATTGCGGTAACTTTGGTATCCATAGTTACAGCCACTGCTATAGTGACAGTTACTTAGCTAGTTGCTAATGGTCGTAACCATGGCAACCTAAGCTACTGTGATGCCCTGTGCATAGGGTATAGCTAATCAGAAGAACTATGCTACATTTCTAACTGGATGTATTTGCTAATATTATTATTATTATTATTACACCTACTACATATTGGCATAGGATCTTGGAAGATGAGAGAGATGGCAATACCCCTCTAAGTATATACGTATAGTTCTGTGATACAATCCCATAGTCATACAATGATTTATCACTTTGTTTCCTCAGAGAGACTCTTGTGGCTAATCTAATGAAGACTACTAAGAAGACGTACGACTCTTTTCAAGATGAATTAGCAGATTACATAAAAGTACAGAAAGCGAGAGGACTGGAGCCCAAGACTCAGTTCAGGCAAGATCTGTCTGATAGCGGTGAGGAAGAAGAGCCCCTACCTGCACCAATTCATCCGAAAGCTAGTGCCGCTGCCCCTTACAAGTATCCCCCTCTTCCTCACCCCAAGCCATACCCTGCATACAATCCCCATCATCCACCTGACTCGCGTTTGCCAAGCTGGGATAAGCCTTACTGGCATGCAAAGCCAATGCCAAAATTACCCAACAAACCAACCGCCCCGCCCAGAAAACACCCTCGTTCCAGCCCAGACTCCAGCGACGACTTCTCCTCCTCAGACGAAAGCAACGATTCCCACAAAAAGGAGAAAAAACACAAAAAAGATCACAGAAGCAAAGACCGGAAACCTCACCACAGCAAAGCCAGACGAGAAAACGGCAGCAGCGATCGGAAAAAACGGAAAACGGAAGAGTCCGACTCCGGGAAAGAAGACGACGAGCGGGAGAAGAAAGCAGAAGAGTGTTCAGCGGATAAGTCCAAACACCGGAAAGACAAGAAGAAGAAAGAGGAGCAGATCGCCGACAAAGAGGGCAAAAAACACAAAAAGACTAAAAAGATTGCGGACCAAAGGACGGAAGAGGAGATGTTGTGGGACGAGTCCATACTGGGGTTCTGAGAGCACATAGCATAAGAGATAAAAGTATATTAAGATACTATGGTAAATCATGGGTCCAGTAAGATGGGGTGAGATCAGGGCGTAACGCCCCATGGGAGGAGGCCACTGAGGAGACCTGGCCTCTAGAGAGGATTTCTCACACAGAGTTACAGTTCTAATTTATTTTTTTAATTGTTTCTTATTTTGTTTTCCTTTATCTAATATAGTCCAGATTTAAGGGCTCGATTCTTTTTCCTTTCCGAGACATATATCTATATTTCCGATACACTTTGTTTAGGCTCACCCTGTCTTCTGCTGCTGCTGCTACTACATAAAAGGGGGATTTATACATTTGTGATGACGAGTGACTTTTTTTCTATGAGTAAACCTAGAGCCGTCTGCAGTTTGACCTTGTCACTTTATTGAATTGGATTTTTTTATTTTTTTTGCCCGTTAACGCATCGTTTCGGTTTAAATGGCTTTTATAATTCGGTTGAGTTCTGGATATCGAAACCTGTGGAATAATTACTGGAAACAAAAAGTCGTAAGTTTTCCTAAACTTTATAAATTGGTTGTTTTATTTCCTTACTTTGGTATTCTTTTTATTCCTCGACAATCCGCGCTCCTATGTTCTTTGTTTGCGTGGGCTCCTCAGTAAAATAGCAGATTGGCTACTCAATTAAATTGCAGCCAATCTGTTTCACCTCTTCCTTTTTGAAAGGAGTTGTCCGATTTGCAAAACCCTTTTTCAGATGTCCCGTCGGGGTACGTGCACTTGGTGTCTTTTTCAGCCGAATTCCGCCTGCAAAAAGTGCCGCAAAAAAAAAAAGACAGCAATGTCATAACGGCCTTATGCACATGCTCAGTCTTGTGTCTCTTCTTTTATTTGGTTCATGGTTCAGAAACTTAGAAGCAAATAAAAGAAGTTACATGCTCATTCTTCAGGCTTCTTCATTTGGAAGCCACCTTTAAAAGCTGCCGCCAAGATGGTAGCAAAATCGCCAGCGAAGCCGCTTCCGAAAAATGATCGCCGGCTTTTTTTTTTTTTTTTTTGAAGCGGCTTAGTCTTGTAATACTTGGCGTTTCCATGTGCCGTTCAGTGTCCTTCACGAATCTCATGTATTAGCCCAAATCAGAAGCCGTTTTTCAGGAGGACCCAGCATTACACCACCCATTCATTTTCACGGAATCTGTGCAATCCTTTATTTTACCCTTTGGTGCCGATGCAGGAAATTGTGTTCCCATAGATATTACAACTGATTGCTGAGGATCCAAGACCCATGAAACCCTGGGATCTATCTGTTTTTTTTTTTTTTACAAAAATAGTTCACCATGGACGACTTCTAAACCTAAAAGGTTGTTAAATAGGGTGTAGGCAGTGTGAAAATAAGCATGTCTGCAATGTATTTACCTTTTCTACCTGCCCCTATTTTCCTGCTGTCTCATCTTTTGGGTTTTATTTGCTGCTTTTTTTGCCAAGGGTACCGACCACCACTGGTGTCTTTGGAGAGGTGGCCGACATACACAGTTTACACTGGGCACCTCTCCACAGCACCATTCATTTCCTGGCCATGTACAGTACATCCCCGACACGTTTCAGTGCATGGTGTACAGAAAATCTAGAGTCAGGCCATAGTGGAACAGCAGAAAAATATTGTTTGGTATTTGATGCACCATGCTCCATAAGTGCACTTGGCATAGCAATATGCATGAATCCTAATATAAAGCTAAATTCTCACACAATGGGGTTTTTTCATGATATTATTCATTTATTACATCAATACGGTGTCATAGTGCAGACATAAGGAGCTTCGTTTGATAGATTATCATGAAGCGAGCATTCCCAGGAACGCTCGTTTCGCTATAATCTTTCCGTGTAAACAGAAGGCGCGATCGTCAGGTGAAATGATTTTTAAGCTTGCGTAAAAATCATCGTTCTGGGGAGCGCATCGTCCTGTTTAAACAGGACTTGTGGTGCCAAGATCAGTGGCAGCCTATGCACTGTGAGCGATCTGTTACAATCATTTAGCTATAAAACAACCACCGTTCTGTAGATATTTACCAGTCAGCGGTTATTGAGTGTCGCCAGTCGGTTCATCTAAATAGACCCTTAGACTAAATAGTGTAAAAATGCGTCAATAGTGTAAGTTTACACCATCTACTAGTTGTCTTTTGGCAGAAATGGTCACCTCTTTGGGGTTCTTTTCATTATTTTTTTTTCCTATCAGCTTCACTATGGGACGGTGTTCTTTGCTCTCAGTAGAATGGTTGGAACTCTGTTGACCGAGAATAACTGCCGTCACCGAGTAGATTTGATCGAGTAGGGCATGTCTTCATGCCTTTACATTTTTATTATTTCCTTCAAAGATTTCTATCCTAATGCTTCTTCCATCTCTTACATACAAAGCTCCCTGGGAAAAATTATGTAAATTAGCTCTCTTCAAGAAATAAGAAAACTTAGGGGGAGGGGAGATTATATACCTATAGTAGTGTTCAAAATAATAGCAGTCCAATATGACTAACCAGATTAATCACTGTTTTTGGTATAAGTTATATTACCACATGTCAAACAATTTACCAGTTGGTGCCGTAGATT
The DNA here is from genome assembly GCF_046119375.1 of Phyllobates terribilis. NCBI lineage: Eukaryota > Metazoa > Chordata > Amphibia > Anura > Dendrobatidae > Phyllobates > Phyllobates terribilis. The sequence continues at coordinate 1,169,533,027 of NW_027362761.1, read as the reverse complement.
CTAAGAAAGCCACCTGACTCAGCATTCATGATCTGCATGTTCTTGAGGCTGTGTATTTGAATAATTAATTGAAAGGGCGTGTGTTCAAAATAATAGCAATGTGGAGTTCAATCAGTGAGGTCAATCATTCTGGGAACAAACAGGTGTGAATCAGGTGGCCCTTATTTAATGGTGAAGCCAGCACATGTTGTACATGCATTTCTCCTTGAAAGCCTGAGAAATATGGGTCGTTCGAGACATTGTTCAGAAGAACAGCGTACTTTGATTAAAAAGTTGATTGGAGAAGGTAAAACTTCTAAAGAAGTGCAGACAATGATAGGCTGTTCAGCTAAAAGGATCTCCAATGTTTTAAAATAGAAAGCAAAACCAGAGAGACGTGGAAGAAAACGTAAGACTACCTTTGGAATGGATCGAAGAATAGCAAAGGCTCAGCCAATGATCAGCTCCAGGATAATCAAAGACAGTCTCAATTTACCTGTGAGTACTGTGACAGTTAGAAGACGCCTGTGTGAAGCTAATCTCTTAGCAAGAAGTCCCCACAAAGTCCCACTGTTTAAAAAAAAAAAAAGGCATGTACTGAAGTGGATACAATTTGCCGAAGAACACATCAACTGGCCTAAAGAGAAATGGAGAAACATTTTGGGGACTGATGAAAGTAAAATTGTTCTGGGGGGGGGGGGTCCAACGGCCACAGACAGTTTGTCAGATGACCCCCAAACTCTGCATTCAAGACACAGTACACTCTGAAGACAGTGAAGCGTGGTGGTGGAAGCATCATGATATGGACATGTTTCTCTTACTATGGTGCCGGACCTATTTACCATATACCAGGGATCATGGACCTGTTTGCATATATTAAAATACTTGGAGGTCATGTTGCCTTACGCTGAAGAGGATATGCCCTTGAAATGGGTGTTTCAACAAGACAACGACCCTAAACACACCAGTAAACGAGCAAAATCTTGGTTCCAGTCCAACAAAATTGAGGTTATGGAGCGGTCAGCCGAATCCCCAGACTTTAATGCGATAGAACACTTGTGGGGTGACATCAAAAATGCCGTTTCTGAGGCAAAGCCAACAGATGCCAGAATAAATGTGGGATGTAGTCAAAGCATCCTGGGCTGGAATAACAGGTGCCAGAAGTTGGTTGACTCTATGCAACATAGGTGTGAAGCAGTTCTAAAAAAAACCGTGGGTATACAACTAAATATTAGGTTAGTGATTCACCAGAATGCTAAATCCTCAAAAAAAAAAAGAGAAGACATATTGTGAGTTTGTAAAGACAAATGCAGATGCTGCTATTTTTTAGAACAGCCCAATGTTCATTTTTTTTTTTGTAAAGTAGTTAAAAATTCTATACATTTCTCTCCATGTTTTGAATTAGAACAGTGTGCAATGTTTCCAATGCATGGAAATAAAAACTAGTGTAAGGATTTTGTGCTTAACTCTTGTTTTTGAACACACTGCTATTATTTTGAACACTATTGTATCTTGATTAAGGAGTCTTTAAGATGCGTTCATTAAGAGGAGCATGCTTGTTGATGGATTTGGGATTTAGGGTGACATGTTTTTGATGAAAGGGGACCTGTCTCCAGGTCAAATGTGACCAGGTTTAGATATTATTTTACTGTTTTTTCCCTGACTATTCTTTTTTTTAAAAAATTTGCCATATGGTTCCAGAGATGGTGCTTGTTCTTTATGCTAATTTTATGGTCTTTACAAGGGGTCGTGGATCTCAAATCCTCAACCACGTGTCTCTAGGCTGCTCTGCATTATTACCCTGAGAGCACGGCCCACTTAGTAAAGACCATAAAAATTAGCATCAAATATAAAAGCCCCATCTCTCTGGACCTGTGTTGTCGTATGTTATAAAAACAAAAGGTAGAATACCCAGGGAAGCAGGGGGAATAAAATAAGAGCAAAAACTGGCCAGTTTTGGTCTAGTGGCAGGTCTTCTTTGAAGAGAGCACCAAACTGGTAAAGGGAAATCTTCAGACCATGCAATGCTCCCCTGGGAAGAGCCTCTTCAGGGAAGAAGAGATTAGGGACTCTGGCATGACCTAATGGAGGTAGCAATCCTAAAAGTCAACATCAACTCTTTAAAAACACCCCTAACTTAGGATATAAAGGTAAACCAAAATCTTCTCGGAAAAGAAAAGAGCTAAATTTGTCGACAATTGTTTCGGGGTTATTGCCCCTCGTCAGTGCAATGTAGCGGACTTGTTTGGCTGGGTGAAGAGGCTATTTACATTTTTATTTGGCATATCTTTTGGACTGCTTGTGTGTCTAAATCAGAAGAGTTACTCCAATCATGCGCTGTAATACACTTCTGCTATCATTTACACCTCTTTCAGGTGCAAGACTATGTCCCTCCAGAAAATGTTGGGCAAAAATTTGTGACTTTTATGTGCCAATTTAATGATTTCCTCTTTGTGCTAGCTATAGTTAAGTGCCCTGTGTGACCCATTAAAAGAGCTTGAAACCTGTCGAGGGTCATCAGCCAAATCCGAGACACCTATCTGTACATATAAAGCATCAGGTCGCCCTGCATGTAAGTGACCTGACTGTTCAGTTCTGCACATGACATGGGAGTCTTCATGGCCCATTCCTAATTGTACAACTTCCTGCTGTCTTCACTGAACATATAAAATATACATACACTTCCTGTAGATCCCTCCATAGTGAGCCAGGAGCCATTTTTCCAGGCCGCATATTGCTCGTGATACATTGGGCCGACTGCGTGGCCTAAACTTGCTCCCACAGCTATTAGTGTCTTGGGACATGTCTCCCATCGAGCAGATCTGTGGTGATTACACAGGGAGCTGCCAGCAGCCGATCTTGATGATTTGCCAATGTGCTTTTAGAGTGGCAGAACATTACTCGGACAACCATGGTTTACTTACAGTGAAGGAAATAATTATTTGATCCCTTGGTGTTTTTGTAAGTTTGCCCACTGGCGAAGACATGAACAATCTATCATTTTAAGGATAGGTTAATTTTAACTCGCATCAAAAAAACCATAAAAAATAACCTTTACTAGATATCATTAAAATATTGCCTTAAGGCACACAAACAAATACTGTATAACATAGAAATAGACATAAAATTTGTGAAAAGATGATCAAATACTGTTAGCTCAGCTCAGATGGATATATAGAAAGACATCAAGCTATAGGCTATAAATCCCTCATGAAGAAGGCCTTCCCCCCCCCCCCCCCATACTCCCAGTAAAGCTTTTACATGGTCTTAACCACGGACAAAATTTATTATTATATCCCAGCTTGGGGAAGTTATTTATCTATATATTAGTTTGTAATTTTGGAGTGCTACTATCGCCTGGTGATTATACTGCTAACTGCAGCTAGTTATTAAGCATATTCACATTAACAGGTGATATGCTGAGATGAATTAGAGGATTCAGGAATCATCTTATATTGTACTGATGTCGCCTCCACCGGGGATCTTTTTTGAATCAAAATAAATGAGTAATATATTCTAGCGGTACTCTTAGTGGCTAATCTTACTATTATGATCTATGACTGTTATATAAGAATAGGCTTTTGTGAGAGACTCTGAATGGTTGGGTCTCTCTGGACTACATGTAGTCTTGTTAGACGTTATAGCCTATAGATTGATGTCTTTCTATATATCCATCTGAGCTAACAGCATTTGATCATCTTTTCACAAATTTTATGTCTATTTCTATGTTATACAGTATTTGTTTGTGTGCCTTAAGGCAATATTTTAATGATATCTAGTAAAGGTTATTTTTTTATGGGTTGTTTGATGTGAGATATAATTATATACCCATGAGGTTATCCTATTTCTGTAATCTAGGTTAATTTTAACATTGAGAGAATATCCCAAAAAAATCAAGAAAATCACATTGTATAAATTAGATACATTTATTTACGTTTTGTAGCGAGAAAGAAGTATTTGATCCCCTACAAACCATTATGAGTTCTGGCTCCTACAGACCAGTTAGACAACTGTCTTACATAGTCACCTGTATAAAAGACTCCTGTCCACAGACTCAATTAATCAGTCAGACTCTAACCTCTACAACATGGGCCAGACCAAAGAGCTTTCTAAGGATGTCAGGGACGAGATCATAGACCTGCACAAAGCTGGAATGGGCTACAAAACCATAAGTAAGACGCTGGGTGAGAAGGAGACAACTGTTGGTGCAATAGTAAGAAAATGGAAGAAATACAAAATGACTGTCAATCGACATCGATCTGGGGCACCATGCAAAATCCCACCTCGTGTGGTATCCTTGATCATGAGGAAGGTGACAGATCAGCCTAAAACTACACGGGGGGAACTTGTTAATGATCTCAAGGCAGCTGGGACCACAGTCACCAAGAAAACCATTGGTAACACATTATGCCTTAAAGGTTTAAAATCCTGCAGTGCCCGCAAGGTCCCCCTGGTCAAGAAAGCACATGTGCAGGCCTGTCTGAAGCTTGCCAGTGAACACCTGGATGATTTTGTGAGTTATTGGGAGAAGGTGCTGTGGTCAGGTGAGACAAAAATTGAGCTCTTTGGCATTAACTCAACTCGCCGTGTTTGGAGGAAGAGAAATGCTGCCTATGACCCAAAGAACACCGTCCCCACTGTCAAGCATGGAGGTGGAAACATGTTTTGGGGGTGTTTCTCTGCTAAGGACACAGGACTACTTCACCGCATCAAGGGGTGAATGGATGGAGCCATGTACCGTAAAATCCTGAGTGACAAGAGTGACAACCTCCTTCCCTCCACCAGGACATTAAAAATGAATCGTGGCTGGGTGTTCCAGCAAGACAATGACCCAAAACATACAGCCAAGGCAACAAAGGAGTGGCTCAAAAAGAAGCACATTAAGGTCATGGAGTGGCCTAGCCAGTCTCCAGACCTTAATCCCATAGAAAATTTATGGGGGGGGTTGAAGCTCTGAGTTGCCAAGCGACAGCCTCAAAATCTGAATGATTTAGAGATGATCTGCAAAGAGGAGTGGACCAAAATTCCTCCTGACATGTGCGCAAACCTCATCATCAACTACAAAAAACGTCTGACTGCTGTGATTGCCAACATGGTTTTTGCCACCAAGTATTACGTGTTATTTGCCATAGGGATCAAATACTTTATTTCTCACTGCAAAATGCAAATAAATTTATCTAATTTATAAAATGTGATTTTCTTGATTTTTTGGGGGATATTCTATCTCTCAATGTTAAAATTAACCTACCCTTAAAATTATAGACTGTTCATGTCTTTGTTAGTGGGCAAACTTACAAAAACAGCAAGGGATCAAATAATAATTATTTTCTTCACTGTTTGTATGTGCTCATGGTAAGAGGGTATTCAAGAAAACAGCTCCTTATACATCATCATGGGAAAGTTCTGTTTACATACAGCTACCACTAGAGGGAGCTCTCTGCATATAGATGTATACAGCAGCTTATTGAGTTCAATATGCAGTGAGCTCCCCCTAGTGGTGGCTGCAGACAGACAAAATGTAATCATTCAACTCAAGTCACTTCCTTTTTTTTCTCATTTATTTTGCATGGAGCTTGTAGCTTTTGTGCAGAAGAAGAAAAGTATTAGAAAAAGCAAATACATTAATGAAATACAGATTATCATATACGTCCATGATCCTCCGTGAGGAAAAGGGGAATGTGAAATTAAACATTAAATGCAGTAGCTTAATATATTCTAATTCTAGTATCTAGATGTAATTGTACAGACATTTTACTTCTAGCACATTTTAAGCGGTTTAGCAGAGGCTGTGAAGTTTATGTATCCTAGATAGGATGTTAATGTGGTGAATTCTGTGGTTAGGCCAATCAGCATGTTAGTTTATCAACATTCTGCATCTCCTGCCATGTACACAACTCCTATACACCCCATCTGAGCCTGAAATTTGTTGTACAGTTATAATTTTCTTCCTGTAAAATATGACTGTTCTTTGTTATTAATGTTAATGTTTTTTATATTTATTTTTACCATTTTATTCTTATTTTTTTTATCTTTATTTTTTTTTTATTAGTAATTATGAGGTTATCCAGGAGATTAAAATATTCTAACAGGAATTTTAATAAGAAGAAAAATAATAATCAATACTCACCTTTTAAATCACCCCCTTCTCCAGCGTCCATTCTCCTGTGGTTTTCATATTTTGAATGTAATGTAAACCACTGCAGCTAATCACTGACCTAAGCAGTTCTGCTAGCGTGTACAGCACAATAAAGCTTTTACCAGATTTTTCATGTTGAACTGGACACACGGTGTAATAGTGGCTGCAGAACAAAAAATATTTATATATATTATATTATTTTTGTTTTTTAATTTCGTCTCTTTGTTACGGAGATATTAGCAATCATAGTATTTGGTACCTAATGACTTAACAGCCACTTGAAATTAACAAAAATTATCAGATTGTTTTCACTGGGGGGCGTGTACTTCTTCCCCTGAATAATGTTGCCCAATCATAAGCAGGCAGCAACACAGTAGAAAAAGAACACGCCCCCTACCATAGCTTAGAGCAGTTTTCTCAATGTGTGAGATGTAATCACACTTGTATCTGCTGTGCTCAAGCAACTTGCCCTTGCTCTGCAGTGACATCAGGGCTGTTGTTACATTTCACACAGGAGGAGTTAGAACAGTGATGAAATAATGACACTGTTCTGATCTCACTACAGTGTAAGTACAAGTTGCTGTGTGCAAAACAGACGTAAGTGCAAACTGGCTCATCTCGGGACAGGCAGTGAGGGGGAAGCAGCAGTACAGCAAAGCTGACATTGCATTCAGAGGAGAGCTGATAGAAGGGTTTGTAATGTGGCACAGCTAAACTCGGCTCCCCCTCCCCCACAGGGAACTTATTTGAAAAGTATTAGCCTTCTGCGCTCTTCTCCCGTCATTTTCTAATCATGCAGGAGGTTAGACCAGGAGATCAAAGCTGTATCATTACATCTCACACACTGAGAGACCTGCTCTAAGTTATGGTGGGGGGCGTGTCCTTTCTCCAGTGTGCCTACCTGCTCCTGATTGGTCAGCAGCATACAGGGAAAAGTACACACCCCCAGAGAAAACTGTCTGATAACTTTTGTTAAGTTCAAGAAGGTTTTAACTCATTAGGTGCCAAATACTTTGATTGCTAATACCTTCTCAACGGAGAGGTGAACTAAAAAAAAAAAAAATTAGTCTGCTGAGCAGCCACTATTACGTTTTGTGTTTTTTCAGGTTTACGTTTATTGTATGATAAATGATCTAGCAACCTGATTTTCCAGGTCAGTACAAATGTAGCGATACCAAGCTTGGATAGTTTCTTTTATATATATTAGTGCTTTAAAATATTTCAGAAGTGTGTAAAAAACAAAATTTGATCAGTTGCCATTTTCCAATTCTCGTAACTTTTTTATTTTTCTGACAATGGAGCTGTATTAGGACTTTGTGCCATACTGTCGTTTTTATTGGGATGCATGCGACTTTTTGAAAGCTTTTTATACCATTTTTTGATGAGAGTTGGGGAAGGATGAGATGACCAAAACAATATAATTCTGGCTTTTTGATTTTCACAGAAATATTCAATATGCTTATTTTTGGGGATAGAAAGAGACTGGTGTGAAGGGGTTTTTTTTAACACTTTTTTTCACATTTTTGTAGCACCTTTCCCCTCCCCCGAGGGGACTTGATCCTTTGTTTGAACAATTGTACAATACACAGTATATCGCCAGTTTACCAATATATAAAAAGCCCAGTTGCAAGCTGGAGTTCATAGGAACATGAAGATGACGGTGACGGGGGCCTTCAGTAGAAATTCAGCTGCCATTCTACCAATTGGCACCATGCAAGTGTGTTGAGTTGGGAGAGATGAGATCTATGGGACAAGGTTTCTCCTTGTAGAGAGTGACAAGCCAGGCCTGGCATGTCAGAGTGAGGAGACTTATACGCTATGCATGCTCCTCTGGGAAATTAAATATGCAAATTGCCTCTTCAGAGAGGAAGAGGACTACAACCCTAGCGCCACCTATTGGAAGTAGCAATCCTACAAGTCAATATCAACCCTTTAATGAGCCTTGCCATGTGACTTAGTATAAAAGCCAAACCAGAGTCTCAATCTGCAGACACAGTGTTTTGGAGTGTTGTCCCTCATCAGTGCAAAGCATGACACCTGTTTTGGCTGGGTTAGAGGTTAAGATTGGAATCTTAGGGGAAAGGTTTCTCTTTGTTGAGAATGACAAGCCAGCCTGGGCATGTCAGAGTGAGGAGACTTTGGAAAAGGAACTAATCAGTTAAATGCTTCCGTCAGTGATTGAACATCTAAGCGGTTAAACAGCAGCGATCTGAGCTATCTCCGATCGCTGCTGTCAAAGGCAGGTGCCGACTTTATAACAGCAGTCACCCACCATGTATGAAGTAGGATCCTGTCTGCTCTATTCACGTGCACCAGTATATGTATGGCACGGTGCGCAAAGAGGTTAAAGGTATCTTTATTCATTACATAGTGAAAGGCGTTGAGAACAATAAAACATAAAAACTATCAATGTAAATGTCAAAATTAATATCCCATGGAGGTCTGGATTTGGAATAATACTCAAAATCAAAAGTGGAAAATCTAATTACAGGCTGATCCAACTTTAGTGGAAATGCCTCAAGACAAGGAGATGCTGCTTAGTAGTGTGTGACCTCCACATGTCTTTGTGATCTCCCTACAACGCCTGGGCATGCTCCTGATGAGGCTGAGTATTGTATGTGGCCTCCACGTGCCTGTATGACCTCCCTACAACGCCTGGGCATGCTCCTGATGAGGCTCAGTATTGTGTGTGGCCTCCACGTGCCTGTATGACCTCCCTACAACGCCTGGGCATGCTCCTGATGAGGCTCAGTATTGTGTGTGGCTTCCACATGCCTGTATGACCTCCCTACAACGCCTGGGCATGCTCCTGATGAGGCTCAGTATTGTGTGTGGCCTCCACGTGCCTGTATGACCTCCCTACAACACCTGGGCATGCTACTGATGAGGCTCAGTATTGTGTGTGGCCTCCACGTGCCTGTATGACCTCCCTACAACGCCTGGGCATGCTCCTGATGAGGCTCAGTATTGTGTGTGGCCTCCACGTGCCTGTATGACCTCCCTACAACACCTGGGCATGCTCCTGATGAGGCTCAGTATTGTGTGTGGCCTCCACGTGCCTGTATGACCTCCCTACAATGCCTGGGGATGCTCCTGATGGGGTTGCGGATGGTCTCCTGTGGGATGTCCTCCCAGACCTGGATTAAAGCATCCGCCAACTCCTGGACAGTCTGTGGTGCAACGTGGCGTTCGTGGATGGAGCGAGACATGATGTCCCAGATGTGTTCAATCGGATTCAGGTCTGGGGAACGGGCGGGCC